>NC_072835.1:18202500-18876000 GCF_027744805.1 Dunckerocampus dactyliophorus | reverse complement strand
TATTTGCATGCACTTGCATTATGCAATGTGGCTGTTACCATGAATAACAGGTGGAAGGAGTGACGGCATTAATTATAATCTGATCACTATATCAAAATTAACCTTAAAGAATATGAGGAAATGTAGTGTCAAGCATGCATGTGTCTAAAAATGCATCCGTTTCCTTTTTAACAGAGCTCTTCCCCTTATTTGTCTCAAGCTGTTGTGCCTCTAACTTGTAAAAGTGAGTTTAGAGATGCATCGTGTACAGTTTAATGTTGGGGACCAACTGACCTGACGTCCTCCCCATCCTCCAGCATGGATAAACAGATGGTACACTTCTCGTCCACGTCCGTCTCCTCCTCCCCAATCTTTAACTGCAGGGGCTTCCTCTGTTGGGGGATGAGGGATAAAAAGGTCATCGGAGACCTTGTCAACTGAACACCATTTGCTTTGCTTTACCTTTTTGTATTTGTGTGGGAAGGTGAACCTCTCGATGGTGGTTTGAACAGCGCCTCGGCTGACACTCCCTAAACGGTCCTCCAACTGAAGCAGCTCCTGGAGAACATTTGAGAAGATACTTGCAATAGTAACATGCTCCAAAAATAGAAAAAAAAAAACAACTTTGAACTTTGTCAGCTCCAAGTTTGACAGATGGAACTTTGCTGTTGCTGTGGCGAGTATATTTTACCTCGTAGCTTTCCCGCACCGCAGTAGCGTGCCTGGAGGGGTTCAGACTTTGCAGCGCCAACAAGTGCAGCTGAGGGTACGGGTAGTTTCGGATTTCATGCACAACCTAGCAAAAAAAAAAAAGTTAGTTATTCAGTCAGTTTAGTTTAATGCCATCATTTCATAACACAGCTGTGCATTATGTTTTTGGATTATTTTGAGTTACTCTGTTTATTTCAACATACAATCAACAAAAATAAAAAATAATATAATAAAAATAAAAACACTTTTGTTTTTGCTCCCATCTTTCATGAGCTCAACTCACTACAGTTAAAGGGTCCCTGACATGATTCATCAACTTTGCTCTACATTGTTCGATTTTTCAAGGCAAATGGTAAATTCACAGAAAATGACATTTATAGTTCATGGCACCACCCATGACGAACTAGCTCACAGCTCAGACGTATTTCCGTAAGTGATGTCATCGGGGTGACACCTCTTAGCTAAAGCAGAGTAAATAAAAGCTTCTCGGGGTCGACTTGGTTCAATATATTTTTCACTAAAATAGTAGTCATGCCAAAATGTTGTATTGCTGCTGGATGTTCACAGTGTCCGAGTGATAGTGTAAGTTTGTTTTCTTTTCCAAAAGAGGAAGGTTTAACACAAAAATGGATGAAGCAAATGCAGACAATGAGAGACAGATGCACGTCCACCTCAAGTTGTGTTCATTGCAGTGATCATTTCACTGATGACTGCTTTGGCTTGAGAGGCATTTGGCTTGAAAGTACGGTATGAACGCATTTTGAAAAAAGGATGCTATTCCGCATCCGGTACACAGGACAAAAACAAGACAACTACGACCACTACGTCACGCGTGGCACAAGAGAGTAAGTCATGTCTTGTTTACATAGTCTACATAGTTGTTTACATGTCTTCTAAACACTGTTCCATGATAGCGACAAGGCTGCAAAGCATTATACATCTTATATAAACATCTTTTGACAGCGATATGTTTACTGTGGGGGGCTGGGGTGACGGCGGGCACATGTACAATCACACAGGTTATAAAAAACCCTTTACTTCTCATTAAGAAGCCCATTTAAAACAATACTTGAAGGATAAGCAACTCCAGTGTAATTTCCACTTAATCTGTTTTGAAGGCGACCAATCTTCATCTCCATGTCTTAAGGCTTAAGTCCATGTTCTGCAAGTTCTCTTTTTCATCTCCAAAAGTTTCTTCCTCCTCAAAAGACTACTGACACATCGCTCAAATCTTTGCTATAAACACTGTAAACATCCTCTGTCTGATACACCGCTATGTTTGTTTACCTGAGTGATAGTACCCAATGAACTGCAAGAGCTAGTTCAGCATGGGTGGCGCCATGATCTAGTAACTGTCATTTTTGCAAATTTACCGCTCGCTTCCAAAAATCGAACAATGTAGAACATAATTACAAACAATATATAACATATTTAAGCAAAGTTGATGAATCATGTCAGGGAGCCTTTAAGCTACGCATTTTGGAGTGCCTTTTTTTTTGTGACCAGCCTAAGGCACACCTGTGCAATAATCATGCTGTCTTTATGCGCATCTTGATATGCCACACCTGTGAGGTGGATGGATTATGAATGCTCATTAACAACGATTTAGTTTGTGAACAGTATTTGAGAGAGATGGGCATTTTGTCTACATAGAAAATGTTTTAGATCTTTGATTACAGTTGATGAAAAAAAAATTTGTTGCGTGATGACAATTCAAACCAGCACTAAAAAATACACCAAAAAAATCAAAAATATTTTTTGTAAATGTGTCTGTTTTATCTTAGACTTACAGTATGCATGAGGCTACAAAGTGTATATGAAGGTGAACCACAATAAGATTATTGTGCCTTGGTGGAGGTCTGCCCCATACTGACAGCCTTTAATTCATGTTATGGAAATAAAATGCATTACCTCCTAACCCTATCCCTAGAGAATATAGTGTTTTTGGTCACAAAATAAAGCATTTATGGTCATTTTGTCGCAGCAGGACTGGATTCGCCTTGTGGAGGTGCATCATGACACAACATACCACTTGGGCAGACGACGTGTTCCTGGCGAAGTGGTGCATTCGGGGGGAGGCCAGGTAGTGCTGATAGTGCTGCGGAAGTTGCTGTAGGTGGTACTGGTGGTGAGGGAGGGGGCCGGCGTCTACGCTGAGATCCCTGTGAGGCACACAGACTAAAGCCATCACAGCAGCCATTGTGACAGACCAACAGATGGGAGTGGGTCGGGGACGGCAGGACAGCTTTGTCGTGGCCACACGGCTCTTAGTTTAAGATGGTGACTCACCAGTCTGTGCCTTCGGCAAGGTACCTCGGCTGCTGTGCCATTGGCTGGGGGACATGGAGTGGAGGGGAGTACTCGTAGACAGACCGCAGTCGGTGAGGGTTCAGGGGGATACGCTCCTGGGATCTTCTGTTTGAAATGAAATGGTAAATATTAGATTTAAATGTTTGTGTACACCTCAGTGCAATCAGACATGCTCTTACCTGGAGTGGGGTAGAATACGGCGGTGCTGCGCTTCCAGAAGCTGCTGCTGGATGAGGTATTGCTGGTGTAAGGCCTGAGGTAGGAACGGAGGCCCCGACACGTCCTGGAACTGAGGGGCCGTGGGCAGGGCAGTGAGGGGCGGATGGTGTGCGGGTGGAAGGTGGGTGGCCAGGCCCGTCTGAGGGGGCTGGCTGGTGTGCCCTAAAGGGAACTCGGCCGAGATGGGCGCCTGCGGGGCGCCCAGATGAAAGTGTCGGCAGGAGGTAGCATGGCTGTGTTGGTGCCTGGTAAAGTGTGCTCCTGCATGATCAGAAAAGATCCAAATAAGCTCTGCAAGATTTAACTTTGAAGTCCACCGCGCACAAGGACACACATGCACGTAATACTAAGAAAAGATACTTCACTTCCAGTCATAGATGGAGGACACGTACCCCTTTTCCACTCTGACTGGTTCGGAGCTTTTTTGGAGGAGGTTCTCAGAGCTTTGCTTTTCCATTGTCAAGGTTCCACAATTGGTTCGAACAAAAGGGGTATTTTTTTGGTTCAACTTTGGCTCCAAAAGCTTGCTGGGCCGAGTGAGCAAACAGTTTGCATAATGAGGTGGGTGGGGTTACCTAAAAAAAGGCTGCAAATGACCTCCATTTTTATTACATTGCATTGCAACTCTAACAATGAACACTATGACAACATGGACACCAGAGGAAACCCGCTCTTGTCCATTTGGACATTCGAAGGCGTGCCGAAGAAATTTTAAATGGCAACAAGAACCCTGCCAATTCTGGAATGCATCAAGAGGTCTTTTGAACAAATAAATAACAACCTTCAGCAATTTAAGAAGGACTGCGGAGACCAAAAGAAAGACCTAGGCAAGAGTGGCAGTGGTCGGAGGAGAGTTATGCCCTATTTTGAGGAGCTCGACAAAGTTTTGGGCCAGACACGGCCATGCCAGCTTGCCGGTGCTGGTGTATTTAATACCACAATGCTGTACTTATCCGAACTCCACTGAAATCCAGAAGGCTATCACAAAAGAAGACTCGGGCACAAGTGAGACCTGCCGTAAGTTGTATTTGTTCAATTTAATGTTCACAGCACAGTTTTGGGTATAAATGCCAGCCTGCTGTTAACGTAAGCATGCCAGCTTGCTATTGTTGGAATGAATGAAAGCCTCGCTAGCCTCCCCTTCTCATTTGTTTATACGGCAGCAAACTAGTTTCATTGCAAACCGATAGTCATGTAAGAAGTAGCATTTATTGTGTAACTGTGTTCTGATTTAATATGTTATTATCTTTCTGTCAGAAAACAAAGGTGATGAGATGGATCATCCTCCCCTCGCTACGAGCTCCACACAAACCCGAAGCCTGCCACGTTTAATATTTATGTTAAAATGTTTTGCATTTTGCACCTTTTTATATTTCTGTTTTTACCTGTAAATAATGTGCAGTGTCAAGGACTGTAGTGAGTTGTGTGTTTTGATTAAAAAAAAAAAAAAAAAAAAAAAAAGTCAACAGTTGAAATTTCCTGTTATTTCTGATCGGAGGCGTAACCCCTGTGACGGAATGACACGGCTCCCAAGGACAATGGAAAATGAGTCAGAGTCAGTTCCCAGGCAACACGGTTCCAGCCTGGCCGGGAATTGACTCCGACTGAGGCCACTACCGAAAGGTAACGTAAGCTACTGGAGCTGCTGCATTGCTTGTGAGTTTGGAAAAGTTAATGCTAGGTTATAAATCATGCCTCGCATGTGTATAGTAGAAGGTTGTGGCAATAAAAGCTGAAAAATTGGTCAACTTTGAGATTCCAGGTGCTACCAACTAAACATCGGGACAGACTTAAGTAGGGCTGGGCGATATGGACCAAAACTCATATCCCGATATATTTATGTTGCATATCGATATTATATATATCCTGATATTTTTTACACAAATCAAATTACATATAGAAAAAGTAAAATATAATCATCAATCTTTGTCATAGCAAACCTTTAGCTATGCTAAAATCCTCAGAAAGCAGAACCTCATAGGAGAGACAATAAAGTGAGTAAAAACACCTTAATTACATTTCAACTGCAAACAAACTTGATTCTTAGTTTGTTCATTTAAAATTGGCCATCCCTTTATCAAAATAAAATAATTGTAATATATTATCACGTTCTGACACACTGACAGTTAAGTGACAGAGTCCGAATGAGGCTTGAGTTCAATGAGTAGTCATTTAATGAACGTTTTCGTTTGAGATCCCACTCTGTAAAACAGGGCGAGATCCACGAGGCTGCCAGGGCATCGCGCCTCGAGGATGCGTGGATCTCTGCTATGCAGTGTGCAGCGGGGACTTTACTTTCATTTTTATGCAGCAGCTCTTCAATCCCTCTCAAAAAAGTACAGTTTTCCTTTAAAAGGGCAGATTAATTGATTGATTTGACAAGGTTTTAATGGTCTCAGTAAACCAACTCCTGCAAATTGGCTCCATAAAATCTAAATATGAAATAAATGCAACTATTACAAGCATTTACATAGAATGTGGAGACTGGCATTCAAACCCTTGACCTGCTTAATCTGCCTGCGACCAGTGCCTACTATATTCTACAGATGTAAATTAGGGTCAAGTAAGGTCTTCGCATGGTCGGCAGAAGACTGATAAGGAGTCTGTCTACCCTCCCGTGCCTTCTGTAGTGGAGGATAGATGAGACTGTTAGGCAGTCCCACAGTCTTTGTATGGAGTTGCACTGCACCAAATAATCAATGCCAATGATTTAGTGCCGAGAGCGGTAGAAGGGGCGGGAAGGAGGTTTAGGTGGGAAAAACTCATTCAAGTTCACACATCACGGCTCTGCGTTCAATTTCTCTTCATTAGATGACACTAGTGATGTGGATGATAGGCTGCCGTGGCAACAAGTCAGGAGCAACTGCGTGATATGCATGTGTGCGGTTGATATGGTGTGTATTTACTTCTATTTGCAAGTGTTTATTATTATGTATTTAAATAAGTCTACTCCGGCAGAACAGCACTGAGAACTTGTGACATGTTTACCCATGTAGCTTTCATGTAGCTCAATAGGGACACCAAAATATTAGAAACATTTCTCAGCAGCATAACTGCAAACTACAAACGCAATAATAAAAATATGTTTCAATTAACACCGATCAAAAGCAACTGAGCATTGGTATCTTTTGGATCTCATTGGATTGTGCAGTTGTACCTAATGAAGTGACCTAGTATTCATGAATATGCAAATGTGCATTATAAATGAGACTAAATCACAACCTGTTAGGGTAAGCACACATTCTGTGTACATGAATTGTCCTAATGAAATATTTGCATGGTTGCTGAGCATACAGCCTGAAGATGACTTGCTGCTCCAGTGAGCATAAATCCAAGAGAAAACTACATTTGTTCGAGCTTGTGGTGCATAAATGTCATATTTGGGCTCTTGATTGATTAAAAAGACATAGGTTTTGTCCCAGTTGTGACCCCAGGGAGGCCGGAACCTCAGTGTGAAAATATCAAATTATTTGTCTCTGGGCACCAGGCCATGACATTAATATTTGACATATTGCAGTGGTGCCTGCAGTAACGAGGTCTGTTACACTTGGCTCTCATTGGTGCAGAGTAGACCCCCACTGCCTACCACCTCTCGTCAACCCTGAGCTGCTGCTGCTGCTTACCGAGAAACGCCCCTCGCCCCTACGGCGTGTCCTTGCTTGACTGACGGGCCTGAAAGCCCCGCCCACGCACAACTGCAGCAGTCTGACATGGAGCTGCTCTTTCTCCCCTTCCCTCCCTGCTGCTTCTATCACTGCAATTTTATAATCACACCTCCTCTCTCTCTCTCTCTCTCTCTTTCTCTCAACCATAATCCTCCAGTCTGCTGTCTGGTGCAGCGC
The DNA here is from genome assembly GCF_027744805.1 of Dunckerocampus dactyliophorus. Lineage (NCBI taxonomy): Eukaryota > Metazoa > Chordata > Actinopteri > Syngnathiformes > Syngnathidae > Dunckerocampus > Dunckerocampus dactyliophorus. Next base: position 18,868,939 of record NC_072835.1, on the reverse strand, counting down.
TATCCCATCATGCAACACTCGCCCAGCCTGTGTGTGCACGCAACGGTGCAGCCTATCTATCCCCACAAAAGCGAAAATAACTGATTAATTAATAATGCACAACTAATGACCTTTACTTGAATGTCACCCAGTAGAGCACAGCAAAGGTTGAACTGTTAAAAAAATGGGGAAAATAGCAGTGGATGACCCAAGATGACCGGATCATACCATTTCTTTTACTGTGGTCCCACCCAAAGAATTCCTCTTGAAAAGGGGTAAAATTCATCATAGCTAGCAGGATATTTTCTGGTTCACTGCAGTTGTTGTACGTTGACTGGTTGGGGAAGTGCCTTCATTGCAAGTCAAGGGGAAAAAAAACAGCCAATAAATTCCTTAACAAAATTTGGCTATTCTTTAGCAAAGATCACGAGACCGTACCATTTTTTTTATTTTGGGGGGGATAAAAAATTTGCCTAGCAAAAGTTTTTTTTGTTTTGTTTTTTTAACTGATTTAGCAGGTTATTTCCTAGTTCACAGAGAAGGATGTAAGTTGACAGGACTGTACCATTTTTTATTCTGGAGCAGGGGGAATGTTTCCACCACTACTCACTGAGGAATCAACAAAAAATAAATACTACAAACAAAAGTTGAATCATTGGTTCATAGAGTATAATGAAAGACAATGGGACTGTAACATTTTTTTTAAGTTAGCGGTGGTTCCAATGTGACTGATATAACGAGTTAAATTTTTTTTTTTTAAATAAATAAATAAAAACTATTTTAACGTTTTCCCATAATGCATTTCGTCCCAGCAAAGCATTTCATTGGCTATGGCTGCCGAGGTGCTGAAATGCTGCCACATCTGTCTACCAGAGGGAGCCAGAGGAGCCCAGAGCGAGGCTGATATCATTGCAGCGCCCCGGCAGCCATAACCAATTAAACACTTTGCTGGGACGAAATGCATTATGGGAAAACGTTAATTTTTTAAAAATTATTTTAAACTCGTATTGGTACTTGTATTGTATATTTCTTAGGTACCTTTTGTGTTAAGTTGCTGTGTGATGAGTTTAGCGTTCTTTGTAAGATGACACCGTGAGTCAGACTTATACTGAGTAATGATGATTTCCAATGGGTTGACAAGCTCTTGAGTTCACTGATAGCTCGCGATTGGCTGCTGCCAAAGAAAGCTGCTGTTTCTTCACTGACTCATAAGCAGCACAGTATTTAAATTCTTAGTAGTTCTGAAGTAAAGGAGATGTCACAAGACTAGAACGTTGCCATAATTAGCCAGACCGCTGTATAAGCCGCAGGGTTCAAAGTTAAAGAAAAAATAGCAGCTTATACACCAGAATTTACGGTAATCACTAGTAAATAAATGAGAGCATTTTTTTACGTAAATGTTACAATTGACATTTCAGTAAACAATTCTCTGCTTGCATGAGATATACCGAAATGTGATATTTTCTTGGATGTTTTTCTTCATAAACTGAAACAGAACAAGTGCTACTTGAAAATGCAGATTGGTTAGAAAATAATAATAATTAAATAATTAATTTTTGCTTGCTATTTCATGGTTTTGGTACCCTTTTCAGGAGAATGATCCAAATGCGAATTATATCATTTTTCCTCTTCACGAGAGAGCAATATACTCCAGAGCAACTTATAGTTCGAAAAATATGGTAATTACTCTAACAAAAGTAAAAAAAACAAATCAAAACAGCAAACAGGATGGTCAATGTTGACATCAGCAATCAAATGTCGAAAATAGAGGTTTTATACAAAGCATGACTACATACAGTCGCACGCAAAATTATTATCGCACCCTTTCTATTCTATTTGTAAGGTTTACAGTCTTGCAGTATTTTTAAATAAACCAACAAAACCAAAACTACAGTATTTAAATAGGCCTTATTGGCCATCAATTGGAAGCTTGTACATTTAGAAAGTTGTGGGTTGAATCATTTCGAGTGCAACTGTACCCTGGACAGCTGCTGGGTTCCTGAAGCCTGCACCCAAACTTGCTGAGAACAAAATTCCTGAGACTATTTTAGATACTCCAAACAGACGTACAACCCAAATGTTAACAGTCTAAAAGAAGAAACATCTTTCGTATCAGTGTTCGCTTTGTCATTCGTTCTAATGTCAAGGAGGAAGGGCTTAAGACGATTACATCAGTTTTACAATAAAGCTGACACATGCCAGTTTAGTGGTTTTACCTGTCGTGGCCCTCCATCAATCTGCCTTTTATGAGGACTTTAATGCCTAGGATCTCTTTGAGAGACGCATTGATTTACTGAAGGTCATTTTGGAGGCTACAATTTGTGGAACAATAAAACTGCTGTTTTGTCAAACCTAATTTAGGACAAGGGGATTCAAGGCAGGGCTATTATGTTGATGTGTTGTGGGTTATGTATCATTTATATTATTTACCATTTAGTACACCTGCGCAATTATGCTCACTTTTTGATCATTTCTGATCATATTATAATTACATGTCAGATAAGTATTAATTTATTTTTTTGTTGTTGATGTTGTAGTGCATTACCATGACAGTGTCCCTCTTGTGTGGGTATACAAGGTAAACAATTTAGTATTATTTTTTTGAAAGAAATCTCGTATTAGATAGAATTAGATTGTGTAAGGGTACCTTATATTGCCATCTTGGTTAAAAAAAAAAACAAAATAAAAAGTCCTATGTGATTATACATGTATGAAAACATTAGTAAAGTACAGTGGATCCCCACACATTCACGGCCCTGCAAATTCACAGATTTTTGGTCCAAATTGTTTTTTTCTTCGGAAAATAGGCCTTTTTTTTCCTGCAGAAAACACATCTCATTCACCCTCGGTCGGTAACAATTTTTGTATAGCCTACATGATAATACAGGTAAAATGTACAGCATACATGTACCACTGTTAAAAAAGCCACGGTTTTTACATATTTAAGTCTTTATGCGTCACTGATCATCTTTTTTCCTGAAACGATGAGATTTCGCACCATAGATACTGTGAGACGCAAAAGTGAAACTTATATATAAAAATCCAGCATCAAAACTTGCAATGCAGTGAACACAAGTTAATATATAATGGTCAGTTGTTAGTGGAATTACAACAGGCAAGCAGTGTAGATTATGTATGCAACTTGGAGAACGCCTTCTCCAGCAGCTAGCCGGGACGACCCAACAGCCAGCACAGCAAAGAGCCTTGTACCTCCGCTTGCCATTTCAGAGTGAGGTGGAGGCAGTCCCACAAGACGTAAGCACTGTTGTCGCGCTAGCCCGTGTCTCCGATTCATCTGTTCGATTGATCATCATTCATTACTGGCGAGTACCTATACATTTTATCATTTAAAATGCGTTTAATAAGTGTGCTAGGCATATTTAGGGCTTAAATCGGGATTGTGCAGGTAAGCATTTAGATTGTTAGCAATGGCAATTGAAGAGAGAGGGTTCACTTTTCTTACTTTTATTGCAAATTGAAGGAGATGGAACTGTTTGAGGAGAACATGAACATTAAGCTAGCAGGAGGGTTTGTAGGGGTAGGAGCAAGCCGTTTGGTCAGCATGGAACATAACCCTCGCAAAAAGCGGGGATCTATCGTCCATCATTTTTAAAATATCTGTACCAACATCACTCCGATGGCTCAAGCAGTCCAGTGTTTCCCATACATTCATTTATTTGGACCGCCACGAATGGGTTTGGTGCTGCCTGTGGTGTTATGCATTGTAAACAAATAAAAACTCGGCAAAAATGGAAAAATAGATCAAAAAGGCACAATGTAATGAAAAAGCTGACATGTTGATATTAATAACTAATAATAACAAAGATTTGTCTTTAAATATATGTACGCTTTTTTTTAACCTCTTTAAAAAATGGCATGCACATGCATCATGGTCAATTATGCAAGTTAGGTGATGGCGTCATCCAGTACCCCCCAACCCTGTGTTTACATTTACTGCAAAGAGACTTAGCTCAAAAGTATACGCAGTAATCTCGCGGGGTGTCACAACATCTTGCGAGATTAAAATGTGACAAGATTTCTTGTTCAGGAAAAAAAAAAGTCACACAAATTAAATTGATCTTTGCCAGCTGCAATATATTGGCATGTGCGTGCGTGTCTGTTTTCCTCATCTCTCGCCTCCAAGAAGAGGGTTCACTCTGTGCATTGGTTTCAGCACCTTGGCGCGTTTGTTCCATAGAACAACAGCATGAACAGAGTGAGTCCTTTTGTCAGTCATACAGTCTCTTTGTCTCGGTGGGTGGAGGCGGGGCTGGTAGCATACACACACAGAGTGCAGAAGAGTGTTGCCTTGTGAGGAGCAACGCAAGGTAGCGTAGTAGGAATTAGGAATTAGTAGATTTGCAATATATTGTTATAGTTTTTCATTGTACTTTTCTTAAAAGTTTCAATCTCGTGTATCGTGACACCCCTAGTAATCTCCCTCTACATGTTGAACAGCAGTTAACGTCTTTTTACTCTTGTATGACAGTTCACATAGCCATTTAAAACACAGCCTGTACAGTTAGTAAAGAAACTTTTTTATGGTATTATTCGTAGTTCCATTTTTTCCTATGGAGAAATTTGACTCTAAATCCCCCAAAAATCAGAGGTTGACCATTTGACTTTGGAGGTTTCACTTTAAACAAAATTGGGCTGACCCTACTCCAAAGTGCGCGCAGTCGCAAGTTGAATCGACTCTGTCAGAGACAGCTGAGAAATGGGAGCACATAAAGAGTGAGGGGGAAATGTCTCAGTGACAGCACAGTGTGGAGGGAGGAGAGGGAAGGAGGGAGGGAAAGGGGGTAAAAAGAGGGCGGTGTGTGGGGGGTGGGGGCGGCGAGGGCACATGGAAAATCAGCAAAAAGCACACTGAAGGTTAGGAAGAAAACTACAGTCTTTATTGGAAAATATTAGTGTATATAGTGAATATATATATATGTATATATGTGTGTGTGTGGCACTGTGAAATAATAGTAATAGAGTCCATAACCACAATAATATCATGCAAATAAGAGGCGGAAAGCAAGGCCCGACCATGCTGTCTGTAGGGTTAACAGAACAGAAGCAGCATCCAATGAGTAGATGTGTATGCTTTACAGCACATTTCAGTACAGCAGGGACATCTCTACACAAAGATTACATTGGAATCTGCTGTTCAATGTGGACAAAATCAAAGTAGAAAAAATGACCATGCATTAAGGATCTAATAATACAAGAACATGAGGTAGAAAACCACAACCAAAGAATTATTTTTTTTTTTAAAAAAGAAAAAAAGAAAAGGACATTTTGAGTCTAAAAATAAAGGAGCTCTACAGCAGTGCAAGGATACACATCCCTGTAAAATGGATAGCATTCTGACGGAGGCTGTGCATGGCTATAAAACAACTGGAGGGGCGGGGTTGCTGCACATGGCAAGATGACGTGCCAATTTGATGCTGAAATTGAGCAAAAGGCTTACACACATGGACGGGGATGTTCAGATATACAATCACCGGACACAATATCAGGTGCACAATCTAGTGAGAACCTTTTCAAGAGCTGCGTCGTGAATTGGCAAAGATAATAATTCTCAGCTTTCGCTGACACTTTTTTTTCTGTCCATTTTCTTACATTTTCCTTCATTTCTCTTGGGATAATGCATGAATCATATTGACAAAAGAAACATTGGGCCTTTGTAGTACGTGGATTATTTATTAATTCATAGCTAAATAGTTGAACACAATATTAGGAAAAAGCAACATAATAAACATACTTTTTACTGAGGCTGAACAAACCTAAAAAGAGCAAATACCCGCCGAGGTCTCTAATTAAGGCAAGAAGAGAAAAAAACACCAGCATGAACGGCTTTCTATAGGCAACCTTCTGTTTTTATTGACTCCACAAACTGGCAGCAACGGCATCATGAATGATCAGCATCCAGCATTGTTTTCTACCTCCACATGCGCTTTAAAATGTTAGCTGTGCTGCTCAGCTGTTGGTGTTAAACTCATGCATTTACAATTAACTAATCATCCATGTTGACATTGAGCAGTTTGCTCCTTATCGGTGTTACAACATTGGTTCTATTGCTGCTGAGCTACGCAATATACTTGGGAACAAATGACCATGTAGTCAAAGAGGGCTATGTTTTCCTTTCCACTTTCTCATGCACTCCGAATCATTACTACCGTTATTATATTTAAGGTGCTGTACAGCAGGGGCCACATACTGAAGAATTTGATCATTTTGTAACGCAATGCAAAGAAGTTCTAAATATAAAAAAAAACAAAAAACTGAATCTCAGCATTGTGACATAGGTGAAAAAGCATATTATCCATTCCATTTTTTATTTTCCAAATAATTCAACTTTCTTCTTGGAAATTTCTCTTTTTGTAATTTTGACTTTATTCTCGTAACATTTTAACTTTTCCCGCAACCAAATTTTCCAAAAATTAACATGAGTTTTCCTCATAATGTTACTTTTTCTTGATAGATTATAGATTACAACTTTTTTTAAAACTTTATTCTCGTAAAATTACTGCTGATTGTTCCATTTTTGCATATTTTCTTGTTATTTTATGAATGTGCCACGGGCCAAGAAAAAAAAAAACAGCCACGGGCCGCACTTTGGACACCGCTGCTGAAAGATTTCCACGAAAGCACTGCATCGCCTTAAACTTAGCAAATAACTGCTTTTTAAGATTTCTTACTAATTATACTCCATTGTGCCAACAATTTTGTGAGGTTTTTTTCGGAACACAATTATTTTTTGCTTTACTTTTTTCCTCCAAATACAAATACAGTATTTCTTTGTTATTCACAGCAATACAAAATGTTTCCCAAGTGAACGGGCGCTAATACGAGAGGTTGGAGTAGCTAATACCAACATCACAACTGAGTACTATTACGTTATTTTACAGCTCCTGTATTGGCTCTCACTGGAATGTGCTGGTGTACCTAATGTTGTGGTCGGTGAGTGCACAGGTGCAGTGGACCATCCTCACAGGGAAAATTGCAATGGAATACATTTTCTGTTGGCCAATTGGTGAACATTTTTTGACAGCTGGTGTGGGTGAGGGGGAGAGACGGGGTCTCAGTGCACCTTTGCTAAGAATCGAGGATGGAGAGTTGGATCAAGCTTTTGTCGGCTGTGATCGAACCATCTTTTGGAGGAGGGGGTGATGTTATTGAGGGGGGTGGTGGGGAGGATCAAAATGTATCCACTTTACAGAAATTTACAGCAGAATGTCGTCTATTCACACTTAATGGGAGAATCACAATGAGTAGTCCAGTCTAGTGGTGGTTATTTGCTAAAGACAGTTGTAAATCAAGACAGCGTGTGTTGGGTTTCGCTATCTCTCTACAAGGTGTTATTCTTTAGTCAAGTTACACAACAGAAGGCATGAGTGAGGTTTTTTTGTTGTTGTTGGGTTTTTTTTTTTTAAGATGCCAATGTCGTCTTCAGATGGAAAAGAGGAAATGAGGAAGAAGAAGGGGTTCACAAGAACAGCTAGATGCAGAGAAACAGGCAGAGGCTATACAGCAGACAGCAGCAGATGATCGTTAGCTACACAATGGAGGGGGGACACAAAGGTCTGAGAAATGCGGAATGTGGAGCCAGCCTCGATACTATGGAACAGGGAAAAAAAGAAACACAAATAAAAGCACAATGAAATCATCGGTGCCACACTTTGCATGTAGTACTGTGCAACAATCAGAAAGGATTAGCAGCACAATGACGACGGCCTCTCCCCCCTGCACTGATGATTATTATTAGTAATAGTAGCAGTACGTCAGATTTTGGATTGCGCCTAAATCACAACTATCCTGTTATTTTAAAGTCGTATATTTTTAAAATGAGCAGAATGACGCAAGTGGACACTTGAGGTGAGCGCCACTTGCGCACAAATACGTCAGTAGTCATCTTGAGAAATGAGCAACCGCAGCAATGGAGATAAAACGTTACATATGTACTATTATTGTTGCCAATTAAGAAGCTAGGTGTTAGCAGGCGACGCTGAGAATTAAAAAAAATGTGCATTCGACGCACATTGTCAAAACGCTGACTGACAGCTGCTTCATACTGAGATTTTTTAAATAATCAATATATATTTAATGCTAAGTGTTGTATGTGTACGTGTGTGTGAAAAATGACATGACGCTACTTAGCAAGACAGCTAACGTTAGCGGGGCTGTTTGCTAGCAGGTGCCAGCTCTGTTTACATCATTTAAGGACATCAAAGCTACGGAATTAATTGTTTTTCTACTGTTTGAATAAAAAAGAGCAAAGTAACAAATGTACTCATACCTCTATTTCTAACCGAGCCGAAGACGGGGAGAACCAGATATCCGACATGGACTAACACCATCCTGCGTCCTCCTTTGTTGAGCCGAGGGAGACAGATGGTCCATGGAAGTGATCCCCTCCAGTGCCCCCCTGCTTGCACATTCAAGCCGACAGGCGTCTCACACGCACACCCCCACCCTGAAAAAAAACAACCAATCACTGGACCTTGTCTCCATCCAATCATACAGACCGGTACTCCACCAATCTTTCGGCTTTGTCAGCCCGCTAAGCCAATGGCAGAACTGGGACGGGACGCTTTGCTCAGACTGCCCGCCTCCATTCAATCCATCCAATGACACTAGTAGACTTTTGTACTATAGAGAAGTATGAGGGCAGCACTGAAAGAATCAAATAAGTAACACAGAAAAAAGTCATGTTATATTAAGTTAAAATATTAATAGTTAAAAGTCGTATTATTATGACAATACTTTATGTCCAAATGCTACGAGATTAATGTCGAAATATGAGAAGTCGAGCAATATAATAATATAATAATAATAATATAAATATTAGGGGCGTGCTAAAGAGAGAAAAAAATAACTAAAATCACGATTTAAAAAAGGTTGTAATGTTAGAAAGTTGTAATATTACGAAAAACAAAGTTGAAATATTGCAAGAAAAATGTCACAGGAATTAAGTTCTAACAAACCAGTAATACACTGAGAAAGCGTCATGTTGTGAGAATAAAGTTTTACACGGTCGTATTCTTCAAGAAAAAAGTTGTAATATATGACGTTTTTTAAAAAAAAGTCATTTTACAAAAATAAAGCTGTGAAATCACGAGAAAAAAAGTCCTAATGTTATGAGAGTTAAGTTCAAACGTTAAAAGGATAAAGGCCTAATTTTAAGCTAAAAAAGTTATAATGTGATTAGAATCATAATGTTAGGGGACTAAAGCTATAATATTACAAGAATACAGTCATATTTATGAAGAAGTCGTGCGGTTAGGAGAAGAAAGTCGTTATGTTATGAGAATTTAGTCATATAGCGAGGAAAAAAATGTAAAAACAAAAAGAAGTGGAGGAGAGGAGGAGAAAAAACAACATAATGTTACAATAATTAAGTTGCTATAAGAAGAAGTCCTAATTTTACGAGAAAAAAATTGTAACGTAATAAACATGGACACTACATACTGTAGCTGACTGATGACCATATCCTACATTTGTGTGTTTAAATTCATGAATAGTCCTCAATTTGACTTCCGAGGGTTCATCTGTACACACACCAAACTCTGCTAACAGATATTAAAAACAGATCAAGTGTGTCCTGACTGTGCCTCGAGTAGTGAGCCTGGGGGCTGAGGGAACAGATGGGCCCGGGGAGTAAGACGGGGTCAGTCACAAAACTCTTGGTCCCATATGTCACCGTCTCACGGTTCCCACCTACTTGACGTCTGCGGAGTAGCACAAAGAGTTTTCCCACATACAATGGATTACTATCAGTGTAGGACTGAAATCACTACATTTTACTCCAGATGCATCCATCCATCTGTTTTCTATGCCGCTCATCCTCACTAGGCTAACTTCAGTGTCATTCAAATATATTGATACTTCGTGTTGTCCAATGAAAAGCATGTTTGTTTTGTGGTCTTTCTTTCATCTGAGAAAGGTTGCTTTAGTAGTTTTGGTATGTAAAGAAAAAAAACACTTACAGTACAGTATATCTCATATCTAACATGCACATACAGTGGAACCTTGGTTAGCGTGTATTTCAGTTAACGTCTAAAATTTCCTTCAAAATTTGCCCTCGGTTTACGCACATTTCCCGGTTAGCGTACAATACGGTCTTGTCATTGTATCATTATACTGCGTGAGTCCAACTGTCGTCTTAATGTGTTTTTACCACAAAACATTCTCCGCTTCTAGCAAAGAAGCTAGCTTGCTAAATTACAAAGTGGCACCCGGAACCGGAAGTCAGCTACGTAGCAGGTCTATGATGTCATCAGCGGCTAACTCTCAAAAAAGTTTTTGTTGTTTTACATGCATACAATTGTAAATGCATCTAAATGGCAAATGAAAGGGATCAATTAACATTTAACGTTACTTTTACCTTAATTGAAGACATGGTTCTGGATGTGAATGTTCCCAAAGACACGATGTGGCAGCGAGACACAACACAGACACAGTCTTCCTGTTTTGTTTGTTGTATTTTGAGAATTCAAGAGTGTTTTTCACCTTCTTTGAAACTTTATGTGGCACCATTTTGGGTAATTGAGGTGAGAAACACTCTTGAATTCTTGAAATGACTCACGGCAAAACAGGAAGGTGGTGTCTCGCTGCCGCATCGTGTCTTTGGGAACAGTCACGTCAAGAATCACGCTTTTGATGAAAACAGAAGTAACCTTCAGTTTTCATTTGTCCTTGTCATTCATCATTTAAATGCATTTGGAATTGTTTCCTGCATGAAAAACTAAATGTAAAACTATAAAAATTGTTTTTTGGCTTTCTGGAACAGATTAATTTGATTTACATAATGGAGAAAATAAACAATTGATTCAGTTAGCATCCGTTTCAGTCAGAGTCGGACCTTCTGGAACAAATTGACGCTAACCAAGGTTCCACTGTATATGAAAAAAATAAGTTTCGAATAACTGGAGTAATTTACTATAATAACTCTAAATATTAAATATTAAAACTTGTGTGTTATGGAATCTGGAGGCAGATCGTTTTTGGAACACGGCCACAAGTCAGGGAAGCTGTGAACAGATTCCGATGAAATACGGTGTGTAGCTCCAGTAGAAAGTCAGAAAAGGTGTGAAAGGATTCTACTGAAATTGAGAGTACAGTACAGCTTGGGACAAATTGGAAATCAATCATATTGATCAGAATCTCTCTCCAGGGTCTTGGTGATCGTATTATTACGGGCTTTTTTTTGTGAAATTCCATCCCCAAACTCCCGAAATATTAATTCTCAGGCCCCAAAATGTATTGCTACAAACTCCTACTACATTTATATCAGTATTTAAACCCCAAATCTTAAACGTGAAGACTGTGAAGTGGAAGGATACTTTTCAGTCTTGCATGGTGAAATTAGCATACAGCTGATTGTTGTACCCTGAGGGGTGAAAAGACGACGACTTAAGGAGTCTTTGGTTGCATTGCTCCACTCCTTTGTCTTTCTGTAAGAGAGAACTCCATATGTCCCCCCCTAGTGGCAGGTGTCACTGGGCGACCTCTGAACCCTCACTTTTTGTGAGTGAGGTTGTACCGCATTGTTGGCTGCCAGGCAGTTGTCTAGACTATTTGGGGCTCGGGATAAAGGAAAACAATGAGACATCTCACAAAGTATTGTACGTATAAGGCCAATTCATCCCACTCATGGAGAGCAGAACATGTCCACACTAAACACTTCGCATCTCATGACAAAACAAAAGGTTAGAATAGCTGGAGGACGTTTTGTTTTTTAAGAAAATCAGTTTGAAACTCAAGCAACACTAGAACTTGAATTTTGTCAGTAAGATTCATTCATTATTAAGTGAGACACTCGTGATAAATTGTCCACACTGTATCCCGTTTGGCATCCTAAGACTGAGCATTAGGGCCACAAACAAAATAAATATCTGACATTTCGAGATTAAAGTCGTAAATTTACGGGGAAAAAAAGTGGCAAATGTACAAGAATAAAGTGGTAATATTACGTGTCATCGTGTCATACGCGAGGGAAACCAGAGAGAAAATGGAGCACAGCTTTTCAGGAAGGAAACATCCTTGTAACAGGCATTGCCTGAGACAGCTATGAAAAAAGGGGATGTATGTGACCTTTGGCCTCGGGCAAAGGCAATATTACAGCTGTTTTTTCTCGTAAATTCACCACTTTTGTTCTCTCAAATGTACTACTTTTTTTTCTTGTAACTTTACGACTTTTTTCGTAAATTTACTAAAACTTTACTCTTGAAGTCTGATTATTTTTTTTTCAATGTGGCCCTAATACTCCATCATAGCATCCTTTATTGTTCAACAAAAAAATTTGATTCTGCTCAAATTATATGAAAAAAACAATGTCACGACTTCATTTAAAAAAAAATTACACAATATGGTGGACAACTTTAAGGGTAGTAATTACTTATGTAATTACATAAATGTAAAAAAAAAAAAGTTAATAATTAAATGTTTTTGGAATTTTTTTTACTTCCTTGGCCCAAAATTGTGTAACAAAAACAATCAACAATCACAACATAACTTGCAAACGTGTTAATAAAGGACTGTACAAGAATGTCATTAAATAACATTCTATTTATTGTTTTAAAATAGTTTTTTTTTTTTGTTCTACAGACATAAGTTAAAGGAAGGTCTTGCAGAAGCGCCAAAATATAAACACATTTTGTTAATTTAAAATACTGACATTGAAAAAGCAATGGAAGGAAGGTTAAATGATCAGTGATGAGGATAACGTCGAGGGCAAACGTGCTATGTGCAAGAGGCATGTTTTAAGCAATGCCCTCCCATGTTAGGTCAACCAAAGCTGTAAAATAAAATGATGCGATAATGAAAAGCGGTGTGGCGGTGGCATTAAAAAGCATTGGTGCTTAATTAAATTGAAAAAAGTGACCTCGTATTGTTACTGTCCAATGAAAAGTATGGACAGCAACAATATCACAAAGGGTCCAACTTAATAAAACATGGAAGAAAATTCCAAAGAATGCGATTAGACCAATTTAAACAAGGACAAATGATTTTTACTTTGGTTTAAGAATCTATGTAAGATCTTTTTTTCCCTTTCTGTAACCAGCAGAGGTCAATTTCCACATCTCTTCTATCCTCAAGTAACCCTACGAGAAAAACTATCAACGAAAAAGAAAACGTGGATGATAAAATGTCACTGGCAGGGGGGAAACAACGCAGAATGTCAATGTATTCTCTTTTATAAGTCAATTACCTCTTCTATTAAAATAGTCATTGTCAAGATAGCAAAAGTCACCGTTTTGCTGGACAAAAAGAATTTAAAGGAACACAGTGCACATTTCAAGGCATTCAGGACATGTCGCGATGCAGTATTTAGTGGAAGATACATTTCTTTATAGTTTGCAATTGAGGAGCTTTTTTTTTGTGTTGCATTCATTCAGAGCAAGTAAAAACGCGCCGTCAGTCTCGTACATTCACACTCAACTCACGCACTCAAATTGCGTCAGCGTGGCGGAGAAGTTGACGACACATGATGTGCGCTCTTCGTCAGATTATAGTACTTTTTGTAACATTTTTGAGGAAGGAAGAGAAGCTTGTAACCAAAGCAGCAGCAGCAGCAGCAGCACCAGCACCAAGTGTGGACCACCTGCAAAAGCCTGATGTAAAACGTGAACCCAGTGGCGAGACTTCTATTGTTGTGAAGACAGTCTGTAGTGGAGCAGGCCAGGCGCCGTGTTGTGATACTGACCAAGCTCTCCAGCAGCAACTTTTATGGTTTTTCACGGTACAAACACACACAAAAAAAAAGTCAGAGGGAGGGTATTGCTATCTAAAATAGAAATTACTCCTGCAGATCACAAGTGCTGTGCTGTGTAACCACACACTAAAATTAAAATAGGGAATCACGTCAATAAAATGGCTTTGAAATACATGACAACTTAGGAGTCCAGGAGCAGCCTTAACACAGAGGCAAAGAGTGAGGAGAAGGAAGAGTGAGAGGTCATCTAAGGTAAGTATTTGTGTCCGCTCTCCTCGTCCAGCGTGAGGTCCACCACCTCCGGGGGGGACACCCAGTTGGACTGAGGGGAAACAGAAGTCCACAGCTGAGGCTGGTTTGTGCCGTGCGATTGCTCCATCGAGTTCTCTTTCCAAGAAGACAAGCTCTTGATCACACCACCGCAAGGATGAGCGCATCTGGAACACACACCAAAAAGGTTCACTGGTTCGAAACTCCGACGTCAAATGTCCCTGAAGTCCAACAATTTGGAATTTCAACAAGGGCTGTTAAGAGAAGAAGAATGTGCGATAGTCTTGTTGTTCTTTTTCATTTGACTAAACTTGTTTGATCAAAAGCTGTAAAATGTTGCTGCATGCTTTGAGTGGAAAAAAGTAGACTCATCTGGTAGGCAAAATTTTCAGTTAGAATATACTTGTAGAAAACCTGATTACGACTTTCTAAATACGGTTTCTAACATTATTAAAGCTCTCTAGACATGAAATAACACCCCTATAGCCACCTTTACGCTCGTATTACTCTATAGCAGACATAGTGATAAAATAAGCCATTTAAAAAAATACATAAGGCTCGTGCTTGTGTGTGTTGCTGTAAATGTGTTCCGGTCGTATAGGGGAGCCGAGTGGGGGGGTGGACAGGAAGTGACGTCGGTGATTCAGAGTTGAGTTTTAGCTTGTCGTGGGATTATTGTGCCTGTTGTGAGATAATTCAAACCTGCAATAAAAGTCTGTTCCGGCGATCAAGCCTGGTGCTTATGTGTCACACTGAACAGTAACATTACTGACACCTAGTGGCCAGTGTAGAATACTATATATAGCCACATCTGAGTCTTCTCCATGCCTTTTATTTGTATTTTAGTTCATTTAGCAATGTTTATGCTTGAAAACCGCATGAAAACCGCTGACTTTGGAAGCTTCGAAATTGAAAGCGCAAAGTGGCGAGGGACAACTGTAATTCAAATCTTATCTTAAATGATTGCATTCGTTTTGATAAATGTGGGATATTTTGTCGTATCAGCTTTTCTGTCAAATTGGACCTATATTCTTTAATTTCAACCAAATTGGCGTGAAAATTTGTAAAAAAAAGTGAATGGCACAGAATGAAGCGTGCGTTTACCGAGCTTTCTCTTGTACGCCCACAATCTCCACCTCGCTGTCCGAGGAGGCGATGTTAATCTGGCCCTTGTGTTGACAACTGTCCTTGTTGTGCGCCGCCTCCGTGTGGCCTGAAACAACACACAAACGAGCACAAATCACACACAGCAAAAAGGACAAGGGCGGAGTGTCTAACGAGGAGGAGTGGCTTCAGGCCTCGCAGCTGCTTAGACACAGGCGAGAAGACAATGACGACTCAAAGACACTCGTGCGTGTGTGTGTGTGGGGGTGTGGGGTTAAAAAAAGGCAGTTTGTAGCAGGAAATGGCACACCGGACAAAACGCCAACTGTGGACCTGATTTATGATGTTTAAACACCACCAGCTAGACAGACATGATGTTCTTCAGGAGGCAGCAGGACATTTAAAAGCAACGACAGCAGAGTGTGACGCCTTGCCAACACAAAGACCCCAGAAAACCCCCGCCGCTCACGGAGGAAAACCCATGCGGCTGAAAGGCCAGTGTTTACTGATAGCAAGAGCAGGAGGAAGGAAAAGTGTCAACCGGGATTCACCGGGTTTGTAACTGACCTGCGAGCGAGCTCAGGGCTCTTATACACCCGGAGCGAGCTGCCATATCCTGGCCTCTGTGTGTTTCTAGCTCATGCGTTATGATGGTGGGCCGGGCTTTCTCCACATTCATACTCTCCTGGTTAGAATCAGTGTCTGAAATATCATAGTGACCCACTACTGGAGGCCCGTCTGCAGAGAACAAAGAGAACACTTTATTATTCAATACATGGTGTGGAAATGATGGGTGTGGGGGCTGGATGCAGCACCCAATAACATATTTTCTTCTTTAATGTTCCTCGCTAGTGATAGATTGTAACATTTTTAATAGCAGTGAACCATATTATTCCCTCGCCGGTGTGAAGTTGCAGTATTTGCATGAAATAATGCAATAATACACCGCTTGCAGAAGCTTTTTGTTTTTGTTTTGCTTTTTTCCATTTATTTCTTTTGAAATAACAGCCATTCACATAAAACTACACTAGAATACAGTAGATACAAAACATGTCCAAAGAATCATTCTCCAATAAGAAACAAAACTGCAGCTGGATAATAAAAGCCAAACAAAAGAAGTCGGGAACGTTTGTTCTCCCCCGTCAAAAGGGAGGCAAACAAACACACACTGCTGCTATGCTGGCGAGTGTGTGTGTGTGTGTGTGCAGGAACAGCGTGTACTGAAGGGCTGCAGCTTCTGAATAGCTTAAACTGGCAGGTAGTGGCGTTACCAGAGAAACCAAACACCCGCCAAGCAAAGGCCAGGTGAGGAAGATAGAAAAAGAACTTGTGTAAACCAGACTTGTCTCTTTGGCCAACAACGAAATGTCTTTTTTTTTTTTTCCTTTTTCCTTGAATGCACACGCTTGGTGGTAAACTGGCTCAATAAGAGAAGATACACATATGCACACAGTTTGGAAGAAAAGTATCATGGAAGCTTCCGTCAGCCGACATTATCAGCAAAAGCAAAGCTAGAACTTGCCCGCATGCTTCCTGATGGCGATTTGGCTTTCCACATTCTAGACACTAATAGAATTGACATGCAAACAGGTGATGCCGACAACTCTCAGGGCTGCACTTCATACACGCATACAGAAAACATCCCAGCTATAAATATGATTGGACTCCTTCATTAATGGACAGGATTGCTTAAATGGTGACACCACGGTCACCTTTAGATGTAATGGGAGGGGAGACAGCCTCAAAGATCACATGATCCCTCAGCCCCAGATCAGTTTTTAGGAGGTCAGTAAACATTGTCATGCTGTGTCTTGCTGCTGGTATGTACAAAGGAGTATTAGCGCTACACTGAAGAGAGAGAAAAAAATTACTATCAAGTTTAAGGAATAAAATTGACATTTTATACGAAAAGTCAACAATTTTATGAGAAATAAAACGGAACATAATTTTACGAGAATACCGTGGATCCTTGTATGTTTGCAATTCCTAGGCCGTAACTCCGATTCCATTTGATCTACAGCGCATCATTATCATTCATATTTAGGGTCGTGTTGGTAAGTGTTTACTTACAATACCACATTACCCAGAAAGCTTAGCGTTATAGACAGGAACCGGAACAGTGATTCTGAGCTACGACTGAGTAGTGCGCCATTAAGAGCAATAAAGACTTAAGGTATTGTCACATGTTGCTGTTCCTGGTTTGTCTACACAAAAAACAAACATATGGGCTTTAACCTGGATTGTGCTTCAATGTATTTATTTTGTTTGGGTCCTTTGTCACAAGTGAACAATGGCAACTGACGTGAGAAGGGGAGGGTTCTGGAGGTGAATTTACTGCAAATGTTGATCTGAAATTGGAGGACAACATCAAGCGAGCAAGAGAATATGGAGGGGGAGGAGCAAGCCGTGTGTCAAAAATATATATTTTTATGGTCTCGGTCACTTGTGGTTTTTCACCATTTGCAGAAGACATAAATCGGGGATCTACTGTGTTATGAGCAAACACGTTAACATGAGGACTTAAAAATCTTGTCAAGTCGCACTTAAATAACTCATCAGTATGAGCAGTTTGTCTTCTGAAATAATGGTTTTGCCAAGTTTGCCCCAATATCCCTCCATCCATCTTCTATGCCGCTTGTCGCGGGGTATGCTGGAGCCTATCCCAGCTGGCTTTGGGCGAGAGGCAGGGTACACTCTGGACTGGTCGCCAGCCAATCTAACAAATAAAAAAGTAAAAAATAATTACAACTTTGCCAAGAAAAATGCAATTTTATTCCTCTGACATTACGACATTTTTCTTATAGTTCTATGTTTTTAATTTATAATTTCATTCAATTTCATTATAATTTCAGTGTGGCCCTAATACTCCACAGTGGGTATGGACTTAGTTTCAGTCAAAAGAAAAAGGTCACTTTGATTTCAGTCAAGATGCAAACACACGGCCCTTTTGGGGGCAACAACAAACTGGAAGAGTGGCGCAGATTAAAATAATAATTGGGGGGGGGGGGGGGGGTGTTATATAAGCCAAGAGTTGTGGCTTTTAACGCAGTGGCTAACAAACAATCACACCTAATGCCTATTCTCTCTCAAGTTTCTAGTTACTGCTCAAAAAGGCAGTAATAGCAGCAAATGTAACCCAAAATCCAAAATGTAAACACTCCTAGTCTATGGAAAATACGCTGTTTAAACCACCTGTTTGTTTGTATAATGCTATTCAGATCACTGTGTTAACTGTATAGAAGTTAGTAAAGCTCTCACACCAAAATAAGTCTGTCACAAGACATGCACAGTGCAAATGTTGTTCACCTTTGACCCCGCCCGAGTCCCAAAGAAGTAGTATGAGGCTGCATTACTCCCAGCATGACTGCTGAATGACAAGGCACATGCTATCCTGCAGCCGCACCTCCCTGGCGACGTATTGGTATGTGGCGGCTCCTATTTTTGTAACACAATCGTCATGAGTGTGACAGTATAGCTAGGGGGAATAAAAACATATAGGGAGCCATACAAGAAGTAAAAACAACAAGGAGCCCTGACTCAGCAGTCTATCAAGGGGTGGGTTTGAAATATTCCGAAATCTCACAGTGATTCAATGGCAGCTGGTGCACCAGGCCTCAGGTCTGCTGTTATACAGGTGGGTCATCCTCCCATCGTTCACCTTTTGATACAAAGGTCCGTGTTCCTGCATCAGCTGCTGAGATCACAGTGTGGAACTGCGAGGAGCGGAGGGGGAGTGACATCTAAACATTCAAGAGACCAGGATCTTGAACGCCAAGGTTTCCATTCTGAGTGACCACTTCAGGTAGGATGATGTTGTTGTTGTTGTTGTTGATGATCGGGGCGGAGGCAAGACCCGTGTTTGCTCGCGCCAACATATAGGCGGCCATTGTCTCTGCAGACTCGGATGATGGCAAAAAGGAACTAGGTGGGGAAGGCCGCGCTCCCTGAGACGGCTGCTGCTGTGCCCCCTCGAGGGCATCGCTTGAGCGCTTGGACGAGTCGTCCGAGTCGAGGTGCGCGAGCTTTTCCATCCAGACGCGGAATCGCTCTTCAGTCTGGCGCTGCATGACGGCGATGCGCGTCATGGCCTCCTCCAAAACGCTGCTGATGCCGTTCCTGTCCCACGAGCCGGTGTCCAGCAGCCCATGAATGTGGGCGCCCACTCTGGATCTCTCCGACGCACGTCTGAAGCCAGCTTGAAAGACATTGAGGCCAAGGCTTAAGAACATACAGTGGCAGTGGTTTCATGCTTCCCAAGTGGACTGTTTGTGTTAACAGAGAGAATGACAGATTGTTTGTTTTGGTTTCTGGTTACGTGCAGACCAACTCTTTCATGCTGATGGACTACATCATGCAGTCTGTGTTTGAGATGCAAAAATGGTTGACATCTTCCTGTCCTACAGATCCCTGATGGCTGATTATGCAGATTACATGTTAACTGGTGTGACTCGGGCGTAAACACGTCCATCTAAGACTGAAATGTAAATCCTCCTTGCAAATATGACAGAAGATTCGATCGAACAGGCCAAAACAAGGTATTGGTAAGAGAAAAAAAAATCAATGTGAAAAAGTGTCATAACACAAGCCGCAGTTTACTGCAGAAAAAGATCACACTCAAGAACCAATGTTGCCATGGTATGTCAGTGAGAAGAAAACTGGAAAAAAAAAGTGACTAGAAAAACCCCTCTAAATACCAACTGTGTTCATAATCATCTAAACTTATCAAAAACATATTTACCGTCTCATATTGTCTCCAAAAATACGGTTACAACTGCACACAAATATATTTTGCTCACACTGGTGAGAAAATTAAACTATTTTTCTTAAATTAGTGGGCTCCAAACGCAGTATTGTATATAGTATTGTTTTAAATATGTGGATAAGTGGATGTAATTAGCTTTACTGTTTTGACAGTTGGAATATCCATCCTTCCATCTTCTTCCACTTATCCGAGGTCAGGTCACGGGGGCAACAGCCTAAGACGAGAAGCCCAGACTTCCCTGTCCCCGGGTGCTTAGCTTAGCTCCTCCAAGTGGTTACTGAAGCATTCCAAGCCCAGCTGAGAGATATAGTCTCTCGAACGTGTCCTGGTTCTTCCCGGAGGCCTCCTATTGTTCAGACGTGCCCTGAACTTCTCCCTAGGGTGGCATCCTGACCAGATGCCAGAGCCACCTCATCTGGCTCCTCTCGATGCGGAGGAGCAGCGGCTCTACTAAAGATTCCCTCCCAGATGATAGTGCTTCTCACCCTGTCTCTAAGGGAGAGCCAAGCCACCCTACAGAGAAAACTCATTTCAGCCGCTTGTACCCGTGATCTTGTCCATTCGGTCACTACCCAATGCTCATGACCATAGGTGAGGGTAGGAACGTATACTGACCAGTAAATGGAGAGCTTTGCCTTTCGGCTCAGCTCCCGCTTCACCACTACGGACTGATGCAGAGTCTGCATCACTGCTGACGCCGCACGTATCCGCCTGTTGGTCTCATGTTCCATGCTTCCCTCACTCGTGAACAAGACCCTGAGGTACTTGAACTCCTCCACTTGGGGCAGAATCTCCACCCTTTCCTGGGCGAGAACCATGGACTCGGACTTGGAGGTGCTGATTCCGATGTGGTGCTGACATGGTAATACATTTCATTCTAAATCAACATTGTGTTTCAATTATTATTTTAATGTACAAAAAAGCCTCCCCGCCAATAAATGCTTGGTACCCTCTACAGTTGAACAGGTAAACCACAGCTTTCCGGAGTGAGGACAAACTGTTTCCTAAATATAGAGCAGAATGTCGACAGACACAAAATGAAAGACAGATATTTAAAAAAAGGATATTTAACTGGTAGCCATTGGAAGAGAAGCAAAGAACAAACTGACCTTTGCAAAAACAAAAAAAAAAACAACTATTAAATGGCACCCGATGCAAAGCCTCTCTCTTTGCACTCCAAGGCCAAACAGTGTGTCTGTAGTTAAGACTCGCACAGCCCACACATCAAGCACACACACAACATAAAACACTATTTACAGAAAAAGGCTACAGGAATAAAAATGGTTCCCTCGCTGAACTGCAGCTCCTACGGCGTAGGTGACATTAAACACAAGTGCTTATGTGCGTCCAAGAAGCGAAGAATGTTCTCTACAATGCCGTGGCGTGCACACCGTTTGAATGTTATGTTAGGATAAATGAATGGCTAAAAGCATCTAGTGAGTATACTTGGATGAACTGAGAGGAGATAGGATGTGCATGAGAACACAACAGGTGGCATGACTGGTCATTTCAAAAAGCTGATTTAACACTACCATGATATGTTTTCACTAGATACGTGATATGAGGTGTTGGAAATGCTGACATCATGCACACAACTTACTCACCATACTATGTGAGATAGTACTTTGACATGGGATATCAAAGGCCCGTATTACAAAGAATTCTGTATACCTGGAATATCTGTCTTGATTGTCTTGCTGCCTCCTGAGGTGTCGTCGTCGTCGTCAGAGGAGCTGGTGCTGGAATCGCACGTGAGCTCGCTGTCACTGGTACTGCTGTCCTGCAGCAGGTTGTATTTCTTTCGTGCCGCCGCCTCACGTTTTTGCCTCAACAAACGCATGCGCTCCTTGTGTTTCTGACTCCGGTGACCTTTCGCTTTGGCCTGCTTGCCGTTGATTTGTTTCTCCGGCCCCCCTGCTCCTGCCACTGCTACGGGCTGGCAGCGGTTCTTCTTCGCCGCCATGGCATTGGGCGGATTCTCGCTTTCTGAACGCGACCGCCGGGATTTCCTCCCACTGCCAAGAGCTGCTGAAGTGGCCGTTTGTTTTTCTGCTTCCTTGCCAGGATCGTCTGCAGCTTCCATTTTAGCTTCTGCCTCCTCTCCCATGGCCGGAGCAGCACCCTCATCTCCTGAAGAGATCGTGTCCGAGTCAGCCAGGTGGCCGCTGGACGAGGGGGAGAGCATGCAGGGGTTAGATGAGTCGCTCTCATAGATATGGCGAGAGACAGGTTTTTCACTCCCCGTTGAGGCCTGCTGGGATTCTGGAGAGTCTCTGCGGAGCTCCTTCATCAGGCATGGCATGGAGAGGAGACTCTGCTCACCCTCCGTGTGAAAGGGGCTGTCTGCCTCCTTTTCCCTTAGAGGGGAGCTGGTACTTGTGGTGGTCTCAGTTTTTAAATGTTCATCCTGATCTCCATGAGCGGATGCGGGGGCCGACTGTGCGTCATCAAGGCACTCAGAGGGACACTCTGCATCAACAAATTCCTCTGCCTTCTCTGAATCAGCCATCTTCAGGCTAGTTTAGCACAATGCCCTATGGTCCAGCAAACATGGACCAAGGTGCTGAGTCAGCACTCACCTGCAGTAGGGAAAGAAATGATGTCATCAATCAGCCAGAACAACAAAAATCCACAAATCAGAGGAGAGAAGGCAAAATAACATAAAAATGTTCACATATCACACAGACATAAGCTACCCTGTAAACGTTTACTTTGAAATCAACATTAAGTCATTTGGACTAAATTACACAAAACAATTGCTGCAAACACGAATAGTTATTTCAGCCAGTAATTGTACATACATGTAATTTTCCAACGTTTAGTGTATGTCACTTTACGCTGGGTGAGTAATTTGAGACATTTAGTTGTGCCAGAATGAATGACTTGGCTAGTTGCCTTGCCCAGTTAGCAACAGCTAACAGATTGGTAACAGCAGGCTACGCAACGAAGCGAGATTGGGTCACAAATTGCAATCTGCAAGCTTTGCAAGAGGAGAATAAAATCGCGGGAATACTATTTATTTGCTCGGTCATTGTCGAGCAGTTACATCCTAAAATAGAATCGGTTGACTGACAACCCGAGGGCTAACTAGCAGGGCGTCAGGATGCTAGTTGCAGCTACGCGCTAACTCAGCAGTCGACAGCGAGTGTCACTTACTCACCACGGTGTTAATGCTCTTTATTTCCCAGTATCAAACTTCTTAACATCTTCGGCTGTTAGATCCCTCTATGACACGTGAAGCGCCGCTCATTAAAATGTAACAAGTGGACAACTTGAATAGATATGAACGTGTTTTTTTCTGGCGCAGTGGGCTCACACCAGCGCGAGCACTCTGTTAGCATTTAGCAGTTAGCTAAATGTTTATTTTAAAATGTCTTCGTCGGCCTCACAAAGCAAATACGTCACTTCCGGATTCTTTGGCAGAAATCAGCGCCACCGCTTCTCTGGAGTAAAGACTGCAGCGAGAATACGGAAAACACTGGGAGTACAATAATTGTATGGGTATAATCAAAATAAATACGACACAATAATCAAATAATAAATACAGTGATTGCGACAATATAGTATTACAGTAAAACAAAAATATATACATATGCTTTATTCTTCAAGTACTTCCGGGTTACCGTGACTTTCTGCCATTTGGTAGCCGTAGCCGCCATCCTTCTCTCTCAGCTCCGGGAGCAGAACGGTCACCCCCAGGATTCTAACATGCTGACAGTTCGCGTTGCAGCGGCTCTCGCCCGCACTCTACCTCGTCGGGCCGGCTATGTAAGTAAATATCATCTGAATTACTTTGGCTTTTGATTCATTCCGCACTGAAAAGTACCGCTGTATCGCGAGAAATCATGGCGGAGGCGTACATGCTAGCATGGTATACGTGCTAGCATCCGGAGGACACTGGGCCTGTCACTACTTAGCTACAAGCTAACTCTCAATATGACAAGCAGACTTAACCCTGTTATTTATCATTTTGAAGATATAATGTAATTGTGCTCTTTATCGAAAGCAATATCAATGATCATACATTAGCTTGTGTCAATGAACAATGTAATCTTGTACTGAAGGTCACGTTTAACAAAAGTAAGTACTGTCATTTCAATAACGGTCACATCAAGTATACAGTCTTACGGAACAGTTGCAATGTGATCATAAAAAAATAGATTCAGTGATAATATCAGTTAATATTAATTATTGAACTATCATGGTCAAATGATGTTTGTCTAGCTCTGCATACTAGCTTCCTGTGAAAATATGCTATTGTAATTAATCGTATATATTTTTTGCGAGCATAACTGACCCCTTTCAGTGCAAGGCTGCCAGTCTTTTTCAATATTACCTAATTTTATGTAATATCCGATTGTCTGTTTGTTCACATGATAAAACATTATTTTGCTTTGGAAGGTGTCCAAGAATGTCGCTGCAGCATGTGTGGGAGTCAAGAACCTCCACACCACTCGTCCATGGATGCAGAAAACAGGTTAGCATTTGGTGAAATGGTGTGATAGAGTATTTTTAAGACCTACTGTCAAATGAACAGTAGTTATTTGTTCATTTTAAGGCACCGCTGAGGTTTCTTCCATCCTGGAGGAGAAGATCATGGGAGCGGACACCAGCGCTGACTTGGAGGAGACCGGCCGGGTGTTGTCCATTGGTGACGGTATCGCTCGAGTGTACGGTCTCAGGAATGTGCAGGCCGAGGAGATGGTGGAGTTCTCATCCGGGCTCAAGGTTGATGCTGCAATTTGCATGTTACAGTACTAACTTTGCAAAAATGTTATCATATCACGCCATTTTTTTTGTATAAAACAAAAGTAACTTGCTTGTGTCCAGGGAATGTCTCTGAATTTGGAGCCGGACAATGTTGGTGTTGTGGTGTTCGGTAACGACAAGCTGATCAAGGAAGGAGACATTGTGAAGAGGACAGGCGCCATTGTCGATGTGCCTGTTGGCGAAGAACTGCTGGGCCGCGTTGTGGACGCTCTGGGAAATGCCATCGACGGAAAGGTGAGTGGGCAAGATGAGCCTTTTACATTTATCCATTCAATCATCTCTTCTTTTCCGTTAATTCCGTCACAGGGTCCCCTTGGTTCCAAGACCCGCAGGCGTGTAGGACTGAAAGCTCCTGGTATCATCCCTCGTATCTCTGTGAGGGAGCCCATGCAGACGGGCATCAAGGCTGTCGACAGTTTGGTGCCCATCGGTCGTGGACAACGTGAGCTCATCATTGGTGACAGGCAGACAGGGTAGGAGGACTCACCAAAATTAACTATTATATGGTTACTTTTTACATTCATTTTAGAGTGTACTTATGTGTAGATATTCAGTGGAATGGAAATTTGAGGCTCAGAGCTAAACTTTTTCCTCTTCATGATTCAAATGTAACTTAAGAATACAAAATGTGTTGTCCAGAAATATACCTAGAGACAGTCAGTCCAACCCAAAACGGACATGGTAATGTACCTCCTGTTTTGTTTTCTAGTTGCTCCTCAGTTGCTTGCGCCCTCTACTGGTAGAGACATGTATACATTGTTTGACTGCACAGTATCATATTTGTCAATACAAATATAAAATATCATAAAGATGCTGGCCCATGAGGAACACTTCCACACCGCTTTAATTTGTGATGTTATAATTATCCCAGTAAAACCGCCATCGCCATTGACACCATCATCAATCAGAAGCGATTCAATGAAGGGACCGACGAGAAGAAGAAGCTGTACTGCATCTACGTGGCCATCGGCCAGAAACGATCCACCGTGGCTCAGCTGGTCAAGAGGTTGACGGATGCCGACGCCATGAAGTACACCATCGTGGTGTCGGCCACCGCCTCCGACGCCGCCCCCTTGCAGTACCTGGCCCCCTACTCCGGCTGCTCCATGGGCGAGTACTTCAGAGACAACGGCAAGCATGCCCTCATCATTTACGACGATCTCTCCAAGCAGGTGAGTGTTTTTATTTTGCTGTTGGTGTGACCCTGAAGACTTGAGTGTGACCCCCATTTGTGTGGTTCTCCATTAGGCCGTCGCCTACCGTCAGATGTCTTTGCTGCTGCGTCGCCCTCCCGGCCGCGAGGCTTACCCAGGAGACGTCTTCTACTTGCATTCCCGCCTGCTGGAGAGGGCTGCAAAGATGAACGACAACTTTGGAGGTGGCTCCCTTACCGCCCTTCCAGTCATTGAGACGCAGGCCGGTGACGTGTCGGCCTACATTCCAACCAACGTCATTTCCATCACAGATGGCCAGGTAACTATCGGCGAGATTGGGGCCATCGAGGAAAGTTGATTGATCTTATTGACTCAAATAGAAGACTTTTCTCTTGAAACAAATCTGAAAGACGAGTTGTTATACAGTATAACAGGTCTAGAAAAATCTGGGTCATTTTATATTTGGGTCAGTTCTAAGGGTTTTTTGATTGGGCTTCATTCAAGACAGTGATGTCATCTGGAGGGTTCACATTTGCTTGAAAAAAAATGTTGACTAATCTGAGTTGGGTTCTCCCACAGATCTTCTTGGAGACTGAGCTTTTCTACAAGGGCATCCGTCCCGCCATCAACGTTGGTCTGTCCGTGTCACGTGTCGGATCAGCTGCCCAGACCAGGGCCATGAAGCAGGTTGGTTCCACTTGTTTAATGCCAAGTGCGAGAATTTTCCAACCGCTACTAACATTTCCCTCGTCAGGTGGCCGGTACCATGAAGCTGGAGCTGGCCCAGTACCGAGAGGTGGCCGCTTTCGCTCAGTTTGGTTCCGACCTGGACGCAGCCACCCAGCAGCTGCTGAACCGTGGCGTCCGTCTCACTGAGCTCCTCAAGCAGGGCCAATACTGTAAGTCTTCACTTCTTAGTATCACAAATTGAACTTTTTTCTTTGTTGGTTTAAAAAAAAAAAAAATTCACTACTTTTCTCAGCTCCCATGGCTATTGAAGAGCAGGTCACAGTCATCTACGCCGGCGTGAGGGGACACCTGGACAAAATGGAACCCAGCAAGATCACAAAGTTCGAGAAGGCTTTCCTGCAACACATCTTGAGTCAACACCAAGACCTGCTCGCTGCCATCAGGTAAGTTTGAGAGCATTGCACATTCATGGGACACATCATTGGGTACGCCTGCACAATCAGAAACAAGAACTGTACCAAATGTTCAGCCTTTTTAGATAATTTATTGATAATATTTTGATTGATTGTAGGATCCTCATTGTCAAACTCTTGCTCCTCACAGGGCTGATGGCAAAATCTCAGAGGCTTCAGATGCTAAGCTCAAGCAAATAGTGTTGAACTTCCTCTCCAGCTTTGAGTAATGTACGATGCATTTTCAGTTTGTTTTGGTTGTCCTCTGTTGTTGCATAGTGCTTCGTCAGTTGTACTTCAATGAACTTCCAAGTGGCACTTGATCCATAATGTACAGACATCTCTTTGCAGAGAATAAAGTATTCCAGCTCATTCATGCTCACGGGACATGTGGCTACATTTCACGGCTCATCAGATTTTGCCATCAGAAATGCACAAATACAAAAAAAACTGCACGTTTTTGATTAACATAAAATCAGCTGTTGTGATAAGTCATAGGTGGTCTTTTAGTGCTCTCTGTCGGGCAGACATTACATTTAAAATCCCAGATTGATTATGAATATTATCAGCCGATATTTGAATAAAAATGAGATTGGATCATATCGGTATAATTTTTTTCCTGCAAATAAGATTTCTTCAATACTTTGAATGTCTCACCTCTGGAAGAATCTTTAGTCACACGCAGCGTTTAGGCACTTTTTTGATTACTTTCATTCATAATGTTTGTTTGTGCAATGCATTCAGTAGAAGCAGCAAATTGGGTTCATTATGCAACATTAGTTTGAGGGAAGAGCTGCTGACAATAGCAATATCGCATATCGGTAATGAAAGCCAATATCGAGCATCTCCAATAGTAATTCAACCATTTAATCGGCCAGACTCACAGAATTGGACAAAAAAACATGCATAATCTCATTAGAAGTTAAAAGCAACCTTAAATCATATTTAAAAGTGAATTTATGATCTTAAAATGACTCAAATGTCTATTAGCGTACACAACATTGTGGAAATTGGCTATTGTGAAATGTGAAAAACATTGGAAGAGTGATAAGTAAACATATTTAAGTGAGAAGTGCAACAAAATCGGTGTTCAGTGCATTGAAAATATTTCAAACTTGTACGTGAGAAGTGAGACCAACTTAATCTCCACATCAAGTGCTTTTTAAATAGAATAAAATAAAGAATAAATAAACACTAAAACTTAAATTACTAACATCTGGGCTTTTTTGTTGTTTATACCCAGTACTGTCTGGAGTGCAGGGCAGTTCTGTGGTGTTTATGTTTGGGCACGTTGTTTTGTTTGACATAACAGGGGTCGTAATAGTCCCACTCCAACGCCGAAGCCAGCACGCCATTGGACAAACCATCACTGTCTGCTGACAGAATCCTCAGGGACACACCTGGAAAGGAAACGATTTTTACCACAATAGCAATGCAAAACATACGACTTGTTCATGCACCTTTTATGAGCAGTGGTGCAAAGTTCAAGTAAGAGCTTCTTTAATCTAAAAATACAGAATGTAAGACTACATATACTGTATTTGTTCCCCAGGAAAAACACTAGAAAGAAATGCATTCTGTACCAAACATCTGCCAAAGTGTGTCACAGCTTTTCTGCCTGTCACTCACACCAGTGCAGGATCATCTTATTTTGGGGTCCATCACATTTATATGGCACTTTTTTTTTTTCTTTTTAGTATTCAAAAGGTGTTTTTTTTATCATGCTCTATGTGCACTATAAAGCAGACACCAGCAAACCTGCACTGGCACCAAAGTCGCTGTCCAGGCCGGAACCTTGCACCGCTGACGTGTTGAGGCAGGATCTCTCTGAGGGCGGGTCAATGTACTCGCACGCCATGTCCACTTGGTCAAAAATGTGCATGACGCCCGGGCTCAGCTCGGTCAGCATCCCATATGGGCTGCTGCGACCGGCTTGGACCGCATGCTGCGTTTCCTAGGAACAGAGGGGGATGAACAATGAAATGCACCACTATAAAACACAACACCCTGTTAACAGTAAGAAATGTATTAGCATTAAAATCAGATGACATGGGACATATTGTGCCTATTTGCATCGTTTTGACATTTTATTGGATGCATTTATTTAATGATTGTGTTTAAAAATATATATTTGTCACCTTATTTAGCTATGAGCAGGTCAAAATATTAGCAACATCTCAGTATGATTCACCGCAGTTGTACAACACTGCATCACAATAACCATACCTATTGTTAGGTTTAATACCTATCTAATAGTGATCATTTCCACTATTAAATCATTAAAATAATATAAACTAAAATTGAATAAAAGCCTCAGCTTTACAGATGCCATGTCTGCTCTGCAGGCAATAATGCACGGTTTTGATTGACATGTTTATTAGATGTATTATTTACTGGGCTGCATGCCTTTAAAATTGGTTTCTGATATTGTGGTTACCTTATTAACCTACAAAAGTGACTAAAAATATTAGAAACAGCTCTCAGAATGATGCAGTGTAGTTCTGCACCACCCCAACCACAATAATATCACATATTAAATGATGTCCATTAACATAACACAAAAAATGCAATATGAGAACGGTTTTGTCGCCCACAAAGAAACACTCACTGTGGGAGAGTTGGGCGGAACCAGGTGCAGTCTGACCTCGGTCTCAGAGTCACTGGCCTGCATGGGCAACACCGGCGCACTGTGACGCCACCCAGCCTTGTTGGTGCTCCGTGACCCGGAAGCCGGGTCGAGCCTCCCCGCACCGGATGCCCGTATGCTACTCGGCGCCCTCTGGGACCCTGACCCGGTAGCCCCATCCGGCCTCAATAGCCGTATTCTCTGCTCCGCTCCTACCCTGTCCATCGACGAAGCCCTGGAGGAGGTAACCGGGTGAGGCAGCGCGGGCTCGGACAGTGACATGTACGCCCTCCGCGTAGGGAAGACCTCCACGTCGGGTGATCTCCTGCAGACTCTGTGCAGCAGGACCTCCTCCGTGTCCTCCCGCTTTTGTCTGTTCCTCTTGAAGAGGAGGAGCAGCTTGTAGCCCAAGAAGAAGCAGTTGAGGAGGAGCAGGACGACGACGGCGGGGATGAGCAGGAGAACCACCAGGGTGAGATTTGTCACCGGGTAACCCTCGGTCAAGTTGGGTGGGGTGCTCTGACGTGGGTCCGACATTTCATTCCAGGGGACATAAAAAGGTCTAAATTAGAGATTAAAAAAACATGTGATCTCGAGGCATGCACGCAGCGTGTGTCTCTGCACAAGTGTTTTGACGTGTCAATCAATGTGGGCCATTTTGGGATTGTGGTGGTCTGCCTGCGGCTTTTCAATCGCACAAAAGTGAAGGCCGTCTTCCACCAGTGTGGCGCTCATCCTTGTTGCCAAATAATACATTTACTCTTGGTTTTTAACACGACGTGAGACGTCCGTGCAAAACAGGTGGTGTAACATTACAGAGCAACAGCTGAGCGCAATTATGTTGAGTTGGATGCAAGGTTGTGGCGACCACCTGCCACCAGGGGGCGATAGTAGACCAAATAGACTACCTGCATTGCAAGGGGGAACGCACTGTTGGCCGGACAAGGCAAGTTCCACACAAAAGTATTATTTCTCTCAAATATTGTTGACAAATCTGTTTAAATGTGCGTTAGTGAGCATTTTTCTGAAATAATCCATCCACCTCTCAGGTGTGGCATATCATGTTGATGCATGAGTATTTCACAGGTGTGCCTTAGGCTGGCCACAGTAAAAGACCACTCCAAAAGTGCAGTTTTGTCACACAGCACAATGCAGCAAATGTCGCAAGAGTTGACGGAGCACGGAATAGGTATGCTGACCGCAGGAATGTCCACCATGAACTGAATGTTTATTTCTCTACCATAGACAATCGGAGAATTTGGCAGTGCATCCAACCGACCACACCATCCCAGCACCTCCACAACCAGCATCTTCACCTCCAAGATCGTCTGAGACCAGCCGCCCAGACAGCTGTCTGCTCGTCATCCCCTTATGACGACTTGAGAGGGCAAATGCTCACATTTGAAGGCGTCTGGCGCATTCTGCTTTTCATGAGACAGGGCAGATGGCAGACATCATATACGGCGTTGTGTGGGTGAGCGGTTTACTGTACTAATGTCAACGTTGTGGATGTGTAGCCCATGGTGGCGGTGGGTTTATACAGTAGTATGTGCAGGTGTATGTTTTGGATATGTTTTGGACAACAAACAAAAAAAGCCAATATCAAACATCCCATATATATACGTCTGTGTAGGCTCTCAGTCGTACAGGAGTTGTCCATCGAGGAAAAGGCTTCTTGAGACGTCATCTGTACTTCTGTGTAGAAGGTGTCGGACGTTTCGCTCCTCATCCGAAGAGCTTCGTCAGCAAACTAATAAGTGCTGCTAGCTTAGGTCTTAAATACAGTAAGAGTGGGCGGAATTGGTGTGCCAACACCCTCCTCCTTTTGGTTCGTTACACTAAGCGTGGGCGGAGTAGTGGTATAATCCTATCCTGTTATTCACACCTACGATAAAAGGAAAGTGTCGCTCCCTGAATTGGGTATGAACGACTCTGATACTGGCTTGTTAGCATCTATTGTTCTGGCTCGGCCCTGCCTTCACCTCATTTGCAAGACTAAGAGCTGTGGGTTTTGGTCTCAGTAACCTGCTGAACACAGGGTCCAAATTAAACCTCAAACCACCATTCCGATTCAATGATGGGTTCTGTTGTTTGACAAAAATAGCTTCCTTTACTCCTCTTTCAAACCATCTGTTTTCTTTGGCCAAAATCTTTACCTCGCTGTCCTGAAAAGAGTGATTGGTAGCTTTCAGGTGTAGATCTACATAGATCCATAGATCTACATAGATCTACATACAACAAACAAAAAAAGCCAATATCAAACATCCCATATATATACGTCTGTGTAGGCTCTCAGTCGTACAGGAGTTGTCCATCGAGGAAAAGGCTTCTTGAGACGTCATCTGTACTTCTGTACATAGATCTACATAGATCTACATAGATCTACACCTGAAAGCTACCAATCACTCTTTTCAGGACAGCGAGGTAAAGATTTTGGCCAAAGAAAACAGATGGTTTGAAAGAGGAGTAAAGGAAGCTATTTTTGTCAAACAACAGAACCCATCATTGAATCGGAATGGTGGTTTGAGGTTTAATTTGGACCCTGTGTTCAGCAGGTTACTGAGACCAAAACCCACAGCTCTTAGTCTTGCAAATGAGGTGAAGGCAGGGCCGAGCCAGAACAATAGATGCTAACAAGCCAGTATCAGAGTCGTTCATACCCAATTCAGGGAGCGACACTTTCCTTTTATCGTAGGTGTGAATAACAGGATAGGATTATACCACTGCTCCGCCCAGGCTTAGTGTAACGAACCAATAGGAGGAGGGTGTTGGCACACCAATTCCGCCCACTCTTACTGTATTTAAGGCCTAGGCTACCAGCACTTATTAGTTTGCTGACGAAGCTCTTCGGATGAGGAGCGAAACGTCCGACACCTTCTACACAGAAGTACAGATGACGTCTCAAGAAGCCTTTTCCTCGATCCCATATATATATATATACACACACACACACACACACACACACACACACGCACACACAGTACGTGTACTGCTGTGCAGCGGCAGGATACCAACGAACGAGCTGTACAATGACATTAATATTGACAATGCTCCGACAAACAAAGGGGCACGCGCCTGGACTAAAAACCAACAACACAAATTAGCGGCAGGTGCGAGTGAACAGCAGGGCAAAGCAGGCAAAACGCAGAAACAGAAGTAATACCAAAACAGGAACTAAGACATAAAAGGGAAAATAAACCAAACAGTCACACGGGCTAAGTCACGGAGCGTCACATACACAACCTACTGTACGTCTTCAAAGAATTTTAGATTCATTTGGATCCCAAACACATATCCAAACTGCTTTTGGAATGGATAAAGCCGGCTAACATTGAACTCCTGTAGTGGCCTTCCCCAGAGCCCTGACTTCAACTCTCCTGCACGTTTGTGGACTTTGCTTAAATGTCCGTGTCAGGAAACCAACCAATTTAAAAGATCCCTACCAAAAGCTCAGGAGAGTACAGCAAAAATGATGCCAGCAGCTTGTTGATGGGTACGGAAAGTGTCTGGCTTAGGAGAAACTTGCTAAAAGACATTTCGCCAAGTATTCGTACAAGTATTAATTCCTGCAGATGTACGTTGTGTAATCACTGAAAAACAAAGCTCAAGCAAGCCTGATTTGAATCAGCACCAAACTGCAGATTGACACCTCCTGCATTTGCATAAATGTTGAAATGAAGATTTATGCTGCCTGGAAAAGAGTGGTTAGCGTATCTGCCTCGCATTCTGGAGGTTCTGGGTTTGAATCCTGGCTCAGACCTCTCCGTTTGGAGTTTGTCTGTTTCCTGTGCTTGCGTGGGTTCACTCCTTCCATCGTCCAAAAACCACGGTGTTTGGTCAATTGGACATTCTAAATCAGGAGTGTCCAAACTGTTTCCACCGGGGGCCACATAGTGAAAAATGAAAGGATGCAAGGGCCACTTTGATGTTTTACAAAGCAACACATGTAATATATTCAAAGAACTTACGTATAATTCAAGAAAACAGCTTTGTGAAATTATAGTATGAACTTTGGTCTTTTCCCCCATTTTTGCTGTTGTTTTTAAATTATATAATTTTTTAATTATATTATTTGATATTTCAATTATCTTAAATAATTTTGGTAAATTTTCTTCTCATAATATTCTGACTTTATTCCCATAATATTCAAACTTTTTCCGAACCTAATTTTGCAAAAATGTATCTTGTTTTTTTTGTTTCTCATAATATTCCAAAACATATTTTTCTTTGATATTTTGTTATGTTATGTTATGTTATGTTACGAAAATGACATTATTTTTCCTGATAATATGACGTGTTTTTTCCCATAAAATAGAATATGACTTATTTCTCTTAATATTTTGACGTTAATCCCGTAAAATCACAGCTTTTTTCTGCCTTAAATTTTTTTTTCCCATCCATTTAAACTTTCCTCTTGTAAATGTTCTTCTCGGAATTATGACTTTATTGTTATATTAGAATATTTTGACTTTATTCTCATAACGGTATAACTTTTTCTAAAAATTACAACCTTATTCATTGTTTTCTTTGTTTCTCATAATATTGCAACTTCAAAAAAACAAACACTTTCTTTAAAAATGAAACTTTATGGTCCTAAAACAATGTTATTTTTCTCCATAATAATACACTATTGTCGAAAAATCATAACTTTTTCTCGGAATGTTTTGACTTTATTCTTGTAAAATTACCACAGATTTTTCCATTTTTGCTGTTGATGTTTTCTGGTTAAATCCTATTTTTAGAACATGCAGCCAGCAAATTTTAAAAAGTGTCGTGGGCCACAAATGGCGCTCCGGCCTGCACTTTGGACACGCCTGCTCTAAATTGTCCATAAGTGTGAATGGTTTGATTATATGTACTGTATCCTCCTGTATCCTGTAGAGCAGCAGAAAATGAATGAATGAAGGAATGAATGAATGAATGCGGCACAGACGCAAGGCAAGAAAAGTCAAGTCGGAGCTCGCTTTTATTCCATGCTGCCAATGAAGTATCAGGTAATAAAACACCAATGCAGAATATTTACAATATTATCAATTCAATAGAACAATTGACACATGAATCTCTCTTAGAGACAATGTTTTTGCTTTTTTGTACACAAAGGAGATCTTTGCACACAAGTACATGTAGCTATTGTAATAAATCAATGCAAAAGGCAGTCATTTCAGCACCATATAATAATATATAGTCAAGTTTCTACCACCCTTGTTAAGTCTATACAGACTTGAATAAGATACTGCAGTGAGAACAGTATGGATAACCTTTTCATTCCATGAGAAAGGCAATGGAGACGTCCCTTAGATACCAAAGACCGCGTCCGTCAGGCATCGCAGTTGTGCACACCAGCACATCGGCACTATTATTGTCCAAACACCATCAGAGGTTGGTTGTGGCCTTAGCACCTCGGGCAAGAATGGCGACCATTTTGGCTCTCGACACAGGCTAGCACTGACCCAGGCTGTGCTTGATGATCTCACGCGACTGTGGAGGGATCCTGTCGGGGAAGAGCACCTGGAACTCCACCACCAGGTCGCCCCGCTTGGATGGACTCTTGGCTATGGGTAGGCCTTCCCCCCTGAGGCGCCGCACGGCCCCCGGCTTGATGACGTCGCTGCACGGCAGAGGCATCATGCGGTTGTCCAGCGTGGGGACGTTGACGGTGCAGCCGCACAAGGCCTGGGAAGGAAAGGGAAAGGAAAAGTTTAATTGAGGACAGGTTTCATAATCCTTCCGAGGACACTTGGAAGCACATTTGTGAATGTGTCAGGTTGCGTAAGCCGTAAATGTGTCAATCTTTGCAAAAGGCGGTTACACAACAGCCCGCTGCTACAGATGTGATAATGGCTGCTCCATTTGTAGGGATGCATGTGGGTGTCAGTGACTGAAGACAGGAAGGAGCTTATATCTTTCAAAACGGCGACCTGCTAATCTGTGCGTGGGCAGCCCCCCCCCATGCTGCCTCCTCCTCCATTGGCCTGCCATTGAGAAGTCTGCATGCAGCATCGCAGTGGAGGGAGGCTATATATAGCTCGCTCGGCGGGGGCTGATGAGGTAAGGCGAGCAGGCTGCAGTTCTCTTTAGTGGTGCTCATATTTCCTCCTGATATCTTCACAGTAATTGATTTTCTTTGGGTTTGAATGGGCCTTACGTAAACAAGAGGAGGTGATGGTGTCGGCTGTATAGTACGTCTACTTATAGAGTGGTTTTGTAACACATTGAAGGTCAAACCGAGCTGTACCATGCTACTTTTTGGTACGAGAACTAGCGATTCCTAACCACTGGGCCAGAAGAAATGCAAACTCACCTCTTTGAGCGTGATGCTGGCCGTATACACGATGTTGGAGCCGTCTCTCTTGTATTGCGAGTGCTCCGTGTCCCTGAGTACGAAGGTGACATCCGCCGGGGTGTTGTTGGGCGTTTCGTCGCCCTCCCTGGGGAAGGTGATCTTGGTCCCCGCCTTCCATCCTTTCTTCACCACCACGTTCAGCACCTTGTCCTCGGATCGCACGCTCTGCCCGTCGGCGTTGAGGCGGCTGCGGGTGATCTTCACGTGCTTGGTGCAGCCGTGCATCACCTCCTCCAGGGTCACCGGCAGGTCGTGCACCACCGCCTTGCCCTGCAGGCGCCTCTGGCCTCGCCGCAGGCCGCCGTCGTGGTTGGCGCCCACGTGGCTGAAGGGGAAGCGCCTGAAGGGGTTGAAGAGGTCGTCTTCGGCCTCAAAGTCGTGGCCGAAGAAGATGTCGAAGTGGTCTGAGCCATGGAAGAAAGAGGAGAAGGTTGTGTGGGGGTCGGTGGGGAAGTGGTTGCGGAAGGCGTTGCCTTGCCCTGCCACTGACATGCCGCTCTTTAGACCTGAAAGCAAAGAGATCGGTTAGCCTGGCAGGGGACGTTCATTGAAAGGTGAAGTTCCAACTTCTACATGATGGAAATGACTGATCTGGCTGCTTTAACGCCTGAATACATCATCTGTATCCCGATCCTCACCTTCCTCTCCAAACTGGTCGTAGATGCTTCTCTTCTTGGGGTCGGCAAGAACCTCGTAGGCCTCTGCGATCTCCTTGAACCGATCCTCTGCATCGGCCTCGCTGTTCTTGTCCGGGTGGAACTTGAGCGCCATCTTCCTGTAGGCCTTCTTGATCTCATCCTCGTTGGAATCCTGCGACACACCCAAGACTTTGTAGAAGTCTTTGCCCGCGTTGGGCTTGATGGACAGGCATGGGGTGTCTGGCTCGGACTTGGTGCCTTCCTGCAGGTGGAGGGGAGGAGCTTTATGTTAGATCATTCGTTTGACATATTTCTGCTTACGCTGTATGGATGTGCAGTGTGTCATGATACCACTAACACTTTATCCATGTCAGGTCTGCTGCTGCCTCTGCACATACTGTCTGCTATGAATTTTAAAGGCTGATGCATAGCAGTGCAGGGGGGGTGTTTTAGACTTCCCCCTGACAACTGAGATTCACTGCAGCCATTGGATGAACGCTAGTCTTGCATTTGAATCAGATGTGATTAAATATATCTGTATATCTTCGATAGATTAACAAAACTGAGCATTCTTCTCTTACTAAAGGCAGCTTTTGGCACAAATCGCAATCTATTGCCTACCTAATGTCAGGGCTAGAAGTGAAATAATGACATAAAATAACTTATTAATTATAAGTAAGCCTAACAAGAACCACCATCATGATTATAAAAATATCTTTATACAGGCAACATTTTAATACGGTCCCTAAATTAATTTCCTAATTAATTATTTAAAAGTACATGCAGTAATAAAAACAAGTCGTTGTCACTTAATGATAAAAGGTCATTCTGACAGTGAAGTAGAATTCCCCCCTGTAAGTCCCACTATAAAGACGCAGCTGAATAAATTATACAAAAGTATTTTTTTGTACTTACCGCTGATGAGGACGACCCCGAGCTGTCTCCCCGGTGCATAACCCGAACTTTGCACCTGACGTTGACATTTTTGTGCTTGACTCCAAACTGTGTCCAGATGAGAACCATGATGCTGAGTGTTGGGGGGGTATTTGAGCTACGTGTCGCTGTCCACTCGGGCTTGGTGCTGAAGTAAGATCCTGTTCTTGTTCTTGTGCCTGTGGCTGCTGCTGCTGCTTCTGCTGGCTCTCCTCCTCGGCTTGTCTGACTAAATAGTGCCGCCGCGGCTCCCTTTTTTACTACACGCTCAGCCGCCCACGCAGCGTTTCCCAGGCCCCGCCCACTTCCTATAACACGCAACAAGGAGGGATGCCGCGGGGAGAGACGTGATTGGCTGACACCCGCGGACGATCGCGCGGATGTTGCAGCCCTCTCTCGCCTTCCGGAGCCTTGTTTCCGGAGCTCCAGCATCAGCACCAGCATCAACGAGTCACGACTCAGAACACGGAGTCCAATTTTGGTCCAGACAGAACAAACATGCGCGGCCAGACATATCCCAGACATCAGGCGTGTCCTTAAAGGACACTAGACAGAGAGAGACAGCTAGCTCGCTAAAAATTGACACAGAAAAAGTACAAATACATCAGAATACAGTAAAATGAAATACGTTTTAGTATATGTAAAATCAGCATTGTATGTATATGTAGATAATAGTTACTGTCGATGGATGGATAAATGCTTATGCTAATGTGTCAATGCGACAAACGAATTTCCTCGAAGTAGGATTCAATGTTAATAAGCGGAATCTTTCATAGTTTGACCATAGAAAACCTGTTTATGACTTTCTGAATATGATCTTACATTATTAGAGCCCTCTAGACAAGAAATTACACGCCTATAGTCACCTTTACACTCACATTGCCCAATAGAGCAGATCTAATCAGAGAAAATAAGCCATTTAAGACATAAATAAGACTTGCGCTCGTGTGTGTTTCAATAAATGCCTTCCGGACGCGTGGACAGGAAGTGATGTTAGGGATTCGGGGTTGAGTGTTAGCTGGAGTACGGCCACAACAGTAACCCGTGTTATTGTTATGATGATGACATTATTGTGATGTTATGATTGAGCCTGTTGTGAGATAAATAATTATAAAATACAATAGTAATAAAGCCTGTCATTGGCGATCGAGTGTTATTAGTGACACCTAGTGGCCAGTGTCGTGCAGTTCAACATCTTGTATTGCCTTAAAGTTAAACTGTCCAGTATTTGTATTTTAGTTCATTTAGAACATTTTTATGCTTGAAAATGCATAATTTAGGCAAGGAATATGCAACATTTGCTAAAATATGCATTTTTTCTAATAATTGGCCGTAGTCAACCAGGAAACCGCGTTTATGAATTAATTAATTTTTGAAAAACGGCAATAGAGTGAGGGGGCGACGTTCAAGTTCTATGGTATTTTAATGTGTAGTTATATTAATTGTACCTTGCTTTACATTTGAATCAGTGTAAGCATTTTAAAAGGTAATAGTAATAACTAGTTTTAATAGGGCCGAGCGCCCCTAGCATTTGCTCATATTGCCCAATGGGCCAGCCGGCTCAGAGTGAATGGTACATAGATATTCAAAGGGATCTCAGTCGTTAATAACATAATAACATGAACGCGTTCATCATAATCCTGCATGATATTACACCAGAAATTACACCCGGATCCATTCCATTCCGTCTTTATACTCAGAATGACTGTTTCTAGGTCACATACTGTCTTATAAAACGTGCTTCGGAGTGACAGATTTGGTACTAACACATTGGATGCAAGCCAGTGCAACTGAGACACTTGATGACACCACCAGCTCACATAAGTGAAAATCACCCGTATTGAACAAACTGGCTATAATTATTATAAAGACATTGTTAAGTCAAAAATGGAGTACACCACGTTCTTGTACAGCCCAAAAAAAAAAAAAAATCCTGATGCTCTATTTGTATCTCATTTGGAAGATGGCGGGCCAACGAGGACATAGATGGCAACGCTTCCTCCGCCTCCCGTCCAATCAGGGCTGGAGTTTCCAGGGGATTCTCCACTACGTCTCTCACAGGAAGTGGAAGACAAATTTGGTCGGGAATGATTCGAGCCAGGGAGCGTCACGCTTCTCGCACATTTTGTTCAACTCGCGTTTTTTTTTTTTTTTTTTTTTTTTTTTTCCACGTGGCTCAGCAGCCCACGGGAACAGTCTGACTGTGTTTGGCCTTCTTTTCTCTTGCAACACATACACAGTGTCTTGTCACTGTCAGCCTCTCACAAAGTAAATGCTAATTAAAGCAGACTCTGGTCTATTGTTAGCCAGCTATTAATCAGGGACGTGTTCTTTTTCTCATTCTTCAGTTAGTACCAATGTTGTTTAGCTGCCGGATAACCTCATACAGCATTCGTGTTCTTGCTTACAGGCGTCTGACTTTGACCATTCAAAATCTATAGTGCTCTTGTCTTAACATAGACCCAAATCCACTGAGTCTGACTTTTGACCTCAGCCAATTAAGCTCTATTGTGTCACAAATACAGTCGTACCTCGTTTATCACGGTTAATCGGTGCCAGACCAAACTGGGATAAGTTAATTTCCACAGGTAGAAGTAGAACTCAATATTAATGTATGGAACATTTTCGTAGTTATGGCATAGAAACCCTGTTTACGATATCCTAAATATGTATTTTTTAACATTATTAGAGCCTTCTAGACATGAAATACCACCCTGATAGTCACTGTGACATTTGTACTGCATAATATAGATATAATCAGAGTTTTATCTGGACAGCGTACTTCCTGTGGTGACCACTGTCTCATCAATCTCACAATGTATTGAAATAGAGGCTTTAAATGGCTTTACACTCGTAGCACCCAATACTCTTACATAGACGAGTAAATAAGCCATTTAGTAAAACTCCTCTTCATGTGTGTCACAGTAAATGTGTTCCCTCGGGAACCTTAGTGGCGGGTGGACAGGAAGTGACGCCGGAGGTTCAGAGTTGAGTTTTAGCTTGTCGTGGGTTATGGTATAATAATAAGATAATAAGATAAGATCATTTAAACCTGTAATAATGCCTGTTTTGATTTGGATTTTTTTTTCCCCCCCTAAAGTTTAATAATGATTTAGAGTACGTGAGACAATGGACAGGAATACCTAGCTGTCTTTGACCACATGTTCATTTTATTAACAAGGGGCAAAAGTGGTAAAGGTGATAACAAACTCCGAGATCACAAAGGATTGACGATGTTGAGATATGAATGTCGGTGTTCTCCGCTCCTCGCCATCTTCGCCATCAACGTTTTTTTTAGACAACTGGGGAATATTTAAGAATTGTATTTTTTAGAATGTTTTTGGCTGTGCGGAACCAATTCAATGGATTCACATTACAGTGGTACCTTTGGTTTTTGTTAGTAATCTGTACCAAAACGTCAGATGAAAACCAAAACATACGAAAACTAAAGCAATTTTTTCCTTAGTAAATAATATAAATCCAATTAATCCGGCAGAGACACCCAAAAATATTCACAAAAAATTCATTTTATAGAGAATAATTGTAGTGTGATACCTCGCTTTTGTTGTTCATTTGTTCCAAAAAGTCAGACAAAAAAACGAAACGTACGAAAATCAAAGCAACTTTTCATATAAGAAATCATGTCAATCCAATGAATGCGTTGCAGACACCCCACAGTTTTAACAAAAAATACATTTTATGGAGAAGAATTTTAGTGTTACAGAATGTAGAATAATTATAAATGACGAAATGGATGAACAAACATTAAACATAAGTTTGACATTTATCGAAGACTGCCATCTGCAAAGATGGCGAGGAGTGCTTAGGTAAGTGAGAAGAGGTCGCTATCTTCGTACTTGGCCCCGTGGCGGGTTATGTAGCAGCCAAAATCAATAAAAAATGCATGGAGGGTGAATCCAGGTGGGCTTTTGATTCTTCGGAATGACACAGTACAAGGACATGTTTGTTATGTGCGATATTGTATGAAAACTGGGAGAAAAAAACAAACAAATCATATGAAAAGTGGGGCATTCGAATACCGAGGCTTGACTGTATTGCCAATGGGAAAAATTGCTTCTGTTTTCTTTGGACTTTTTAGAACAAATGAATAAGAAATACTGAGGTACTTCTATTTTCACTTCATGCTTTGTGGTTATGTACTTTATTTCTGGTCCAATGCTGTAATGTAATGTAAGT
The DNA here is from genome assembly GCF_027744805.1 of Dunckerocampus dactyliophorus. Classification (NCBI taxonomy): domain Eukaryota; kingdom Metazoa; phylum Chordata; class Actinopteri; order Syngnathiformes; family Syngnathidae; genus Dunckerocampus; species Dunckerocampus dactyliophorus. Next base: position 18,827,316 of record NC_072835.1, on the reverse strand, counting down.
AGCATTACACAATACAAACTGTTTTATGGGGAGCTATTTTTGCAACACTTGAGTCAGTAATTGGCGAGATGTGAAGAGCACAGCCTTTGTCTCCCCCCTCGGATGGAAAGCTTTCAGGTGGGAGGTTTGTTATATTTAATCAACGCGGCTCCTGTTCGTTCCGGCTGATTGTGCTCCGCTGGCGCCGTCTGAAGTGGGAAAAAGGTGACTCACAAAGTGGACGTCGCAGTGCGCTCTCACCGGCCCACCGCCAGCGCTTCTGTCCTTCACGGGTCGCTGGGGTGAATCAACATTGTGTAAGAGGTAGAGGGAAAAAAAAAAAAAGTCAAACACAAAAGTAGAACTTCCATGTGATTGTGATTGCTTCTCCAACCACAAGGGGCAGTTTCTGCAATCAGCGGCTTGTGCTGTGACATAAACGAGGCAGGCCATGTGTGAACAAGACAACCCGCTGGTTCTTGAAGCCTTTCAAGTTATTTCAACCAAGCACACGGTAGACATACAGATACACACACACACACACACACACACACACACACACACACACACACACACACACACACACAATAAAGATGATTCAAGGAAGGCTGGAATCAGTCTCTAGTGTCCCAACTCCAAAAGAACCCCTGTCCATTCTTCACAGAGACCACCGTGTGGATGCTTCGTTTGGGCACTCGATTCCGTGGAATAAAACACGGGAAAACGGACCAGTTTGACCGTACGATAACCGGGACAGTGTACCAAAACCAATTCGTACAAAACCCAGGTAACACTGAACATACGTTCACCTACAGTACATTTTGGAATAAATGCTGAAGGTTCTGGAACGTCTTCGAACTTGACCTTAAGAAGCCCGATTAACTTCATGCCAGTGATCACGACTGATAAACGTCTGACCGTAACTGCATCGGCATGTTCGAGTTCGTGGAGAACGATACAAGTATGTGACAGGATGGAAGAACAAAAAGAGAACATGCGTTCTTCTCAACTGAAGAAGTATTATGGAAAACAGTTGGGTAGTTTTTGCAGGAGTTCCAAAAATTTCATCTGCAGGAAGAGCGGACGAGAGAATGTTTCATTAATTTGTTCAGAGGAAGCGGCAGCGCCGAAGAGTACACATTAAGGAGACAATTCATCAGGGAGACGGCAAGAAAACGAGACGTTCTCTACCCGCCTCCCCGCCTCGTCTGGCACTTTTCTCCCACACACGTCTGAGAGTGTGACAATCGGGAGACGGGACCCATGAGCCGAGCGCTACATTATTAGACATGAGTCAACATGGCTCGCAATCACTGCTGTCCATCAAAAGTCCGCAAAGCTTCTTATAAAAACATGAGAAGAAAGGATCTGATGTGGGGGGAAAAATGGACAAAGACACACAAGAGAGGCTGCGTTACGATAAAACTGCCACAGCTAATACAGTTAAACAAGAAAACGAACCAAAACAACAACAAAAACAGGAAAAAAAGAGCAATACCTTCAATTTGTTCCAAAAGGTCCAACAAAAACACAGCAATTTTCCCCCACAGAAAATGAAGTCAAACCTCGGTTTTCGAGTGCCCCGGTTTTTGTATGATTCGGTTTTCGGCACAAAATTTTGCCTTGGTTGTTGTACAACATTGCACCGAACGAACTAGTCCGTTTGGCCTGTACTGTTAAACGGATTCGAATGCCCAAACAAGGCACCCCATGCCAGGGGTGTCCAAACTGCAGCCCATGGCTGTTTTTTTAATCGTCCCTCCGCACTTTTTAAAAATACAATCAAACAAGAAAACTGACAAAAGCAACAGCAAAAATGGGAATAAGATCAGTAATTTGACTAAATATTCGAATAAAGCCATAATATAAAGAGAAAAAAAGTTGTTTTACGAGCATAAAGGCGTCATACAACAAAAAAAATAGCAAACACATTTTGAAGCCGTAATGTAAGAAACAAAACAAAGAATAAACGTTTTTATTAAGTTCTGAAAAAAACTGAAATATTCCAAAAGCATTCCAATTATTAGACAAAGTCACAATGTTCTGGAAATAAAATTACCAGTAGAAAGTCGAAATATTTGTCAAATTGAAAAGCAGCAACAGCAAAAATGGAAAAAAACGAGCCGAGCAGAAAAGGTTCATAATAATCCGCTTTGTCACCTATAAAACTAAGCTGAAATGCACGTTTTTTCTTTAAATAAGTATAGCTTGTTAGCATATCTACATGGGCCTGTTTACAAATTGTTAAATATCAAAGTGGCCCTCTCGTCCTCACTCGGAAAAGTTTGGACATAAAGTAGCTGGTTTGTATTGCATTTGAAGCTATTATTGAACAGGGGTGCCCTCTGCTGTCTATTTGCATGTACTGCAGATGAAAATACACACGGCGTTACAAGAGGTAGGTTTACTGCAAGTACAAAAAAAAAAAAGGTGGCTGAAATGGCTCTGAGGAAGACTGAGGGGGTGGCACAGGCGCACATGAAGAAGAAGACAAAGGTGGACAGGCGGAAAGCCCAGGTGCAGGCCGGTAATGAAAAGTGAAAGAGAGGAGACACAGGGGACACTTCGGTAAGACAGTTGACGCTTATGGAATTGGACTTCTTGCAGCGCAGTGGCTGTCGAGTACGAACGGGAAAATGCAGCAGAGGAGAAACACAGTCCATCCCTTCTGATGGCCGAACAAATGAAATAAAAACAGCTGCCAGGCGCATTTGCACAGCCTTCTTCAGACTTACGACACGTGTTTAGTTTGCCACGTGAGCAACCGGACTGGGCTGTTGAGTTAAACACCCCAACGGTATACATTCAGAGTTGGACAAACACTTTCTGGGAGAAAATATGCTTATGGTTGCACAAAAACCCAGACATTGACATCTTGTCTTGAAACTGAAATATAAGTAAGACTAATTACCTGAAACCAATATTTTTGTTTAGGGTCCGAGCACCAAGGGAAGCTCGCGGTGCAAAGGCCCTCTTGAAACTGCTATGTTTGTTATTATTATTATTATTATTATTATTACGCCACTTTCCTCACATTTTTGAGGGACCTGGACAAAAAGTCACCAATCATTTCATATTTTAGGGGTTCCCAGCATAAACCCCCAAAACTCACTCAGTAGCATCCACTTTTTATTAGCTCCAGCCACCAGTTTCACGGACCATCGCAAAATGTGATGGAGAAGTCTACCATTAAAGGGCGCACAATACAATCTCAAGAACCTATGTTCCGAAACAAACAGTAAGTCAGCCATTTTTATCTGGAGCGGCCATTTTGGGCGATAACCAGTGGTCATACTTTCATGAACCAGTCTTAGGGACTTGGATACGAGATACAAGATATACTGCGCACCAGCTTAGCTTATGCCAGAGGATGCGGGTGGGGCATGGTGACAAAACTTTGATGCCGCAAAACCTTCATAACTTGGCTCAGATCTTCATCATAATTTGTTCATTCATTCATCCGATCTGATGAAGACGACACCTTGACGCTAGGCGTATGTCACTTCCTGAATTTGTCTCAGTGCCACACAAAGGTGACGGGAAATGACAATTTTAAACAAATTTCCTTGGAAATGGGGAGACTGGCGTTGAGTCTCGCACGCCTGCTGACTCATGTGAATCCAGAGTTGTGTGGGGGGTGCAAGCGCCCATCCAACGCTGCTCGCAGTTTTAATTTATTCCTATTTAACATATCCAAACTGATATCTCAGTTTTTACAGCGTTTTGTCCTGGTTGCTGAACGTGAAATCTTATATAAACCGTAGTCGATACCTTTATAAGTTTCATGATGGCGATAGACCCTCAACGGAGAACCGTATTGACCCAAACATAAGACGACCCAGAAAATAAGATGACCCTTCTTTGTCAAACTATTTTTGGAAAAATATTTTTTAAAACAAAAATGTATTTTTAAAATAATAATAATAATAATAATTTTTTAAAATAAAAAAATATTTTTTAAATTTGTTTTTATTTGTTAAAAAATATATATTTTTTATGTAAATTTTTTAAAAATCTAATTAAATTTTTAATAAAAAAATTCAAACAATCTTATATGGGAGGCAATGCAGTTATTCGAGTCTGAGCATTCCCATGTCATTTGCAGGGGTCCTTCCAAAACAAACTTCTCCTACAAATTTTGCCCGATTGCTACCAAATTTGAACCACGTATACTAGACAGATGCACAGGCTAAATACCAGGAATGTTAAAGTCTCCACCCGAGGGTGTGGGCAGAGGATGGCAGCGAAGTCTGATGACTCACCATGAAACACAAACCTCTAACATCTCCACTCCAGTGAAGTGGGAAATTTGGCTTCATCAAAGCCGATCTGTTCAGAGTGGAAACTAAAAAAACAACAGTTTACAAAAAAAACCTTTTCGCTATTTTGAGTGTGAAAAATACCACAAATAAACCAAATCTGTCTCATTATTGCAGAGTAGCAACATACTGTTTATTATGAAACGTATCATGTTGAAACTTTAAAAAATAGACAAATGCAATGATGCTATTACAGTACAAATGACATCAAATCATCAACAATATTTTCTGTTGTGTCCAGGTTTTTTTGCGCGTATGTTTACTGTTGCTCATCACACCGTCGTGTGATCGTACAGGACATCGGGTGAGCTGACGTGACGTTATTACATACAGTACAAGGGCAGGTGGTCGTTAATGCACAGAAAATATACACAGCCAAAACACATACGAAGACTAACGCGGGCACGCAAAACGTGCACGTACACCCAAACTGCCACCCACCCACACACACACACACACACACACACACACACACACACACACACGCTCGTACACGGAAGAGTCATGATCCTTCATCTTCATGGTGACCTCTAGAGGGAGTCGACGTGCTGAGCGCTGAACTCTTGAAAATCCTCAGGGATGGTGTCTAAGAAGAAGAGATGTTATAGAGATTTGTGTATCTATGTTCTTTAAATCAGTGGTCCCCACCCCCCGGTACCGGGCCGTGGGTCATTTGGTACCGGGCCGCACAGAAAGAAAAAATAATTTCCCTTATTTCTTTTTTTTATGTTTTATTTTGAAAAGTGGCCGGATCCTCTCTGTTACATCCGTCTCACTTGACGCATGTCCATGGTGCGCGTGCTAACTTTCTCTCACGCCGCACAGATAGACCACTACTGTATTTTTACCATTTTTCTTTCACCTCATATTTGGTGTGAAATGCTGATACTATGTGGGAATGCATAAAGGTAAGTTTTGATGACTTATTGAGTGCTAATGTGCACATTTGTCTCAAGTTAATTCATGCTAGCGCACTGCCTTTTAGCACACACGTCAAACAGCGATGTAATAATCTCTCTGGAAAAACTTGGCTGGAACTTGAACTGGTGGATGGTGGGTCGGCATTCATTTTGGGCTTTTAATTTGATGTTATTCATGTCTTAGTTTTACACAATACATCATAAATTAGATAAATTAGATCGCTATACCAACATACCGGACACCGATTCAGCCTGTTGTTCTGCGCGCTATCGTGTAGTTGAACAACTTGCTTTTCCGGACTGAACGTTGGTTTTTGGCCCTAAATTTTGGGAAATACATGAATACAAAAGCTGTAATTTTACGAGAATAACGTCATGATATTATGAGGAAAAAGCGTCACTTTAGGCATAAAGTTGAAATATTAAAGAATAACAAATGTCGTCTTATTATGAGAAACAAACTAAACGAAAAAATAAAGCTGTCATTTTTGGAGAAATTGGTTGTGGAAAACGTTATAATGTTACAAGAATCAAGTCATAATTATGAGAAAAAAATCTACAAGAAGAAAATTGAAACATTTTAAAAAGCTACAACAGCAAAAATGGGGGGGAAAAAAACAGCTTTTATTTGACGAGAATAAAGTCAAAATATTACGAGGAAAACGTCGTATTCTGACGAGAAAAAAAGAGAACAAACTTGTAAAATTATGAAGACAAATAATGTCATTTTAGTAGCTTAGAGTTGAAATATTGAATAAATATGTTTTTTTTTTACAAATCGTAAAATGAGAAACAAAAAAAATAAAGTTGTGATTTTTGGAAACTTAGGTTGGGGAAAACGTTACAATATTATGGGAATAAAGTGAAAATATTATGGGAATAAAGTCATAATATTACAAAAAGAACATTTACAAAGGTTATTCAAGAAGGATGCTTTAGAAAATATCACAGTGGGCCTTGCGTCCTTTCATTTTTCAGTATGTGGCCCTTGCTGGGAAAGGCTTGGACACGCCTGTTCTAAATTTAAGCAACTTATAGCCCAGTGCCACCCAGGTACGTGTTTTCCTCGTCACGACGCATTGTTTGACAGATGCGGCTTCTACTCCGAAGCGACTTATAACCCGGAAAAAGCGGTAAAACGGGCCGCTGCGGAAGGAGCAATGACACGACAGCGCAATCCTCACCGTTGCAGCGGTATCTCAAATTGGACCAGATGATATTTTCTTGGGAGAAGCAGAACACGCCAAGTCGTCCTCCCCTCATGGTCGTGTCAATGGTCACGCCCGAGTCGGCCACCAGGTCGGATCCCTCATAGAAGCGAGCCCTAAACAGGAAGATGCAAAGAGATGAATTTTGTTGATTTTCCTCCTGCCCGCTTTAATGAAACATCCACACCAGGGAGACGTGAGTCACACCACCAAGGAAATAACACATCCAATAAAGGAAACTCAGTGTGACGGAGTAGAGTTGTGCTGTACTGTACACCACTGCGCACTACAACCGCAGTATTGTGACGTCACCTGATGTATCCAATCTGCGGGCGGTGCTGCAGGTACCAGCGATAGGACACCTTGTCCTTCCAGCCAACATTGCGGGGGTCCTTCCACAGGAGGCGCACCTGATCTTGGGTGTCTCCGGTGTGCCACAGGGAATTCCTCAAATGCTCCCCGGGGCCAGATCGGGATTTGACGGCCTGACAGAGACAAGCGAGTCGTTGGAAAGAGGCTGTTATGTATGGAATTTGAAAACTTTAAACTATAAAGTACGTTATATCTTTCTTTGAGGATGCGAACTAACAAATAATGAAATAACTGCGCCGACCTTGAGTTGAATGCCGGGCTCGGCCACAGCTCTGAAGGGCGTGGCCTGCCAGTACGTCTGCTCCGTCTGCTTCCACATCACCACGTAGAAGGACGACGAGTCCTGGTAGCCGAAGATGAAGCCGGCGTAGTCGTCGTCCGTCACCGTGTTTACGTGGAACGTCCCCTCGAAGTCTACGCCGCTGAAGGCTGTGTAGCCTGTAAGCACAAGTTCGGTGGAAGGAGCAAGTTAGTTTTTAAGTGAAGTTTTTAAACGAAGAAATGGCGTGAAAGAGCTTCTTACCCACGGCGAGACCTGGATCGCTGTTCATAGTCTGAACGATCTCCATTCCCTGACGGAGGAAAAAAGATCGATTCGTCATGAGCCGAACATTATGCACATTGGATTTATCGCTGGCCGACATTTTTTGTGAGCATGATAATTTGGATCACGTTAAAATTTGTAACAATACTTGAGACCTCAGCATGCGGCCAAAACTGGTGTTTCTGTCTTCAGTTGTGATGACGCTGTGATTTTTTTTTTGTTGTCATTTATTTGAGCTGACCTTACTATTGGAACACGATTGCTTCATTTGGAGGATTCTTATCCATCGTGACTATTCAGTTATTTTATTTTTCTTGTACAAAATGTTTGACTGCATGGATTTATTTTATAGCAAACTATTTATTCACAACAAAGCTCTACTGTCAAATAAGTCATTAAGTGTATATTTACATCTGAAACCGTACGTATTTCTTCTTCCTGTTATTTTACTAGAAAATGGGATTATTTTTCATATCGTTTTTCTTCATTTCACAGTTTTTCTGCATGGAGGGAATGTTTTTTGTTATTTTAGATCAAATTAATGATCCACCAAAATGACTATAATTACCTAATAAGGTACAGTATTCTTATAGAAATATTTATAGGAAGATGCAAAGTTTATTTCATCCTAAAATCCCCCACATCAACTGCAATATATTTGTTCACTTCCTGTATTCTAAATGTACTATTTGCTAGTTTAAAACGCACAGGAAAACGATAAGGTAATATGATAAGGTAATATAAGGTAACATAGTGTGACATGGTGATTAATCATGATTAATTAATTTGAAAATTGCGATTAGTCTGATTAAAAATTGTAATCATTTGACAGCCCTAGTTTCTTTGTTGTTTAATATCACAGTACTTATTACAAATATTTTAAATAGTTTTTCTGACACTCTAAACCAGGGCTAGGGAACCTACGGCTCGGGAGCCAGATGTGGCTCTTTTGATGACTGCATCTGGCTCTCAGACATTTCCTAACACCATAAAATGTGTTTATTTTTATTTGTTTTCCTGATATTTGAAAGTAAAACATTACAGAAATCACAATGTTAAAAATAATATTCAAAATATGCATTGTAATGCATTTTAACACGTCCATTTGATTTTCTAGCGCAATGCCAGCTGTCCTTCCCATATTTTCCGTGTCAGACACCAAAACTTGATTATTATTGGGGTCGTCCCTCCTTTAATCAAATAGTCAGCTAGCTAATTGTGCAGAGACAACGCTTTTGACGAAAAAGGAAAACAAAGAAAGATACGGAGTAGGGCGCAAAACCATGCGACACCAGAAGTCGCATTAATGGTAAAAAGTAATTCATTTATTATTGGTTAGCTTCAATATAACAACATTATTATATTCTAAAATTGTTGGTCCTCCTTAAATATACACACATTTGGTTATGTTCGGTGTTAAAAAATATGATATGGCTCTCACGGAAATACATTTCAAAATATGCGGCTTTCATGACTCTCTTAGCCAAAAAGGTTTCCGACCCCTGCTCTAAATGTTGTTTTTTTTACCTTTTTGCACCGAATTTTAAACTTGAATCTGATTTTATTATTTACATTTGATGATTAAATTAATCATTTATTGTTTTAATCAATTAAAAAAAATCATTTCCAGTTTGAGTTTGTATTTTTTATAATATGGATGCATTGTGGTCATCTACCACCATGCATTACTTGGTTTTTACAGTGCACAAAAAATCCAATGCTTTTATCATTTTGACAGCAATGATGATGTTTTAATGCAATATCCAGTATACACACACACACACACACACACACACACACACACGCACACGCACACTAATAAGACCCGTATTCAATTGTGACTTATCCACTCACCTGGTTCAGAACCACCCAATTGGGATCAATCTGAGCGTCGCCCTCGGGGTCCAGCACCACGGTCTGGTAGGCCCTGAAGTCCGTCAAGGTGACCTCAGCGTTCTCCGGGCAGTTGTCGATCTGGTCGATGATTTTGTCCTGATCAAAGTCGGACTCGCATATGTCTCCGACGCCGTCATCTGAGGAAACAAAAGAGGTCATTCGAGTCGTTGGCGCTTTAGAGACACTGGTGCTTCTTGAAAAGGTTATCCATATTATAGCGGCACAACAAAGCAGAAAGAGTCACATTCGTTTCAATTTGACGTTCATTTGTCAGCGCTCGCTCGAGCCCGCATCCTGCCCGGAATCTGTCCGATGGGATGGATTATTTGACAGGGGGAAGAATGCAATTACTGCTGAGAGTGTGCAAGCACGCTATAATTGCCATTGACAGCTCATTCATCCAATGGGAGACACATTTAGCTGCATGCCTCAACACTTTAGTAGGGAACTCTGCATTAGGGAACTCTGACTCTACTCTTTCCAGTAACACACTGCAAAAACAGCCAGACGTCAAAGAAGCCCAAACGATATTAAAATCAGACAACTTTTCTGATTTCAAGCAAAAAAAAATCTGCCAGTGAGGTAAGCAAAACTTGCTTGGTTCGAATTCTTATAACTAGAATATTTTTTCTTGTGACTTTTAAGAAGATAATGTCCTAAAATAACCAAGTTGCTCTGAATCACATAGCTGGATTTAAGTAAAATGTTCTTTTTAGGAAGCCAAACGCTCTTATAAGATTCTTAAATTGAGATAAAATTTGCTTTTATGAGGTTAGAGTTAAGCGAAAATGATTTGACACATTCTAGATGTCGGAGTATTACTCTTTTTTCTTCCAGTTTCTAGAGCCTCCAGTTAAGCTATCATGCATATTTGAGGAAGCCAGTACACGTTAGTTACGTTGGTTACTTCTTCTCAACCAGCAGGAATCCATTTATGTGGATGGAACTTTTTACTTTTTTTTATTGAAAAAGAGTGTGACTGTATCTAAGATTTACTTAATTTAGGAAAAGCTATCGTCATAAACACTATCAGAATTCTTTTTTGGCATGATCTGCATGTAAATTCAGTAGTTTTTACATTTATAAACTCAATAAAAAGAGTAATATATTCTTGAATCAAGTTGAACCATTTTACACATTTACACAGATTTTATGACTAGACTTAATTTAATAAATCTTGCTTTGAAGCTTTCACACTGGTCCGAAATCAGCAGGTCTTTACATTTATTTTCCATGTGTGAGTCCATTCTTAAATTTAGAACGTTTAGAAAAGTTTTATTCTTAAATTAAGACAAATATTCTTAATCTGTTTTAATGAAAATAAGGTTTATTAGAAAAAAAAATAATGTAAATAAATGTATCATAATCCCGAAAATGTGTTTTTTCATTGGTCTACGGGGCAGTTAGGATCGTGCCCCCTACACTCTGCCTAGCAACAAGCGACAACACAAACATGTGCGGTAACTAAGAAAAAAGATTCCCCCAAATTTTTGTTGTTCTACGATGTAGCGTCTGCTGGATATTTGACCTGGAATGACGATAAAATGAATGAACCAATTCATTATCTTTGATATTTCAATTTAATTAAGACAAAAAAGGTTTATGTTTTCCAGTGTGCAGTGGTACGCGACTGTAAAAAGTTTGGGGACCACGGGTCTATGGTTCTCATTTGGTCTGCTGGCTTTCAATTTGATCCACAGTATGTCCACCAAAGGCGCTTCTTTTTTCCCATTCAAAGCATGCAGAAAATGGTCACATCTTTTTTCACATCCTTGACTTATAATGCATACTTGATATGTACAGTATGCCTCCAGCTGAAATATTTTTGTATTTTCTTTTTTTTAATCATGAAAATCAGTATTGCTGCCAATCAAACGGACCCTATAATAAGTAAATACTCCCTCACATTATCCATTATTATTATTATTATTTTATTATTTTTTTAAATAAAATTCTTTTCAAAATTTTTTTATTATTAAAAATATTTAGTTTTTTTTTACTTTCTTTTTTCAATAAAAAAACAGCGCCACACACATGTAAAATAGTCCGCTTTATGTTTAAAGCCCTCCAAATATTATTAGTGTTTGATATGTTTATTTTGTGCTGAAGCAACTTTAAAATCGGAATTGTTTCACATGGGGGGGAAAATGATATACTGTATTTATATATACTGTATATATATTGCAGCGCACATTTTTTGTCATTAGGGCCAAATGACTGAGGATATTAAAAGGACTTCTCAGGAGTTCAAAAGCGACAGTAAAAGAAAGAAGTGAACTTTTCTGCATATGTAGTTGCTGCCTGTACTTTTTTTTTTTTTTACATAATAATTCCACTGGAGCCTTGTGGACATCTTAATTAACTTTGCCACTGTTACATAAGCACAAAAAGGATCTTCTATTGAGTTCTCACTCGCCAACGTTTTTATGAGTCATGAAATTGCCAAGCGGGAGAAAAATCAAAGAAATTGCCCTAAAAATTGCACTTAATTTCGCTTGCAAGCAAGGTTCAGTGTGTGGGGGTGTAATAGTGACAACCCAAATTGCTTGTCGTGATCAATTTAGGGAAAAGCACTATGACTTTTAGCACAGGTGTCATCATCCCTTTTACAATATTCCATTGTGTTGCTACTGACTGTTGTCATCCGTCTGGTCAGGGTTCGGAACCAATCTGCAGTTGTCCGGTCCGGGCGGAACACTATCCGGGATTCCATCATTGTCGTCGTCGTCGTCGCATTCGTCTCCCTGCCCGTCTTTGTCGCTGTCCAGCTGGGAGCTGTTGATCACGAAGGGGCAATTGTCCTTGGTGTCCTGGTGACCGTCCCCATCGCTACAAGGGAAGAGGTTTTGTTAGCAATGGGAGTAACTGCCAATAATTATTCTGCACGACCGGGTCGGTACCTGTCCTGGTTTGTGTCACAGGAGTCACCCACAAGGTCGTTGTCCACATCAGACTGAAAGCAAAGCAAAGACGTGCGTGTGTGTCCTTTATGACGTATGGATCGGTCTTTAAGGACTTGGTCAACAGTCGAAGGTTCAAGGGTCCTCCGACTACTAACCTGGTTTGGGTTGGGGATGTCTGGGCAGCTGTCACAGGCGTCTCCCACACCATCTCCGTCCCGGTCCAACTGGTCTCGGTTCTGGATAAGCTGGCAGTTGTCTAGGAAGTTCTTCAAGCCTGAAGACCCGACCCCCGACGCCCCCAGCAGTCAATCATTTGTGTCTTCAGTTTGTTGTTCTCATTGTGCTTTCTAACGCACGTCCGTGAAATACAATATTTGTCCACCGGGATAAACCACACTATTATTATTAAGTATATTGTACTATATAGGATCTTTTTTCTGATATTTTGCACATTTTTCTACTTGACTGAAATTTTTCCCCTATTCTCCATCCTTTTTATATCAAATTATTTATTATTTATTCGCAAAACTTGACCCTTCTGACAGCAAAGGTATTTCATTTATTTTCTGATATTGTGCATAAAGACATTTTATAATTGACATACTTATCTTTGATCATTTACAATTGATATATTATTAATTAATTAATAATAAATATTATATACAAATTATATATTATAATCCAAATACTAATAATCATCAAATAATAATAAATCAGATTTTTGTATTTTTTTTAAAATACGTGACTATTAAGTTATTTTCATTTTTAGATTTTTTTCCCCAAATAAATAATGATGTCTACATTTTCTTTTTGTACAAAATTCTTTATTTGAAAAGATTTATACTATATTATTCTTTTTTTTCTGCATGCAAGTTTTCTGCATGGAGTCAATATTTTCGTTATATTTTGTAAAACTTTTATATGTAATTATTTTTCCACAAAAGTTAATCATAAAGTTATATTTAGTTGTTTTTTGTAGATACAATGTATATTTTGAACATACAGTATAAAAACGCAATAAAACCTTAACTGCCAGAAGGTTGTTGTTCGCTATTCTACCACTAGGGCGCACTGTTGCTCTGCACTTTAAGGATGTTCTTTTTTTAAAAAAATAAATTCGTGCAGTGAGGCAGCATCGCCACTTCAAATGCATAAAGGTCAAAGAGAAGCAATAGAGGAATTTTTTTTCAGTTCTGTGGGGATTTGAAGATGTAATCATACTGGTGAACGATTGAAGTCCCTGTTCAGTTTGGGGTTAGACATTTTTTTTCTTTTCTCATCTGGGATGCTGCTTCTAGTTCTGTCACATGGAAGCATGCAGAGCACCACAACACAGCAACACAGCCGTTAAGCCATGTAGAACCTAATTATAGTAGTGAGTAATTCTGCTTATGCAAGACGAGCGTCAGCGTCGGTGCCGTCACTTCTATCTGCGTACCGTCTCCGTCCATGTCGTCATCGCAGGCGTCCCCTTTGCCGTCGCCATCCGTGTCCTTCTGGTCGGGGTTCTCCACCATGCGGCAGTTGTCGCAGGCATCCCCGTGCGTGTCCTTGTCGCTGTTCCTCTGGTCCACGTTGGGTGTCAACCAGCAGTTGTCCTGAGACCAAACCATAAAAACACAAAACAGGTGAGGCGTTTGCTCGTGTTCGTTCATTTTTAAAAACTTTCCAAAAGACCTGCTCGTTCAGAATGCCGTCGCCATCCGCGTCGTTGTCGCAGGCGTCTCCTTGGCCGTCTCTGTCGGCGTCCTCTTGGCCGGAGTTTGGAACGAAGATGCAGTTATCCTGTCAAGATATCAGCAAACTTTATATTATTTTTGTGTATATTTTCTTTATTTTTTATGTTTTTCTGCATGGAGTAACATTTAATGTTTTTTTTTTTTTTAGTTTTGCTTTTTCTTAAATCTCCAAAACATACAAAAATAGTTCTTGTTGCCGTTTGGAGTAAAAACAAAGCTCACTTTGGAGATGCTGTACACGTTTGTCATTGGACTACTGGACTACTGTGTAGGTGCGCTACCTGGTGGGGAAGGTGGTGAACTGCAGCTTTATCAACTCAACACACGTTTTCCGCAAAGAATGCGAAAAAAAATACATATTTATTGTCTTAGTATTTAAGAAATAATAATAAAAATGTAATAAAAACCGTAAAACAGTAAATAATAACAAAAATAATAATAAAAACTTAAAAAAAATGTTTTATAGGAAAAAGCAGCAGGTTTCTGGCCTCATTACCTTTTTACATTTCGGGTCCTTGCATTTAAGTTTCTCATCGGGATATCCGTCTATGTCGGTGTCCTTCCCACACAGAAATCCATTTCCGGCCCAGCCGATTCCACACTGAGCGATCCAAACAGGTCAGTCAGCATGTATGATGATGATGATGGTGATGTCCACTATACCATACAGTAGGTTTGTCCCGTACCTGGCAGGAGATAGAGCCGTCCCTCCCCACAGCACACTGGGCGTTGATGTCACAAGGGTTGGTCAGGCTGTTAGCACAGCTGATCTCGGGCTTGCAGCCTTTCACCTGGTCTCCTGTGAAGCCTGTCTTACAGCTGCCGCAGTGATACGAGCCCTGTGGAGACATAAAGGCATCTGCTCACACATCTGCTACTAGTGATTGAATGTGGTGGCCATGTGACCTCTCACCGCAGAGTTGTGGCAGATGGAATTGGCGGCGCAGCCTCCGTTGTTTGGTCCTTTGCATTCGTCAATGTCGTCACACACCTGAAAGAGGGGTGACGATATTAAACATGAGCATCTAATTTAGCGCATTATAAATTCATTTTCAGTGTTGCTCCCTTTGGCCAGGTGGGTCACTGCCCCACTTGGTCCCCAGTGCAAGCGGTTTAAAATGGCAAACAGTTCTTTGTTTCGCACATTTATCGGGATCTGCAACAAAGAAGAATGCCTTTTTCCTTAATCCTCTGCAAAGTTATTTTGAGTTTCTGTAACCCTAACAACTAACAAACTAACGAAATGACTGGTGAGCTAACAAGTAACTAACAAATTAGCTGAATAACTTAACGAAACAACTGGACTGACTAATTAACTACCTAAGTACCGTCATTGACGCCGACAAACTGATAGACCGACTTTTTGGCCAGACAACTACGGTAACTAACTTAACAAAGTAACTGAAAACCTAACTGACAACCTCTCTGATTGAGCAATTAACCAGCTGATAGACCGCATTAAAGACTGACTATATAGCTAACTAACCAACAGAAAAACTAACAAGATAATTAACTAACTGAATACCTGAATCACCAACTGATTGACTAACTAGCTGATTGACTGAGTCAGTGGTCGGCCAACAAAGAAACAAACTAACTAACTAACTGATAAACGAAGAAAACTGAAACTCGCAGATCGGCCGACTAACCAGCTGATTAGTGACCAACTAGCTCACTAAGTAACTTACTTTCAAGCTAATTAGTAAGGTAAATGAAAAATGTAACTAAGTGACTGACTAATTTGCCATCCGACCGACCAACTAGCCGATAGACCAAATTAGTAGGTAACTCACTAACACAGCAACTGACTATAAAACTAATTTACAAAGGGACTGAAAAACCTACTAGATAACTGACTAACCGGCCGGCCAGTCGACTAACACTGACATTAGTGACCAACTATAAAGTAACTTACTAAATAACACGGTACAGTAAGTTAAAAACTAACTAACTTACTGACTACCTCGCAAGCCGACCGACTAACTAGCTGATGCACCAAATTAGTGACTAACTAACGAACTAGCTCATGGACGGACTACATAACTAATCTACAAAGAGACTACAAAACCTACTAGCTGACAAACCTACTAATTGACTGATTACCAGAAAAAGTAAATCTAACTGACAAGCTGATAAGTAACTTAATAATGGACTTAGTCAGGAATACAAAAAGTAAGTAAGTAACTAAGTAATCAACACGTAACCTCTGCTCACTTTATGTAATGATGTTGTCTATGGTTGTGGTTGTACTTTGCCATGTAAAGTAACCAATGCATGACAATGAGATGGTGGAGGTGTGGTTCATTCCGTACCTGTTTGTTGGTCTGGGCAAAGACCACTCCTACGCCCTCCATTGGCAGGCCGGTGTAGCCCAGCGGGCAGGCCTCGCATCGGAAGCCCGGCGCCGTGTTCACGCACTTCACTCCGGGGAAGCAGGGCTTAAATTGGCACTGCGAGAAAAAAAGGACACGGATTGAAACTCGTAGCGCTTCACCCTGAAATTCTTCAAGTTGGGTGACATGTGACAAACTGACGGGCATCGCTGATGATGTCACCCCTTGAAAGAAATGGACTGACTGGCAAGCTATCATATTCACTCTTATTAAACGCCCTCAGATCCTGCGTTCCCTTCAGTCATCCCGCTGTGAGACTGTGTTCCAAAGAAGCATTTCCAGTAGACCTTTTGGCGCCTGCTATGATGCAGCCTTTACCCAGTATGCCACCACAATAGAGTTAAAGCTAAATCATTAAAAAAAATGGGATTGAAGTGTAGGCTTTAATCTTTCATTTCAGACATTTCACAAAAATATTACCATTTAGGAATTACAGCCATTTAATGCCGAGTACTTCGTTTTTTGAGCCTCAAAAGTACAATTTCTTATGTGGCACCAAAAAAACTGAGCCCCTGAAATCCCTGCTTTTCGCGAGGGTGCGATCCGGGGACCACCTACGAATGGCGAAAAAAAATCCTTTAGACACCCATGAAAAGTCTTTTTTGACACTCTTAACACAAACCAACAGTACACATAAACAAGTACACGCTAATATACATGCGAAACAATTCTACTTTATACTAATTAATAACCTGCAAGGTATGCTGGGTAACTTCCTGTTGGAAAAGTGTATGTGGGAGCTTCCCAGCATGCCTTGCGGGTTACAGATTCATAAAAAACGGTATTGTTTTGCCTGGAGTCGCAAATGTGGGGCTACGCTATACTCCACTGCTCTTGTGTAAGGTTAATGAGAGTGCCACTGCAGCCTGAGGTGCACACACGGCGCTTATAGTGATGCTTTGCTTGTGCAATTTATGCAACTTATCATCCGTATCTCATCTGAATGTGCTTTGATTAAAAGCAGAAGCCCCCAATCCACTTCCAGATTCAGCTGAAGGGGTCCTTGTAAACAAGGCCTACATTTGACAAACAAAATGGTAATTTTGCGCCAGGCGTTACATAGATCATCATTGTTTTATCATGCGTGGTATGGTACAGATGCAATATTCATAAGCTGTGCCACACAAAAAGCTGACAAGGCTTTTATTTATTCAAGGTCCAGGTCAAGGACGCCTCATTAGCATCATTTCATCTCGCAACGGAAGGTAACAAGATACCTCGTCCACGTCGTCGCAGTTGAAGCCATCTCCCGTGAATCCGTCGGGACAAGGGCCGCATTCCACGCCGTCCGCCGTCTCCCGGCACATGTCGTCACGGAAACACACCCCCGGGCCGCACTTTGGTTTCACCACATCGGTTCCACCCAGACCTTCAGAGAGCACATGTTTTCATGACGTGTTTGTGATTTAACGCCACACGCTGGCAGTTCTCGGAGATGATGTTTACCACAAGCCTGGCACTCGGAGATAGTGTTCGTGAGGAAGGAGGTCTCTTTGACCTGCACAGGTTAGGGGAACGTCAAAAACTGAAGAACCAGAAGTAGGTTAAGTTGTCTCAGAGGACTTACCTGCTGGATGAGGATATCTTTTAGCTCGTTTATCACCTTGGTTAACTCCATCATTTGATTGGATAGCTGCTTCGTGTTAACCCCTGACACAAAGATCACGTTTCTGTGCTGTTGACTATTTTACGATTGGCGTTTTGAATCTTACCCAGCGTTTGGACAGAGTCTCTTTGCTGGAAGTGGCAGTCTTGCAGCGATGCGACATTCTCAAAGGTGTCTCCCACCACCAGTTTGAGCTCGTGTAAGCCCTCCTGTTTGCATAAACATGTGACAAAACCTCCACATAGTGCTTCTTTAAGATAAGAGGGAGAAGCAGGGGGTCACCTCTTCTTTGGTCAGCATGGTCTTCAGCTCCACCATGCCGTAGCCTGCCGGCAAACCCTGGAAAGCGGCGGGAAGATCCCTAACCGTCTCCACCAGCTTGCAATCCAGATGCAGCTCAATCCCACCCGGACCGCCGGGCTGCTGAAGGCCCTTCAGGTGGAACAACAGCTTGTGGACCTGGCCGTCTGCCAGCACCAGATTGTTGAAGGTCACAGAGCTCGTTCTCTTGTCGGTACGCAGGTATCGCAACACGCCTATGGCAGGGAAACAGGAAGTGGGACTGCACAGTCACAAATTAAAGACAACAGTAACAAGAAATAATAAACAAAGTAATGTGCAATACAAAGTCTTTATTGGGTCACTGCCCCGCTCGGACCCGATGTCAGCAGATTCTATTGGCAAAAAGTAAGAAAAATTGTACCTGCACCAAAATTTGACACGTTCTTTCCGGTATATGCGTCGCTGCTCAATAAAATATTGTGAAAAAAAGTTACCCTACGTTGTTTTGTATAATCCTGCTAACTAACTTTGTCTATTTCCATCTCATTAAAGCTGTTCAGCATGTCACTTTTATTATATTATAATAATATAACTACGTATATAATCCAGCCCTTCAAGACCCAACATGACATCATCTAATAAGACAGTGCACAATACATAACATCCATCTTCTATGCCGCTTATCATCTCTAGGGTCGCGGGTATGCTGGAGCCTATCCCAGCTGACTTCGGGCGAGAGAGGTACACCCTGAACTGGTCAGCCAATCGCAGGGCACATATTGACAAACAATCATTCATTCACACTCATACATATGGACAATTTAGAGTCGCCAATTAATTTTTTTTGGACTCCACACAGAGAAGCCCAGATCTTCCCTGTGTGGCCAACATGCTAACCACTAGGCCACCGTGCGACCCAATACGTAACATAATACACATCATGACCTTACATCATCTAATGTAATGTAACAACGACATAACTGAATTGAATGTAAAGTACAGTATCGTAACATAATGTGGACCGAAGTACTGTAATATAACGTAATGGAAGGTAACACAATGTAATGTAATGTGACATAACCAAATACAATGTAATTTGACGTAAATGACCCAGCATGCCTTGCGGGCACTTAGTATATACAGTACCGTTCAAGTTCCCGTGTTTGTTCTTAGCACGTATTCTTGTTTATTGGCCAAGTAGTAGCAGTAGTTCATTTATGTTGTGTGTTGTGTTGATGCGTTGTGATGTTGGATGACACTCGGTCCATTTTCCGTACGTGTCAAGCTAGTTGTTGGCTACCACTTGGTCCAAATAAAGAGCCTATTTTGTTATATATCCCCATTTACTACCGTATTTGCATTAAACTCAGCGGCTGAGTTGACCTCATTGTACATAGCGTAACATAAAATAATCTAACATAATGGATGAAAATCAATACATAACATGACGTATACGCAACGTAACAAAAATAAACGTAATGTAATAAAATACAATATCAAGTAGCCTAACGTATGATGACGTAATGCAAACATAGCAACATGTAATCTCGGAGCGCTAATGAAGATCGGTACATAAGATAATCAATTACACCAGCTAACTTAACGTAATATAATGTTACCAAACATAATTTAGCATAATGTTATCTAACGTAACTATGACCAAACATAACGTGGTGTAAAGCAATGGAATCTAATGGAGGTAATTGACAATAGAACACAGTACATACAGTATGATGACCCAACATAAAGTCACAAATACAACGTATTGTAAAATCATGTAACACAGCATTACGTAATGTAACATAGTCCAACGCAACCTAACATAGCTAATAATCAATACCTTGTGCCTCATGCTTGGCAGAGGTAACAAAGTCATCACGTAACAAAAACAAACCCATCAGTGCGGCTCCAGCGTGATTCTCGGTTGCCGTGCGGTACGCCACCGTCTGATTAATAGTGGCCATTACGGCTGGACCGAGAGACGCACTGAGCTTCAACTTGAGCCAAGTTCTCAAGTTTCTCCCACAGAGCAAACCTGAATCTTTGATGGAGAACATGTCCAACGAATAACTCTCTTATACCGTATACATGACATTTTAGTGATGTTTTTGTATAAATGTAAACTTGATCAGATTTCCAAGGGACTGTTTGCATGTCTTTACACAAATTCGTCAATAATGCAGAGGAGAATAAAAGTTGGCTTGTGCATATGAAACATTACATTTCTGTCAGTGCGAGCTGCTTGGAGACAACATCAGCATTAAAGGTTTATACGATAATTAAAGTCACAAAGAGCATGCATGCGTGGTTGATCGTGGTTATGTAATGCTTATTCAGCGCTCTGATTCATTTATGAAGTGCACTGCAATAAAGTTGGCACATTTGCATTAATAAACAGTCCACGAATGCTTATGCGTATCATTATAAACCGCCAGATGACAGATTCTTTATTTATTAACATTATAGCATTCGCAGATGTCAGCTAGTGCTTTATACATCGTTTACCTTTGTTGAGTTTGCCCATCACGGTGAACTCAAAGTACTTGCTGTTGTCCCGAGGGTTGTACAGGCCAAACACGGTGGTTCCGGTCTTGGGTTGCAACTTGAAGGAGGCCAGGATGAAAGCCTCTTTGGCCCCCTGCTCGACCAGACCCCCCTGCAGCAGGTCCGGCAGGCAGTCGGGCGATGTGAGCAGATCATACACTGTTGACGGAGGATGCTGTGAGATGAATATTTAGCAGCCCGAGGCGTGCGCAGATCATAGAGTAAACAACACCAGGAATCACCAAGAAGGCCATGTTGTCAATCAAAGTTGCATTAAAGCAGCCTGACTCCTAACAGCAATGATGCTCTGTTTACGTAGAGTACATAAAGTATGCCAACATTTTCAGACCCGTCGTGGCAGTTTCAGCAAAAACAGCCGCCGCCGTACACTTGAGCTCACAGTTATCCTTTAATAATGTGACTTCGCAGCGGGCCAAGCCACTTGAGGATGTGAGGTGGATGTGTGGGCCACCATCTGCACACATCATTAATGCATAAGCAGCCGAAAAAAATAGCAGACGGTGAGACCTTCTATCACGAGAGAGCAAAATTGCTCCCAAATGCTCAACGAAAATTGCCCCTTGTTAGACTCGACTAGAATTAAACAATATAAGTACTGTAGACTTGAACAGTGGTTGCACTGTTGCTTGAATTTTGCACAGACAGGTTGCCTGGAAACCTTATCAAGCCAGCCACGCTTGAACACATTCAGTCACACACTTGATTGACACAAGCTGGAACCAGTTAAACGCTAACACATAATCACATACTGTACTGATCCATTCCGGAAGGAGTAACGCCCCTGCGTGGGTGGCACTCAAGGATAGCATATCAGAGTAGGCACGTCCTAGTTTCAGTACTTCCTGCTTTAAGAACAGAGGTCCAGCACACTGTACTTTGTGAAAAAGTCTATTTTATCACTAAAAGACTGAAAATACAGAAAAGTGTGTTCTCTTCTTGGGATAAATGAACTCAGATTATCAGAGTTATCTTGCTCGCCTCGCTGCAACTGAGGCTAAACTTAACATGTGGAACTCTTGAACTCGATGGGAATTTAGCAGGATTTTGTACAAAAAATGGTCAGCAATCGGCAGAAAACAGACACATTTCAGGATTTTAATTTATCAAATCTTTTTTTGATGATTTATCAATCTTTTTTTAAAAAACAACTAGAATGCATCACACTGCACCTTCTGGAGTTTCTCTACTCATTCAACGCCAGCCATTTTTCAAAACTCAACCCCTTCAGTACCGGCCGTTTTAGACGATATTGACGGATTTTTCAAGGCACACAGAATATTGTGTTCCACCGACCAAAAGAAAGATTACACTCTCATCTTTCATCAGGAAAAAAAGTTTGTTTCTGCTTTTTTCTGTTCTTTAGTAATCAGCAGTAGAATGTAGGTACGTTTCAGGAAAATATCAGTTCCCAACAAAAAAAGGGAGAAAAAGAGCTTTTGTTGAAAAGATACATTTCGAGCATAACATTCACTTTGACACAAATTTGCTTTTGTGACAGCTCAAGTATCTAAACAACTACACCACAACACAAACAATTAAAAAAGGGTTGTTTTACATCAAAATAATTTTTGTTTTGCAAATATAACATCGTGAACTATTTACAATTGTCACATTTGGAACTGAACTGTGTGTGTGCACACGTGTGCACGCGTGTTTGTGCGATACGTGTCAGACACCATTTTAGAGAATTGTTATAAACATACAATATATGAAAATGAGCCAAATAAAACCTGTGTCATGTGTTCTGCACACAAACATACATTGGAAAACAAAAATGAGCTAATATAGAACAAATACATACCACATGTGTATGGCACATTTGTGTTTTGTTTTTCGGTTTAACGTACGCATGTTAGTGGAGATACAGTCGTCCTTCGCCACATTACAGTTTGAATTTCGCAGCTTCACTCTATCACGGTTTATCAAACATATATGAATGAATGAATCATGTTTTGTGGCTGAATACGGCCCATTATTTTCTTTTAAATGTATATTTTAGCAGATTTTATGTATTTGTTTGCCTAAATTCAGCATTTTCACACATAAAAATGGCTAAAAGAACTAAAGTACAAATAATATATTAAGAAGATGCATTCCCATTCCTATCTTAAAATGAGCATCATCCTTTGACCGTTTGGGTTTTCCAAGCGGGTGTGCGTCTTTCCAGATCACCTCCATGTGTGAGTGACAGGAAGAAAAGCTGTAACTCGCTTTTGGAGAGATCCTTTGGCGCCACCTGTTGACTTGCATGTTTACACCTCTAGACCCGGGATGTAAGACTTTTTTCAAGGGAAAAAAAAAGATGTCTTATGTACACCATCTTTGTGGAACGTGTTGCAATTTTTGTGCAGGTAAAATGTAACTTTTTACATTTGTGCAATTTCCTGCCAGACCTATGAAAGCAGTCGTCCCAATCTTCCAGATAACCTGGAGGGTGTTATACAACTCCTCTTTGACTTGCAGTGTCAACGAAAAGTCATGAGGGAGCTTAGCAAATTGAGCACAATGCACACAGGTGTGTTTAAGGGTTAACACACACACCGCATTTTGTAGCATTCATAAGTCTTGTAGACAGAGCGTTTTGTGGGGGTCAGGGTCGTCTTACACCAGAGAGCCTGAGAAAGTACCTTATTTCACCTGGTAATAAAGCTCTTCGTAAAGCAAAAAGTAGTTTTTCTGAAGGCCATAAAGTGAACTTGTGTCTTTTTCACTCCACTGCTTGAATCAATCACCAACACTAGAAGGCAAGCGAGGCTTCATTCCGCACATTAAGGCTTAACAAAAACCTCACTTTGGATTAGAACTGCTTTCTTGTCTCTCCAGCCTGTAAAGTCCTTAGACAAGGCACAAGTCCACCAAAAATGTCCACAAAAACACACCTCTGAAGTCAAACAGTTTGGACTTCAAACTGCGATCGTGCATGACGTCACCTGAGCAAACCCTCGCGTGAGTTTGGCAAACAAAGGATCCATTCAAGGGATTCTGCTTTTTCCTTGGCTTTTCACCACACTTATTCCAAAAGAAATAGCAGCCGCCCAGAAAAGATTCTACAGCGGACGTTACTGGAAGTGGGGTCACAATCTCAGCATCACAACATATTTCCATTCACTTTAGTTCACTTCTTTTTACACTTCTATGAACACAAATGAAGTTAATACTGAGTGTTTTTACCTTTTCAATATATACAGAGGTTACCTGTACGGTTTTTAGATTTCATAACGTCTATAGTTGGACCATGAATTAGATTACCGTGTTCCTTCATTTATCGCGGGGGATAGGTTCCCAAAATACAAGCAAAATCCGCAAAATAGCCAACTATATTTTTATTTTACTATAATTAATTTTTATATACGTTTTAAGGCTGTAAAACATTTTCTCACATTTCTCTCTTGTTTGTTCAAATTTTGTTTGAATTTCAATGATCAGCCTACCAGGTTGGACACAAGAAATTATTAAATGACTGACGCGTATTTCACTCCTGTGACCGTGCCTCTTCGTCCTGGTGCTGTTCGGCGGTCGCGTTTTTGCATCCTTGTTAAAACACTGGGCTCCTGTCGTCGTATTTTCCTCACGCGGTTCTGTTGTTTACAGCATTGGCGGTTATGGTCTACAGCCAATCAGGACGCAGAAGACAATGGGCGGTGCAGACAGAAGAGAGACAAGACAGAGAGACACGGCAGAACTACAACACGAAGCTTCCCACAATGCAATTCTTCTTAAAGGGCCAGGCACGGCCTGGAACAGCGTGCATACGCTATAGAAGAAAAAAAGCACTAAAATTGCACACAAAAAAAAATCTGTGAAACAGCAAGTCCGTGTGAACCACGATGCAGGGGTACTTCGGTTTTTGTTATTTGTTTGTTCCAAAAGGTTTGACAAAAACCAATGCAATTTTTAATGTAAATACAATTATTCTGTTCCAGACACACAAAAATATTAACAAAAAATAAATTTTTGTAGATAAGAATTATAGTTTCACATGCAAAAAACATGCAAAATAATTAGAAATGAGGAATGGATGGAACTTATTGATGACAAGTGCTTCCGATACGTCCTGAAGAGATTTGTCATCTTATTTATCAAATCGCTGGCACTTGCAACTTCCTTTGGCCCCATGGCGGGTTATTTAGCGGTCACACGCAATAAAAAATTCACGGACAGCAAGTCAGCAACACATAGGGTGCGTCGGTTGGGCACTGAGTTTCGTGGAACGATACAGTACAGGGCAAACGGATTAGTTTGTTTCAAACCTGGTCAAAATATCGGTGAAAAATCTCTATTTATATTTTGTAACATTCTGTGTAACCATGGCAACGTAACTGACTAACAAAGTTGGAAATGGCCACTTGATTAGGAACTTTCCGGCCATACCATGCATATACATGCCGGCAAGTTGCAAGAATAAAATGCCGGGCTGGTAGGAAGCAACAGTTTTTTTTAGTTTCCTGGTTTCGTTCTACACTTATGTGTGTTAAGAATGAAAAACAATATACTATTCTTCTAGTTCCATTATTTCCTGTGGGAAAAAGATTCCAATTTTGGACAAAACAGAGAGTGATCAGCATCCTGCAAAGGGCTCGCTAGCGGTGACGAGAGAATAAAATTGCCAGCTTCAAATTAGCAATAAAGACACTTTTATGAAAAGTGATAGAATAATTAAGATGATTTTCTCTCAGTTCTCTGCAAACTTTGCTCCCCATGTGTGAGGTTTTGGTCCATGAACCAATAAGTAATTCACATTTGAATGATTGCCACTCCCGATAGATATTAATATTCAACCGTTAACATCACAAAGACTGGATCTTTTTCATGCCAGTACATTTTTTCTTAAATTGGCCCTGATTGGAAGTCAGCGGCTTTCGCTTATACGGACGAGGCATCATTTCCGAGTGCAATGACAAATGACGCGGACATGTTTATTGGACTTGATGGACTTTTCATCAGCCAGAGGACTGTGTGGGGGGATTAATGGAGGCTTGAAAGGTAGCCCATCATTCACTGGGGTGATTTGTAAGAAGCTCATAAACTGTAAACACCATTTTTTTTCTTTTCCTTGCCTACGGCCTCAGCTGTGTGTATGCGTGTGCGTGTGCGTGTGCGTGTGTGCAAGTTCAATATCAGATTGTGGCTGATCACTTCCATGTGTGTGCCCTTGCTAGGAACAGCGTTTCAATTAAAAGGAGCCCTGACTTCACTCCGGCTCAGAGGTTTTAAACGGTTTTAAGAGGAGAATTTGGCATTTTCTAACTTGCCTCACTTTCACACGTCATGTATAATTCCTTGTGTTCACCGGGCCTTCATATGATATTCCTTTTCCTCGCGTCTGCTTCATCCATAATGCATTGAAATCAAACAAAGTGGGATCAAGTACATACTGGTGGAGCTGTTCGACCTTTCTTTTCTGGCGCGTCATAAAAGCAGAGGATTACATCACGGGCATTCAGTTAAACTCAACCGTTTTTAAATGATTGATACACAAAGTTGGGATCACTCACCTAAAGCCTGAGCTCTCACATGTGAGCACAGCTGTAGCAAGGCCAGAACCAAGGCTGTCCGCAGGCCCATGTCGTCCGGAGGTTATTCTGTCTATGCACTTTGTGTACGGTCCCGCTCACAAGTGAGACATCACCGAAGGAAGCTTGGGAGCATGTGAATGTGCAAGAGAGGAAACCCACTGAGGGAGGAGCGTCAGGGACCAGAACCTGCTTTTAAAACTTCCCCTCAGACGACCACATGCAGAGAAGGAGTAACCAACCAGAACCCTCCAGCAAATGTTCTGTTCTGTTTGACAGTGGGCACATATGTTTAGGCTGGTTTCGACCTCCAGTTTATAGTGTCACACGGCGTACCCTTAAACACCTCATGTCCCCTGTCTAACCCCTCCTCCACAGTCCACCCCAATACCCACCCCCTTTCCACACTTTCCATCCCAGGGCAAAGTCAGGAAATGAGTCCAGGTCTTGACAAAGTGCGTTAAACGGGTCAGCAGAGCCTCAGATAGGCACGCCAACACGGCCTCCGGGTCTTCAGTATGCCTGGCAAAGGTGAAAAGTCTTAGGCGGAGGTTTACAATGGACGATGAATCATAAGTCTACATGCGTTATGGTGAGTGACATCGCCAACTACTGGCCTGGCATGGATATTACAACAAGTTTTGATAACGTCGTCATCTGCATGTGACGTTTTTACAAGGTGGTTTTCACGTACAGTTTGTCACCTATAACACAAAGCTGAGATGCAGGCTTTTTTCTTTGTAAAATATCAAAGCGGCCCCCATGTTCTTTGATTTGATCCTACGCCGCCCTCGGCGGGAAAAGTTTGGACACCCCTGCTGTAGCATCATGAAGCATTAAGCTTGCCAAGTCGTATCCCAGTGATGAACCAGGCACACACTCACACACACACACAGAATCCATCTCTGACTCCATAAAAGCGGAGATGATGTTTCCACAAGAATGATAAACAGTCAAATAAAGAAAAGGCAGCAAATGAGTCATATTTTCCTGCACGTCTGCCACAGGTGTTCGCTGTGGGATGTCCTGACCTCTGTTTTGATTCTAGACTTGGGTTCTTCTGGGTCAAAGATGGACTCCCCCCACCCCAAAAAACACTCTCAGATGATGTCAGACGGTGAACGCTGCAGCTGGTTTAGTGATAACAAAAAGCATCTGACAGCATCCCCTGACGATGTTTGTGTGTGATGCTGATGGGTCGCAATCCTTCCACGCTAACACAGACACACTCGTAATTCAGCTGAGATGCTAAACCACACGACTGACAACATGAGTAATACTCAGGAGAAGAGCTAAAAAAAAAAAGCACCTCTTCAACAGCAGGGTGGATGTTTAAGTTGTGAGAGAACGTCTGGCAGTTAATCACACTTTTAAACAATTCAAACAAAAATACGACAAGGTGTCCAAAATCACC
This sequence comes from Dunckerocampus dactyliophorus, assembly GCF_027744805.1. Taxonomy (NCBI): domain Eukaryota; kingdom Metazoa; phylum Chordata; class Actinopteri; order Syngnathiformes; family Syngnathidae; genus Dunckerocampus; species Dunckerocampus dactyliophorus. Next base: position 18,799,663 of record NC_072835.1, on the reverse strand, counting down.
CCATGAGAGACTATTTACTTTATAGGGAAGAAAAAGAACACCCTTTTGTTCAATTTCCTGAAGCCCAAATCCTTCTTATAGAAAGAAAAGTAGATCATAACGTCTGGCAAATCCTTTTTATAGGGCTTGAGCATTTAAAGCAACGATATGTAACAGTCATTTGACCTCAAAATAGCTTCAAAGTCATGCCAACTGTGCTACACAGAAGGGATTTCACATGACGCCGTGTTCACGAGACGAGGCGACACACGAGATCGGGCCGACGAGTTGAGATTTCAACATTACTCTCAAGAAAAGTACAATGAGAAAATATAAAATACATGACAATATATCGCAATCTACAAACTTCCTTTCAATTGCGTTACGCTCTTCTGCTCTGTGTGTGTATGCTAGCGATCCCGCCTCCACCCACTTAGACAAAAAGGGCTGTATGACTGACAAAAAGGCTCACTCCATTCATGCCGTTGTTCTATGGAACGAGGTCTTGTGACACAAGATCTCTTGTAATAACGAGGCCAGTGTGCGGCCAAGAATAATTACAGTTTTGCTTATTATTATTCAACAACAATTGAGCAATAACATCATTTTTACCTTTTTTGAAGATTCTTGCAATATTTTACGATAACTGAGACCGTTTACAAAAAACGAGGCAAAAATAAATCATTAAAATAAAAAAAATATTGAAAACTGAAAACTGGGGGTGTTCAAAAACCAAAGCCTGACTGTAGTTTAGGGTTAGGGGTTAGGGATTAGGGTCAGGGTTTTAGGATTAGGGGCTAGGTTTAGGGGTTAGAGTGGTTAGGGTTAGGCTTAGGGGTTAGGGTAGGGCTAACGTTAGGGTTAGGGGCTAAGGTTGGGGTTCGTGTTAGGGTTAGGGGGTTGAATGTAGTTTGACTGTGTCAAATTGTCACCCTCATAAACCTTTATTTCACCAATGTTTCAGTACATTTTAAGTGTAAAAATAAGCTAACCGTTGTTAAATTGTAAAAACAATGAAACAATGTGTATTGCAAGTGTAAAAAGAAGTTAACCATTTTATTGAGGCTGTTGCTTTTTTTTGGAGTTCATGTTGCAAGAAAAAGGCCAAAGAAAAGGGAAAACGCAGGCACATTCTACTCAAAAGTGTCGGTGGAATTCTGAATTGTACCTCAGCGGTGTTGAAGGTTAGCGGTTCCAGCGTGCATGTGCTGCATGTCTCAGCTACTTTAGCTTCTGATCGTGCTTATTAACGTTTTTCATGTCAAAGTAATTGCAGAGTTGCGAGTGAGTAATACTGACACTGAGCAGACATACAGCCTCTTAGTGGAATGTTCTTTCTTGAAATCAGCAGCTCTCGCGGTTGAGCGCTGGACAGTTACGACGCAGCAAACCACAGCTGGAAGCGACCGCAAGGCTTCTCGCGCCTGAACCGAGGGCACTGACACTCATTACGCCACAGGATGCCGAAGTCTTACAAGCCCCGAACGTGTCTCACCTGAGGGAGGTTACGTAAGGGCCGCCAGTCAGCACGTTTGAGGGTATTTTTTTTCAACGTAACACATCATTAAATCAGAAGCTCACACCTGTTTGGAAAAGAGGCCTGGCCACAAATTACAACTTCACTTCTTCTACTAGACTAAACTTTTAAGACAAACTGCTACTTAATGGTGGATAAAGTTGTTGAGTTTCTTGGAGCAACCTAAAAAACAAAAGCAGACCTCCTTCGAGGCTTAAACATTTGTCACCTGTCCATCTAGACCGGGGTGTCCAAGCTTCTTCCACCTGAAAAATAAAAGGATGCAAGGGCCGCTTTGAAGTTGCTACATTAGTTGTTTCTTATTCAGCTATATGTGTACTGTGTATGTGTGTAAGTGATCTATAAGACTTATTATTATTTAACTCTGTGTGACGTTGGTGATTCATGCAAACATCCAGTGATGGCAAACAGGGAAACAAACCGTCAGCCTTGTTCACTGTATTTCTCTCAAAAGCACTGCGTTCAGTACTACGGACAAAGTTTTCCAACCGACTTTATATCACCAGCCAAATCAGAAGCAGGCAGACGGAAAAAAAAAAAACACCGGCAGTGACCGACGCAACACGAGCCGTTTACAGCTCTGAATTTACATTACTAATACAGTATATTACTAATATATTAGTATAAATTGAAGTATTGTAGAGGTGGATGGCGTGTGGAATGAATGAAGTCAAGTAGCGTTTACTGCGGGAACGGAACTGGAGGAGTCAGTTGGAGAATGAGCTCCGCTGAAGTGCTCGGTTAGCCTATTCGCTGAAGAAAAACAAACTTATCAAGCTTACAGGCCCCACATTAGAAGCTGACTGACAGATAGTTGTCAGAGCTCTGTGCTTTATTTTAAGGCGTGTAGCGAAGCCTGCTTTTTATTTTTTTATTTTTTACAAAACTGTCCTTCGTGAAGTGGTGGGTGTGTACACAAGGCAGGCTCATCTAGCCAGAGGCGGCTCAGAGATGGTATCATGTCCACAGGGAAGGAGGTTTCAACATATACGCATTAACAACATGAATTTTGTTTTTCATGCAGAAATTAGTGCACAAACGTTGCTTTAATGTAAGGAAATCAGACTATTTTTGTGCATTTTCAGTTAAAAACAGTGTCGTGTAGCTTGATAGGATCTTTCTACTAACCATGGAAAACAACATTATGATAATAAAAAAAAAAGTACTCATATTTACCTCATACTCCCGCCTTCACGTCACGTCTGTGGAATCACTCAAGATGGTTGCAGACAGTGAAACACAAACCTGAGCACCCTTCTTGGAACACGTCAGTTTAGTCTGCGAGATTGATGAGCGGGAGCGACAATCTTCTTCCAGTCGCCTCAGCGTGACGGTGTAAAACACATCGCCTGTTAAAAAAAACACAACAACAACAATCTGGTGTGGGTGTCTCGCAGCATTCCTCTGCATTATGAAACGCCACTTTGAAGGCCCCGGTGGATGCTGATGGCTTCTCCATGTGTACGCTCACACCCTTCTCATTTCAAGACGTCTATCCGTCACACTTTAAGCGGGACGCATTCGTCTCAGTGGTTCTCACGTCCACCTGTACGTAACACGGCTGTCGAGCGTGGTAAATCACCAGCGAAGTCGTAAGGGAGCAACGTGGGTCTGTTATTTCAACACCGTCTCCATTTCTTTTACTCGCGCCAATGTCAACATCACGGCTTGTACCACTTTTCTAAAAAAAAAAAATGTATTCCTTTAATATTAGGAGTTTTTTTTAACATTCTCAAATTTATCCCAATAATATGACTTTGTTTTAAATTTGTTTTTTTCGTAGTAGCACTCCATTCATGTAGCATTACAGTCGTCCCTTTCCACATCTGCCTAGCAACCCAAATCCTCCAAGAGTATATACAAAGCGGTTTGTTTACAGGGTGTGAGCAGCGCTGTATTGTGCACCAGTGATTCTTATTCAAGGTGTAATCATTAATCCGCCACACGTCTGTCGCATTGACACAGAGCGTGTCTGGGCATTGCCTTTGTCTCCGCGGACTCCTGGATGTGACATGACTCCTGTGAGAAAGTCCCTGATAGGAGATGAACGAGCACACATGGAGGCAATTAGTGGCCTTTCCTAGTGTGTCACCTTAGCAGGGTAGATACAAGATGACGTAGTACCTGCACGTGCAGAAACACAGTCTTTTAATTCAACAGCTTGACACTGTAGAACCTCTGGAGTCGAAGAAACTCCCCCACTGTCAATAACGCCAAGCTACGCGGTGACATTGGGACTTTTTCTTTGGCACTTATTGCAGTCAGTGGACTCACATTCAAAACACCATATGTGTCGTCACGGTGTTTTACTGAGTCTTTTACGAGTGGTGAACTTCTTTTTACACTTTTATTAATGATGGACGGTACCCCGAGCTTTGTTTTACGCTTGGTAGACCCGATACCGAAGCCCATCCTTTTGGCAAAGCAACAACTTGGAAAATAAATAACACAGTATCAATATCAGCTATCAAATTAGACAAATAAGTATTTATTTTCCGTTAAGATCATTTTTACTGATCACTGTTCAGGGGTACAAAATAAAACTATACTTAAGTATACAGACATATTCAAATATATTTGGTCTATGTTGGTATACCAGCTTGACGTTTCTATTGCATTGACAAGAGTGCTACATTACTATAAACTAAAGCGGGCCAATTTACCACTAAAGCATAAATCAAAAAATGATACTGCAAGTCATGGGGTGTCCAAAGTAAGCTCTGTCTTTGAAAATATATAGAGGAACATTGGTTAACGTCATTAATTAGTTCCAGAAGGTCCGACTCCAGCTGAAACGGACGTTAACCAAATACTTTTTTACCATAAGACATAACGTAAATCAAATACATCCGTTCAGGAAAGCCAAAAATGTTAACACAAAACATGTTTTTATAGCTGTACAATTCTAGTTTGATACGCAGAAAACAATTCTAAATGCATAAAAATACATATACATGATGAATGAAAGGGATGAATGAACATTTAAGTTACTTTTACCTTCACTGAAGACGTGATTCCTGACGTGACTGAAAACAGGAAGGTGGTGGTGGTTGATCTCGCTGCCACATCGTGTCTTTGGGAAGAGTCACGTCTTCAATGAAGGTAAAAGTCACCTTAAATGTTCATTTATCTCTTTCATTCATCATGTATACGCATTTAGAATTGCTTTATGCATGTAAAACTATAAAAATGTGTTTTGTGTTGTGATTTGAGAGTCCGCTGAAGACATCATATACAGCCGAGTAAATGTAGCAAAATTCTATTTCTGGTTGTCATTTTGTTTAGATAGGTAATAAGATGCTAACAAGGAATACCAGGGGTGTCCAAACTTTTTCCACCGAGGGCCGCATATTGAATGCGGGGGACCACTTTAATATTTGCATGTATTATTTTAATTTTGTGAAAAGGATAAAAAAAAACCTTGAGATATATTTAAAGACAAAGCTTTTATTCGGTATCGAAAATTACACTTTGGACACCCCTGGTCTAAGGCCTAACCCAAGGGTGTCCAAGCTTTTTCCAATAAGCGCTGTAAACTGAAATTTCAAGTATATAATTATTAATTATAGATTTTTTAAAAATATATATCTCTATAAATATATAATTATTTTATATAATATTTTAATATACTTTATATATATTTTTTAATTTTGTAAAAAGGCGAAAATTTTTATATAATTAAAGACAAAGCTATATGTTATTTTGAGTTATTAATATCTTTGCTCTATTTGTTTTTCATTTTCGCTGTTGTTCTTTAGTTCAATTTTATTTCTACAATATGTCGCGGGCTACAAATGGGCCCCGGGCCACACTTTGAACACTCCTTCTATATACAGTATCTAGAAACTTACAATACAATGAGTGATGGTGCTGCGGTAAAGCCTGACAAATCAAGCAAAATAAAAAAAAAAAATGAACGCACAATAGCAAATGGTTATGTGCTTGCCTTTCAAACTTGCATGACAGAAGAGCTTTAAAGAGTTTCGTCCAGCATGTGGGAGTGCATGAGTGGTTTGGTCATAGGTATCGTATTATAACCTTGCATACTTCTGTGGGAGCACATCCTTTTATTACGCCGAATTACAACCCAGCGTTCCGCATAGTGTGGCGTTTCATGACAGAGGAAGTGGGCCACATGTGGTAAAATGAAGATACTCGAGACGGACGCGGCCTTGTTCGAGCGTGGAAGGCGCAGACGACGGCCACGCTAGCTCAGCAGGTTTCCTCTCTGATGTCTCCACATTTTCTTGAAAACGCCACTTGTTGTCTCGGACTATAGGTAATGTCGTAAGCTAATGCCTTTCCCAGAGATGTCAAATGTTGAGGTACATGCTGTCAGCCCGACATGTATGGGCTCTAAAAAAAATTTCTGGGGGTGGGAGGTGTTGAGGTAGACCGCAACTCCACAGTTTTTTTGTTGCGTCCGAGGGAATGGAGCTTGGTTGGAAAGACCAGGCTGCCCATTGTCCTTGCAGATTGCTCTGCTGCTGCTCAGTCATGGATACCGTCACCACTGTCACCTGCAGTATCAGCGTATGTTTTTTATGGCAGTGAGAATATAATATCTACTTGAAACTATTTAAACAGCCTCGTGCTCGAAGTCAGCTGGGATAGGCTCCTGCATACCCGAGACCCTAGTCGCCGTAGGTAGAACGGTTCGATCCTCGCTGCCTCCCGCTTGAACAAATATAGCTTTATTTCCTATCATGACGACGTTTTTTCTCGCTTAAGTCCGACTTTATTCTTGTAACATTATACATTTCCGATGTAAACTTTTTTACACTTTTTTCTCAAAAGAAGAAATACAATTAATACAAATAAAAATATTATTAATTCTCGTTGTATTACGACTTTTTTTCTTGATAAAAAAAACAAATAATCTACAATGAATCGTGAGTGGTAGAGTTAAATGTCAGGCTGTGGTGGTAGCGTGAACCGTGCATTCAAACTATAAGCGTTAAAATTGAAGTCGGTGTGTCTATTTCAATTTGACAGGCAGAAATTAAGCATTTCACTCGAGCTGTCAAACAGTAAGCGTAAAGAAAGAACGTGTTTATGGCAGCCAAGGGTGATGAATGTGCATTTCCAAAGCACGTGCAATAGTTTATTTAATCTCCTTAGTGCTTCCTGTTGTTGTGCCAAAACATGTTGGCGTAACTAGGCACAGCCTCACAAGGGTATGTTAACGTGAGAGCGTCTGAGAATGGAAACCAGGTGCCTCCTCTCACCGCCAAGTCTCCTTGTTGTTGCATCGTCAGCTTTAGGTTGGTCTTAATGAGCTCAACAGGACCCCTCGCATCAAACACCACGCTAATGGCAGATAAACTCATTTGGTTTGGTCGATCCCGGACGAAAAACGGGCATGTTCGCAAATCCTCTCAAATGCAAACTGCGCTTGCGAAACCGAGACTCGCCGTTTCAGGAGATGCTCAGAGGAAGCTATTCTTGGGGTTTATCGCAAGCAATAAAATGACGAATCCTTGTCTGGTCTACGAAAGCTGCTCGTTAAAAGGGAAGCAACGACAAAGGCAGATGGGTAGGCTGCGCTCATGTCATTTACTGCAACAGGATGAGTCGTCAATGACAGGCACAGTTGAGAAAGCAACTGATGAAATACAAACCAAATGCGTGATCAGGAGAGAGACGGGGAGACAAATCAGCAGGGGGCGGTGCTTTGCCGCAATTCACCTCTTATGGAAAGTACAATAAATGTCAAACAGATGCTGTGGTTCATTCGCAGGTTGTTAACAACACAGCGGGTTGGAATCATATACACTTAAACTTAGAAATATGTGCTATTACGGCTGGAAGGAAACTGAGATGAGTGTAATACCGACCAAGTATGAATAATTGAATACAATATAACACTATTGATACTAAAAGAATAAGGTACCAAAGGCATGAGCACAAAGACCTAAGTAAGAATCAAATCAAACTAATAACTATGTGAAGTACATTGAGAAGCAGAGTTCTGATAAGAAAATAAATATTAATTTTGCAAAAATGGTACGTGCGTATGTAATGTAATGCCAGGACCATTCTCATTGTAATTTGTAATTTCATAATCTGTGAAAAAAAACAACACTTTCCTCTGAACTTTACAGAGGAAAAAAAAAACAAATCTGAGATTTTGAAAAAAAAAAAAAGTTGTAAATTAACGACAAAAAAAGTTGAAATATTACCTTTGCCTAAGGCCAAAAGTCCCCCCTTTTCATAGCTGTCTCAGGTAATTCAAATAATCTGAGATTTTGAGAATAAAGTCGTAAATTAATGACAACAAAGTGGTAAATGTACGAGAAAAACTTTTCATATTATAAGAATAAAGTCCTACAATTTAAAAAAAAACTTCTAACTTTATGTTACAGGCATTGCCTGAGACAGCTATGAACTTTCTTAAGTTCAGAAAAAGTCAATTGGAGAGGTTAACTAGCTATCTCGGTAGCCTGTTATGCTAGCGGCGACCGTCTCTGTAGTGATCCCGTAGCATGCACAATGTGGTATAAACAAAGAATAATAGGAGTGTAAAGGTGACTATAGGGGTGTTATTCCATGTCTACAGGGCTCTAATAATGTTAAAAACCATATTTAGAAAGTCATAAACACGTTTTCTATGCTGTAACTACCACAATATTGCGTTTATTAATATTGAATCCTACTTTGCGGAAATTCACTTATCGTGGTCGGGTCAGGGGCCAATTAACTGCGATAAACGAGGGATGAGTGTATGCATATTCTTGTAAAATTACTTTTTTGCTTGTAATGTTACTTTTCCTATTTTTTACAGTACTACTTTTATTCCCGTAACATTAAAACTTGTTTTCCTCTTAATTTTAACTACTTTTTTTTGGCAGCGTGGCTCTAATACTCTTTTGTGGAAAATAGACATGTACGAGGGGAGAATAAACGAGCCAACAAGCACATTGAGGTTTGGAGGAGTGATGTTTAATGGGATCGGGATTGTCTTAGTGGGAGGTTAAATATTTAATGGGATTAGGGGACAAAAAAAGTACAAGCACTCCTACTCTCACACAGAAAAAAACTTTAGAGATATATGGCAGAGAAAAAAAAACATTTTACAGAGGGTCATTACTTGTGACAAATGACAGCTTTTTTTCCCAAGGTTGTCCAAAGGGCTTGCGTATTTTATCTGTGCGAACACAGCGTTCTCTGCTCCGGACAAAGACCATTTTTTTTCTTTTTTAGATGAGGAAATTCTCCTTTCGTTGTATCATCTGGCCGATGTCTTTCCTCTGATTATTCTTCAGAGGCTAAAGTGACCTCAGTCTGACTCATTGGCTCGCGTCCATCCATACAACAACCCCCCCACCCCCCTTCCCCTCCGTTTAAGGGCTCTACAACATGCAGAAGTAACTGCTGGCTATAGCCACACAAACACACACACACGCACACACACGCGCACACACATAGTGATAAACACAGAAGCAAACAGGCGAGGTACTATGGTTGTGATGAAGGGGAGGACGTGACCTTACTGGCCAACACGTCAGCGATAGGGAGGGGGGCGGGGGTTAGCCTTGGGCTTATGTCACAGTGTGCTAGTTGTGGAAGAAGCCAAACGCTTTCCTATGTAGATGCTACAAAAAAAGAGAGAAAAGGGAAAAAAAATATTATTAATAAAGGATGTGCTAAACTCCTCCCCCAGAACACTAACTGGTCAATAATTGCTTAGCAACCGTATCCGGGTAGAATTGACGTGATTTAGTCGGGTTAGCGCAGGGGCGGGCAAACTACGGCCCGGGGGCCACATCCGGCCAGCCAAGCATTTGAATCCGGCCCGCCAGTTGCTTCCAAAGTGTTGAATTTCAACTTTTAACATACAAGCTGGCAACATGGCTTGCAAGTAGACCGAGCCAGTCAAGCTGAGATAACCTTTTGATGGCTTAAGTAGCTTTCCACATGCAGGGATCCAGACAACTACCTCACCCATGGTGCCAAACAAACACAAGTCAACAAATATGTGACACACAACTTAACCAACCCACCGCACTGTCTGGGAAGTAAAAAAGGGACGTTCACATGCTCTTTGATGGTCATCGTTTGATCGTTCACAGTTCATATTGTATTATTCATGTACATTCCAGGTGTGTTATTCATGAAAAAAAATATATCCGATTATTTGATGTGGTCTGATGTTTTAAGTGCTCCTGAAAAAAGGGACACAAGCACATGTAGCATATTGTATGACACTTTTACAGACAAACATTTCCAGGTTGACTTTTAGAATGATAAACTTAAACTAGCGTGCTTGTATCAAATATACAGCCCGGCCCCGGGCCAATGTTGTTAACTCAATGCGGCCCGCGAGTCAAAAAGTTTGCCCACCCCTCGGTTAGCGCAATCTTTCCGCACAATACCACTTTGTACCTTTGTGCCTTACAGTATATACAGTATTTCAAGAAAAAAATGCATTTGTGATATAGGTAAAAAAAAAAACAACTCATTATTAGTATGAACTTTGTTCTTTGCTGTTGTTTCCCATTTTCGCTGTTGTTTTTTCATTTTTCAAATATTTCAAGTATAATAAATAATCTTTGTAGATTTTCTTTTCCTAATAGTTTGACTTTAATGGAATAAGTTTTTCCCCAACCTAATTTCCCCAAAATTACTTTACTTTGTTTTGTTTGTTTCTCAGAAAATTACAACTTTTTAAAAAATTTGATTTTTTTCTTTAATATTTCAACTTTATGCTGCTAAAATGATATTCTTTTTCCTCAAAATATTACAAGTTTATTCTTGTAAAATTGTGACTTTTTTCATGTTAAAATACAACTTTTTTCTCGTAATATATTGACTTCATTCTTGTCAAATTTTCCATTTCTGCTGTTATTTTTTTTTACGAGTATTTCTGTTTTTTTTCTTGTACATAATTATGACTTTATTGTCATAATATTTTTTTACTTCCCATAATATTAGAACTTTTTCCACAACCTAATTTTCTAAAAATTACAACTTTATGACATTAATTTTTTTTTCTTTAACATTAAACTTTATGCTACTAAAATGATGTTATTTTCCCTCATAATAATAAGGATGTTGTTCTCATAAAATTAGGACTGTTTCTCTTAATAGTTTATATTTATATTTTTTATATATTTTTTATATTATTTATATTTTTTACGTGTGTGCCACTGTCATACCCGATGCCAAGCGTGAGGAGATGTGAAGCCAGCAGCGAGGGAACGAGGATGAGGAGCACGTCGGACGAGAAGATCCCCCTCTTCATCACCTCCGTCTTTCGGACGCTGAGAGAGCTTGGCTGCTTCGGGTGCTGAAACATGAACTCTCTACACACAGGAGGAGGAGCGTCACGGGGAAAGATGACGTCAAGCTAACAGAAGCAAACAGGCTTGTCCTGCAATACCTCTTTGATCCAATGGAGGCAGCAGTGAGTCACTATAAAGTAAGGTTGTTACGAAAGCGCGATGCTGTTCTAGGTAATGACGTCCGGAACGACCGGAATTGAACGGTGCCGATGCAAAAAAATACCTCTTGCTATCTGTTGCAAGACAGGAACACAATACTGGGTCACACTTTACAATACGGTACACAAAAATACAGTAGTTACTGAGGAACTAATGAAGAACTAATGAGGAACTAATGCAAAACTAGCGAGGAACTAATGACTGAGGCACATAAATTTGGACTAGTTACTGAGGAACTAATGAGGAACTAATGAGTAGAGTAGTTACCGAGGAACTAAGGCACATAAATTTAGGGTAGTTTCTGAGAACTAATGAAGAACTAATGAGTAACTAATGAGTAGTGGTTAGGGTTAGAGTTAGGTAGGTTGGTTCCTTATTAACTACTGTAATTTTGTGTACCTTATTGTAAAGTGTGACACAATACTGATATATGAAAAACAGAAAAATTTCAATATTTCATAATTATTCATTTAAAAAGCTTTGCATTTTAGTATAACTGTAAACATTTTGAGTCAATAATCATTTCCTATGAGTTTCGCAGATACTGACTTATACAGTCGTCCATCGCCACTTTGCATTTCAAATTTTGCGGCTTCAATCTATCACAGTTTTTCAAAATCGCTGTTTTGTAGTAAACTACAGCCTATTATTAGTAAAAAAAATATGCAATTTTAGTCAGATGTTTACATATTTGTGGTTAAGTTAAGCATTTTCAAGCATAAAATTTTTTTAATGAACAAAAACACAAATATAAGGCATTCAGAAGACGCATTCAAAGACGTAATATGTAGTATTCTACTCTGGTTACTCGGTGTCAGTAACGTTACATTGATGAGAAAATAGCCACCGCAAAAAACCTTTCAAATGTTTTTCTTACTTTGGTGGCATGTTTTCAGGCCTGCTGGACCAGTCCCACACCCAATCAGTGTCTGCTCTCCTGTCACTCTCCTCCTGTTTTACATCATGATCACATTATATTATCATAATAACACAAAATATTTCAACATTTTACATTGGAAAAGTCTCATTCAATACATTCATCTTTTCACGGTAATGCATAATACAGACGTATTGATATGATTATGCATAATATGTTGACATGTATTAACTACTACTGTATTTGATCATTCTTTTTAACAGCAGCGTACCTGTATGGTGATACAGTCACTGTCTGGATCACTGGGGGGTCTTGGGGAACCGGCCGACTGTGGGGTCACGACCTGCGTGGGACTACAGACAGTGAACAGACACTTTTACATTCCTTCAAGCAGACTTCAGTGCACCCACTCTACACTTCTGTTCAAACAATCAACCGTACAGAGGACGTTAACGACGTGTCGTTAGAAACAGACAGAAGCAACTGTGAAAAACAAAAACATGACACCCCCCCGCTCCGAAAAAAAGTTTGTCCTTACCTGTCTCGATTCCTCTCGCACTCCAGCTGCGCCTCCAGGAGGATCCTCTCTAGCTCCTCCTGCAGAGCGGAGGAGATGCTATCCTGCGGCCCTGACAGACTCTCCCTGCGGCTCACCGCTGCGATCAGCTCCTCCAGTTCCACCCAGGAGCCTCAACGGGGAAAAGAAGACTATTTTCAAAAATACATTACACAGTGAAACCCCGCTATTTATTTATTTATTTGACAAAAACACACATTTCAACATGTACTGTAGCTGCTTCACTCCCGTTACCGCAGTTTGAAGAGGATAAATATGATGCAAAATTACAAATGCCCATTGAAGATCAGTGTGGTGTTCCGCTTGCTTTGAGCACATTAGGTACACACGGGAGGTCATCAAACCAAATGCCTCCCCCACTCACGGTGCAACCAAAAATAACACAACAAGCAACATGTGAATCACACAATGTGCTGTAACTGTACCACAATCAAAATTAAGGCTGACACACTAATACACATACAAAACAATACTATTTTATACAAATTTATAACCCACAAGACATGCTGGGTAACTTCCTGTGGGGGAAGTGTTTGCGCGGGTTTCCCAGCATGCCTTGCGAGGAAAAAAACATGTATATTGGTGTGTAAGCAAACATGCAGGGATCCAATGTATTATCTTTGGAAAGGCAGAATCTTGGGTATAGCTCCTAGATTGGAGGTCATTATATTGTTAAAATAGTCCACTTAAAGTAGTAATGTTACAAGTATAAAGTTGTATTTAATTGGGAAAAATGCTCAAGAAATAAGGTAATAAATAGTTGTATTATAAATTGTTAAGATAAAGTCATATTTTGTGTCGAAAAAAGTTGCAATATGAGAAACAGAGCCTTATTTTAATAATATTACGAGATTAATGTGTTGAGGCATTGAGCAGACCACAAATACACCCAAAAGGCCAAAAGGGATGTAATTTAATTGCCGTGAAAATCTCCAGATTTCCCTGCGATTGTCTGGCAACCAGTCCAGTGTGTACCCCGCCTATGACCCAAAAGTCAGCTGGGATAGGCTCCAGCATACCCCTGCGATTCTTATTCTTGTAATATTTAATAGTTTTTATAGTACAAATATGACTTTACCTTAATGTTACAACTTCTTCCACATAAAATTACATCTTTATTGTTATTTATTACCTCCGCAAAGCGCAAACGCAGCGCGGACGGTATGTTTTTGCCCATGTTTATGTTTGTTTGTTTCTGTTCAAAATAACTTGAAAGGTTCTGAATGAATTTGGAAGAAATCTTCAGGGATTTCCAATAAATGTAGGATTATTATTTTGGTGTGAATCACAGTATGGGGGGAACTACGACGCTTGGCGGAGGTCTGCGCTCTCTGAGTGCTTTTCTATTTCGTACTATTACGACTTTTTAAGGAAACTTCCATAAATTAATTAGAGCTGTCAAGAATAACGCGTTAATGGCGGTAACTCATTTATTTCATTAATTACGTTTACATTTTTTGCGTAATTAACGCATGTGCACCAGAGCAAGCACGCCTCTCTGTTATGGCGGCAGACAGTGTTCTCCACCGTCCTCCAAAGTGTTGTGGAGCGTCGCCACACAGTCACAAAGAGTCTGACGCTCTGTTACAACGTCATTCTGAACAGCGGTACAATTCCAACACCATATAGTGTATGTATCTCCAACTCACACACGTCTCTAGTCCATTCATCCTGGGAACGACACTTTCTCATCGTCATTAGAAGAACGTGAGATGCATTCAGGGACACTCCAAACATCACAAAAATAAACAGGACGATAAAAAGAAAAAACATCAAGTGGATATTCTCATCACCCATTTTGTAACTCTTAAATGTACAATTTGCTACATTTAAGTATGCTGGAAAATACACTGAAAACAAGTACATTTACCTTAAATTACGTGATGTCTTTGAACGCAACTCCTCTTTTGCTCATAATAACACGGTTTAAAGTGTGATTCAAATGTTCTGTTACTGTTAAAGAGACAAATACATTTTTAGACTTGTGCGGTATCTTTTAGCTTGATTGACATATTCAGTTTATCTGGAGCTGTTAATACATACAAAAATATATAATCCTGTCCTGTCATTTATCTTTCTGTTCATTAAATACAGTAAAAATGGGCATATTTCTTTGTTGCTAATGGTGATTAATCATGATTAATTCATTTAAAAACTGATTAATCGGATGAACATTTTTTATCATTTGACAGCCCTAAAATGAATATGAAAAATTATGTTTTTCTTCTATTATTACAACTGTATTCCTTTTTTACGACTTGTTTCTTGAAATACTACCAATTCAGTTATTCTAAAACTACAACTGTTCTCATGTAAAACAACAATAAAAATCCATGTAAAAATATTGTACAATATTACTACGTCTAATATTTACTCACACAATTATGCTACTTTTGTAACATCACAGTGTTGTTGAATATTTGGATATTTTTACGACTTTATACTTGCAGTATTATAGCTGGGTGAGCGCTTTCAATGAATTCTGACAAGACATCAACAAAGCACATGAATGAATGAATGGATACAAAAGGTTCATTGGGTTCACGGACGGCCAAAGGTTTACACACACACACACACACACACATACACACACAGGCTTGTGGTGGTGTGCATGCTTGTGCACAGCTAAACAGTAAGTGGGACTGACAACATGCATGCTTATGTAAGATCTTATTTCTGTTAGAGATTAGCCATTCACGCTCTCACGTCCTCCCCTTGTTTCTGCACAACATTTACAACGCCATCATCAGCCAATCACAGTGTCTCCCCCCATCTGATGTGTCTATAATCTCCCACTTTATAAACACTCATGTATGGTGTTGTGTGTGGTGGAGGGGGTGTTGAGACATGACTGAGCACAGAGAGAGAAGTGGAGGGAGGGGAATGTGTGCCATTGCCCTAGTTTTTTTTTTTTTTTGGTCCCTACAGAGAAGATTTATGACATAACCACTTTGCTGATCTATCTGCCGCCATTCTTCTGCAGCATTGAATCAGTTCCCATGGTGCAATGCTGATGTTGTTGTTGTGCACCATCAGCCTTACATAACAGGGGCTAAAAACCACAACAACAGGTTCACTTTTTTTTTCTTTTCTTAGGCTAATAATTGGCTGGCGGCCTCCTGGTTTTGGATACTCGCCTGCAAGTCCGCTCTCCAGTGTGCGAGCAAGCTATAAGCGTCAGGAAATCTCTGCGGCTTAATTGGCTTACAGAGATACACGCAGGTGAGTCAGGGAATCCGTTTCCACAATGACAGTGTCAGTGACAAAATGAAACAATAACACAAATACAGTAAGTGTGGTCATCTTATTTGTAGTACATCAATGTAGATTGTGCATAACACCACACTAAGCTCATTAAATGGGGTCATTGTTTACTTTAGGGCTAGAATACAGCATGAGTATGCACACTAAAACTGTAAGCATCACCACGTGTCAATGCTGTATACATTAATGTACAGCATATGTCTTAAATAATAAAAAGACATCACTCACCGTAGAGGCCGTCCTCTGGTGTCTGCGAGCTGGACATACTGGCTGAGGTGGGGGGGCTTGGAGGTGCACACCGTGGCCGCTGAAGAAGGCAGCGAGGAGTAACAAGTGCAAATGTCCTCAGGAGGATCTCCCTCAATCACTCCCCCTTTTGTTGTGGAAGCCTAAAAATAAAAATAAAGAAATAAATAAAGGCGCCAGTCCTTGTCGCTGCACTAATCCATGCTGCACCCCCGCCGTCACTCCCTCCCTAACCCTCGCCTCTTCCCTCCCCTCTGGCCACGTGTCTGTGAGGATGGAAGTAAACAAAATGAGCCAGGAGATCAGCTGCGCTACATAAAATACGATATGCAAAAGTCAATTACAGCTGGCATTTTAAAGTTAAAAGAGTGAACTGAATGAGCACAAGTTGTACATCCCAAACATCCCTGCCCAACAAAGATGATCTGTCTTAATAGCAAGAACAAGAATAATAATAATAGGAAGAAATAATACTCAAATTAATTACAATTATTATATTTTTAATACTATGAAATGTGTTAAATTAAAATAAAAGTTCATTAATTTCACTGAATAAATCTTTAATTGTATACGATTTTTTAAAACATTTTTATTATCCTATATTGTTTGACATTAATTCACACCATTTTTTTTTTACATCAACTGTTTACATAGAATTTCTCAAAAAATAACAGCATCCATGATGTTGCTATGGCAACCACATACCTCTCACCCCTGCCCCCTCTTTTTAAAGCAAGCTATCCTTTCAAGTGACCAGTTAGAATTAGCCTTAAACAGGTATTGCTATTTACAGTTGTACATTAAGTACAAATACATTTCAGATTTTTTTAATTAAACTGTATTTTTATTGTATTTTATTGCGCAGTTCCTAAAAAAAAAAATTCTACATGAAATATCAGTCATTAATCTCAAAAATCTCAATAAAAAATAACATTAAAAATATGATACTGGACTTTGTGCATTGACAGCAAAGCAATTTGTTGTATTTTACAAAAAAAGTTAACAAAAAAGTCGCTGTCCAAATTAAAGTTATACAATCTACAAAAGCAAAAATGTACAAATTGA
Source organism: Dunckerocampus dactyliophorus (assembly GCF_027744805.1). Taxonomy (NCBI): domain Eukaryota; kingdom Metazoa; phylum Chordata; class Actinopteri; order Syngnathiformes; family Syngnathidae; genus Dunckerocampus; species Dunckerocampus dactyliophorus. The sequence continues at coordinate 18,782,675 of NC_072835.1, read as the reverse complement.
GAAGCAAAGATAACCTAAGACACGAGTTTTCCAAGTGTGAGGCACCAGAGGACTTCAGGGGAGGTTCAGCAGCCTGAGAAAAATAAAGTAAGACTTATTTTCAAACCTGCTAAGCTTACCTCATGCACGTTTAAAGGGAAAACAAATGGACTGACGCAGTGAGAGGCTTGTTCAAAGCGTGTTCCTTGAAAACTGCATCACTTTGAAACATCACTCAGGGCTGTGAACTAGCAGAGAGAAAACAAAAGACTGCCCTTGAGACAAGAAGGTCCACTCCTCTGCAAAATAGTGCAACTATTTTTAAATACAGCCCAGAAAAATGCTTATTTCTGTCCTTGGGCCTATGAGGTGTATTTATCAGGAGAAAATCTTCTCCAACACATTAAGAGCAACATTACCACCTGGTGGAGGGAACTTAAAAAAAAAAAAAAGGCAACATTACTAGAAATAAATGTGTTCATTAAAAAAAGAATTAATAAACTGTCATGAAAGCTAAAAAGAGATGGGATGCAACGATTCAAAAAGCGCCAACCATGGCCATTTACATAATGTGACCTGCATATTAACCAAGCTACAGCGACATTGTCATTATTTTTGTTATTAACATTGTTACACCAAAGAACTACTTTACTTGCATGTTGACACCTCGCCACCCACCGGCTGGCTACTAGCCGGCTAGCAACTAGCTTCACCACACACTCGCTCTCACAACGCATCAGGCCACTCCCCACATATTGGAGCTGCGGCCACTGCTGCTGTGTTTTTGTTTTTGAGTTTGGAAAAGTTAATGCTAAGTGTAGTGTTCGTTTCTCTGTTGCTTTCTGAAATGAATGCACCCGGGAAAAAAGTTCCGGGAATATTTAAAAAGACCAAAGTGTAATACTGTAAGTATTACATGTTAGCATGAATGTGCCTGTTACTACATGGTCACAGCATGTATATAAAACCATAAAACGTTGTTGGAGGTTTTTGGAGGTGTTTTAATAGCGGGCTTTGCAGGTGGAATAGGTCTGTCCCATGACGTGTATTAATGAACTTCCTCTTTTTATCTGTATATATCTTTAAAACGCACAGAAAGGGAAAGACGTGTGCTCATGTCTCACTTGAGGATTGTGGATACCAAAGGAAGCGTATTTTCCTTTAATTTTTTAAAATAAATTGAATTTGCATTTGAATCTTTAACTCTGTATTAAATATGAAATAGACGGAAAGTAGCACTGTGGAACAGGGCATTCTTGCTTATAATGGGGTTGGCATTTTTATGTGTTACATTTGTAATAAATAAATAAAACTACAGTCACTCAGCCTTTTTTTTCCAAGCCTAAAAATAAACCATCCTTTCTGTGTTTGGAAGAACATAACTCTCTTTTTACCTCCACATTGACACAAAATCAGTGAAGGAAGGATGGAACGCGAGATCAACAGGTGGATTGGTGTGGCGTCTGCAGTGGTGTGGACTCTGCATCGGTCCGTAGGGGTGAAGAGGGAGCTGAGATGAAAGGCAAAGCTCTCAATTTACCGGTTGATCTACGTCCCTATCCCTCACCTATGGTCCTCAGTTTTGGGTAGTGACCCAAAGGACAAGACTGTGGGCACAAGCGGCTGAAATGAGTTTCCTCCCCAAGGTGGCTGGGCTCTCCCTTAGAGACAGGGTAAGAATCACTGTCATCTGGGAGAACCTTGAAGTAAAGCCGCTGCTCCTCCACATTGAGAGGGGCCAGATGAGGTGGCTCAAGGATTTGGGAAGGATGCCTCCCGGATGCCTCCCTGGGGAGGTGTTCAGGGCATATCCAATAGGAGGTAGGAGGCCTTGGGGTAGACTCAGGGCACAATGGAGAGACTAAGTCTCTCAACTGGCCTGGGAAGGCCTCAGGATTCGCTGGGAGGAGCTGGACAAAGGAGCCGGGGAGAGGGAAGTCTGGCTTCTTGTCTTAGGGTGCTGGATGGATGAATGGATGGATGGATGGATGGATGGATGGATGGATGGATGGATGGATGGATTGACATGAAACATTTTATTGAGCCAACATTTAGAGGAAAAAAAGTACTCTCATTTAGAATGACAGCAATCTTCTGCCAGATTGAACAACACGTCTGCGAAAGAAAAGACCACTGTGGTCATCTGTTCTCAATGAAATACAGTGTTTGGGTCTACAGTGTTTCTAGTAATGGACCTCAGAGAGTCCATGAGTCACATCCACCAAGCCTAAAATCCTTTAAGAGTCCATGAAGGATGAGCCGGATCTTAGCATACTCTTAAGGAGGCAGACAAATGAGCATCTGAAAAAGTAGTAATGGCTCCATTACGTCTTTGGAGTCATTTAGTGATGATTACTCTACCTGGCTTCAGTCACAGAAGACATAACGTAGAATTGAAGTTAATAAAGTTACTTGCTATGGTATTGGTTGCACAAATGAATTGCACAAATGAATTTCACTCATCACTAGATGACTCATCTATCACTAGACCATACCTCAATCATTGCATCTGTCATCTTAACATCCATCCATCATGTATTTAGCAATCATCCTCAATCAGTCCAGTTCTCTATGGGCCACAGATCAGTCCCTTATTCCTTCATCTGTTGCAGAGATTTTTTTTTAACGAACACAACCAATGTTGTAATACAGGGAAGGAGGAAACTGCCCAGACAGCATTAATACTGCTGATGAGATCATTGTAAACAAGTGCAATGGGATCCCCACACGGGAGGCGACAAACGACCACGATTGGCGAAACTCATCGGCAGCGCGTAGCAAACATGGGAGGCCACAAGCGGCTGTGGCCAGCAACACCGGCTAGCGACGCGCACACATCCAGAGCCAATTACGAGTCTCCCACGGTTTTGATTGGCTGTCAGATTTGGAGGGAATTTTGAGGTATCAAAGTAGTTCGGACGTGTTGATCGAGTACTCTTGCTAGTGCAGGATCCTACGAGTATCAAAGATAAACTTACACAGATGTCCGTCTAAATTAATGTAAGCTTACCAGATATGTTTACTCTGGTGCCAACAAGTCCCCATGCTGGTGCTTTTTTGTTTATATCTCTACATTCTTTTTTAGAAATGTCAAACAGCTCCTGGAAATCTGACACAGCAAGTATTATTTTTTCCTCCATGTTTACCTGTGAGGGAGTACTGAATAGCATTCTGTCCACTCATTGGTTGGTGATCTTATCTGGGCGACGGCGATGAAAAGTTGAACATTTGTCAACTGCCTGAGATCGCTTCGCAAGCCAGCGTGTGCACGATGACATGCACGAGCACAGAATTTTACACGCACAAATTTTGCGTGTCACTTAGTTGAATGGAGACTCGCAATGATTGTCCTGTCGCGCAGGTTCCATTGAAAATGAATGGACTAGAGTTGACGTTGCCTCCCGTGTGGGGAGCCCATAACATGCGGGAATTTCACACAGCTGGGTAGCGCAATCAACATTTTAAAGCGCATGCAGAGGTAGCTAAAGCTACTGGAGGCTGAGCACTCATGATACTTCAAATGCAGCCACTGTTACCTTTTAGCTTTTATAAAAACTACATCAAGAGGTTGCCTATAACCACAGCTGTTAATGCCAATCTTTTTTTAGCTCGTCGCTCATTAGAGATCCTGGCAGTTATTTACTTCTGTAGAGCACACACCTGGCACACTTTTTACTGTCATCCTGCATTAGTATCAGATTGCAATATTGTTATTTTCATTCTGTTTTCTGTCATTGCCAAACTTTCTTTCCCTCTGAATTGAATTCAATCGCATACATTCCGCCATAAACCCCTGTCTGATTCTTTGTACACATTACGTATTCCTAATGTAGCAGCATTTATTCTCAACGCACTTCTGCCCCTTCTTTCACATCTCAAATTCCTTTAAATGATTATTACCGAAAACAAGGTGTGTGCGAAGTGTAAAAGCAGAAAACCCTAGGGATACAGAAACACAATCTACGGGAATGTTAATGTGATTCTGGTAGCAGGAAGAAAAAAAAACAGAGAGAAGGTGGCAGTGAGGAGGATACGTGATCGGAGCTGATAAAATGGGATAGGATGTCTCACTCCTGGAGGCGTTTAGCAGTAAATGTTATCTGTCCATGCGAGTGCTATAGTGCCTCCTCAAGTGACAATGGCCTGTGTGGCGATGACATGTCGACATGCAACATGGCAGTAAAAAGGAAAAATGGGGATATCCATTTGTTTGTCATGGGTTGTTTTCTCTACATAAACAATAGTTATGTGTGTTATGTGTGTTTTTACTTGCATTTAACTGTAAAACAGGTTGTGAACAGGTGTGAATAAAATTTATTGTGTAGCGTCAGGAAAAGGAAATGGACAAATTGATTGACTGGATCATTATCTTTTGATTAATTATGCGACACAAACATACCTCCAAGGGCTGTGAGCGGATTTCTATGAAATTTGGTGTATATCATCTGCATTACCCAAAGGTCATTTCTGATCTTCATCTGGATCTACATGCCTGAATCTGGATGTGGGTTTTTGCGGATCATTTTTTAATGACATACAGTCATCCATCTCTGCGTCGTGTTTTGAACATCAATACCTCCTTCTATTGCGTTTTTTGAAATATGAATTAATTCGTAAATGATCGCTGTTTTGTGGTTGACTATGGCCTATTGTTAGTCAATAATATGCATATTTAAGCAAAATGTACATATTTAGTGGTCAAGTTAAGCATTTTCAAGGACAATTTAGAGTCACCAATTAACCTAACATGCATGTTTTTGGAATGTGGGAGGAAACCGGAGTACCCGGAGAAAACCCACGCACACACGGGAAGAACATGCAAACTCCCCACAGAGATGCCCAAATGGAGATTCAAACCCAGATCTTCCACATCTCCTGACTGTGTGGCTAACATGCTAACCACTAGGCCACCTTGCGGCTAATAATAATAATAATCATAATAATAACACGGGTCACTGTTGCTGCCATAGCCCACAACAAGCTAAAACCCAACTCGGAACCCCTGACGTCACTTTCTGTCCACCAACCATTCTGCCTCCCTACAAGGTAAACCGTCTTAAATTCCTTACTTTCTCTGATTGTATCTACTATATTGGGTAATACAAATGTAAAGGTGGCTATATGAGTGTTATTTCGTGTCTAGATCTAATAATGTTTAAAAAAAAAATAATTAGAAGACTGTAAACTGATTTTCTATGCCAGAACTGAACAGAAGAAGGAATGCTACTTAAAGGAAATTTTCTTATCGCGGTCGGGGCTTGAACCAATTTGTTGTGATAAAAGGATTACAGTACATTTAATAAAAAATACATTTTAATAAAAATTTGTGTGTAGCTCAGGAATAACCAAAGGAATAGCCTATTAACTATTGATGCTGCCACGCCCTACATGACAGTTTGTTTATTTCTCTGTTTATGTCTCGATTCGGATTTTCATGCCCTTATTTTGCCATACTTTAGTTCTGTTCTGTTTTCTGCTGCCTTTGCTTTTCTGCTTTTACGCACCTGTCGCTAATTTGTGTTTGCCATTATTTAGTTCAGCTGGTAGTGTATCCCTGTGTTGGATCATTGCATGTTTGTTGAACATGGTTGCTATGTCTCGTGTCTTCCGCGCACATTTCGTTATACATGCTTCTGCAAGTTTCCTTTTCTGCTCTACTTTTGAGTAATAATGAAATACTTTTTACCTGCACTGGCTTCCTGTCCCTGCATCTTGGGGTCATCGACCACACCTGTTACGTGACAAATTAAGGTAAAATCTGTGTAAAATGGACATAAATTCAAAAGTTACGACCAAATCTCGATAAAATGACGAATTTTGATAAAATGCCAAAAGATCCCAGAATTTGTGAATGGATTTGGATGACATTTGGAGGGTGTTGAAATAAAGATGTAACTTAATAATTTTTTGGTGTGTAGCTTCAGTATGACCAGAGTACTAATAATAAAAACTAATGGTCAAGATCTAGATCCCCTTTGTAACATCGGCATATCGCTAAAAGTTGTGAACAAATTGTGATGAAATTTGGCATGCACCTTATGATATGATTAATTGACTAATGAATCATTGATTAGCTTAAGATCCTGATCCTGATCTAGTGGCACACTCACGCTTAGCCATTTTCACTGTGACAGACTTGGCCACGATTCCCGCTCCCAGAACTCGCACTGTTGTACAGCAAAACACAATACTGCATTACTGCAACTTTCCTGACTTTGTGGCTTATTTTGAATGTATTACTATGATGAAAGGTAGCAGCTATCATTGATAACCTGTGTGAGGAATAATACCGTTAATCATATGATGCATAAATTGCGTGTACTCATGTGCCCATGTCTAAGTGATAGAGCACACTGTGGGCTTTGACTTTATTCTGTCTATTTATTTCTATTATGCAAGATGATGCTATTCATTAATAACTGGTGGGAGGAGTGATTGCATCAATAATACTGAATTACATGTCTGCTGTGAGTGGGCGTGTGCCTGTGTGAGCAACTGGCTTTGACTTTGTGGACTTTGTGTTTCTGCAATGCTAGATGGTGGCTAGCGTTAATAAAAGGTGGGAGGAGTAGTAAGTAATTAGATTTCATGTACTGGGCATGCTAAAAAGTGTACCTTATTATCCATCTACCTTCTATGCCACTTATCCTCACTAGGGTCGCGGGGCTATGCTGGAGCCTATCCCATCTGACTTCGGGCGAGAGGCGGGGTACACCCTGGACTGGTCGCCAGTCAATCGCAGGGCACATATATAAAAACAATCATTCACACTCACATTCATACCTTTTTAGCAAATTTAGAGTCGCCAATTAACCTAACATAGCTTTGTGGATTAGTTTGAGTCTATTTGTTTATTTTCTGCCAGGTGGTGGTTATCATTAATACCTGGTGGGAGGAACAATAATTTTAAATATATGACACATCCACGTCACAGGGGTGCCGGGCACAGGCCTGCCTCTTCCAAGCTTGCTGTGGCCAGAGAACGACTATGAACACTCTCGTCAAACGAGCAAGCTGTGCTGCAACAAGAGATGATACTCAACCCAACTTAGTTCAATAATTCAGTACTTGGAGACAATTATTCCACATTCATGCACATACAAAAGGAAGTAATTGATATGTGGTATCTAAAAAGAGACTACTGAAGTGAGCTTTGAGATGTCGCTATGTTCACGTGTCTCTATTATCCTGCTGGTCATGCTTCTCTGGCACTGGTCCTGCTCATATGGGAGATATCTATGAAATAATTCCACCTGTCTGTTCCCATCTCTGTCCTCCTTTATCGCCCTCCCCTGCCCTCTATGCATGGTCTTTTTGCATTCCTCTCCGGTTGACCTTGGTGTCCTGCCAGCTTTCCCCCACCTCATACAGCACTCCTCCCACCCCCCTAAAACTATGTCCTGCCCCTCATTTCCACCCTTCACCTCCCTAGTTCCTCCACACTTTGCTCTGCTCCTCCTTCTCCTCTCTCTGCAGCTGTACATACTCTGCTTTTTAATTAGACCCACTGTGGCTCCACCTCCCCCCACCCCACTTCTCTCCCTCCCCTTGCTTTAAAAGGATATAGAGGCTTGCATGGCGACACCCGAGAGGAGGTCACGATGGATGGAGAGATGCAGAGGGGGAGAAGGGGAAAGAGAAGCGAGACTGGAGTAGGGAGGCGGGCGGCGGTGATGGTGATTGTGGTGATGGAGGGGGGGATTGAGCACATGAGAGGATAACTGCCTGTTTGCTCACTCTTGTCGTCTTGCTCCCCCTCCTGTCCATTCACTTCCACTCGCAAGCGCTCAGACCGCGAGGCGGCAGCTCCGAGGGATGGCTACAAAGGTCCCCACGTGAAGAGGAGCGACTCCGCGGCACCAAAGACGAAAGGAGAGAGGGGAGACATCAGGCGGACGGCGAGAGGAAGGCGGCAGCAGTGACACCGAGGCGGGAATAAAAAGCAAACACCAGCGGGACGCGAGGACCGGAGGAGGAGACGTGAGGGAAGAGCGGAGGAGAGATGTGGTATGTGTGACTCAGTTGCGTCCTGATGGAGGGAGAGTATGACAATCTCCCATCAGCCTTCAGCATCACCACAGAGATAAGCTGAGGAAGGATGTTAAAGAATCGCACAAAGTAGCAGCTTTTTGTTCACCTTCCTGTTTGTGCAGCTGACAATTAGCATCTTTTACTTCCTGTGCGTGTGTGTATTTTATTTTGTAATTCAGCTATTCAAAGGCACAAGAGCAAGGTAGTGCATGTCACATTTGTTTATGCAAGTGTGCGTCCGGATATGCACATATTTGTTCCCACAAGACGGGTCATGTGCTCATAGCCTGCCTGCCTTGTGTTTGTTTGTGTTATTGTACGTGTATGTGTGTTGAGATACTAGGGATGACTTTATTGCAGATGTGGGAGTTATTTTCTGAGACTGTGCAGCTTTATGAGATGCTCCAACGAGTGAGACGCCTCCATTGATGCAGAGCTTTGCAGATTCCAGCACTCCTTGCATAAATGTCTGTGTGTGTTTATAAAACGGGGGTATCCACAAAGTTACAGGAGGGGGAGGAAGCACTGAGTAAGGGAATCCCATTAATGTAGCAAAAGTGTGTGTGTGGGTATAGGCAATACACTTTAAATAATTTAATTTACTATTACTGTTCATGAGAATACATATGGTCGTAGTAGTTTTTTGCGCGACTCTCTTGTTTCTTGTCACATGCACTCTCCAATACACAAATGCCTACACGTGCGTACACACCATATATCTTATCAGTGACTCTGTTAAGGGTCAGCTATGTAGAGGCAATTCATCTTCACTCATTTTGTTAGAGGGTTGGTTCACTTGGTATCTCTTCATTCAATCATTTTCTACTGCTTATCCTGTTCAGGTTCACAGGTGAGCTGGAGCCTATCCCAGCTGACTTGTATGGCAAGAGGGTACACCCTGGGCTGGTTACCAGTCAATCACTGGGCACAGACTGGCAATCACTGACATACACACAAACAACCATTTCCACTCGCATTGCACACCTGTGGGAAATTTAGAGTCTCCAATTAATTTGTGGGAAAACATCCGAGTACCCTGAGTAAATCCACACAAGCATTCAGAGAGGTCCAAGCTGAGGTTTGATTTAATTTAATTTATTCATTCATTTTCTATGCCACTTATCCGTACAAGGGTTGCGGGGGTATGCTGGAGTCTATCCCAGCTGAATTTGGGCGAGAGGCGGGGTACACCCTGGACTGGTTGCCAGCCAGTTGCAGGGCACATACAGACAAACAACCATTCATACTTACATTCATACCTATGGACAATTCAGAGTCTCCAATTAACTTAACATGCATATTTTTTAAATGTGGGAGAAAATGCAAACTCCACACAGAGATGCCCAAACGGAGATACAAGCCCAGATCTTCCTTATCTGCTGACTGTTTGGCCAACATGCTAACCACTAGGCCCCTGTTAATGTACTGTCATGTAATGTGATGTTTTTAATTTAATTTAATTTGAACAAGCAGATATGAAGCTTTACATTGAATATATTGTAGAATGATGCACTTATGGATATTTCTGGACAGGGACAAAGACTTGGCTAACCAGTCACAACCTTCACAATCTAAATGCAAGCCAATACAAGAACTGTTTTTATGAACCCCCAGTTCAAAAACATTAAGTTAACAGAATATGTATTATTGTGGTTGTTGTTTGTAGTGCACTCCATCATCCTGAGAGCTGTTTCTAATATCCTGGCAACCTTATTTATGTAGCTACAAGAGCAGATGCAAACCATCCATCCATCCTTATATGCCGCTTATCCTCACTAGGGTCGTGAGTATGCCGCAGCCTACCCCAGCTGACTTTGGGCGAGAGGCGGAGTACACCCTGGACTGGTCGCCAGCCAATCGAAGGGAACATGTAGAAAAAGAACCATTCACTCTCACAATTCATACCTATGGACAATTTAGAGTCGCCAATTAACCTAACATGCATGTTTTTGGAATGTGGAAGGAAACCGGAGTAACCGGCGCAAACCCACGCACGCACGGGGAGAACATGCAAACTCCACACAGAGATGCCCAACAGCAATTCGAACCCAGATCTTCCCAATCTCCTGACTGTCTGGCTAACATGCTAACCACTAGGCTACCGTGCGGCCCCACAATAATAAACATTTTGCTAAAATGATACCTCTTCAATTGACCATTATTATCGATTTTCTGATGAACCCTCGTATTCAATGTAATTCGGTGTATGTCGTGCTGTGGCTGCACGCCTTGCTCTTGTCTGTCTAGTTTGGGAATTTTGATTGTAGCATGTCAACGGTTGGCGCATAAAATGGCAAAAAAAAAAAAAAAAAACCCAACAAGAACAATTAATCTGCAGTTTAAAGTAAACAATGCTGACTTTGGATATCCTTCACACAAACATTTACTCACTGCTGTCAAAGTATGCTTGTCACAATCTATTGGCCTACTTATGGAGGATTTCATATCAAACACAGGATGTTGGTCCACAAAGCACAGATGGAACAAATCTCTCCTGGCATTCACACCCCAAAAGAGTTGGAACCCGTCTGGACTTCCTTCAGGAAAACTAGAGTTTACAACTGCCACTCCACCTCCTGTTATTTTGTTATTTTTATTAATCACATGTTTAGAAGTAGAGTAGACAAATGTGAAAATTTTAACATAAAATTGTGTGGCAGTAAAGTAAGATAAACAACCAGCATGTGCAGATCCTACAAAAGCATTCAAGTATGTACCTCTTCAGCCAAATTGCAGTAGTGCCTTCCAGATATCCATTATTTGCAGGATTCCAAATTAAAATGCTATTTGAACTCCTTGGCTGAAAACAACGAGCAAATATCTAATAATTTGGTTCGCCCGTATGTTCAGAGTGATGTTGCTCGCAAACACTTGCCCGTGTAGACACACGAAGCAGACACACAGCGTCATTAGCATTCACCCGGAGTGGTCCAATTATCACTCTCCTTACAGTTCTGTTTTTCACTCCGTCAAAGGCCCGAGGGAAACATTTGGCTTTTGAGCAGCTAAATGCTCCGCTATGTTCCCATCTAGTTGCAAACATTCCCTGGATTTAACAACATCCACAAAGGCGCTTATTGTCGGAAGCATGTGCCACAAAAAACTTTTCAATGAATTAATCAATCAGGGGGTCGGGATAGACCCCTTAGTTGCCCCTGGATTTTACTTGTAAGACTTTTTGGATAAGTGCTTCCAACTTTGTGGCATCTGTGCTCGGAGTTTGCTGTGGAAGAACTTGAGAACCTTGACCTTTAACCCCATCAAACATGTTTTTGGTCTGGATTAATGGGGGAAAAAATCCCACAGACACACTCACAATGTATGAAGTTCTGTCATTTATAATTTGCGGTAGGAGTGATCACATTACTTAGAATAAATGACATATCTTCATTGCTTACACAAATGTACTCGCGAGTGCGGGAGCATATGCTGTGGGCTTTGACTTAGATTTTGAGTCCTTTTAATCTTTTCTATTATGACAGGTCACAAGTATCATTAAAAACAGGTCACTAGTCAAACATGCCTGACTTTCGGCTTTTTGTTAGGTGTTCTTTGTTAAGTGTGGCCAAGCACGGTTCGAATGGCCTGCTGCGAGTGCACCCTAAGGCTATGTTCACATTTGTGGTTTGGTACTCTTCTGGTCCAGACCAGAAGAACAACAAAAATACTTTGTGCACACATGTGGCACAATTCACATAGCATTCACACTAACATTTGTGTCAAAAAGCTTTGCAGTAAAAACAAATAGTATATACTGTATAAAGTCATGACCTCATTGGAAAGCGTCTGTGATATATGATATCTTATGATGATAAAACACAATTATTCCATCCAAAATTTGGTCTCTTAGGTTGAATATGTTTGTTATTATAGTGTTATGTTGCTCTTTCTACCAGTTGGTGTCACAAAAAGCTTCTAAAACGTATGTTAAAGAGCACGGCACCACTAGTGTCTAGTCTAGTGTTAACACAGCCCAAGCTGGTCATCAAGTTTTAGAAATGAGGCTTTTAAATTCCACAATTGAAGTTCTCTGACACTGTATGTTTGAGCCATTGCGGTTCCACTTAAATCCTGCAGATGTCAGTAGTGGACGTTTCAAACTGTCGTTGACTGACAAATCAGGATGTTTCTACCATATGCAAACTTGGAATGTTACACAATGCAAACAACAAAGAAACATGCTTATCTCAGAATTTGTGGCCTCATCTATGCCAAAATGAGGGGAAATAGCCTCAGAATTTGACAAATCTCGTCGTAACCAAACCCGAATTTCGGTCACACCAGAAATTATTCCAATGGTCTTCAGCGGCCGATCTCTCCTCATTCTTCTCTGGTTATATACAGAAAATTCTGCATTATACCCCTGAGATATAATAGCGTAATAGCTTGTACATCTACCTCACTGTCAGTTGATGTGGGTTTCAATGTGCATTTCATCATGCTTGAGTAGATTTTCTCCAGGTACTCATCCTCTCACATTACAAAAACATGTATGTTATGCTAATAGGCCACTCTAAATTGTCTATAGGTATGAATCTGAGTGGGAATGGTTGTCTATATGTACCCTGTGATTGACTGGTGACCAGTCCAGGTTGTACCCCGCCTCTCACCCAGATTCATTTGGGGTACACTCCAGCTTACCTGCAACGCTAATGACGATAAACAGCTAAGAAAATAGATGGATGGATGGATTTTCAAGAGCACGACTCACATTTTATTTATTTCTTCTTTCCTTGTTGTTCCCTCTTGTTAGACTTTCTTACCCACTCTGCTCTATCCTACTTGCAGGTCTGCATTTTAACATGCTAGCCGATTGTAGCGTGTCAAATAAAACAACCCCACCTCTCCCGTGAGGCTGCACACACACACATGCAATGCTGAGCTGACAAAATAACAATCTGCAAGCACATCTCGGGGAGTCGAACGCAAGACGAGCAGCACAAGGCGTGCATGTGCGCAAGGGTTGTAAATTTCTGTGACGACAGCGTGCTCGCTGGGCCCATCGCTGATCATATAGCTTTTCTCAGTTCCTCTCCAGTTCCTCCTTAAATGCCCTGACACGCTGATGCTCCTGATTTACCACTCCACTGAACCCGAGCCGTGACATTTCCTCTTTCGATCCCCCCTCACCCTGACACCTCCACCCCCAACCTCTATTTGCCTTGTCTTTCTCTGCCTCCGCGCCCTCCCACTTGGTCAGACTCCTCTTAGTTTGTCTCACAACGTCACTAAATATAACCAAACGTGTCTACCTCCTCTGCTTCCTCTTCCTCTAGCTGCTGCCTCCTCTTCATCTTTGTGCTGTCTGACAAATCCAAGCGTGGAGAGACGACATGATCTGACGTTTTTTGTTGTTTTTCTTAACATAAGAATCCAGTGAGGGCCTAAGGTGGGTTACTAGCGTGGAAGCAATCTTGAACATCGCTGTTTGTTACAACTCCAACAACTTTCGCATCGTGGATCTTCGCGACTCAGTCAGCTTCAGGAGGCTGTTCAACCTCTGACTTGTTCAGATTTTGAAATAACTTTCCCCATGCAAAATACAGTGAAGTAGAATCAATCACATCCAGTCTGGCATGCTGGTCAACTTGCAATTTGTTCATATTTCAAAACTAGTTTTCCCATTCATCAATTGTCTACTGCTTATCCTCGGGGTCGCAGGTGAGCTGGAAACTACCCAGTTGACTTTTGGTAGGGTACATTCGCGACTGGTTGCCAGTCAATGACACACATGCACATATAAACAACCATTCACCACTCACACCCATGGACAATTTAGAGTCTCCAGTTATCCTAACATACAAGTATTTGGACTGCTGGAGTACGTGGAGTTGTCCAAGCCAAGAGTCGAACCCAGAACCACCTTGCTGTGAGTTAGACATGCTAACCACATGCACCACACGTGTAAATGGTCACGGTTCTCCAATATTTTAGGGGCATGTTTTTGCCGAAACCTTTGGATGAAATTCCACATCGCACAACCTTATGGACATTCGACTTCAGAGGTTCCACTGTAAAGTAAACAGAATCACAGTGTACCCTCAGAACTCACACAGGATTCTTCCACGAGGCTGTTCTGCATTTAATTATTTTGCGTTTCCAAATCATTTTCCCCCTAAGAAATAATGACAAATAGAAACTCGAGGTGTGTCCGTCCAATTTGTATTTTTCATTGAAAACCAAAAAAGGAGGTGGAACCGCAAGTGGGAAGCTTCATCTTCTGTTTTGTCAACTTTGATTCTTGTCCAACTTTTGGACCACATTTGCCTTTATGTCAAAAGTTAATTGACTGTCAAACCCTTCCAGTTAGTAAAGTGTATTAATTGAACCAGACGTTTTGTAAGTCAGTACGGCTTTGTACAGGGATATTGGGTACGACCTCATAACATCAGTAGTAAGAAGTGGTAAGCAGCCAGCAAGGAGGCTGTGGTAAAGCTTAAATAATAACCTTGGAGAGTTATGAGCCCTACTGTGGCATTATGCGGCCGCACACCTTCTTCCTCCTGCCCGGTGATTTATTTCTCGTCTGCCAATAAACCTCAACATGAAAATGTCACACGTGGGGAAGGGCTGGCCTCGGCCGCAGGAGCGAGCCTGGGTGCCATTAACGGGGTCCGCATTCATTAAATTGTCAGCGTAAATTTTTTTATCTGGAGTGGTGGTTTGCAGACCAAGGGGCTAGGAACTGCGCAGACGTGGGAGAGGGGTGTTGTTTGGACAAGTAAAAATTGCGTTGTTGCATCGGCAGGAGCAAGACGGATTCAAGTGACATGTGTGATACGAAAAAAGGCGAGATGGAGAAAAGATAGAAAGAGGATGAGGATGACACCACTGAGAATGAGTAAGGGTAATGGCTCTGTGACTGGAGGATGGTGCTCAGAAGAAAATCTGTCAGGGTGAAGGTTGAAATTGTTTTTTTGTTTTTTTTTTTAAATAGGTTGCAAGATGACTTGAGAGATATTGGATATTAAGGAAAAACTACACCTATGACAAGAAGGTTGAAGCCAGAAAATCCCAGGTCAATAGACTTAGGAATGATTGGGTTTAGTGGCTCCCAGGATCCTTCTACAGATATGGAGTGTTCTTTAAAACAAATGTATGCCAACACAACACTAAATACTTTTAGCATATCAATATGTGTAGTAAAAGAATGGAACAAATTGAGTAAGTAACTTAAGCCATGTATTAATATGAGCCAGTTTAAGAAACAGAACAGACGTATAGCGTTTACAAGGTATGTGGATGAAGCAGAATGCTGAGCACTATAGTGTCTGATATCATTTATTCTGAATTCATTCATTTATTATTATTTAACAAGTCATTATTTGTTACATATTAGGTATTTATTCTTCAAACAATGTTTCTGTCAATATTTAATTTTGTTTTTATTTTATTGAGGAGGCTATAAAGTAGTCCCTCGCTGCATCATGGTTCGAATTTCGTGGCTTCACACGATGACATTTTTAAAAAAATACATTAATTAATAAATTATGCTGTTTTGTGGTTGAATGCGACCTCTAATATTGTCAAATAATCGTATTTAGAAGGTCATAAACTGCTTTTCTATGCTACAAAAAATATTCTATTTATAACGAAGGAATCCTAATTCATGGAAATTCACTTATCACGGTCGGGTCTGGAAACAATTAACTGAGATACAAACAGGCTTTATTCCTTTCTTTCCCTATTAGAAAATAGTACTATGTTAAGCACAGGAAGTGAACAGACTACCCCTAATTGTTGACTTGGTGGGGTACGTTTAAATAACCGCTGCGTATTCCTTTTCAGGCATGTTTAGGTATACAAAATTAAATATACAATGTTCCTTTAATTTAATAGGCATATTAATAAGCATGTGAATAAGCATGTTCGAAATGAACAATAACGTTACAATTTAAATTATTGTTACAAACAAGACAGATATGCAAAAGCCCTGCACACACAAGTAATGTTGCACAGATGCAAGATTTGTTTTGTGCTGCTGCAGCAATATTATGGACCATTAAAGTGGGTGACTCGCCATGGCAATGACAAAGGCGGTATTTCCATATCATACCATCAACATGACTGTGAAGCAGCTATCCTGAGGTCAAATTACTCTTATTGCTATTAAATTAACGTTGTTGCTCTACATCATGTTAACCTTGCTAAGTATGCGCTCCTCATATACTTCGCCCTTGTACCCAGAATGATTTAGTACTCTAGGTGAATCATCATAAGCGGCTCATCTGTGTAACACCGCGGCGATAAGAACATAAAATAAACAGAAATCCCATCATTCATTCCTAAATCCATTAGTGCATCCGAGTGTGTACGCTTGATATTTCGCCTCGAGGCTGTGTCTTTAATCATTGTTAATCCTAACAAGTGCGCTTTTAAACAGGGGCCTCGGATATGACAAAGATGCTCCCCTTGCGAGGTGCGGAAAGAAAGAGAGAAACGTAAATAAAAGTGGCATCCCCTCGGGTGTTTCTTTCTCTCTCCCGAAATAACCTGGGAGCTGTGAAGGAGTTGCTAATTACCCCACCCACAGACAAAGCAGAGGGGTGAGGGGCACGGAGAATTAGCCCGTCAGTAATCACAGGCTACCGGTCGAGGCTGCAGATAACAAGATAGAGGTAACGTAATCAAAGTCTTGAGTGCCAGCAGGATGGACAGGAAATGGAAGTGTTGCATATACAAGGCCGCAGCAGAGTGCTGATTCGGAGTGATGAAAGCACAGCCGAGCGCAGTGGACAGACTGTCACACAGCGAGCAGATGAATCAGAGAGGGTGTCACCATGGCACATCATCAAGCGCCCCATAAGTGCCGCCACCGCTGACGACGACTACTGAACACGGCGGAAAGGAAAGATTGCGTACGACACACGCATGTGAGGAATATGACAACAGTCACAACATGCACCCCAGAGCGGGAGTAGCATTGAGCCATCTCATGTGCTGCCACAATGACATTATTGCACACATACATAAACAGACTTAAGTATCGCCCGCAGCCACTGTGAATGGGCCGTAATTACAAACTCCCTTTTTTCCATTGTATTAGTTGCATACTGCTTGAGCCTTTTCTTTTGCCACCTCCACCCTGTCATTACATTTGCTGATTGATCTCTTCTTCCTCCATTCTGTGTTGTCCCGGCTCTCATGCATTTTTAAAATAGCTGCCTACCTTATGACTTCTTCATTATACAGAAGAACAAGCGTGCTGTGTTTCAATGGAAATGCAATAATATGGGAACAATTACAGTCTCTCACACCTTCCCTTTGTCTCTCCTTTGTGTTTTTATAGGAGCTTCTACTGTATTGAACCATGGGGAAATGAGTCACTGAAAGAAGGACTGAGAGAAGAAAGGAGCGTTGAAGGGGAGCAATAAAACGAAGGAAGTGAGAACGACAAAAGCTGAATGACGTAGGGTATGATGGAGAGGCCGGTCCTGTCCATAACTTGGCCGTCCTTTCTGCTACGGGCTTGGGGGACAAGGCAGTTGGAGAGGTCGTCCAACTAATGTGATGGACAGAAAACTGATGGACAGGTTGCATCCTCCCTGCTTATTCAGTAGTAATCTTCCTGGCTCAATCAAGGGTTTATATGCTGGGAAGAGCAAAGAAAAACGGATATACGTAGCAACACAGCAATTTGGAAGCCGAAAGGATAAATAATATTCATGCTGCATATATTTATTTTTTTATGTGTAGAACAGAAAGGACTTTTTTCTTTGGGTTACGATATAGCCGTAATCTACACCTCCCTTAGACCTTTCCTCACATTACTGTGTGAATATGATAATTCTGTCTATTTTTGAGGACAATTTTAACTGCAAAGTAAGTCCTTGGAGTAAAGACAAGGGATAATAAGCAGTGCATGAGCCAATAGTGAACAAGTGTATTTGTGGTTTTAAGAACTATAAGGCCAATGGAAGGTCACTGGCCTTGGTGATGTGCTGATACAACCAGGCCATCACAATACAACTGCACTGCCTGCAAAGACTTTGGATGGTGGGGGACAGTGAGACGCAAGAGCAATGGTGAGCAAAGAGCCCAACCACTTGCTGACGGGCCAAACCAACGGCAAGAGCGCCCTGGCGGAAAAGTCTGGGACCATGACGGTGCGCTCCGTGCTGCTCAATCGTGACTCCCCGGACATCGAAAGTCGCCTCAAGAGGCGTCGCAATCGCACCCATCAGGTCCGCTTTAAAGACCTGGAGGATGGGAGCAGCAGCAGTGGGAATAGTGGAACGGGAGAAAACAACAGCCATCAGAAGTCGCTGGCAGACTGCAACAGCCCTCATCCTCTCCGCAAACACAGTGGCAGGTCCCCAAAGCCGTGGGCGGACAGGGATGGTCCACGCACAGACAGTCTCCCTGGTCAAACATCTGTGGTGGGGGCAGTGCGTGGGGACATGGCTAGTACTATAGAGGTTGTGGCTGCTTTCTTGGCCAGGGCCCCTCCTCATCCACTGACACCAGGCCCCACACGTCGATGCTGGGCACCACCACAGACTAACTCCCTGACCTTGCCAATGACGCGAAAGCCCAGCACCAGCACAGCCATCCAAACCTCACCATGCCTGAAAAAGTCTCTCTCTTCCACGCACACACGTAGCCACAGTCTGGGTGACTCTGTTGGCATAGATGGTGATGATGAACACGACTCCCAGGACGAATACCTTTCACACAATCATGTGCAGCTGCCTGGGTCCAAGGATCAGAATGGTCCCCAGGGGTCTGCAGATCAAACTGTGATAGAACGGAGGTCAAAATCCTCCAGGACAGACATTATATCAACTGTTGCTGTCTCAAAAAACTCCAGGCACAGCTGTCCTCCATCAGTCCTTCACAATACTGAGCCAACCCATTCTTCCTCTGTATCCTGCAGAGATGGCCCCAAGCGGCAGGGAAGCGTCACTCCTTCACTGGTCAGGAGGCGAAAGCGTCTGAATAGGACGACAAGCGATCCTGGAAAGGAAGTGCACTACTGCACCACTCCCACTCAGACTGAGAGCCCCTGTTCAACCTCAAATACCAGGCTCTGCAGCGCTCAAGTTCAAACTCAGTGTGCTGGTCATTCAAAATATTGCACTACACAAAGTCAAACTGAGGGTCAACATCAGACTCCACTTTTGAAAGACAAACAATCCACAGTCCAAATTCAACACAGCGTCACCGATTCAGCTCCACCTTTAAATGCTGCACAACGCACCACTCATATACAAATAGACTCTCCCTGCCCTTTGCCTCCAAGCCATCCACCATCGGAAACACAACCACACAACCTGTGTGCTTCTCCAACTCCGCTTGAGACACCAAAATCAGTGCAAATTAAATCGGAGAGTCCTCAACCACCAAATGTGTTAGAGGACTCTGAACCACCAAATGTGTTAGAGGACTCTGCCTCCACGCTAATAACTACTGTGCCTTACTGTACATCTCCCCCACCTGCAAGCGCACCAACACAGACGCCTGAAGTATGCACTGAGCCATCTTGCTCCTCTTCAGTGGAGCCAGCATGCACCACCCAAGATACGCTCATGGCACTACCCGTTCCTTGCTCTGCACCTGCTGTGTTAACACACCCCATCCCGTACTATACTCATGTGACACCACCAGCGACCACCAGTGCACCCCTTGTCCACTCCAGTCCGTCTCCAGAACTACCAGCATGCTGCACCCATAACTGCACCTCCCCTATCCCAAACATGGTATCGTCACCTCCCCTCACCTGTCTTACCACTAGTCCAACTACTACCACTAATGTGACACCATGTGAACCCATGCACCAGACCACTGCTCCAAATGCAACACATCCACCACCACCACCACCATCAAATACCTCACCCTCTACAAATCTAACACCATGTACAATAGTGACTCAAACTGCTTTATCTTGTACCTCCATCTCCTATTACACCAATACACACCCTGTCCGTCCGCATGGGCCTCTCCAGAACCCTGCTACTCCTTCTTGTGCAACTCTCATACACACTGTCTCACACTGCAACATCCCATGTCAAGCTTTGCAAAATGCCTCCTCCGTCAGCATAGGCATTGCGCCCTATTCCTCTCCCGTTCCCAAACTAACATGTATATCGCCACCCCCACTCGTAAAAACATATCCTCCCAATCATCCAAACGCTTGTGCAACTCCAACAAAAACTGTTCCTCTGTACTCATCAACATTTCGAGCAGCGCCGCCATACACCCCTCCTTCTCAGGCCCCTTTGAACGCTCAGGATAAGAGGGGCATTCGACTCCCGCCCCCTGCACCGCCACCACCACCCTACACACCTCGCAAAACTGGGAATGATCCGCCGAGCACTGCAATTCGAACACCCATGCTCAGGGCAGACATCAAGGCCAACGAGAAGGATAAAGACGAGGAGAAGGAGAAAAAAGAAGCTATAAAATGTGCGGACACACCAAAGCTCTGTGAGAGAGCTACTTCTCTTAAGCACAGGGCTAAAACTCCGCCAGTTTGTGTGATGAAGGGAGAAAGGCAATCCTCTCCCGCCAAGGCCTGTTTTAAGCCCAGCTGTCTCAGCTCAGCCCAGGCTCAGCTTGGGGTACTACACAAAATGCTTTGTGCAGGAGCCAACGCTCCCAACAGTCAACATGCTCTCCCTCCAAACCAGCAAGGCTGCACTGGGGCCAAGGGTTGTGCCATTTCCGGGGAGAAGTCCCTGACACCTGCCCAGGCTGACACTTTAAGACAGGTGCAAGAAATTCTTGGTGGCTTAGTAGCTGGGGCCAGGTGTAAATTGGACCCGGCCCGAGTGACAGAGAAACTCCTGGGTCCCAAAGGGCCCTTGCACGATATTCGCAGCCTGCAGAACCAGCTCCACAGCTTGGAGGGGGTCCTGGAGACCAGCCAGAATACCATCAAGGTCCTGCTGGATGTCATTCAAGATCTGGAGAAGAAGGAGGCTGAGAAGGATGGGTGAGGAAATATTTCATTTTAGTAGTTCACATTAACAGAACTGTCAGACATGAAAACCTTGCTTAGGAAAAATGATGCCATCATCAGTCAAGATGTACTTGGTAGTAAACACCATCAATGCGAGAAAATTACTATTGCGTATTTTAACATAAAAGAGATTTCAGTCTGGTTGGGCGATGAAATAATAGTACAATCTACTTAACTCTTCTCACCTACACATGAACATATACACATGGACTCAAAGCTAAACTAAAGCATAACCAATCAGGATTGTGGCTGGTCTCTGCAATCCTATATCAGACACTGAATTTAACATCAACGATAGTGTCAAACCTTACTTATCCAAAGGTTAAATCAAGGAGTTAGTCTAGATTTGAAAATGTGTTGAAGCCTGAGGTCAGACGAGGCACTATCCCACATTTGAACTTGTAAATATAATATGACTGGACGCCTCAGGCTAATGGAGCTGTAAACCAGGGCTAGCAGGGGCTCTCACCTCAGGGCCATGTGTTGTGCAAAGAGCCATCTGGTCGTCTGCAGCCGACATTAAGACTCAGTCGGAATACATAAGTTATGAAATGCTGGTAGTGTGGAAAGTCAACGCCAGCGTGCGACCAAGTACCTGCTGCTTTAGCCAATGACAGCTAATTTCTCACATTCAAGTCCGACTCTCACCAAAGGAAACCAAACAAACGGGGCCACTCACAAAGATAATCATATATAAGTGAAGTATAAAAATTACAGCTTTGAATCCATCTATCCATGCGTCACATTTTCTTAACCTTACCTGTTTTTGTAAACATTGAAATAAACCTCGTCTTGAATGGACCGCACCATACACAAAGTTAATCCCAATGGAGTTTCCTAATTATTTCACATGATGGTAAGTATGTTTGTGTAAGCTAACGCTTCTACTCTTGAAGCGCTGCGCACAAAAGGCTGACTTTTTTTTTAAATGCACCCCTACTGTGTAGCCTGTGCTATTATTTTCCAGACAAATATTAAATCAGTCAATGAGCGCTACAAAACACTGAGCTCTACAAAGCATCCACTGTAATTTGGAGGTGTTTAGCCGAATCGCCATGAAATTTCGTACACACTTTTAAGGGACCGACATGCACGTCTGTAAAATTTGAGCAAGATTGGTTGAAAAACATGGACGACATCAACCAAAGTGTCTTTTCCCAGTGGCACGTTCGGGACTTAGCGACTACATCCTCAAAAGACATTGACCATAAGTCACTGAAGTCATGAACCTAACACATATGCTTTTGTAATGTTTGAAGACAGTTTAGGCTTAAACAAACCTAGCCTTGTTTTTGTAAAAACTGGAGACAAGTTTGAGTCTTCAGTGAACCTAACATACTGGTTGTGAACACTGGCCACAAGTCTTCAACAAAACTGACGCATATGTTTTTGTCAACACTGAAGTTGAGTTAGTCTTTGATCAACATAATGTACACGTTTATGAACACTGCAGACAGGTTTCGTAAACATCATAGAGAATTTTGTCTTTAATGAACACAAAACACGTTTTTGTAAACATCATAGATAATATACTGTAGACTCTTCAATTGTGATCCGAACCCACGAACCATCCTGCTGTTGTGGGTGCCAGTGCTAAACTCTGCCGCAGTGTTGCTCACTTAATAGAATAGACACAAGATATTCAAAAAGAGAATAATAATACATGTTGACAGTTGTTGTGCCTAAGCTATGCTGTGATACTGCTCAAACATACTGTATACAGCCTAGCCTAGTATCGTAAGTAACTTGCACTGACGCCGCATGGACAGAACACAGTGTGCAAGCTTGGTGTGCACCCGAATGCAAAAACGGCAGGGGAGCAGATTGAGGTGGGGAGGCACGGGGGAGCATTTGTAGTTATTTTTTTATTATTTTTTGTAGTCTCCTGTCAGTCATGCAACTCTAACCAGGATGCTGAACAACTGATGACATGTCGGCCCTACATACATGCAACTGCCCCCCCCCCAAAAATCTGTATCTTAATCTCATGTTGGTGGTTTCGGATGCTGTTTAGTGTAAACCCTTTACGACTCTTGTAATCGTTTAATTAATCTACTGTAAGCTTCTTAGTCATCTCTAATGCCTTATCGCCACAACATAGTGCGCGATGAACGATGGATGGATGGATGTGTATCCACGGAGAGGCGTCTGAGGCGTGTAATCCGAATCACGGAGTTTGCACCGTTGCCAGCACTACAACACCACGCAGACTTCTGTGGCTTCTCCCTTCTTGCGTGCTCCAGCATAGGAATTTGGTGATGAGGGATCGGTCTAATGCATGCAGACTTGACTTTTACCTCATAAGCATTATTTTATGCCCGGAGTGATGTAGTGACTCATGGGTTACGTAACAGCCTGAGTTGGAGGAGGAGTGGAGGGTGAGTGGGTATGGTTAGTGTTCATTAAAAAATCATCAGGGGTGATTTCACAGAGAGGATTGATAATTTTTGCAGGAGTGTATGCACCTAAGTCAGTAAAGGGCACACAGACGTACACACACTGAACCTCATTCTTTTACCCCTGATATGTCATCTCTGTGCTTTTCAACAGAAGACATTCTTACCGAACCGGCCAGGACATTGAGAACTGTGGGACCTGCAGGGACTGTGCCTGCATTATCTACAGGTATGCAATGATGCATGTGTGTGTGTGTCTTTGGTTATTTACTGCATGCCTGCATTACATTGTAAGGCCACGAGAGCACATTGCGTGTCTTGGTGCACAGTTATTGTGCATCACGCTGTCATGGCGCATCACATCACTTTTAGGAATTGGGTCTTATGGCTTTATTGCCGCGGATGTGTCGCTCCTTTGCGTGACAGCATGCTTGCGTATCGATGGTCGAACCTGCGACGGCGCTCACTGCCAAGTTTGTGTCAAATTATAGTCACAAACACTTGGCTCTCTTCCTCGCGAGGGCCTAATGAGGTGGACAACAACACAAGTAAGTTGTGCACTTTCTGCACATATGGTCAAAATGCTTTGGAAGACACGCTACTATACATCTAATACACAGATCCTCAAAGTGTTAGTCAAATGGGGCCCTGCAAGGCGTGATGGCAGTCATGTTTTTCAACCGGTCTTGTTCAAATTTGACAGACATTTCCCTAAGAAATTTTGTTGTTATTGGCAAAGCAGCCTAAAGTTGCAGTGGGTGTTTTGTAGAGTGCATTGAGCTGTATGAAAAATTTAATGTCAGTCCTACTTATGGGGTCAAACTTTGGCTAGTGCCAACAAACAAACAGCGCCATCATGTGGTGTATTTATCAGAAAAATAATAGTACAAGCAACACTGGTTACATGTTTTGACAAATTTTCACCCCTTTGTGTGCAGCGGCTCATGAGTTACACCATGTACACAATGGGATGTCTGAATGTTTTCACTTGACTGGCCAAGCAAATTATGCAAATACGGTGGAACCTCTAAAATTGCAGTTATGCAAAGTGGATTTCAACCAAATTTTTTTTGTTGTTGCTTTTTTTTGGCTTTTGTGGCTTTTTTGCATTCCAAAAGTCCTAGCCTACCCATTCATCAAGGGTGACGCAAAGTAAATGGACTCGCTTTCAAGTGATTTGTCGGAAGTTGTTATCAAAATAAAGGTGATTGTTTTCACATTTTTACAGTGATTAACTTCTTTTTTCACTTGTGTGACAAGTAAAAATGGCAAATAGTGACCTAAGGGAAGCACTTAGGCGACAGAAATCACTGGATCAATGGATGCCTTAGGTTGGCCGCAATAAAAGGCCACTCCAAAATGCGCAGTTTAACTGTATTTATAACAGATTTGCGAACAATATTTGAGAGAGGAAGAGCGAGAGAGAGAGATAGAGGCCTTCGCTGGACATAGTTTTAGATCTCGCAGCTAATGAAAATTGGGAGTAAATACAAATGTGTTGCGTTTATATTTTTGTTGAGTATAGTTTACGTGACGGGTATACCTATGAAAATGAATGCAGTGTTGTCAGTATTAATGTGGAACAAAGCAGTGTAAAGAAAAGAAAGCTTGGCTCCACAGGGCTACCATGCACAAATGTAATTTGATTGTGAGTCTGGTGATTGAAGCTTTCACCTCGACACCTCAGAGGGAATATGTGTGAGACAAACTAAGTCATAAATCTGAGAACATACAACAACAACAACAACACGATGAACAGCTCCGGATTCATCATCCATCCTTTTAACTGTGAGTCTGGGGGAAAGGTGGCAGGTACAGGACTCGGACTGATTGTGCTCCATGATTAGATTTAGCAGCGCGCTCATCGACTCATTACTCAGGGACGCGAATATAAATGATTCCTCCAGCTACGGAACGTCTCTGACATTAGTCTGATTAGCAAACAAATGTAATCATTCCCAGCATCTTAGTTACTGTAAATGATTGTATCGTGACATAATCTCGGATACACACTCAATGATTTGTTGATGCCGTACATAAAACGTGATTTACTTAAGCAACAGGATGACGGGACTGGGTGTAGATGAGTGGAACAACAGGATGAGAAAGACGTGAATGAGAAGCAGTAAATTGAGGATTTGTAGTACTGCGAGTGAGAGGGGATTTAGTTTTGACAGAGGTAAGAAAAGTACCAATTTGACCCATTTAGACCCATTTACGGAAAAATATACAGAAATATATATAAAAAGACAAAATGTCATGTTTTCAGTACCAGTGACTAAATAAAAATGATCCATTTCTTAGCTGATCCACAGTTGTTTGATGACTCCGCTTCTGTGGTCACTATTCTCTTAAAGGGATGGTTCGGATTTTTTGACATGAAGCTGTTTGATAGCAGTGTACTACACCAACAGTGACTTACCCCCCACAATTGGTCCCGTGAGTCCCGTGGTCGGAGATCCGTGACGAGGAACGAAGTTCAGCTTAGTTGCTGGGGCCATTTGAGTAAAGAGTTTGGCATTCAAAAGAGTAATACATTTGCATTACAAAAAAGCCTCCTCAAAAAAATCTGACCTCACAAAACACTAGGCGTTATATTTTTATTTGCACAGTCGCCTGTGCATTCATGTGTATGTGATGAAGACGCTCGCATTGTCTTCCGCTGTGGAATGCATACGTAAAATTAATTAATTAATTAATTAATCACACAATAAATGACAATGAACTCGATAATTTTGCCGGACTCAGTATATTGACACATGCATGCGTGTTTGTTTTTCTCGTCTCGTGCCACCAAACAGGCAGTAAGAGAGTGGCTTCAGCACCTTGGTGCGTTTGTTCCATAGAACAACGGCATGAACGGAATGAGCCCTTTTGTCAGTCACACAGCCTCTTTGCCTCGGTAGGTGGAGGCGGGCCCGCTAACATACACACAGAGTGCAGAAGAGTGTAACATTGTAGAAATTAAATAAGTAGACTGCAATAGATTTTCATATATTTTCATATTTGTTCATTGTAGTCTTCTTAAAAGTAATGTTAAAATCGGTTTTCGGAGACCCAATCTCGTCTATTGTATCGTTTATATGATGAGAAAAGAAGAACAGGATGAGAGAAAATCAGGACAGGAGACCGAACGAGAAGAGTTTACTTTTTACAAGCACTTTATTGTACTTGTAAAAATTGCAATTCCCTTAGCAACTGCGTGTCAGTGCTGCTGATGAGCTTTTGTGGATTTTTTCAGGAGTATTCTAGTTTCCTCCCACAGTCAAAAAATATGACATGTTCTCTCTACCTGCAGCGACACTTGCAAGGATTTTCTATTTCACGGGTGTCAAACTCAAGGCCTGTGGGCCAGCTTTGGCCCGCTACATCATTGTATGTGGCCCGCAAAAGCCTGGAATAAATGTGCGTCAATAAGATTCAAGATTCAAGATTCGCCTTTCTTGCTAAATGCATTTGTTCTTTCAGTTTTGACAGAAAAACTGTACGGCATGCAATTGCATATCTTCTTAACTTTAATATTGTCTGATCATGCAACAATATATTCCAAGCATTTATTTCTTTTGCTGTCATAAATACTTGAATATGTGCCTGTCGCGTTGACATATGAAATCAAAGCAAGTTATCTAGCAATTAGTTATAAAATATTTAAATAATGTATAAAAAATGAGTTTGACACCCCAGTTTTGTACTATGTATATTTTGAAATTGCTAGTTGTAGGTGAAATGGAAATTCCATCATTGTAATTGTAACATTATTGCAATATATTGAGGATAAAATCAATCCTGGATAACGTTTGGTCTTTTCTTGATTGATGATTTCACCCTCGATGCTGGGGGAAATAATGGACACCAAAACCTAACAGGAATATCGTTGTTTTATTGAGTGTCTCTGATATTAACCGTAATTGCTTCCTGTAAAATGATTTTCAGTGAAAGTCATTAATGCTTGCAAAATATGCACACAATTACTGCCACACAAATAATATTGATACAGTACAGGAACTTTGGAAACCCAAAACAAGCGTCCTTTCGTGTTCGTGTTCATTATCACCACTGACATGACTGTTTTGTGAGTGCAAGGTTTTATTTGCCCCTATTTTTCATGAACTCAACATCGTATAGTCATCTTTTTACATTTTTAATGATGTGGCGGTGATTGAACACTGCAAAAAAAAGTTTGGAGTGCACCTCGACTTTAAATTTGGACTTTTTAGTCAGCAGGTTTGGAAAGCGTGTCATATGTGTTGGACATTTTTGATACATTTTGCACCCCCAAAATTGACCGCACTCCTTGCCCTCACCCTTCCCAGCAATACAATTGATAGAGAACGGAGAGGAGCACAGGAATGAAGATAATGGACCCATGAGGAGAGATGAAGAAGAGTGAACCATATAGAGCTCCAACTTGAAACTAAGTGGAACTTCATTCGAGCAGATGAGACCATTACGGATGAGTCACTTTGAGGAAGAGAGTTGCTGATAAAAGAGAATGCCTACTAGGTAGAAAGAAAGAAAGTGACACATTTCAAACGGTGTGGAACACTTCTTGTGCTACCTTAATTAGACTCATCATCCTCATCACACGGTGCCTTCACGGATCAGATGAGAAGATTCCACTGGGTCGTCCGTCAACTCCACAAGCTCCTGTAATGTGTGATAGGACGGATTTTCTGCTTTCCAAAGGTGATGGGGAAAGAAAAAGCACAAAATCGAGTAGAGTGATGGAAAAGCCGTAAAATCTGACAGGACAGATTCTAGCAATTAGAGAAAAAAAAAGGTTTTGATGGAGCAGAGAAAAGAACAAGTGAAGCCTGGTTACTTTACATCATTGGAGATGAAACGCTCCCACGGGGAGGTAGAGTTTGGAGAAATGTAACTGATTTCAGACTTTTACACCAGAATGTTGCCTTCACCCGAATTTGACCCAGGCAGATCAAATGCTACGGAACTTTTTTTTTTTTTAAAGCTCCTGAAAAACATCCATCCATCTATACGGCTTATCCTGCACTAGGTCACGAGGAACTGCAGCTTATATCCCTGTTTAATGAATAACAACTTCCTTTTATTTTAGCAAATTTTAGCTTTTTCAGCCAGCCCTAAATCCAACAACTCTGTCCCTGTGTCACTCATCAATACAAAGGCAGTAGTTTTAAGTATTAAAAAAAAAGTATGAAAATTAATATTATCATTAGGGATGTCCGATAATGGCATAAAAATGAGATATCGGTTCATATCGGTATTCATTTTTTCCCCAATAATGATATTGCCGATGATGTGTGGTCCACACACGGCTTGCTAGCTCAGTATGTCTGCATTCCGGAATTATTTCCAAATTTCACCTTCGGATTGTACATATGCAATTTGAAATGAAAGCTCTGGTTATGCGAGAGGGGAGTAAGGCCTCCTTTAATACTTCTAATCTAATATGATTGTTTCATGCTGCGTTCATGCGTGATGTGCTGAATGAGCCCAGTTTAGAACTTTACCGATTGTATTAGTCCAGAGATTCATACTTTGCACTTTGATCTGATATGGATCTTTGTGCTAAACAGACATGTGCAACTTTCCAAATTGTATCATTGCCAGCTATATTTGATTGCATTCTTATTTGTGAATTTATTAAGACTAACCTGTCTTGTTGATTTTAGGAGAACATGCAATTTTAGTTCACTGTTGATCGTAAGTTTTAATGACTTTCGTTGAGGCAAAATGTTAATAACAAATTGGCACTTTTTCTAGTAATTCTCTTATTTTGCACGAAGAGTTTCTATTTGTGAAATGCATGCAGTGGCGTCACAGTAAAAGAAGCATAATGTGTTCATTCCTTACGCGAGATATGACATCAAACTGCTGCCAAAATCGGTATCGGTAATTAAGCGCTGTACAATATTGGTTATCGATAAGAAAAACAATATTTTCATGAATACTTTAACATCAACACCAATGCTTGATGATCTAATTAACATCCATTTGATATGAAAGCTAAGATAATCAAGCTAAAAATAGAAATATGTATGTGATATATGGAATGTACAGTCATAGGAAATAAACAGACTATCAGTAATTGCTGAGGCATTTCAAACGGGTAGGATTAAATAGGATCTGCTGCTTCTTACTGTTTTTTGAGCATCATTCATTATACAAGTAAAACTACAGTATTTCAAGTTACTCATTTGAAATTCTGCTAAGCCTGTTCAAAATAAACATTAAAAAATGACAAAAAGTGTAATCCAATTCAATACAGAAGCTTCATTAAAAAAACAGTCTGCCTTCACACAGATCTGTCTGAAGATGTATTCATTTAACAATTTCTTTATTATTGTGGGTTGCAGAAAGGCACTGCATCTTCCTACTGCAAGCTGTTTCTAATATCATGTCCCCTCTGAAGTAGTTCTTTGTTGATGATTTGCATGTGTGTCTTTTGCGTTTTGTTCCGGGGACTTCTTTCCAGGGCAAAACTTATATAAAAATGCTAATGACAATTTGCATGCAAATGCAGTTGGCTCCAGAACGTTACATTATGAACACTTTGTACCCGTGCAAGACTCCCTAAATGAGCGCGTCATTTTTTCAGCCGGTAAAAAAAAAAACAGCCTCGTATTACTTCAAGAATAATGCATGATGTGTCTGATGCTATTTATCCAGCATCGGTGGTGCATTGATCGTGTATTAATATGTGAGTCCGATTGTGTGACCATGCAGGAGAGTTAATTAGTGAAGCCACCCCCACATCCGCTGCCATCATTCTTGTTGCTAATGGCCAATGTGCTGTGCAAGAGCAAAGTAGAGTCTAACAAGGAGCTGTTGTGCTTAATCCCTGCGGAGTTCAGCCTAATCAGATCTGCACTCTGCTGCTTTATCTCTCCTCCTCATCGGTTCTGTTGCTCCATCATATATTTGGCTGGAAGAGATCCATGAGCAAGCTACTTGCACATAGATTAATGACTCTCAAGACCCAATGTTTGCAGCTAAAGTAAAAGTCCACTTGGCGTTTTTCTCATCTCTTTCTAACAACAATCTATCAGTGTCTTCTCTGAAAAGTAGATCATTTAGGCCCTCGCACCCTCACGCAACTCGCGGTTCATGCAAGCCAGAGGGCAAGTGCATCCCATTTCCTGTGGATGGCGCTAAGAAGAATTCAGAAAGTGACGTATATATAGCTTCAAGGGGCTGTTTTCATCATATGTAACAATTATGATGAAGATTTGACCTTGAGGACCTGAGTTATTAACGTTTGCAGTTTACTGGTGAATTGTCAAATGGACCATCACAGTTTGATGCCATGCCTCGCCCACATCTTATGAAACAGCCTAAAATCCTTCACAATATAACATCGCCCATCTGTCTAGTATACGTGATTTTCATTTGGGCTCATTTGGTCAAAATGCCTACAACAAGATAGTTGAAATACAATCTCAGGTTTTTGCCTAAAATTGCCGCCGGAAACCACAATGGCCAACTTCGTCTTTGTTTTGGAACATGTTAATGAACACGTTAATTGTGTGTTAAAAAATAGTTTGGTTAAAGGAAATTTCCATTAACTTGTTAGTAACCCGTTAACTTTGACAGCCCTAATTTATACACAAACAACCACTCACACTCACATTCACACCTATGGACAATTTAGAGTCTCCAATTAACCTAGCATGCATATTTTTGGAATATGGGAGGAAGTCAGAGCACCGCAGAGAACCCACACACGCACAGGGAAAACATGCTAACTCCAGGCAGAGATGTACCAACGGAGATGGGAACTCACGATTTCCTGACTGTAATGCTAACACGTTAACCACTAGACCCATCATGAAATATATGTAATAAAAAAACAATAATAAACATAGCAGTTTCAAGAGGACCTTTGCACAAGGGTGGTTGGGCGCAAGTAAAATAATAAAAAATAATTGTCTTTTTCCAGCTAAATAATTGCGTGATGAAGTACGGACACAAACAAGCAGATTTACTTCTGTTATAAATGACAAAGGCGTTCACCACCGTCCTATGTCCAAGTCTAATTTTAGGGGGAGGAACTGTGGACCACTGTGGGCCATGCCAAGATTTTCTTAGCCCGGCCAGGTTTCACATGTATGCTGCAATAGATCAACTTCTAACCTCTCAATTTGGTATGATTAAAAAAGTTTCTGTCTTGGTCTCAGTTAACATTGTGGAATAAATTGGAGTACATCCCATTTGTCAAAGAAGGCCTTTTCACATCCTTGGTAAGCATATGCGTTCCACACACAGCAGTGGTAGGCTGGAGCAGTCCTTTACCAGGCCTCCAACACACGTACCACAGTTTATAGAATGACGTGAATCCACGGGGGAGTGATGCCGATGAACATTTTGTGACAGCGCCTACAGTAGCAACTCATCCCGAGCCACTCTCACCACACACCCGTCATGAAACAGCGCTTCCTGATGCACATCCCCACTGACACAACACTCGGTCCTCGCACGCTGCCCTTCGATTGCTGTAGACCAGAGTTAAGGAGTGGGGTGGGGGATGACAAGAAGAATGGGAAGTAAACTGGGCTAACTCTCAATAGCTCAACTTTTTTCCTCTCAACACGCATCTCTCCATTCACTCGCTGGATCTGTACTGCTCTCAAATAACTCACACGGTGAAATATTCATCAGAATTCAAATTGAATCACAGGAGCTTTTAGGCATTAAAAAGTAATAATAAGATGGGAGGATACCTTGATAGATGCTGTGGGATGGACAGATACAAATTGTTGTATTGATAGATATATAGATAGATGGATTGATAAATGGAGGGACTTGAGAGACCCATTGTTTGCAATTGTTGGATGGATGACGAGATGGAAGTACGTGCAGATGGGAGGATGACTGATGGACAGGAAAAGGTGCATGGTCGGATGGATGGATAGGCAGATATTCATGTATTTATAGGAAGTGATGAATGGATGACAGGTGGATGGATGGACGGAATCAAAGAGGGATAAGTGGATGATTGGTGAATGATCCAGAGATAAGTGCATTACCAGATTGATGGATGGTTAAATGATGTGTAAAACCATATTGATTCGAATATAAGACAAATATATTTTTTTCTAGGGCTGCAACTAACGATTATTCACTTCGTCAATTAATCTGAAGCTTGTTGTTTCGATTAATCTGTTCAAATCAATATGAACCAAACACAAACAGTTAGTGGTTTGGTCCGCAACATATCAGAAAAGAAGCAAAAATGCCGATCATTGTTTTCCAAAGTCAAAGCTGATGCCTGTGATTAGCTTGTTTTGCCCCAAAAAACAAAGATAATAGGTCTGCTTTCATGGATGACTAAGGAAATTAATAAGTAATCACATTTAAGAGGCTGAAATCAGAGGATATTTACATTCTTAAATAAAAAATGATTAATCGAATACTAAAATACTAGTCGATTAATTGGATAATTGATTGACTAATCATCGATTCAACAATTAATTGTTGCAGCTCAAATTTTTTCCAGAAGAAAAAAAAAGTCTTAAAAAGATGAGTCGTCCTATATTCGCGGTCTAGAGAAACAGTATATATATTCAAAACAGGTGGTGCCAAATGATTTCTCCCAACTGAGTCAGTGCTTTTCTTCCTGTCACTCACACATGCCAGTTACCTGGAGAGATTTACCCGCAACACAGACACCAATGCCTCAAAGTGTCTCAAAGTTTGGAGCAAGTCAGCAAACAGGAGGAGTTGTGATGCTAATTTTAAGATAATGGTGATCAGCATAGCTGAGTAATAAAATCAATGATGTGCAGCTGAGAAATATATCATTATTTATTGTCTACCAGTTGTTATTTCACTGATATTAAAAATGTGATTTGTCTTTAAAGATATTTTTTCCAATGAAGCGTCTTGAAAAAGGGGTCAATAGTGTAAATGAACGCACAGATGATGATGACTGGTTTATTCATGCATGCATGGATAGAGGATGCAGAAACACAGTACATGGACGGACAGATTGATAAATGTGTGAATAGCTTCTGTCTGCTTACATGAGTGCAGCCTCTCAACTCCTTCCTTCTTTCCACCAGCATCCATTTACTTCCCAAAGCAGCACCACGGGGGCATTGAAGAAATCAAATGCTCTTCACGTTGTTCCAACCAGAGCTGGCCCAGAGCTGCTGACAGCTTCTCGCTGTCTGGGATTCATCCAATGGAATGTGGCATGTTACATACAGAAAAAGAAAGAGGATTGGTTTTCCAAGAGGCAGCTAGTGTGCCACTTCCTACTTCTTCAATATAAGTCTATTTCACACCTAAAAGGGGATGAGGAGCAAAGGAAGGAAAGCCCCTTTGCAAAAATGGGAACAGTATGGGGAACCTAGGAGGGAAGGTGAGAGGGAAGGAAGAAGGCAGCTACCTGCAGCTCCACTCCTTCCATCAAAGCCAAATGATGCGGAACACAAGGCAGCTTCTGCGCTCCGTTTATTCAGGGAAACCCACATGTGAGTTATAAATAACGACATGCAAATGAGCTGGAACCTGTCCAGACTAAATCTCCATGTCAGTGTATGCGCATTTAGACGTGTGCAAGCAAATTATAGATGAACCTCCCGTGTTCATGGTCACAGGGATATTTCTGAAGCACAATCCTGCCTCCGGCCATTCATTAAACATTGACAATCCTCTGACATTACCATAAGAGCCAGTGAAAAGACCTGACTTCCTGGGAGATAAAATGAATTTCCAGGAAAGTAGTGAGGTTAAAAGAAAGGAGGAGAGGGAATGTGTTTCTGTACTTGAAGCGAAGCGAATAGAACTGATATGAATTTTAAAAGGCAACTCTTTCGGGGAGCAGCTCACTTTCCGACAAATTACATCCATATTGGAATATTATGCAAATTCCAAGTATGTCCAATGCAAACATGCGACGTCAGTGTCTAAAGTGGTGCTCGCTGCAGTCAGTGTGGCGTTGATAAATGGGAGAGCTTGTTTCTTATCACCTGCAATCAATCTCAGACATCTCCGCAGCCTCAACCGTGATGTGGATCTTAAGAATGGAAGCTCAGCAGGTACACTGGCACAATATAATAACCTCTAATAGAAAAGCTGCATCAAAAATGTAAAGCCTTACAAGGTAAGTTTTGAACACTGAACAAGTTATGAACACTGAGCTATTACTACCAAATATAAGACAACCTCCCCCTTTTCCAGACACATTTTGGACATTTTTTAAGACAAGATATAACAACTAGTAGCTTGCATTAAAAAAGTATGTCATATTTGATGTTGATGATTTGACAGTTGATGATTCTGCTTGTCTGATCATCATTATCTTAAAATTGTTATCATAACGCCTCTGTTGTTTTCTAACTTGCCCAATGGCTTGTTTCCAATGGCTCTCTGTGTCGCGGCTACATCTCTCCAGGTCTGTGTGAGATGCCTACCGAAACCAAGTATCATAATTGCACTGGTGCCAACGTAAACGGTAGTAACCGGACCAAAACACTAATAGCTATCGGTGACTCACCTTGGTGGTAAATTAATACAGACTCAGCCACCTGCAACAATGGTTGATGACGTCTTTGAAGTAATGCAGCGTCCCGACAGACACTGTTTTTAAACTTAACTCGCAACCTTAACACGCCAACAGAAGTACTCATTTCCAACACGGTAATCTTCAAATTGCACGCACGTTTCTCTGTCTCTCCCCACACAAGGAACACAAGACTTGCTCATTGTCCACCAGTCACCAGTCACAGAATTCTGAACATCAACATTACAACTCAAACAGGTCACTACATGAGCTTCATTTTGCTCAATTAATAACTCTTTAATGTAGTATTAACCAGCAAACACCACTGTACATTGTAACGGTACTCTAACATCATGTGTATTGTAATGATCAATTTCTGCTCAAATTGTGCGGAATGTATACATTCGAAGTACTGTAAAATCTTGCAATTTTTTTGCACATTGACTGTTTCCTGTATTGCTGTGATAATTACACTTTATTTTATATTGGTGAATGTATTACTTGGATGATTATTTAGATTATTAAATTATTGAAATTACTGCAGTAATTTCCGGACTATAGACCGCACCCATATATAAGCTGCACCAACTAAATTTAAAGAGAAAAAAAAGATTTGTACATACATAAGCGACACCGGTCTATGGACCACAGGTGTCCATGTTGTAACATGGAATATTTAGTACACAGAAAGATTTTTTGTAACTTTTGATTACACAAACAGTGTCGAACAGTGCGTGTAATAACGCTAGTTAAAAAGTAGCCTACCAGAAAAGTCATTAATCATCGTCTTCACCCTCCCTCAAGGGAACTAAAACCACCAGTCGTCTTTTTCAACATCAGAATTGAACAGCCTCATAATTCCTTTGTCACACACTTTGTCAGCCTCTCTCGCGTTCATTGTTGCTGTCTGTGTCACTTTCGTTTCAAGGCAAATTAGCCTTCATCACGTCATATTCATCACGCAGTAGTCCAGTAGTAGTGAAAGTACATTTTTTGACACGGTATATAAAAAGACACACTACAAAACTCCGCCTCCACTTGATAGCATCACTCGTTAGCGCCGATGATGAGATGTGAGACACTTTTTTTTTTCCCCCCCCCATCGGAGTTCAACATCTGCCGTGGCCCAATCAGTCCAAGCAGAAACTGTAATAATTCTACACTTGATAAAACTTACTTAAGATTTGTCAGATCAAAACACGATTGTTGAATAAGACTTAAAAACGTGATAATGGCGTCCACTTCATTCATCCAATTCACTACTCAAATGTACTAATTTGGCACCAGGATCGGATCATATGTAAATACTCCCAAACTGTATGTGTGAGTGACATTAACAAATGCTTTGACCCACTTGGGGAGAGGTCATTAGGCACCACCTGTTTGTTTACATGTGTACATCTCTAGATGACACGTAGATTTATGATTTTATTGTGGGGAAAAAAAGCTCTTACATTACCTTACATGCAAAGTAAACCTGTTTTACAAGCCGCATTCCATGTCGGCCGAATCACTTTTGAATTAGGGTTGATTTCAAGCCCTGTCAGGCATTGTCTTGCAGGGTACCATGGGCACGAGGAGTGATTGCATAATGATTGGAGTAATTTTTGTCTCCCTCAGTTATCACTTTCACTATTCACTTTCAGCTGAGTTGATTTAGCAAATTCTGAGACATTTTCCAGACTTTCTTTGACATTTTGGCAAGGATCAAGACAAGACAAGAGAAGCATCCTGCTGTCTTGCCAGTGTTGTTTTAAGCATTAGCATCCCGAGTCCACGGACAGCTGAAACCCCTTCTTGTTGATTACAGTTGACAACGATTTGAAAAGCAGTCAGTCAGTCCATAAAGTGTTAGCACTTCACTTTGCCTTTGACTTTGTGTGGAACACAAATAACTTGTACAGTTAAAACCAACACATTTCCAACACTCCTTAAACCCCACAGTGTATGATTTGCATTTAGTTGCATTTAAAAGGTGAAGTTTGTAGGTGTAGTTGAAAGTGAATACATATCCTCTTTCTATTCATAACCAAGGTGATGTTCTTTCCCTGCAAAGACATTTTATGATGGAAGCAGAGCCACAGGAGAGGAAGACTCTCGATTACGAGGAATTTAAATGTATTGTGTTTCCTTCCATCTATGCTACAATATAAATGTTGTAAATCAAGGACAATTAGTTGAGCAGTCAGTCACCAATTGATTAACAAGGTTAAGTCCCTGGAGTCGATGGACATCGGGGTAATTTCGGTATTTGCTTTGCTTTAATCTTTCAAACACACCCGTTGTCCATATCTGACGGGACATCGATCCTAACGACTACGCATAGCCTCCCCGGACCAAAAATAGATGGAAGCAGCCAAGAGAAGAAGCGATAAATATAAAATAGAAGTTGGACATGAGAGACACATTCAAGCTGCTGCGCTTCCAGTTTAAATGGATGTGAGAAACGCCGTTTCTCTCTGTAGAAAGATTTGTCAGATTCTTGACTTTGACCTTTCCCTAACGATCCTGTCAGTGCTTCCAGACCTGTGAAAGCGTGCGTGTGTACGCTACAGCACGGATGAGGCAGATAATGGAGAAGTGGTGTGTGTGAAATGTGTAAAGGGCAGGGCAGGCAGTTCTTCTGCAGTAATCCATCTTCACTTCAGGGCTGAGCCGCGGCGCAACAGGCGCCTCGCAGGGGACAAGGAAATACACCGAAGGCATCAGCCTCATTCCGTACTGCACAGAAATGTTCAACCAGAAGCCATCGAGGATTTATATGGCCTGAAGTGAGCTCAATGGATGCCACAAAAGCTGTTTTACTTTCAAATAAGAACAACTACAATTAGTTCACTACAACACAGACCTCCACTAACAGTACAACTAACTAATGTTAATTCATTTCACTATTTATGCGTGTTAATTGTAAAGTCATGCTGGGTTACAGCATATGTGTCCAACTCAGGCCTGCAGAACTGTTTGGAAAACAGCATTATCTCAACAAACAAAGTGTAACAATAAGTTAACTGAACACGTTTAGAAACGACACCACTTTAACTATTAAACCCTTGCTATACAAAATGACATTTTAATAGGCATAAGACAGTCAAAAGCGATATCATCTTTTCAAGTTTTAAATACAACAAAGCGTGCCGCCACAGCTGCAAACTCTTCTGGGTTACACATCTCGCAGATTGTGATGTTTTTGTGATGACATAAAATACTGTAGCTTTTGCCCGATGTAGAGATGATGACGAGAAGGTGGTTGATCAAAATTACAACCACCCCAAAACAACCACAGTCATAAATACGCAGTCATCTCCCCCTCCTTATGCCTGGCTCATCCAATCAGAAGTCAGGACACATTCAGCAATAAAAATAGCAATTTCATGCAGGAATGAACGCAAACGAACACAGATATTTTAAAAAATGCACAATTCCCCCACTCCGATCTAAAAAACAAAATGCCCATCCACATAATTGGAGCTTTAAAAAAATGCATGTCCTCATAAAAACATATTGACCGACTGTCATGCTCATTTTGTCCTGGTCTGAAAATGTAACCGCAGTAGACTGGAACATTATATTGGTATGTTCCAATCCAGGCACTGTGCGCGGGGAACAGGGATAAAAAGTATGTAGGCCGCTTACCCATGTATTTGTCAGTGCTAATATGACATTTTCTCAAAATCAGACCATACTAAATACTGTTTTTTGAGCCTGGATTATTGGGGCATGTCCTATTATGTCCCCAACATCAAACAATCATCGCATGATGCATAGGAGTTTGCTACATTCATTAACCAATTATGTTGGTTAAAAGGACAAGGACGTTTTTTATACTTTTAACATGCAGAAATATATGAGTAATTATCTGGATAAATAATAACAAAGGTACAAAATGGGGGGAGGTGTGGCTTGGGGGGAGGGATGGAGTTGTCCTATTTGGTTATTTTGGTCGCCCTGGGTTACAGTCTGAACGGCACTCAAAACACTACTTGAGGTAAAAAGTAATGTAGCGTACAAAAACCACTTATGCAACTTACACTTAACAACTTACGCCGGCATTTTTTTCGCTGTTCTGTATAAATGGCACAGAATATTTCAGCTTCTGAGTTCATTTCAGATCCATATAACAGAGGCGGAACAGATGGAATTCCGTCATGCCGTGGGTGTGACACTCAACCCTCATTTCTCCCGCCCTGTTGCGTTGAAAGCAATTGTCGCTGTTTGGAAAGTATTGTATACTTCAACATGCTGGCACTTAGCTCGTGATACATCTAATTATTTAATTTGGGATTCCATGTCACTGCGTGAAAGTGCACACAGTTGTAGCAATATCCCGCTTTGCTTGGTTCTATGTCATACCTTCCGTCAAGTACGACATAATTTTGAGATCTCGAGTCTTCTTATGAACACACAACATGCTCCATATAAAACTGTGAGCAAGAAAAATCTCTGCGGTGAACAAAAAACTATAAATCCAATAAATCCCGGTGAGATACAATCATCCTTTCACAAAAAAGTGCAACCATCGTGTCCGGTGTTTGTTTTATGTGACAGATGTATTGCTGGGTGTGAAAACCGAGCACCAAAGAGGTGAGAGAGGAAAAAAGGAGCACTTGTTTTGCTGTTTGGCCATAATCACAGAGCCCCCAACTGGCGCTGACGCTGAGAGCCAGATGGTGCCCATCACCGGCGCCGTGAGGAGCGAGGAAGATGAGGGGTGGCATGAGGAATGGCGGAGCACTGCCTCATGTGGATGATGTGTCATATAAATACTAATCATGCTTGAATCCCGCCTACAGCTAAATTAGATCCCTAAAGCTCTTCCACTGGCACCCACTCGCTGCTCCACCTCGTTTGCCTATGCTCAGATGTCTCATTCGGGCCGGATCAGTAAATGCAGCATTCATCGCGTGGGCGCAGATGGTGAAGACACCTTGTGCCACGATGGGGCTGTATTCAGGTTATATGGTGTTGCATTATGTCTTCAGGTCTCTCATCACGAGAGGGTGAAGGTCTGCTTGAGCAGCCGCTCGCCGTGAACAGCTCGACACAGATTGCAATTATTGTCAAAATGAGACAGTTTCTCTTTTCAAAGGGCTCTCAGAAGTGATGTGCACATGAAAAATTTAACAAGAACAGACTGAAAAAGCACATAGAGCTTTGTTGAAGGTACTTCTATGGACACTTGTGTGGAACGGATATGTCTCAGGGTTTGTTTGTTTGTGTTAGGGTTTTAGACGCTGTGAAAGTCTGTGGAAGCAAACTGGCCTTCACCTTTCTGTTACATTCCTGGAAGACAACAACCGATTTATGAAAAACAAGCTAGTTTGCATTATGCGTTAATGCAACATTAATGCTGTAGTTCCTTTTAATTTAATCAACTTCTGCTTTTTGCACAAATTATTGTGTAAGAATTGGGGTGTGTGATAAATATAGAGATAGAGATAATCCTTGGGCCAATATGAGGAATTATGAGGTCCATTCGAATAAATCCGATAACATAAAAAAATAGCTCGGGTAAGCAGAGGTGTGGACTCGAGTCATGCAACTTGGACACGAGTCAGACTCGAGTCACAATTTTGATGATTTTGGACTTGACTTGACAATGTCATCAAGAAATTGCACTTGGACTTTGACATCAATGACTTGGGACTTAACTCTGACTTTTAGCTTTCCAAGTACTCAGCTAACGTGACCACGATATCATTTCTAGCAAGACACCACATTTTCCCCCCAGAATCTGCCTCATTGAATGCATCTATTAACGTCCAATCAGGTTTAAGAACAAACAATGAGGGTGTGGCTTACATTTCTGTGCGGGGCAGACTACTGGAAAGTGGCAGTGATTAACACTGGGATGTGCCAACATGCAGAGAATTTAATTTGCATTTGCAAATTACGAGGCCATGGTGTTTTATTTGGTAAATGCTTGACAGTGCTTTTGACTTGTAAGGACTTGAAAATTTCAAGCCTTTTACTTGGGATTTGACTCAACCTGTCTTGTCTTAACTTGAGACTTGACTTGGATTGAACGTCTTCACTTGAGACTTGGGATTAAAAACTTGAGACATGCAAAACACTGACTGACATTCTCCC
The DNA here is from genome assembly GCF_027744805.1 of Dunckerocampus dactyliophorus. Taxonomy (NCBI): domain Eukaryota; kingdom Metazoa; phylum Chordata; class Actinopteri; order Syngnathiformes; family Syngnathidae; genus Dunckerocampus; species Dunckerocampus dactyliophorus. The sequence continues at coordinate 18,741,736 of NC_072835.1, read as the reverse complement.
ACCTCTGCCGATAACCGATAATTTTAAAAAATGCCCCACTGAGACTAGATTACCCGTACTGTGCTGGTGAGCACTCACACTGTTCTCCTGCCTGTGACGTGATGCAAACGGCCCGCCATAACTTGAGCTCACTTGTAAACAAACATTCAGTGTTTCAGTGAAAGTCACTTCGATTGCTAGTTGCACCAAATGGTCCGCGATGAGGGAAAAAAACCATTGCGCTTCAACACATCTAACCTTATAAGCCACCTGAAACACCAGCATTGCTACGACGGCCAGGGCTTGTTCCTGTCTCCGCTGTAGATCCGAGGGCTAAAGCAATCTGTGATTTTATCATGGAAATTATGGCGTTGGATGATGTTCAGTCTGAGTCCCACAGTTGTTTTCTAATCTGACTAGCGGATAATTTAGGAACAACATTTCATTTAAAAAATTCTGGTTACTGTTTATACTTTCAAATTCACCTGTCGGACCGGACTGAACCCCCTTGTGACACGGTTTTGGCCCGCGGGCCATAGGTCTGACACGCCTGCATTAAGTGGCACAGGTATACCTAATACTGTAGTTCTTGAGCGTTGTTTAAACACTCAGCAGTCGCCCAGCCATCCAAAAATCAGTCAATACTCTAAATAATGCATGAGTGCATAGCGAGCAGCATCATTTAACAGCCATTTCATCATCCTAATACCTGCGTGAACAAAAATATCCTGGTAAGGAAAAGGAGCGGCATCCCATCATCACCACACACAGGGATAAATCATCTCTGTGGGCGGCTGCTGGCTTGACTTGTTAGGACAGACTGTGTCAGCACACCTCAGCGCATATGTTGCACTAAATTTGTCCCACAACAGAGACGCCCGACAGGCTGAAACAGTAGATTTTGGTCCAATTTCCTCAATAGCAGCAATCCTCGCGGACCGACACTTCAGCGCCTTTGCAAAGACTCTGACTCTCTGCCAGATTCTACAAAGCTACTTTCCGTGGAAGGAATCTGGCCACTTGAAAATGCATAGTGTAGACTGCAGAGCCTATATAATTGCCATTAAAAAATGTAATGTTATTATGATGAAAGATGAAAGGAAGGCATACCGAAACCCAGAATTGTCCTACTACATGACATGACACCAAATGAATGCTAATGTGGCTCTCAAGCCTGTTCCATCTATAAATAGCAGTGCAGAATTGAGCACAAGTCCAGGTACAAATGGATTTGTGATCTGACGTTGCTGCCCCCAGTGGCCAAGGGGAATACTACACAAGATAAGAGCGCTATTTTACTTCTGCCAAGATCCTTCCATCAGAATGGATTTTTTACACTTACTGTGTAAAAAATTACTTACTGTTCCCAATAATGTAGGTAATAAATTTAAATAAAATACAGTCACAATAATAATAAAAATAATAATCATGATTATAATAAAATCCTTATCTGCTAATTGCTGATAGTTTTTAAAATAATTATATAGTCAGTCAATTATATTCATGGTGCCCCCAGTAGGCTGTGGTCAAAAATCAGAAATATCAATCCAAATTTAATCTGGATCACATCCAATTAATTGCCCGTCATTTAAATTTAACATGTAAAATCCCATCTAGCTTACTCTGATCCGTATAATCTGTGGAATCCTAATAGACAATTTCATTATGTAGGATTTTCACGTGGAAAGTAATCACTCTTGTTATAGTTCATATACATAAAATACCACATCGGCCCTCATATAAGACGGCATTTTTTACACTAAAATGCTCTATAAGAGACAGTGCGTCGGCATTTTGGTTTGAAATACTTGATTTACGTCATGTAATAAGTCACAAAAGCTGTCCAACCATGTCCTTATTTGGTGCATACTTGCGATTTTTACTGTGCATCCTTTGGTCTGATGACAAACATACCCGTGTGAATGCTAATCCAATCTTTTATTTTTACTGTTGGTCTGCACCATAGCACTGAACTACAAATGAGAACACTGATCACACATACAATAATGGTGGCCAATGAAATGAACATAGTTGAGTTATATTTATATTTAATGAAAATTTGCCGTTTGTGGTGATTGGATGCTAGAAATCAATTCTGGTGAATCATGGTGAGGCACTCAGGGTCAATTTTGCACCAAACATGCTACGCCGTGGAAAAGGTGTTTGCTCTTCGAGTGCTCTCATCTTTTAATATCCTGGTTTTGTCCAACCATGCCAGGGATCCTCACCGGCGCGTGTTCCTCTGTGACACATTTTGCTAAACAGGTCGCTCTAAGAAGCGAGTGACAGATGCAGTCCCTGTGTCAGCTGGGACGCCTCCCAAAGTAAACGGGCGATGAGTGCGAATTCGCAGCGAACAGATTTTTTCCCCACAGAGCGGATGGATCATGCCTGCCTTGAGAGTGCCAACCTCACTTTTGGCGGCTTTTGCAATGTATTTCAACTTGTCTCATTTATGCACTTTGTTCAACAGCTATAAGCCCCCCTCCTCTCTTGCAATCCTGGTTCAATTTCACATCTATGGAATAAACAAAGATGGGACCACAATGGCGGGTCAGATGGAACGTGCTAATTCCCGGCTCCGCTTATTTCGTTGTAGGAAAGCTTTGGTTTCCTCGGCAATCAACCTTTCCATAACTCGCTCTTTGGGAAGCTATTTGACGCAGCGGCTGATCTTTAACCTTCCACATTGTTCATCTACTGTCAGTAAACAACATTTTGTCTTATTTATTCATGCACATGCACAGAAATCCAAGCAAGTCTGTGGTTTCCCTCTTTGCGGAATATCAATGTGCTTTTTTAATTTTTTCTTTGTAAGAACAAAACATGACAGACAGGGCCAGAGGTTGCTAAGAAGGTCATGTCGAATATAAACATGTACATGCATTACCTCACTTACATTAAAACCAGCACCAAAACTGTAAGAGACAACAAGATTAAAGCAACAACACAAGGTTATGGGTTTTAAAATAACTGAAACGCTGCCAAGACCTTCAATATTGTGAAGTTAAATATACCGACCTTGAGAAGCCTCCAAACAGTTTCAATAATAATGTATTGCTGTCTGAAGCTGCAGTGTGCTTTGGTATAATATGATCTGACTGGCTGGTGAATTGGGCTTTTAGCATCCTGTGATTAGCTTGAATTCAATCGTAAAGTCTACTCCTACCTTAGATTGCTGCATGATGTATGCCAGGGGAATTATTTATTCATGTTTGCAGCCTTATTGTCTTGTTCAGTCGCCTCCTCCTCCTCTCCTTGTTGTTTTTGGAGACATCTGATTCAGCTTTGTTAGAAAAGCTTTCTTCGTCTTCTGCTTTAACTTCCTCAAATCCTCTGTGGACTCCATCAGTGGATGGTACTTCAGCATTCAATGCACAGTACTGTGGGGAATGAAACATAACATTGTTTCTATTAGTGGTTGACACAAAGGACCACTGTACTTGTGTTTGACTTCTGGTTTTCTTAAAAATATCCAATATGTCAATACTGTCCGGCACTTCATTTCCGCTACTGATATATGCAGCAGCTCGTCCCTCAAACTAATCTGAGGTCACATCTCGTGTAATGAATAAACACATTATGCTTCTGGATGCATTTCACAAATAAAGACTGTATGAGGGCTGCAACTAACTATTATTTTAATAACCGATTAATCAGTCCATTATTTCTTCGATTAATCAGATTTTTTTTAAATCCATTTTTAATTTCCGTCTCTATTCAGAAATAGACGATTTGAACTGACAGAGCAAATAAGTGCACAAACACCAGGTTGCCACTTGAATATTCTGTTAAAATAATGTCAAATAATAAATCATCTAAATGTTTGTCAAATAGCTTCAGTAAAACAGTAAATGTTCACAAAAATGCAATGGTGATCATTTTCTTAGTCGATTAATCTGAAGATTGTTGTTTCAATTAATGGAGTAATCGGTTAGGCCACAGATGGACAAAAGTAAGTAAGCAAACACTTACAGTTCGTGGTTGGGTCAGCAACGTAAAGAGGCAAAAATGCCCATCACTGTTTTCCAAAGTCAAAGCTGATATGTGTGAATATCTTGTTTTGGCTAAAACACAAAGATAATAGGTATGCTTTCATGGATGACTAAGGAAATTAAAAAATATTCACATTTGAGAGGCTGAAATCAGATTATATTTACATATTTAAATCGTAAAACGATTAATCGATTACTAAAATAGTTGTTGATTAATTGGATAATTGATTAAGGAAATCGTGACCAATAGTTAACAAAAATAGCATGTCCTATCAACAAGTTAATTAATTAATACATGTACTCTGTTTCGTGGTTGAATATGGTCTATATTTAAGCAAATTATACTTATTCATGGCCCAAATTGAGAATTTTCAAGGATAAAAATGGCAAAATGAACAAAAATTCAAAAGACGTGATAGGACGTGTGATACAGTATCTGTGACTTCTTGTGTGCGGCTTTAAGAAGTGACGTGTGTGACGTCAGCTGGCTAGAGTTGACTGTTAGCTGAGTGCTAGCAGCAGGTTAGCAGTGGAGAGAGTGGCCGACAGCAGCTCCTGTGTGCTCACTGTATGTGTTCTCTGCTTATTAATAATGTGATTGAAGTGCATCGTGAGTCTCTCCTTAACCATGAACAGCGGCAGTAGAGTAGTATTCTACACTGGTTTCTATGTGTCAGTAACGTTACATTGATGAGGCAACAGCCACCAGTAAGTATGCTGTTAATTCTAACATGTGAGTCTATTTTATCTCATTTATGTCTAAGATGGCTTATTATATGGCACCTGTAAAGCAGAAGTCACCAAGAATTTCCATGTGTTTCTTGAGGATGCCACTTCAGTGCTTTCTTAAGTTTTTTTTTTTTTTTCCCCAGTACAATAGGCCACCAGTGGGCATCCACAGTGGAGTGCAAAGAGGCGGTGGGTGTTGTTTTCGAGCCATATGGGAATAAACGTGAGCAGTCACGAACGCCTTTGTCGCCGCTTCCCCCCACTCATATTCTCATCCACGGGAGTCCTCTTTATTTCCAGCATCTGCTGCTGTTGCTGCTGCTGTGATGAGAAACACCCGCTAACTAGGCCACTGCATAATAAGCAAGAATAGCAGCGAAGTAGAAGGAACAAATAAGAAAAAGAAAAGCGAGTCGTTCACACCAGGCAGCACTACAGTACACCAATATCTTACCAGCTGAAAATATGTCAGAAAGCAAAGCTGTAATGCTGATATATTGGATAGCCTTTTCATGGGTGCACTTGTCATGCGACTGACCATCATCCAGTGTGGTCACTGATATTTCTCCTGGTGCTGCAACATTTCTGAGACACTCAGCACTTTAGCTCTTAAATTATTGTCAACAGCCTCATTACTGGAAGTCTTCCCGGCCTCTATTTCCTTCCCCTGTGCAGAGGAGGCAAGAATTCAGAAATATTGGATATTACTGCAGCTCTCTAGAGAATATTATGCACTGTTATGATACATCGTCCACCATCTATGGTCACATACTGTAGATGTGTCTATAAGATGACTTAAATCATACCTACTTGTGTCAATGCATAAATATATTCCGTAATTTGCTGTATCGTGAGCTCATTACTGTGGAGTCTCCAGAGGACCTTCTGTATTTCCATGCATGTTCAGGTGTGTGGATATAATGATGAGTCTTGACTCTTAATCAACCAATCAATCAGGTTTAGGCTAGAACGTATTTCATTATTCTAAATATAATTCTGCATCTTGGCAAATTATTTCAGGGAATTTTATGCTTCCAACTTTTGGGGAAGGCCCTTTTATGTTCTACAACAGGGGTGTCCAAATCTTTTCCAACATGGGCCACACACTGAAAAATAAAAGGATGCAAGGTCTACTTTGATATTTTGTAATATATGTGATATGTAGATATGCTGAAAAGTTATTTATATTTCGAGAAAAAAGAGCATCTTCATCTTTGCGATGTAGGTGAAAAAGCCTATTATTGTTATGAAATTTGGTCTTTTTTCCCCCATTTTTGCTGTTTTTTTTATTTGACTTTTTTTTCCTTACATATACCTCTAAGCTAGTAAAATGACATTAATTTTCTCATATTACGACATAATTCTTGTCGTCATCATCTTCTCATTTTCTCTTGTAAAATTACTGCTGATGTTTCAGTTTCTGCTGTTCCTTTTTTTTTTTTTTTTTTACTTTTCTTGTTAAATAATATTTTTAGAATGTGCTGCGGGCCAAAAAAAAAAAAAAACAGCCACGGGCAAATGGCCCCCGGGCCATACTATGGACAACCCTGACTCTTAAGGCATCAGGGAGTGAGGTTTACCAACGTACTTTCACTCAGCTGCACAGCTACTGGCACCCGTTACAAAGCTGTTCGGCATTTTTTATGTGTCATTTTAAAAATCATTAAACCTGCTTACAGCTAAGGAGTTTCATGTTTCGCATTTTCTGCGAACCGTGACATTCAAACCCAGGAACGTACCGAACCGTTATTGTGGCGTACTGTTACACACCTAACAATAACATTACCTTGAGAGAAAGTATGGTTGCTTTTTTGCTGAATTGATTCCATGTTTGGATGATTTCTTGTCATGGGGTGTGGGGAGAAATCAGTCTTGATCATTTAATTCTATATTTATGTAGGGTTTACATGCATCCCAACTGACCAATGCATTTGTTATTTTCTTGTCTTAAATCTAGTGTAGAGCACGACTTTCGTCTTCAGGAAGGACAGGTGGTCCGCACGTGGAAAGTCGGCGATCCTCCCGAGGGTTCGCCCCAGATTGTTGCAGAAACCACCCCTCCATGCACCACACCCAACCAACAGGAGTCCCCCCAAGCAGTCCGTCCCCCTGCTACCACCAAAAAGAACAGGAAAAAATGCTTCTGGTTCCTCTGATTTGTGTAGGAAGTGGGAGGGGGCAAAAAAAAAACATTTTGCTACTGAAATACCCATCATAAAAATTGCAAAAAGAAGGTGGATTTCATATGGAGGCAAGTGTGCCGTGACCTGGAGGATAAAAATGCAAATATACAAAACTGTGGGAGGAGAGGGAGGAGACAAAGGTTCAGAAGTGACGGTTTTTTGTTGGAGATGATGACAAAGGTTCGATGTGTTGTTGGAACTCTCCAAAAGCCTCTTCAGCTTTGTTATGGCTGCAGGAAGGTAAAAGTGCAATATGACTCAGTTATAAAGCAATGATGGGATGTAAAGAGAATATATACTGATAATATACTGTATATCTAAGTAATATTTATGTCAAGGATTGAACATGAAACAAAGAGAATTCACAAGAGGAAGATTCAGAGTCATCTTCACTAATGGACTAATGAGGGTCAGAACACCAGCTTTTATATTCAGAGACATTTCAAGACATTATCAAAGAACTGTATTTAAAATAAATTCTTTTAATATTGTAATTGTGGGACAAACCACTACTTCGCATTTCAAAATGAGCAAACACTCCCCACCCCGCACACACTCACTCACATATGAGCAAAGGACATTTACCGAAAAAGAGTATATACAGTATATACAAATTGAGAGACTTCTGTGTATATCAGAGATATTCTGCCATGTTATATTTCAGATATGGATAACTGCTCTATAAATATAAAGTATTTTACCACAGCTGCTTGGTGTGTTGTGTCATTCTGGATTGTGCTCAACTATGTGGTTTGAGGCTGTCACTTCAAAATAGCAGTAAATGATGAAAACACAGCTGCATTGAACCAGCCAGTCAGGATGAGATACACTACCAAACAACAAAAGGGATTTTATCCAAAAGGAGACTGAGGGCAGCAAGAATGACTGACTGCTGCAACAAAGTAGTATAATACTGCTGTCCAGAGTTAAGGCACAGCAGCAGCGTGAGTTAACCTTGGTTATGGTTATGGTTATAGTTGAATTGGTTTTGAACAAGTATACAAGTTACACCTGAGTACATCACACAGTATCTTTGTGCCTAACAGGATGCCATAGTATTCTGTAAACCAAGTATCGCAAGATTTGGTGTTGGGTGTGTGATCCAAGATGGCTAAATAAACAAGCAATAGAGGGGTTCGTCCACATCTTTATTAATGCCACAAGATTCAAATGGCCAAAGAGAAAATATGCGCAATATTGTACAATAACTGAGACATTGTACAAACACAGAGGCAAAATTTTGGTCAAAATATTTTGTTGAAAACTGAATCATACAAAAACAGATGTTCAACAGTATATAGTCGGGTCACTACGGTAGTTGTGTATTAATACAATTCCTCTACCTCAATATGGCTCATGTAAGGACATAATGGTCTATTCTGTAATACAAGGCAGAAAATGAAAGAAGGTGAACCTCTTGCCTCATGAACCATCATCACGAGGCACTGGATCCAAACAGATAAATGAGAGAAATCTATAAATGCTAGATCTCGGCCCTTTAATGGCAGCGCGCACAGCCCACTTTCCCGCGGACACTGCAGGGTAACTCTCAGGAAATTAAGCCTCAGCTGTTTGATGGCTGTGAGAAGCCCCAAATATTACTACTTAGTGATTCATGACACACATAAGCTGCTTCTACCAAGGCTCCGAGGTGGTGTGAGCTCCTGGCCTCAATTTATTTATTTCTTTATCCAAACTTTTCTGAAGTTCTTACTTGTTTTCCTTCTCGTTCTTGACTTTCTTCACTACTTTCCACTCTGCTCCAACTACGTTACCATGTCGCTTTGCATATTACTGCCTTACCGCAGGTGTTGTCACGAGACATTTGTACAGAAAATTAAATGCATTTCAGTTAGTATTAAATAGGTATATTTAGGCTTTGTTTAAAAGAGCTGTTTTATTACTACTACCTACAGCTTTTTGGGTGCTTAATATACCGTATCAGATTTTTTGCAACAGTAAGGAAAGGGGTATTCTTTGATCACTATTGGTTTGTAGTTAGTGACATAAAAAAACTACGGTACACAAGTGCTTTACACAAAACCTTGTGTACAGGAAGGAACAACCAAATAAGCATCTTTGGGACATTGTATGCCATTTTTTTTCGAGACTCTAAATGGTTCTGTCCACCTGTCACATCATTTTCCACCAACCAGAAAATATTCTACTAAATCACAAACAATTACAGACGGAAGCATTGTCCATAATTGTTAATGGTACAGTCTTGTCTGACGTGTCTGACGCATGCCAACATTTAGACAACAAACTGAAATCATTGTTAATGGTCAGCAAAGATCTGGGTGCTAGAGTGTCATTTTAGTCTACTTTTCTGGTGATATATATTTCATGATCCAAGTTGTATTTACTGTCATAACATAGTACCAATAAATATCATCATATTTTATGCATTAGAACTTTCTTTTTCTTCACGAGAGCTCCTTGTTACTTACTATGATTACTTGCTTCATGTTCTGAAATATAAGCTCACAATTATAGCGTTTTGTAACAAAATATGATGATTTTGTGTAGCATGTCCGTGTTTGCTATTTCTTCAGGACCAGTCGGTGAAAAATTGTTTGCAAATAGGATTTTTGAAGTGTGAAGTAGTCATCCCTCGCCGCATCACGGTTTGAATTTCGCAGCTTCACTCTTACGCGGTTTTTCAAAAATGAATAAATCATGCTGTTTTGTGGTTGAATACGACCTTTTGGATAGAAGAAAACAGCATATTTAAACAAATTGCATGTGGTTTTTTTCCCTTAAATTAAGAATTTTAGAGCATAAACATGGCTTAATAAACTAAAATACAAATGTAAGGCATTCAGAAGGCGCATTCAAAGACATGATGAGTTGTAGTATTCTATAGTACACTAGTAACTAGGTAAAGCTAAAACTGAAGTCTGCACCACCGACGTAACTTCCTGTCCTCTAGCACTGGAACACATTTACAGTAGCACACACACTAGTAAAAGTCTTATTTATGTCTTCAATGACTTATTTTCTCTTGTTATGTCTGCTATATTGGGCAATATGAGCGTAAAGGTGACCATAGGGGTATTAATATGGTTTAAAAACCATATTTCTATGCTCTAAGTACAAAAATATTCCATTAATAAATAAGGAATCCTACCTCATGGAAAGTCGGGTCTGGTACCAATTAACCGTAATAAATGAGGAATTGCTGTATAAAGAAAATTTTTTTTCAAACCTGTGTTTAAAGGCAAAATGAATTTATTTTTAGTGTCTACAGTGAGTAAACAGGGTCTGGGGTATGCAGAAAACTGAAAACAGAAAACTCTCTGGAACGTAGTATACAGCTGGACATTTATCACCATTTCCTACCAAACACTTGAGAATGCGTGCCACGCCTGCATGTGCACAAGTGCATCGAAACACCAACATGGGTTTGTTCGACTAACGCCGCACGTTTGCCGACTTAACTCCACACCTCGCTGCGTGCAGCACTCAGGTGTTGAAAAATGGAAAAGCTTTTGCTGCGCACGTACAACCGCTTCAACTTAAGCCTCGCATTTGCACGCAAAACCCTGTCGCACAATCGCACAGATAGCATGTTGTTCTCCGGGCGACACAATACGCAACCCCGCAGTTCCCTCCTTGTGGCGCCGCACAGCCGATCGTGGACTTGTCAGTCATTAATCTGCTGCAACGCAGCCTGTAATCCTTCTGACAGAGTGGAGTGGGTTTACAGCGAGCAGAGAGGATCTGAGCCCAGCCTGGAGTGACGAACAAAAGGAAGCCAAAGAAGACTGCTTTACAATCCATAAAGGGAACGTGTGCCCATGGAGGGATTGTGTGTGTGTGTTAGGAAGGGGCGACGAAGGTAACTATTTTGTCAGCAATGCAGCTGATTTAAGAACACCAGTGTCAACAGAAGGGAACATGTCAGGTAAAATTGGCTAGGAGACCAGGGGGAGAGGAGTAAACCTGCAAGGACAGGCTTCGAACAAAGATATGTTGGGGTCAACATTGGCTCTTAGTCGGAGGAGTGTGGAAAATAAGCATGTGCCTCGGTATAACATCCGTGCGCAAACTACAGCTAGCCTGCATGCTAACACATGTAGCCACTTGCGTTTTTATGTGACAAAAAAACATGATGGGCACTAGCTGCTTAGATACAACATACCAGGAGAACGACAATACTCTTTCTGACTGCTTGATGTGCTTTTAACTTACAAAGCATTCACGTACAGTTTAACCTCCAAGGTCGAACAGAATCTGCTGGTCAACTTCTGATTTGTTGGTATTCAAAATTAAAAGTGCTCTCCAAACCACTTTTTTCCAAGCAAAAGATATAAGAACACCACTGCCGGTTAGCATGTTCCCAATAGTGGTGTAAAAGACCAGACTGAACAAATAAATGTCTATAAAGTAATCCCTTGGTTATTGCGGTTAATAAGGTTTTCAGACCCGACCGAGACAAGTGAATTTCTCCTAAGTAGGATTATATATTTAAAAATTTAATATTTTTGTAGTTAGAGCATAGAAAAACTGTTTACGATCTTATAAATATGGCTAACATTATTAGAACTCTCTAGACATGTCACCTATAGTCACCTTTACAATTGTAATACACAATATAGTATACATTATAAGAGAAAATAAGTTAAGACATAAATAAGACTCATGTGCTCGTGTATTTTGCTTTAAATGTGTTCTTTAGGGGAGCTGAGTGGTGGATGGACAGGAAGTGACATCGGGGGTTTAGAGTTGAGTTTCATGTTGGCATGGGTTACGGCCGCAACGGTAGCTCATGTTTTTATTAGGGATTATTGTGCCTGGTGTGAGATAATTCAAACCTGCAATGAAAGCCTGTTGTTCTGGCGATTAAATCTGGTGATTGTGTGTCTAACTGAACTTGACAGTAACATTACTGTAGTGACTAGTGACTACAGTAGTGTTGAATACCACGTCAGCGTCTTTGAATGCATCTTTTGAATGCGTTGTACTTGTATTTTAGTTAATTTAGCCATTTTTATTCTTGAAAATCCCTTAATTTAGACAAAAAATATGTAGCATTACCTTAAATATGCATTTGTTTGACTAATAATAGGCCGTATTCAACCACAAAACAGCATGATTTATTGATTAATATATTTTTGAAAAACCGTGATGGACTGAAAAGGCAAAGTGGTGAGGGACGACTGTACAAGGATTGAGACATGTTCATTTATACACAATAATTTGAGAATACAGAATTGCTAGTCTGTATTCTCAGGACATTAAATCGATTGCAACTGGGACAGCGAGTCCTATTCAGACTAGGGCTGTCCTGCTTAGTCAGACTAGTGTCTGTCCCACCTAGTCATTGAGCATGAACTGATGAAGCTTGCTCAGATGAGAGGTGAAATGTCTTCTAAGACAGCCTGAACAGTCCAATTGCGATCGATTCAGTGCAATTCAAATACAATGACCTGGATGAATGAGAATATTCACAGGCATCTATTCTGTATTGGATATAAATAAATATTAGAAACAAGCTCATCTCAAGTTCCACAGTGGCTCAAGAGGTCAGTGCGTAGACGGAGCAAGAAGGATGCACAACAACTTTTAGAGCAGAAAAAAATAACTTTTGAGGGGATACTGTCATAAATAATGCAACTCAAACTGTCTCCGCTGCATGAATCAGTAATGGCGCTAATAAACAAGACCCTAAGTCACACTTGAAAGAATCGTCTCATCTTTTAACTCCAATCGGAGCCTCATTAGTGACCAAATAAAAGAAAATTGTGGACAGAATGTGAATCAGGGTGGATACAAATAAAAAAAAAAAAACTCACTTTCACAAATGTAAGGATTTTCAAAACCAAAATAAATAACAGGCATTTCTAAATGGCCTGCCAAAAGTCTACTGCAATGGAGGACGGATGATTGCTTAAATAACGTATGGGACGATTTGCCCTTTGACAATGAAAGTCAATGTCAAGTTGAACAGATGAACTTTTCCAGACATTGTCTGTGACATCAACTTTCCTGGAAGGCTTAGTTGAGAAAAAAATTGTCCATCTGGTGTAGGGTATGAATTCATTGTGGGCTTCATGGTAACTTGTGTTGAGTGGCGAGGATCTGAAGGAGCAGTGGGACAATTTGGGACGAGGGCCCAGACTAAATACAGAGCGGATGTCGGCGGTGGTTTGGGAAGATTCTTTATTAATGTTCCGAATTGGAGTTTTGAAAGTTAAATTTGTCAGTATATTTTTGGATGTGTACTCACACCTTGTACTCTGTCCAGATCCAAAATGCCTCTATTAGATGTTAATAACTACATAGGACAGCTCTAGTCTGAGAGATTGGTGCAAGATTGTTCACCCACTAACAAAGAACGTGAGCTGGGATTAGACCGTTGTGAGACAGGTTAGTTTTACCCTGTCCTATCTACTCTGACTAGTGTTTGTCCCACCGAGTCATCGAGCATGAACTGATGAAGCCTGCTCAGATGAAAGGTGAAACGTCATCTAAGATAACCTGAACAGTCCAGTTACGATCAATTCAACACCCTGTAGAGGACTAGCTAGGGGTGGTTCCAAGGCGGTGTCATATCCATCTGATCTTTTTGTTCATTATGTCATAAAACATGGAACTTCAAAAGCGACTATGTTTGAGCTCCTAAATAAGTAAGGAGGATGTTTCTCATATTTGGTGATCATAAACAGGCTCTATGTACACATATTAAAGTTGTAACATCACTAAAATGTAAATTTTGAATAAAAAATGTATTACACCATACGTTTATGACAATACAGATAACTAGCATGATATTTTAAACAAGTAAGATGCGCTAATGTTGCCGGGAACGCCCCTGACTATTATTCCCAGGGGAAAGTGTCGCTATTTGAAAGCGACTTCTCCTCTGAACATCAAAACGTGTCAACGTCTCTCTGAAGACGTTAGAGAACTTCAAAGTTCTGCTTTGCACAAGAGCCGCTTCTCCCTTTGTGTCGTTCAGCTCGTTTATTTTGCAGCCTCTCCACACTGGATCAGAGCAAGAGCGACAGCAAATGGAAGTTGCATCACAAACCTGCTCATTGTCATTTACAGCTCAAGGTCTGGTTGAGCACTGATTGTAATCACCTGCATTCATGTTGCAAAAAACAACAAGAACCAGTAGGTCATGGCTAAGGTGTTCCTTTAATGACCCTCCTCTGATTGTGCTGTGTGTTTATCCTCATTAAAAATGAATTCTCTTTCCTTTAGGCGCTTTATTCCTCGCTCAGATCCACGTTTCATAAGGAAGGCTTTGAAGAGGATGTGACTCCATATGGTGGCCCGACGAACACGGATATTTTTTTTTTTAAAAAAGCACATTTCCTCTCTCCAATGTTAAAAAACACAACCTGAAAAAGCAGCCACAGCTGACTTTGTTCATCAGTGAAATGAAATATTACTTGATATGACATGTTCATTAAAATTTCAATTAATTCAAAATCGGCGTTCACTTACATGAAGCTCAGGAAACAACATGAATGTTTTTGCTTAATGTCCAGAGTTTTTTTTTTGTCAGTTTCCAGACATAAAAAATATCTGACCAAAACAAAAGAAATATATTTACATCCATAAAATAAAATATAAAAAAACAAATTACATATTTATATACAGAAATATACAGTATTTTTCCAAATACTGCACAATGTTAGGGTAGATATCTGCCAAACAGAGAAGATGAAAGCCACACAGTAAATAAAGGATGAAATGTGATTTTGTTTTAATTACAGTACATTATTGTTATATTCCCCATTCTATTCCTGTGGTCACATGGAAATGACCATTCCTTGTCCGTCAATCAATGGACACCACCATTTCGCTAACGTACCAGCACTATAGCCTCAATGGACGCTTCAGATAAGCTACGTCATCACAAAAAAATTGTGTACAGTAGCAACCTGAAGTGAACCAACCCATACTCGGCCTCAAGGTCATCTCTCCTGACAGAGCAGAATATTCAGTTGATCAAAAGAGGCTTAAAGTGTGCACACAGTTGACGTGAGCAGTGGTTGGTGATTAAAGCCCGTCCTTATGCTTTAAGAGGGGTTAGTCATGCTATGAGCTGTACATTAAAAAAAACATTAGCCGATGACGTTCGGATGTTGACGACGGTGACAGGAGAGAGGCTCTCTCGTTTCTAAATACAAAAACGACTATTTTTTTTTTTCTGTCCTATATTTTGACAGAATACTGAGTCGATCCGTTATTATCTCTAAATACCTAGTTAATCCCTAACTACTTCCAGACATTCAAAGCACGCTTTATTTTCTCGTGTCAAAATACATAATCAAAACTAAGGGTGTCTTTGAGTAATCGACTATTTGACGATTGGATTCGGAGGAGTTTGATTCGACTTAAAGTGCTTGCAAGCAGCATCGAGAACATAAACAAAGGCAGGCTGTTTACTGTGTCCCTAAATAAATAAAAGGTACTGTTGTTGCACACCTACCATGTTAAGTTGTTTATTTGAGTGTGTTAGCGTTTTTCTTTGAGGTGGAAAAAGTCGCAAATGAGATCTGTTAATATATGTATGTAACATACATATATAATATACATACACAGTCATCCCTCGTTTATCCCAGTCAATTGGTTTCAGACCCGGCTGTGAATTTCCGCCAAGTAGGATTCAATATTAATAAATGGAATATTTTCGTCTCTCCCTTAGAGATGAGAAGCACTTTCATCCGGGAGAGACTTGGAGTAGATGAGATGAGTAGATGTATATGAGGTGGCTCGGGGATCTGGTCAGGATGCCTCCTGGACGCCTCCCTGGGGAGGTGTTCAGGGCACGTCTGAGCGATAAGAGGCCTCGGGGAAGACCCAGGACACGTTGGAGAGACCATGTCTCTCAGCTGGCCTGGGAACACCTCAGGATCCACTGGGAGGAGCTGGATGAAGTAGCCAGGGAGAGGGAAGTCTGGGCTTCCTGCTTAGGCTGCTACCCCCGTGACCCAACTTCGGATAAGCAGAAGAAGATGGATGGATGGATGGATGGATGATTTTCGCAGTTGAAAACCTGTTTATGACATTCTAAATATGTTTTTTTTACTATTAGAGCCATTAGAGCCATTAGAGCCATTAGAGCCATGTAGACATGAAATAACACCTAACACCTTTACACGCCTATTATTCTTTGTTTAGACCACATTGCTGATGCTCAGGCTACGGGATCACTGCAGGTACACAAGAGACGACCACGGATGCATAGCATGCTAGCGAGCTAACTAGTTAGCCTCCAATGTATTTATTCTAAACTTAAGAAAGGGTTTCATGTCATGGCTGACTACATGCAGTGTGACGTGTCATGTCATGTCTCATCAATGTTTTGTGCCATTACTGACGCCTAGTTGCCAGAATATAACTTGATTTCAATATTTTTATTGATTTTTTTTAAATATTTTTGACTAATGGACCATAGTCAACCAGAAAACAGCAATCATTAATTAATTAATACATTTTAGACAAAAACGTGATAGAATGAGGGAGCGATATTCGAACCGCGATGTAGTGAGGGACTACTGTGTATTCAACTATTAGTCAACATAGTCCACCATGAATAAAATCTAACCAATCAGATTTGACTATGAAAGGCCTTAGTCAAAGACAGCCCTAATCAAAACCAAAATTACGTTTTTAATTAATTTATGGGAGCGCAAACCGAGAACCACCTGTATAGTAAAGAGTAGACTCATCAAAATTCTTGTTGATGACGACGAACATGATCCACCGAAAGGGTGTCTTTGGATCTGTAACACCCAGCTGACGTGTGTGTGTGTGTGTGTGTGTGTGTGTGTGTGTGTGTGTTGATACTCATCTTCCATGTTGGCCCAGGCACCTGATACCTGCTTGGTCCCAGTGAAGGACCAATCTAGTCCCGTCCGGTTTCCAGCAGAGAAGCACTCATCCATTTTCAGTTGACCTGTTAAGGAAAACTTTTCTTACAACTGAAGCTATGATAAAAACTTCTGAAGGCGAAGAAGCGAGAAGGGAATGCGCGTGAAAGCCAAAATTGGAGGCCGCCTTTCTACCTCAGCAGTTATGGATGTTTACTTGAGGCTATGGATTGGGACACTATTGCAGTTTTGCCAGGCCAACATCTACACAAACGAATGGGCCGTAAGAATAAACACGGGCTCGGAATCTGTGAGCAGGATTACAGAGAAATATGGATTCACAAATATGGGACAGGTAAGTACGACAATCTATGACATGGTCACCAAAATATTAAAAACACAAAACAACAAGTCTGTAAAACTAGAAACACAGTAATAAACTTATGGTTAACGCAGTCAATTACAAATATGCATCATCAGCTTGTTTTGAATCTCATTAGATTCTGCATGCGTACCTAATGAAGTAGCCAGTGAAAATAGCTTTAGTCAGAAGCAAACAAACTATGCAACATTGCCAAACAACATATAAAACAGCATTCATTATAAAAGAAGCAACTGGAGAGGAACCATAAATTGTGTTTTGCCAGACCGTGGGGGCGCAGTAAATGAAAATGTATTCTACGCAATTTGCCGTGAAACATCTGCCGGACAGGGTGATATTTATTATCCGTTCAAGATATCAAGTATTAAAACATGGATCAAATGTGACAGTCAAAGCTGCTGCCTTCAGCTGCAGTAAACCAAGCAATGAAGAAAAAAAAAACATGGGAGGTAATGAAGTGTCACTGTAAACTGCTGTAGAATTCACTTAAAATATTAGTTTAATTACATTGACGGCAACACTTGTGTCGAGTTTAATTTACGCCTTCTTTCACCTCTCGCACCCTTTTAATTTGCTCCCCCGCGACCATATAATATTAATTATTCGAGCAGTTAACCCCAAAGAAGCAGACCCTTCACTATTTTAATCACATAAGTCTGCAAAGAAAAGGCGCTGTTAATCAATGAGGACGGAATGGAAACAATCAATATTTTAAGAGCTAAAGCAGAGGGGGTTTATGTCATGTAAAATTAGCATGTAAAAGCTCTTGGGAGAACAGCCTTTGTGAGCACTGTGGCTGATAAGAGCTGACCTCTTAAATCAATATTAAAACCTCACAACATCTGGGATTACTTTTTTAATTAGACCTCTAAATTTATTCTTGTCACTGGCGTCATTATTATCATCTGGTTAATAAAATCTTATTAAATGACCACCCCGAGCTCTGTGGCTTGAAATAAAATCTGCTAAGGTGGTGACGTATCCAGGCGGCAGAATGGCAGCTCAGGTTTTGGCAGCCTGAAAAATGACCCCAAGTGTACGGTTACTGCCATTGATAATTTAACAGGCGTTTAGTGCATTGAAGGGAACGGTATGACTCACCGGGAGATGAAATTCATTTAACTGATTCTATATTTGTGCCGCCAGATTGGAGACCTGAGGAGTTATTACGTCTTTCGCCACCGTGAGACGGCGGGCCGGTCCACGGCGCCCAACGATGCGGTGACAGCTGGTGTCGCCACGGAGACTGAGGTATAGTAACTGGACTTCTAACTCTGTGATTATTAATCAGCTGCAGATTTCGACATGTGAAACATTTCCAAACTGGTCTCAAAGTGGGTTTTTTTTAAGTCCATGTAAACGAAGACCATGCACATGCATGCGATTGAAAGCAAGATGAGGCAAAAGGTGGGCGCACTCCTTGCATCAGAACTGGAGATCATAAGTGGGGATGCATGATCTATACTTTTTTAAGCAGACACCGAGACGAGTGACTTCCTGCTTCTCAAAACCAATACAGACACCAATAAATAACTTTTTATATTTATTATTTTCAAAATTTAAATTTAACTGTAATTTGTGCACACCTGGCGCTAAGAAGGACTCCAGCAAAGTTGGATTTGACAAGCTGAACCTGTACATTTGTCCGTGCCACATATCATGACATCACAACTATTAACAAAACATAACAAAAATAGTGGTGGCTGAGATATACAAATTGTGGCTCCAAAGGGCTGACTAGCTGAAAAACGAAGGTATCTTCAACAAAGGTAAAAAGAGCTGGTCATTCAGCGCCATCATTTCCTTGATGAAATCACAGATCACTTTAGCCCTCAGGTCGTCTCTGGCAAACTCTTCTGCCCTTTTCAAACACCACGGCGATAGGGACAAGCCCTGGGCATCGATGTGGGCGTTTCAGGTGGCTGATATGGTTTGATGTGTTGAACCTTGATGTTTTTGTCCCTCGCCTGAAACAGTGAGAAGTCCCACACGATCGATGCCATGTTTGTCTCCAAGTGAGCTCAGGGGAAGTTCAAGTTACGCCAGGCCATTTGCAGCATGTGACAAAAAAGGAGCACTTGATTTACTCACGCTAACCCACCTACAGTACGGGTAATTTCGCCTTGTTGTTTGTTTTTTTTATCGCTTATTTGAGCTATTTTTTAAATGTTATTGGATTTAGTGGTCTGACGTCATAATTCCTCACATCGGCCCAATAACTAACGGATGCACCCCTAATCCGAACATTCAGCAAGACTGAGGTACGGCAACTCTACTAGATTAATCAGCTCCAGGTTTCCATCTAATGGACAATGGACAATATGTAATACCTAATGTAATGTGTGTTTATGAAACATTTAATAATTAACTCATCTTCTATTTTCATTTGTGGTGGTCATTGAAGAATTTATCCACTGACTACAATATTTTGTGGACGGTTTAGCTCAAAACAGATAACACTGTATTGTAACTAAAAGCAAAAACCCTGCATTGGTAAACTCAATACAGAAAGAACAAATTAGAAGTAATTGCTGTGACAAGGAGAAGGTTAAGGTCTGCTTCTTCCTACTGCTTTTCGGACACGTTGAACTGTAACTGTAAATACCAGATATAGTACTTCAATCAATGTAACCTTATATGCACGTTCAAAATAACCTAAACCATTACCACTAATTACAAATGTATTTTTGAAAAGTATAATTTTCCATACCAACGAAAAGTAAAAGTATTTAGTAGAACATTTCCTAGCAACGGAAAGTAACAAACCAGCTTGCATATAATTAGCTAGCGGATGACGTCACAGTAAAAGAAGCACATTTAGCAAAAAAAAAAAAAAAAAAACACCCAAACTGTGGTCGACTAGTCACATGAAAGAAAAGCCAAAAATAGTCCACTCAAAAGTAAAACTTACCAGGGTCACGAAACATTTGACGACTTCTGCAGCTCCGGAAGAGTTTCCAAGAAGGAAAAAAAAGAGGTTGCAAAAACTTGTACAAACCTTTATTTAATATGTTGTAAAAACCCGGAAGTGTGAAGCTAAATGTAAATGGAGGGATGGTGGCTGAGAACGGACAAATGAAGAGCCTTTAACGTATGACTCGTCCCAATCGAAGCATATTCTTTTTAGCCTCTGCAACAATATTTGACTAAGTATGTATTAAAAGTGAATGCAAAGAGACTGATAACGTGTTCAACAGACGTTTTTGCAAATTTTTGTCATTTTAGCAGGACCTATGCCAGTGATGTCCAAAGTGCAGTCACTGGCAAAAAAACATAACATAGCTGACTTCCAGTTCCGGTTGCCATTTAACTAGCTAATAGGATGCTAACAAGGAAGGACGTTTTCTGATAAAAATCTATTAAGAACACAGTTGGACTCATGCAGTTGTATGCTAACCAGCGAATACACACAAACTGAGGCAAAATTGTTGTGTAAATTGTCGCTGTTAACTGAAAAACACACTAACCGGGGCAGACACTAACCAAGTTTCCACTGTATTGACCTACATTGGATTGGTATTAGCATCTTTAATGCACCAAATGCATCAAAGTGGCCCCCTATACTGTGACACCCCAATGCAAATTGTTCTGTTTTGTTTTTAAGGTGGAATGGCTGCAACAGCAGGTGATCCAAAAAAGAACCAAAAGAACTTTTTACTACTCTGACAAAATAACCTCACAAACTCCAGATGCTCATCATCGCAGCCAAATGCAACACTTCAAAAACCAAATGTGGAGAAATCAGTGGTACAATGTGAGTAAAACCTTAAATTCTATGTAATCAAAACAGAAATAATAACTGTATATATAGTGTTTAAATGAGAAAACATTGTAGTTACTTCATGTCCTCCCTGATTTATTTCTTACCCCCACAGCGACTAATTTGGATGTACCACAGTTTGTTCCACAGCTCTGCAGTGACGAATCGAAAGTCTGCCGGTCCCCAATGACTATTGCTGAGGCCTGGAGGAGGGGGTACACTGGGAGGGGTGTCGTGGTGTCCGTCCTTGATGATGGCATGGATGGAGAGCATCCAGACCTGAAACCAAATTACGTAAGTACCCCCCGGGATGGGATGGGATAGTCTCCGCGGTAAGGGGGACATTAATCATTATCAATTTAGCGCAGCTCTTAGTGTAAGAGCGCATAACAGAGACAGATATGGCAGACATCCTGTAGCTTTTGGGCCAAAATACTTGGAGAAGACTATTGGAATGGACATTAGACGTCCGATCCACTTAAACGTGGAGCGGACTGGTGAATAATGCTCTTTGTGATTGGTTTGATGAAACAGAGACGGATAGCTGCTGGCGTCCTATTATGTGCTGCTACTCATAATCCAATCTCACTCAGGATCCTCTCGCCAGCTTTGATGTGAACGGACAACACCGACATCCTTCTCCAAGTTATTACGAGACCACTGCAAACTAGTGAGAACTTTTCACTCCGCTCTCCTTGTGCTGTGTGCTCTCCAACCCCGTATGATGATCCTTACTTTAATTAATGCTCCATTTTCCTCTTCATTCTCCTGTAATTACATCCATATATGAATATGCAAATTACCCCCCGTTTTGAGTTCTGGCTTCTCACTGGTTTGATGTAACGGAAATAGACCTCCTTCATACAATATGCATCCATGCTCATGTTCTGATGTTCTCCTCCTTCTTCTCTGCAGCCATGGGACTTGGTGTGCAGGGATAGTGGCCGCCGCAAACTACTCCCCGTGCACGAAGGGAGTGGCTTTCCGAGCACGGATCGGCGGTGAGTCCACATGGAAAGACTCCTAGAGGTCAGCCGTTTAGACCAACATGACTATTTATGGATCCCATCCCCCTACACACAGGTGTCCGAATGCTGGATGGACTGGAAGAGGAAGTGACGGACATCGTGGAGGCGCAGGCGCTGAGCTTCAAACCGCAACATGTTGATGTTTACTTAGCTAGCTGGGGGCCAGAAGATGATGGTGCCACTGTGGATGGACCTGGGCCCCTGACTCGCCTCGCTTTGCAGAACGGCATTGAAACAGTGAGGATCTGCCATATGTCCTCAAATAGTGGCCAAGGGCGTTCAAGTGCAGAGGTGTCTATTTGAGATGAGATCGTTAGTTGTACAAATGCTTAAGGCCACCCTTAGCTAGACACACTGAGGTTGAATGACTAACGGAGAATTCCTACTCCCACATATTGATAGTCACAGTTTTTGAATACGCGACTGAAACACACAAGTGCAAGCGCTTGGGCAAAGTTCCAACTTTTAGATGAGACAATAGCCTCTTTTACACAGAAATGTGGCAACATTGGCATAACAGAAAGTTCAGCATTTATCCGCCTTTGCCTTTCCCACAGAACCTAGAAAAAAAGCAGGATATTGACGCAACTGAGTGTGCATCCACATAACTGCGTCATCCAGTGCCAGCGTGAAAATAAGGTGTCTATTTGGAGAGAGGTTATACCATAGAATAAAAAAGTTTGTTACATCTGTGAGGACTCAAGGACTTTTCCACCGCATTCTTAACGAGCAGGATCACGGTTGATGAATGGCCTCTGTCTGCTGCTGTAATTAAAAATAGGGCCGACACGGGAGGGGCTCTGTTTATGTCTGGCCGACGGGAAACGGCGGTCAAAAAGGTGATCACTGCTCGTGCGACGGCTACAGCAACAGCATCTACACCATTTCCATCAGCAGCAGCATCCAGCGCAGGAATGGGGCAGACTATCAGGAGAGGTGCTCGTCCACGCTGGCTACAGCCTCCACTGCAGAGGAGATTGTGAGTAGAGGGTGTAAACACAATTACAATACCTTTAGTGTACAGGTACTGTGCAAGGAAGGAATACATGTACAGCAAGTCAATGCCTTTAAAAATTACCTTTATGCTACGGGTTCTTGTTAAGGGAAAACAGAGAAACTTAAATGGCACCTAATAAAGCACAGATTTCCACAAACAGGTATAAAAAAATATTTTTATCTTTTTTTTTTGGTAGGACTTATTTAGCAGGTAGGCTACTTCCTGGTTCACAGAGAAATGACAACAGGATTTGCAAGGATTTGCTGTGCGCTGACAACGCAAGATCAGCGCACGCACGCAGCTTAGAGGGAACATTGCTGGAGGCCCTTGAAAAAATAAACAAAAAAAATGTAAAACGCATGGAGGATGGCATGGGATCAAGCCTGCGCCCGCTGCCTTAAAAGGGAGCAGCTGTACCATTACACCATCAGGAACTGACAGTTGAGCAGGTGAATTAATTGCCTCGGCCTGACTCTACACCCCACGTCAGCAATCCGCATCCTTTTGCGCATTTGGATAGAATGTGCCCCCTTGTGCAAAATGAGGCCCCCCGTGGACTGTGGAGTCATGCCCACAGCACGTAATCTTTGTGTACGTAATCCAAGCTAACCAACAAACGCCAATCAAATCAGTACCTCACACTTTCACGCTTGGCAGAGGTAATTAGGTTTGTTAATTATATTATTATTATGTAGTATTATATATATTTATACTATATATTATATGTACCATTTATACAATATATTATTGTTTTGAAAGAGCCTATTTATATTTCCAAGGCAATTTTACAGTTTCTCTGTGAAATGAAAATGAGTTTTACATTTCAATTTTCACATTTAATTTAGATTTCATGTTAAAAAGGTTGGTTTTTTTCATAATTTGTAGACCTAATCAATGTGTGGCTCTTAGGGAATAAAACCGGGTAATAAAATGTTCAAGTACTTGCTTCTTGTTAGAGAATTTTTTTTTAAACTTACAAATGGGTAGAAATGAGGTTTGTTCATTCCCTTTGCATGTCCACAGCCTTTTCCCATTCACATTCATAAAAGATGTTGTTGTTAGATGATAAACAGCTGAAGGGACTTCATCTGTTTCACAGCCAGTGTTGGCGCCACAGCAGAGCTGCAGCACAGCTAAATCCGGGTCGGCCCTCTCGGTCTCCATGGCTGCCGGGGTCATTGCGCTCGCGCTGGAGGCAAAGTACGTTCACAGTGAAGCAAAAATACATACAATGCAACACTGAAATGCACTGGTATGATGAGGTGATGTTCTTCTCTGTGTGACCTTTTCCCAGCCCTCTGCTAACCTGGAGAGACGTGCAGCACATCATTGTTCTGACGTCAGATGCTCGTCGACTTGTGGCGGCCGACTGGCGCAAGAATGGCGCTGGACACAAAGGTACTATACCTGGAAAAGACATCAAAAGTGGTCACACATCCAAATGCTCCTGATCCAAACGAATCCAATACAAAACTTATATAAAAAATTTAGCCTTTTTAATGTTCAACTTAAGAGTGACACTGTCAGTAAGTTATTCATTTAAAAGTGTGTTTACTATTGTGGTTGTTTACTTACAACTTTTTTTGACACATTGGTTATCGTATTTTGAAATGAGATGTGCAAAATATTAGAAATAACTTTTGGTATTGTTAAAAGTAAGCTACTTAAACTGGCTGAAATGTTATGCGGGTCTTGAATTGGATTGGATTAAATTACATTATGCTGTCGTACTAACAATACATTCAGCATTATAAGTAAAAGTGCACAAATGGCTGTCCAACATCATAATTATTAATATTTTAATACTTACTCTCTCATATCATTGTGAGGGCATGTTGACCTTGTTTACTATCACCAAGCCCCCCTACCAGTAATTAACCACAGTTCTAATTCAATTACCCCTGCTGCTGTTGTTCCTAACTAATTTAATTAAATTAGTTCAGTGACGCTACAGATATGACATCTATATACATATACTGTACATATACTGTATCTATAATATAAGATCACCATCTCTTTGCTTGTTATGAGAAAAATCCACCAGCATTTCGTACTTTTAATAGAATCTTATTAATGGAGAACATGATACTCGGTTAGAATGGTTTGCAAAATATTCTCTCAAGTTGTTTTTGGGGAAACAAGTAAAACATAAAATAGGAAGCATACACACTAATGAGACACTGTGTGTATAACGCTGATAAACGCCTACAAACTCCTGGGAGTGTTCGAGGTTGTGTGAAACTAGAGCACCTTTTATGCACCAGCTAATGAGTATATGTGTGTATGTGTGTGTGTTCGCGTGTGTGTGTGTGTGTGTGTGTGTGTGTGTGTGTGTTTCAGTGAGCCACCTGTATGGCTTTGGCCTGCTGGATGCAGAGAGTATGGTATTGCAGGCTAAGCGATGGAGACGAGTCCCCTCACAGCTTATGTGTGTAGTGGAGGCGCCCGCTCACTTAAACAGGTATGACATCATGCATTCAGCACTTTTCCACCATATATCTCCACTCCCTGGCCATAAGATCAGATACACCTGCACGATTTAATGAGAACCAACACAAGAGGGAAAGAGAACAGATACACTCGTACTGTTCCACTCCAATCCTGTAGGTGGCAGTATTACATTACAAAGTGCATAACTGATACAGTCTGAAAGCTTGATCCACTGGATCTAGTAGGTCACTGCCCCACGTTGCCTTTAATCGTACTTTTATCCAGGTCTGCATCAGCATTTAAGGGGTTTTGGTTTCCTTCCTTTATTACTTTCTTATGTGGTTCTCCTTTTCTGTTATGACAGAATAATTCCTGCAGGCCCCGTCTTGACATCTGTGTTGGAGACAGCTGGCGGCTCCAGAACATCCAAACAGCACGTACGATATGTGGAGCACGTGGTGGTGCGTGTCACCGTTGCTTGCAGTCGCCGTGGCGACCTTTCGATCACGCTCACATCACCTTCGGGCACCGTGTCGCAGCTTCTAGACAAAAGGTAGCGACCTTGCCTCCGAATTAAGTCACTTATTAGCGCCATCTTTCAGCAAAAAGCCCCTCTGGGATTCATTTTCGGGAGAGCTTTTGGCAGCAAAACCGGAAGATCAGTTGTGACGCTCATCTGGTGTTTCATGGGATTTAGTTTGTTGGCGCGCTTCCCAGAAAATTAATCCCTTTCCACACTCCAACTTTAATCAATAGTTTTTGTTATTACGAATAAGTTTGCAGTTGTGTAGAACTGCACTGCATCACACTAAATGTTTGTAATATTTTCATTACCTTGATTTGGCTACATTTTATTTTTTATTTCTAACAATTTTATTCTAGTATATCTTCTCAAGGGACAAGAATATAAAAATGAAACTTGGGTATGCTTTAGAGTAGTCTGTGTACAGCTTGTAATGCAGTATGGATTTACTAATCGGGTGTCAAAAGATCCCCGGTCACAAGATTTCTCGTTCAGAAAAAAAATGTCTAGTGGGCACTAAGTCTGGGACGATAAAACGTAATTATTCACACAGTAAATGAAAATGAACTTGATCATTCTGCTGGCCTCATTATATTGGCATGTGCATGCATGTCTGTTTTCCTCATCTCTCGCCTCCAAGCAGGCAGGAAGAGAGTTCGCTCTGTGCATTGGTTTCAGCACCTTGGCGCGTTTGTTCCATAGAACAATGGCATGGAGGGAGTGAACCCTTTTGTCAGTCATACAATCCCTTTGTCTAAGTGGGTGGAGGCGGGGCCGCTAGCATACACACAGTGCAGAAGAGTGTAACGTAGTAGAAGTTAAATCAATAAATTGCAATATGTTGTCATATATTCTTTATATTTTTTCCTTGTACTTTTCTTAAAAGTCATGTTAAAGTCTCGTCTCATCTGGTTTTCATAGACCCAATCTTGTGTATCGTCTCATCTCTTGAACAGCCCTTTTTACTACCCACTGAAAATGAGCACATCATTATTCTCTAAATAGCTAACAACACAAGTGACTACCAATATAAGTGGGTCTTGCCTACAGTCAAGTTGGCAGTGGTAGCATCATCCTCTGCTGCCGGCACATGGGAGCTTTGTGTTGACTTATTCAGTGGACAATAACTCTGTACCACTATACAAGCTGCACACTGACTGCATATACAAGTTGACTTTCTACAGTATTGTCCCTTGAGAAGATATCGTCAATGGTTGCTGAAATGTGAGGTGTGTGTTCACCTTGGTGAAGATAATCAGCATTGGCATCTGTGTGTTAATAATGTGATGTTTATGTTTAGGCCTCATGACAACTCCACCGAGGGATTTCACAAGTGGGAATTCATGACAACTCACTGCTGGGGGGAGCAGGCAGCTGGGGAGTGGACCTTGAAAATCCGTGATTCTCCCTCTGAAGGGAGAGAAAACTGGGAAACAGGTGTGCTTTTTATCTTTATAACTATCTCAGTGTTGTGATAGAACTCCATAAAAACACAGCGCAGGCCTCTGCGGAGCGTAATGCTTATCAGGCCCCTCCCTCTTTCTTCTCCCGTGTTTCTCCCACAGGGATGCTGAAGGATTGGTCTCTGGTGATTTATGGCACCGCAGAGCCTCCGTATCCTGTGCATCGCCGGCGAACGCGGTCGGATGAGATGCCGAAGGATGAGGACTTCACTGAAGAATACACTGGTATGTGTTCCACACGCGTACAGGAAAATTGAAGAACATGGGGGCCATTTTGACTCTTGATTTTTAACTC
The DNA here is from genome assembly GCF_027744805.1 of Dunckerocampus dactyliophorus. Taxonomy (NCBI): domain Eukaryota; kingdom Metazoa; phylum Chordata; class Actinopteri; order Syngnathiformes; family Syngnathidae; genus Dunckerocampus; species Dunckerocampus dactyliophorus. The sequence goes on along the minus strand of NC_072835.1, from coordinate 18,714,139 downwards.
CTGACTTTTGATTTTGTCCAAATGGATTTATTTACCATCACTCATAAAAAGGAGTAAACTCATAATTTGGTCACACTTTACAATAAGGTACACAAAAATACAGTACTTACTGAGGAACTTATGAGAAACTAATGACTAAGGCACATAAATTTAGATGACTTGCTGAGGAACTAATCAAGAACTAATGAGGAACTAATGAGTAGAGTAGTTACTGAGGAACTAAGGCACATAAATTTAGTGTAGTTACTGAGAAACTAATCAAGAACTAATGAATAAGTAATGAGTAGAGGTTAGGGTTAGGGTTAGGGTTAGGGTTAGGTAGGTTCGTTCTACATAATTGTGTACCTTATTGTAAAGTGTTTTTTCAATCATTTTTCGATATTTCAAAAGATAAAAAGGCTATTGCTGTTTACTGGGGTCAAATGACTGAAATATATACAAACACATTTTTATGTGTATGACTGTACAAAAAAGGCTAAAGAAGAAATTATATTTATAAAGACGCACTTTGTGCCAGCCTTGGGTTATAGGTGAGAAAAATTTCTACTTATATAGTTTTTTATGCTTATCTACTTTTTTTCCCTATTTTTACAGTCATTTTTGTTAGGGTTTTTATGTATCATATTGTTGCAGGCAAGTTTTTTTTTTCCTTTAAAGTCTACAAAAAAACATCCTGTATGTCAGCTTTGTGTTATAGGTTACAAAGCGTATCATTAATCTTATTAGTACCAAGTTTTTCTTGTTACATTATGCATTTTTGCTTTTTCTCCATTTTTGGTAGTTTGTTTTTTTTTTCTCTATGTACTGCGGGCCAATTAAAAACAAGCTGCTTGCCGCAAATGGCCCCAGGCCACACTTTGGACACCCTAGCCTTTTACAAAAACAATGAAAAAAATATTTTGGTAATGATCAATGCTTTAATGTTGCTCAGATTTGGCATAAACTTTTTTCTCGCAACCTTTTTTTTCTTTTCACAGTGGCCCTAAAACGTCTTGTAATGTTCCGATGTGGGCTTTCTTTCATTTTATTTTTAGTATATGCCGCAGGCCTATATGAAATGAGCTGCGGGCCGCAAATGGCGCCCCCATACTGCACTTTGGACACCCTTGGTTTCAAGCATGTGACAAACATGTGTCTTTACCATTCAAGGACCCTGCGACCCAGAATGCAGTGACGACGGTTGTGAAGGTCCCAGTCCCAGGCAGTGTGTCATGTGCTCCCACTTTTTCCTTAAATTCAAGAATAACACATGGTTAGCATAAATGGTTGTGATTTAGACTCACATTTCGATGACAAACCAATGTTGTCTTTCCATCCAACAGGATGTGTGTGTCAGAGTGTCCTAGGGGTTTCTGGGGGGACCGGCGGCGTTGTAAGCGCTGTTACTCCTCCTGTGAGAGCTGTACAGGAAGTCGTAGTAATCAGTGCACCTCCTGTCAACCCGGTAGTCACCTGACGGAGGGGACCAACACCTGCACTGCTATCTGCCAGGAGGACTATTACCTGGACCATGGTTGGTTATTTGTGGCCTTAACTTTTGTGTCAGAAAATGTGCGTGAATCCTAGAATGTCAATGCAACTTAAAAAAAAACAAAAAAACCCCACCAGCAACACTTTTTAAAGCACGACAGCATTAATTTAAGAGCTTGACTCGCAGCATTCACACAAAGATCAGTGTACTCTGTAGTGCACAGCCAGATTTGCTGAGAAGCCTCCAGTCTGTTAAGGTGTGTGTGTGCTTGTGTGTGTAAGTCTGATAAATCACTCGGGTGTATTGTTTGATTTCCCCCCATAGATGCAAATATGTGCAGAAAGTGCAGCGAGAACTGCTTGAGGTGCACCTCCTCCAGCGTCTGCACGGAATGCAAAGCAGACACGAGGTGAAGACAAAGCCTTTGATGAGGCCCCTGCCGACTGCTTAGTAAACAATACAGGCCGCGTGCGTGCTACCGCCTCGTACAATGACACTATTTTTTTTTTTTACAAGTCTGCATCTCCAGATAAGGGTTATCTTGACTATTTTCCTTTTTGCATTAGCAGAGCATCACAAGGAACGACGAAACACGTCCGGCCGGGCAAAACTCTTGGGGATACAAAAAAAACGCATAGAATTTATACAATTATCGTAACAGAAGCATCGGGGTTGTAGTTGAATTCTTATCCTTTACCTTTTAATGCATTGGTATTCTCCCTGGAGAAATATCTGAAAAAAAAACTGTCTGAAAGTTTATACATGCAATCCAAAAGGTGGTGCTTAACGGCTTAATTTCAAGTGAGCCTGAGCTTTTCTTCTTTTCACACCCACACAAAAAATGGGGTTGTCTGATATTAAAGGTCATTTTATATTCAGGCCAATACGGTGCTAATCCTGACGTGGCATCTCATTACAGGCACTGCCCCCCACATGGATTTTATATTTAATACAGAGCGTTTGTCTCGTGACATCTCCTTTACTTCAGAACTACTACTAATCATTTAAATACTGGGGCACTCGCAAGTCAGTGAGGTAACAGTAGCTCTTTCTTTGGCAGAAGCGATCAGTGCACTCACGACGTGATTGTTAACCCATTGGAAACCGCAGGATGTCATTACTCAGTAACAGTCTGACTCACGGTGTCATCTTACAAAGAACACTAAACTCCTTACACAGCAACTTAACACCCAAAAGGTATACCTAATAAATACACCAACAAGTACCAATATGAGTTTAAATTGGAAAAAACAACTATTTAAAAGTTTTCCCATATTTCAATGCGTCTTAGCAGCGCAGACGCTGCAATGATGTCAGCCTCCCGCTGGGCTTCTCTGGCTCCCTCTGGTGGACAGAGGTAGCATTGCAGTGTCATCCATCCATCCATTTTCTATGCCACTTGTCCTCCAATTATGTATGACGTTATAACTTGTCTCTATAGTGGCTGAAAATTTCCTGGAAAATAATTTCAGGGAAAGTGGTAACCATAATTTTGCATCCCCAAGAATTTTGCACTATACACTCCAGCGAAATGCTTCCAAAAAACTTGTTGGACATTGGGAATTTGGTTGTACTGAAATTGACAACAGAATTACTTATTTTCGGCAGTTGTAATATGCAATTTACAGAATAAGTTATCTATGCACAAAATTCCATGCAGAAGGAACTACGAGCAGCGTTCCAATGCACGTTTAGAAGATCAAAAATGCCTAACTTGGCAGTTGTCTGGAATACAGCATTGCTACATTCCAGGAATTGTCACTTTGAGGCTTGCAAAAGTTACACTTTGTAATTAACATAATACTAACTACCTGCCATTATAGAAAAAAACTTAATTTAAAACGTTTTACAGTAAGAGCTCTTGCAGCAATTGGATGCATTTTGCTTAAATAGGTCAGTGTTTCCTGGAAGTGTGCATGTGCTCTAAGGAAGTGGGATTATGGGGGCTCTATTATAGAGTTACTCTATAGTAGAGCACCTCTAATCCCACACTAGCTATACAGGTATAAAGCCTCTATACCTGCCCTACCCGGGGCCCTTGGCATCCCACACTACGCCACTGCATCCTTCTGACAAATTAAATCATATTGTTGAGTTCGAAGTCTCACGTCTTCAGCTCTCTGTGACTCACCTCACCTAGCGCTCGCAATGGCAGCTGTGGGTTGGTAAGCAAAGCTCACGGGCTAATGGCAATGAGTCAGCCTTGCGCCGGCGCGTGATTGGCTGTGGCTGTCACGCCGCCTCATGTTCTCTCCGCCCTCTCTCCAGTCTGCGCGGGAACCGGTGCCAGCGAAGCTGCGCGCCAGGATTCTACCACGACGAGGGGGAGGGCCTGTGCAAAGCTTGCCACCGGGTCTGCGCTGCTTGTGCAGGTGAGAGGTCAAAGGGCTGAACCGGCTCTAGGGAAGTGTGACTAAGAGGAAACTGCTGTTGTGTGTCGGTCTTACCTTTCTTCTATCTGTCCCACGTGGCATCAGGTGCAGGCGTTGAGGCGTGCACACAATGTGCGCAAGGCTACTTAATGGAGGAATGGAGGTGTGTTCCCTCCTGCAGTAGCGGCTTCTTCGCTACGGAGCCAAACCGGGAGATAGCTGATGGGCACAGGATGTGTAGGAGGTGAGCTCACTGGTGTGTGCTCAGGTGTGGGTGGCTTGTTTATCTGCTGATGGCAGGCCTTGTTCTGCTGCGTGCCTCCTGTATGTGTGTGTGTATGCGTGTTCCACTGTTGTTATGTGCTGCAATCCTGTCGATGTGCTCTACCTCTACAGGTGCGACGCCAGCTGTCTCACCTGTATCGGGCCGAGCCAAGCCAACTGCAGCAGCTGTTCTAGCGGTCATAGCCTGCAGGAGGGGGAGTGTGTACTCAACACGGCATGCGCAGATGGTCAGCTTCTGCCAGCTTTTATTGGCTCACGTCCTCTAAATAAACATAATATAAAGCAGCGTGGACACATTGAGCTGTTTGCTTTCACACTTTTAACTGTAAAGAGACAGTCATTGCTTTGACAACAGCGCAACATCACCACTCAAGTACTTCCTCAGAGGCCAAAATATTAATGCCTGAAATGTTTTTTTGATTGTATAACATTACAGCAGAGTACCAAGACATTAATGGCCAGTGTCACCCATGTCATCCAACGTGCCAGAAGTGCACAGGGCCACAAAAGTGGGAGTGCATCAGCTGTTTTGCTTCACGGTGAGTTGGATTCCAATGCTAATGACCTCAAGTAGGATACAATACGATGAATCTAAAGCAGTAAGATGCTGAAAAACATTGCAAAATGATCACAAAATCTACAAAATTTCACAAATTTTATAATAGATTTATTTACTGAAGTATTTTCCAGTAGGGATAGGCATGACAATGAATTGACAGTGAAGAATTCAGGGATTAATTGTTGATTAATCAATCTGGAAGCAACTGAGGAAAAATGGAGTGCACTGCTTGTTGCAACCAGCAGAGGTGCTGTTGAGTCAAACTCAACTAGTTTTTGCTCTGAAGAAGAAGCTTTTATTTTTTTTTCATTACAAATCCTTAATTGTTTAATTATTATAAAAATGGAATAAAAAATATTTATGTGGAAAAAATACACTTTCTAGGTTTTTTTTGCCATTTAAATACATTTGTAAAACATTTACAAAAACAAACAAAAAAAGAACTCTGCCAAGCAGCCAGTTGCAAGACATGACTGGAAAAAAAATAGATGCCATTTTGTGCTGATGTTTTTTTTTTTTACAGCGTATGAACGCTGTTACAGTCTGAGCCTTGCCCTTTAAAAAGAATTGTGGGAAGTTGAGTCTTGCAGTTCTGTGCTTTAGCACCAGAAGGCGGTGTCACTCTCTCTCTTCTGTCTGCACTGCCCATTGTGTTCTGCATCCTGATTGGTTGTAGATCATTGTCAATCAAGCTCCTACCAAACTAGCTAACCCTGTGAGCTGCTTGCTAACCGCCAATGCTGTAAACAATAGAAGACACTAACCTTGTGAGGAAAATACTATGACAGGAGCAATATATTTTATGTTTTTGGTAGGGATACTCCGATCGATCGTCCACCGATCAATATCTACATGTGTGTGCTGTGTCACGTAGGGTTGCCAACACCCATATTCAGCCAAAAACTGACACGCTTCGTCCTGCATTGCCGCGAGATTCAAAACTAATCTGTAAAAGCTCATGGATTGAGTTCTGACAGCTTGACACAGGCTACGCCAATCGATGCCAGCGTGTTTGATCACTGCCTTATCAAACGTATTGCCGTTGGATTGGTATGGGAATCGGCAGCATAAAACCCTGATCGGAGCATCCCTAGCTTTTGTAGCAAATTCTACTAAAGTCTCATGAGTTCCCGTGCTTGTTTCATAAATAGTAGCAAAGTGACACTGTATGTTCTTTAAAGGCACACACTATAGCATAGCCTGAAACTAACTTCCAATCTATAGGGGTAGCCAGTGTGGTTTAGAAGTGGCGTGGTTTGCTAAGGCATCCAACCAATTGCAGCCCCAACCCTAGAATGGTGTTGCTACTCTAACTAGCTAGAAGCAACATGCAGAAGTTAAATTCACTGTGTTTTTTTGATGCGTGTTGTTGCAGCGCTCTGGACGAGGGCCATTGCTTAACGGAGTGCGCCAGGGGCAAGTACCAGTTGGGTGGGCGGTGTCACCTGTGTGATCACACCTGTGCCACATGTGTAGAGGCAGGGCTTGCCAACTGTACCAGCTGTGACACTGGTAAGGACCACCCATTTCAAAGAAAATAAATTATGGAGATTAAAATAACCACTAAACACCGCAGATAAGTTTGGAATGGAGCGTTACCTGCACGGAGACCGCTGTGTGGACACCTGTCCCGAGGCATTCTACCACACCAAGGAGAGGAGCTGTGAGCCCTGCTCGGACAACTGCAGGCTCTGCACAAGCTCCGTGCACTGTCTCAAGTGTAACTCCAGCTACTATGTCTCTGAGGGTGCTTGTGCCAAGCTGGAGTGTGGAGAAGGCAAGCAAAGTCCTATGATTACCTCGGAGTTTGTTTTGTTGACTTCTACACAAAGATGGATTACCTCTCTTTTATAGGAGAAGTAGAAGATCCAGATTACAGCGACTGCATGGCTTGCGAGGAGGGTTGTCGGCAGTGTGTCTTGTGTAAGTCTTGACATTAGATGCTGCAGGCTGTGCGCTCCTTGCCACGTTTTTTAGAAACAGTACAATAAAGGAGGTCAGTTTTCGGTCCCAATGCGTCCATCCATCTTTTTTAAGCCGGAACAAACCCAATGTGTCTTTCTGTAAAGACCAGACAAATGAACAATCTTTAACAAACGTTCACAAGCTTTTTGATCAACTCCTTCATCTTAAGTGTTCTTTTTAACATTGAAGACAAGTTAGTGTTCAAGAAATTTAACGTACGTGTTCTTGCTAACAGTGAAGACAATTTAGAGGGTTTAACAAACAACGTACGTGTTGTTATGAACATTGAAAACAATTTGCAGTGTTGAACAAATTTAAGGTACATGTTCTCGTTAAAAATTGAAGACGATTTAGAATGTTTAACAAATTTAACGAACATGTTCTTGTTAACGTTGAAGACAATTTAGAGGGTTTAACAAACAACGTACGTGTTTTTGTTAAAGACAATTTAGAGTGTTCAACAAATTTAGCAAACATGTTTTTGTTAAACACCGAAGACAATTTGGGGTGTTTAACCAATTTAACGTATACGTTCTTGTTAAGATTGAAGACAGTTTAGTGTTCGACAAATTTAACGTACATTTTACTGTTAAACACTGAAGATGGATTAAGCGGCAATTTAAAAAAAACGAAGAGTTTTTCAAAACATTGAAGAAACGAATTGCTTTCTTCAATGAACTTCAACAACAGATTCAGACAAGGAACTTTCTTGTTGTGAAGCAAGAGTACTAACCACTGCTGTACTCGATGGAGCCGTAATTTAATACACTTTAAAAATAAAAGTGTAAATGTTCCTGTTCCAGATCCAAAAGGGCTACAGGCATGTTCTCTGAACTGTCAAGATAGCCTCATACCCTGTGATATTTTCCTTGAAATTTTAGAAATATTGAGTTGTTTTGTGTGTACCAAGGGTCCACTGTCCTTGTTTTTTCCTGAGTGTGTTTTTTTTTCCTGTTTCAAAGTAGAGCTGAGGTGTTTTGTCTGCTTCCAACAGATAACCCCAGGCATTGCCTGTCCTGCAAAGAAGGCTTTTACAAGTAAGGCTGTGTGCCTCGTGTGATCTCGCCTTCGTTTACTCAGCCCCCGCTCCAGTAGAAGTGAATGGGCGTTTTTGGCCTTAAGAGTGAAATGGACAAATGAACTTTAGGTGTTCTTGTGAGTGTGCGGTTGAGTGAAGGAGCTCATCGACCGCCGCTTTTGTGATCAGTTTCCAGGATGGCTGCTACAAAAACTGCCCTGCTAAGACGTACAGCGTGGAGTACGAAATGACCTGCATCCCATGTGACGACAACTGCGTGAGCTGCGACCAGCACGAGTGCTACTGGTGCGAGACTGACCTCTTCCTGTCAGGTACCCCCCTAATCCCCTATACAAAGAAGACGAGTGTTTTGCTGTTCGCCATTTTAGAGCCTGAAAACGCAAACAAACAAAAACAGGCTGTAAAAGCGGAAGCTTGTACGTCACTACTTAAACAGCGATGGACCACAGCAGCATTGGAACCGCTGTTGCTCAATCTACACTTGTCCGTCAAAGTGTACATTTACCATCCCGGCACAACGCCACCTTTTTGAGTTGTTTTAACAATGTTGCTGTGTAATTATACCCTTACTGGCGCTTCAATCCTAAAAAGCGCTCAAAATTATTCAACCCCTTTTATAAATTACTATTTTCAAAATGTACAAATGGCTAATTTAATGAAAATACAGTAATCCCTCGTTTATTGCAGTGAATTGGTTTCAGACCCGACCGTCAAAAGTGAGTTTCAATGAAGTAGGATTCCTTCCATTTATAAATCGGATATTTTCGTAGTTAGACCATAGTCCAAATACGGTTTTTAACACTATTAGAGCCTCTAGACATGACGCAACACCCCTATAGTCACCTTTACACTCGTATAACCCAGTGTAGTACACATAAGTGTAAACAAGCCCTAACTTGTGCTTGTGTGTGTGTTGCTATAAATATAGGTGATAAATATAGGTGAGCTGAGGGGTGGGGGGACAGGCAGTGACATCAGGGGTTCAGAGTTGAGTTTTAGCTTTGCGTCGGAAACTGCAGTAACAGTAGCCCGTGTTTGGGATTATTGTGCCTGTTTTGAGATAATTCAAAACTGCAGTAAAAACCTGTTCTGGCCATCAAGTTTGGTGTTTTGTGTTTCACACTGAACATTACAGTACCATTACTGACACCTAGTGAACAGTGTAGAATACTACATATCATTCACAGCGTGTTTGAATGTGTTTTTTGAATGCTTTATATTTGTATTTTAGTTCATTTAGCCATTTTTATGCTTGAAAATGCTTAAATTAGGCACAAAATATGTAAAAGTGCCTTCAACGTGCATATTTTTTGACTAATAAAATGCTGTATTGAACCCCGAAACAGCATGATTAATTAATGTATTTTTTTTTAAATCGCAAGAGAGTGAAGCCATGAAAATTTGAACCTGAAAGTGGTGAGGGACGACTGTACAAAGTGTTTGTCATACTATATGTGTAGAACTATTAAAATCGTTTTGTGTTTTGTTGGTTTCCTGCAAAGTACTGCAGGTTTTTAACTTTTGCAAATAACTAAAATTTACAATGAGGGTTGAATCATTTGTAGTGACCCTCAGAAAGTCAAATCTTACACATTTATTTTATTGACTGCGCTATAAGATGCTCTTTTTTTCTAGACAAAAAAGTCTCAAAAAGACCAGTCGTCTTATATTCGAGGTCTAGCGGTTTATCCATGAAAACAAATTGGTGGCGCCAAACGACTTCTCCCCGAGCAAGTCTGAGCTTTTCTTCCTGTCACTCACACAGACAGATGCAGCCATACACAGTATCTAAAAAAAAAATGTTTCTCAGACGTTACCTATGTTACTCGCAGTGTAGGTCTGGACCCCAGATGCAAAGGCACAACGCCAAAAAACAGTTATAGTCTCTTTTAATGAGAGTCACACAAGTTACAACAAAACCAACAGAGGGAGCAGCAGGCACCGGCTGAGCTGGCAAAAGGCACCATGAAAACTTCCTGTTATAAAAGTGTGTGTGTAAAAGTGTTTTAAACAACTGTTATAAAACCGGGCATCCTACTAGACGACACGATAACTCTTAAATGTCCAAAAAGTGGAAGAAATCCAAGGGAGCATTGTGCATGGAAGGAAGAACCGTCATCTCCCAGCTACAAACAATTTTAGGTGAGAAACGGAACCATTTCATTGAATCAAAAACCAAAAAAAAGATGAATTTTGTCTTTGATTCTGTTTTTTAAAAATATGCTTCCAAAAATGGGAAATGAAACGGAGGGGTCATCTGATATTCCGGTCAGTGCTTGTTGAATAACAAATAATTATGTGTGAAAATACTTGGTACAGTATTATGTAAATGTACTTTTCTACTATTCTAAAACCTAATTTAGTGTCTTTGTTGATAGCATAAAACATTTTGATGTGATCATTTATTTCAAGTATGTACACACAGATGCACGGCGCAATAAAAGCGTGATCCGTCTTGAAAGTGCTTGAATTTGACCCTGGTGAAGATGTATGAACCCTGTCATTCAGATAGGATGGCTACGTGTGTTTTCCGTCACCACTGAATATTTAGTATGAAAAAAACAAATAAATGTCTTTTGTTTTTTTTGTCCTTCAGAGGGGAAGTGTGTGTCTGTGTGCCCTGACGGTTACTACGGCGATGAAGACACTAACGACTGCGAGGAGTGTCACGCAGACTGTGTGTCGTGCAGCGGCCCCGATATCGACGACTGTGAGTCCTGTGAAGAGGGCAAAACACTGGAAATTGGACAGTGTGTGTCTTCCGATGCCGTCTGTCCCTTTGGGACGTTTCGCAACGGTGAGAATAACACTTCAGCATTCTATTCAACCAAAATCAATCAGGGATTTGGAAACTTAAGTATTCAGTCAGCTACTCAACCTCTGCCAGGAAGACTTTGAGATAATCGATCGTAAACTCCTGAACAAAATCTCGAAACCGGAGGAAAATTACAAGTATTGTGGATTGTAACCAGATTGTGGTTGCAATAACTATCAATAATAACTAAAAATAACTGGTTGATAAATCAATAAATGTCAATAAATGTTTTTTGGGATGCAGTCAGCATCAGTGATGGGCTTCATTTGGGTCAAGGATCGGCCTTTGTCTTCACAGACAAGCGCAAAAGATGTTTTTTTGAGTCGCACGTTTTTGTCCCATAAGCCAGGGGGAAGCTTTCAGGTGAAATGAATGAAAAAAAAAAACACTTACAAAAATACATTTGTAAATAACTACTAATTGCATATCATTTTTTTATTTAAAAAATAATATAGGGTAAATAAAGTTACAAATCCCATGGTTTTTGCATGTATATGGTATTTGTTGCAAGCGGCGGCCCACCCACTTTGTTTGACGGTCCTTGAACGCACCATTGTGCATGTGCACCAGACTTGATCGACCAACGACAGGCTTTTATTATTTTAGAATGATTTATCTCACAACAGGCACAATATTAACATTTTAATAATAGTAATCATCATAATAATACGGGCCATACTCCGGCTAAAACTCAACTCTGAATCCCCGACATCACTTCCTGTCCACACGTCCGGAAGACATTTACTGAAACACACACGAGCATGAGTCTTAATTACAGTATGTCTTAAATGGCTTATTTTCTCTGATTATGTCTGCTATATTGGGTAATATGAGTGTAAGGCCTCGGTCACAGACCCACCGTACGTGTTTTTAGTTTGTACGTTTTTTGCGGAGGCGACCGCCGCCACGTTTTTCTGAAAGCGTGGGGAGGGAGTGGGAAGAGCAGGGAGGGAGCACGTCACTTGCACAGTTGCACAAGGTGTAAGTACGTCTGGCCGCGAGCGGTTGCGTGCATTGTACGTTGCGCTCATGATAAGTGAGTTGTGCACGCTTACAGCGTGCTTGCAACACTGTGCTTTAGCTCACAGGACGGTAAAAAAAAGTAAATTACAATCGTTGTTGCTCAAAAATAAAACATCTTTTGTTATTATTATATTATATTATATTGATTACATCGCAGACCGACATTTTATTTCACTACTAAAATGTGAAATTAAAAGAAGGGAATTGTGAGCTAGGACCTTTTTCAGTATTTGTGCATATAACGCCACAAAAAATGGTCAGAGCACTCGGAAAGGTGTGAATCACACTATGGGGGGGAACTATGGCGCTTGGCGGAGGTCTGCGTTCTGCGTGCTTTTATTTGTGTGTCTCATTGGCAGCTGAGGGCACGCGCGTCTGTAGCCTCGACGCAGCGAAATTTCCACACTAAAAGTGCTACGTCATGTCTACGTGCTCCCAAATCCGCACAGAGGCTGTGCAAGTAGACAGCACACACTTGCAAGTACTGCGGGTTGGGACCCCCGCCTAAAGGTGACTATAGGGGTGTTATTTCATGTCTAGACGGCTCTAATAATGAAGTCATAAACGGGGTTTCTATCCTCTAACTACGAAAATATTCAGTTTATTAATATTGAACTCTACTTTGTGGAAATTCACTTATCGTGGTCGGGTCTGGAACCAATGACTCACGATAAACGAGGGATTACTGTTTCACAATTATCGATGCTGTGGTCATCAAAGCAGTCCTTATGTCCTACAGAAGAATGTGTTTGTTTCTGTAGATGATGGCGAGTGTGTGGATTGTCACCCATCCTGTGAGTCCTGCTCTGGAGAAGACAAGAACCAGTGTACAAAATGTGCAGAAGGTCTGTCGGAATCGCGAGCTGGGCATGGCTGTTTCCTTTAAAATGTATTCTCATTTATCTGTCTGTCTGCTCACGCTTGCTTTTCGATGCTCCTCCAGGACACTTCCTGGGCCCTCAGCAAACATGCGTGTCCAAATGTCCCGGAGCTTTCTTTGGCGGCCGGCTGAGCGGCGAGTGCGAGCTGTGCCCCGCTGGCTGTTTGCACTGCGTGGACTCTGAGCGTTGCACCCGCTGCCTGAGCCACCCGAGGGCTGCGTTCTTCCTGCAAGACGGCCAGTGCGTTCAGCAGTGTGTCAGGTCAGAGGTCAATCTCTTGTCATCCGTGCTTCGCTGAATTGATTTGCATGTGGAGACACTGATTGCTCTTTCTCAATTGTTTGCTGTGGGGATCAAACCTCACAGCCAAAACACATCTGTAGAGTGCCACAGGCGTCCTGCATAGTCCTCTTCCAAAAAAAATATCCCTGACATATCCACTGGCCATGATTTTGACATTTCTTCCTTGACATTTATGAGCAATTAAATCGACAAAGCAAGTGCGTCATGTCCTTGCAGACGAGCTCCTTGAGTGTCCATTAGCGCCAAGATGACGGACGATGCCGCCCGATGGAGCTTTATTACCTCCTCCAAGGAAGAATTGTTCAACCTTCGACAAGGAAAAGTGCATTGAAACACCACTGGCGTCTTTACTCGCAAACTCGGGGAAAATCGATGTACTTGACTTCACTGAGATGCAATAATCTGATGAAGACAATCTGTACCTGCATCTGCATGAAAATGTGTGTCTCCGCTATGTAATTTCTGTATAAGGTTATACTGTTACAAATACCAAAAAAGGTGCGGTGTGTTGGCAACAGTGTGGGGCAAATTAAATCCACAAAAGTCGTTATAGTTACTAGTTACTTTCCTAAAAAAAAACATGATTTCTGGCTTTCTGGAACAGATTAATTGGATTTCCGTTATTTCTTGTGGGGGTTAGAGTACGTTTCAGTTAGAGTCGTACCATTTGGAACGGATGCATGGCGCTAACCGAGGTTCCAGCGCATGTCAAAGAATTTGGGTTTAGCTTTGTCGTGGTGTGCCGATGACAGACGTTTCATGGCTGAGGGCCGAGCTCATGACTTGATTCTCTACCAAAACGCGAGGCGGCCAGTGTTTTCCTGTGAGTGAGCAACCGCAACTCTTGTCGACTAGCTATTTAGGTTCCTGTGTAGTAGCAGTGAACAATGCCGACTGAAGAGACGTCTAGATTGTTGATATAAATGTCGGTGCATAACGACTAACGGTCATGGAGTTGTAAAGTTTGAAATAGTAATTCATTAGATTTTCCTTTACTGGACAACAATAACAGTTCATTTTAATGGCGTAACTCCCCCAACTGGTTTGTCAGGACTGCTGACCATCACGTGATCTATTCACAAACAAAAGCTGTTACTGTGGTCACCAGCAATCTAAGTAAGGAATGCAGAATATGTTATCTGTTGTCTACCGGTCTCTTCAGGGGTTATCCTGCTGGCCAGGTGTGTCGAAGTTGCACGGTAGGTTGCGCGTCCTGCGAGAACAACTCCACCTACTGCCTGAGCTGTGAGGAACCTCTGTTGCTACAAAACCACCAGTGTGTGGACCGGTGTCCTCTGGGTCACACAGTCCAGGCCCACAAGTGCCACCGTTGCCCCCCAGCCTGTGACGAGTGCAGCCCCCTTGAGGAGTGCACCGGTATGAAATCCAACAATTCTTCATCCATTGGTCTCCATTTTTCCCCTCACTAAATGGTCTCCTTGCAGCCTGTGAGGAGTATCACTTCCTCCATGAAGGTCTGTGCGTGGCCGACTGCCCCGACAGCTTCTTCAGCGATAATGAGAGACGGGAGTGTTTGCGTTGCCACCCCGACTGTGATTTGTGTGACGGCCCCAACGATAATGACTGTGATGCTTGCGTCGACCCCGGGGCCATTCTGTACAATGGAGCATGTGTGCCTGCCTGTCCTTCTCATACCTTCATGGACGCCGCGACAGGAGAATGTAAAGGTAATGATAATGAAATCCATCATTTTTATTGGCTCGTTGATTGTCAAAGTAAGTAGGAACACATTTTCTTGGCTTTTTGATTTAACACTCGCGGGTAATCAATACAATCCTCCCCATCAACCAATAATAATACCTTCTTTGTTGTGTGTTTCACCAGTTTGTCTCTGTGCTACCATACATTATGCAGTACAATAACCCAATACTTCATAGCACATGCATTGTTCAAAGAAGGGTTTTCGACGCACATGAATAAGATCAACGTATCGACCCGAATATGAGATTTTTTTCCTCACAAACGAGTCTGAAAATAAGTCATGTTATTTGTATAAGTCATGTTTTCAGCCCACAGCTGGGTTTTTACCACTCTACCACCTGATCCATGCCGCCCCATGATAACATTGGGCTGAAATCTAACGGTTTCATGGTATTTTCAGGGTATTATAATTACAGCTATAAAATGTCGTGGCATACCTTGAAACCGTTGACCGGCCCGCGCACAATTATTAGATATTACACTTGCTTTGTCAACTATAACACAGAGCTAAGATGTGGATGTTTTGTCCACATCACTTAGCATATATTCACCGACAGTGGATTACTTTTACCAACTTTAATGCACAAAGTGTATCAAAGCGATCACCCCGCCCAACCCACCACCACAAATACATTGCAACGCTGTGGGAAACTGCATGATTTATTTGAGTAAGTGGGAGTCCTGGGGAGGAACTGCATTTGTAATTCAGGTCTTGAGCTGAAAAAGTTATGAAAAAAAAAACACTCCTCAAAGTCAAAATCCCATTTACTTGTGTCTAATTTTTTATTCCACATTAAGAACTTCTCTCTCCGAGTGTGCTGAATAATTTTTTTTAGCTCAGACTAAAATAGCACCGCTCCTCAGACAGGCAGCTGTCAAACGCTGAAAACAGCACAGACTCGCCCCGAGAAAGACACTCGGGCTGGTTTTGTTATTCCAGAAAAAGGAGAGGACACACAGGGAGGGCGGATTTTGTTTCTCCCCGGAAAACGTTGCAGGCAATGCCCGCATCTTTTGTCGCTTTCACACAGCAGCTGTCAACAGTGCAATATTTAGAAGACGTTGCAAAATGTGGACAGTACTATTACAATTGCAGATGTGTACAGATATTAGAGATAAAATTCTTCTTTTTAGACTGTGATGCCTCCTGCTTTACCTGTGTGGGCCCCTTGGCTGACTCCTGCTCCAGTTGCAAAGAGGGCCGCAGGCTGGAGGAGGGCCAAGGCCGCTGCGTGCCATCAGCCGACGAGTGTTCGCCGCATCAGTATCCCGACAAGCGCGGAGAATGCCACCCTTGTCACAAATACTGCCACGGCTGCTCCGGTCCGGGGAAGAGCCACTGCTTGAGCTGCAAGCAGAGACATCTCCTACTCAGTGAGTTTGATATTGAAAGATACGGAACCGGAGTTACAATTGTTAATAGTTTTTTCACAAAGTGGGATTTCTTAATTATAAATCAAATATTTTTGTAGTTAGCGCATAGAAAACCTGTTTACGACCTTATAGATACGTTTAACATCATTAGAGCCCTCTAGACATCAAATAACACCCCTATAGTCACCTTTGCACTCATATTACCCAATATAGTAGACATAATAAGAGAAAATAATACATAATAGAGGGCGTCACGGTGGCCTAGTGGTTAGCATGTTGGCCAAACAGTCAAGACATCTGGAAGATCTGGGTTCCAATATCTGTTGGGTATCTTTGTTTGCATATTCTCCCTGTGTGTGGGTTTTCCCCGGGTACTCGGTTTTCCTCCCACATTCCAAAAACATGCATGTTAGGTTAATAGCTGAGCATGTAAACATACTGTACGTACATTTGTCGTCACAGATGGCACCTGCGTCGATCAATGCCCGCCAGGTTTGTACGCAGATGATTTGCGTCACAAATGTGTACCGTGCCACCCGAGCTGTCAGTCCTGCGTGGGGAAGCACGGTCACGAGTGTCAGACCTGCAAAGACCACCTTTTTCGAGACGGAAAAGAATGCGTGGAGACGTGTCGCCACAGGTAACTTAATGACACGATTCATGCTCATACTCAAAATCATCACAAGGTCGTAGGCAGTCGTATTGCCATAACATCAACTGTACATTCTGATTATCATCAAGAACAGCACATCCACTTCTTACAATAAACATGAATGAAAAAATTATTTTGGATCTCACTAAAAGTGCATTCGTATGTGACATGTTTGGTTCAGTGAAAATGAACTCTGCTGCCTTTGCTGTGCTAGTGTGGTTCCTTTCAAGCAGTGGTTCTCAACTGGTTTGACTCAAACGTCTCAAATATCGTCTATTTCAAGGGCTATTTGCAACACAACATGTGCTGCAGCGGTGAGACGCCGTCCGCTCTTTGTGGCACGCTCTTCTCCAGCAGATATCTCCAGCTGTGCGGCGGACAAACCCACTCAAAGTCTTTCCCATCCTGCTCCAGTTTGACAAAGTTGCCCAGAAACATGGCACGCACCCGTGGCGGGGTGGCAAGCAAATAGCACAGTGGTGCATTCACAGACATTGGGTCATTACATTTTTTTTTTTTGCCCTGGCATCGACCTGCGACCCACTGAAAGAGTCTTTAAGACCCACTTTTGGGTCCCGTCCCACCAGTTGAGAATCACTGGTTTAAAGCACACTGAACACACACGCTTTTTAAGCACCTGCTCTTACATCACACTCATGATAGACCGACTCACATTCTGCATTGTATCGCTTTCGTTTCTTTGCTGCGAGGTGCAGCATTGGTGGGGGAAAGGCGCTAATTACACCCGAGATTCAAAGGGACCTTTGTGCGCCTGTAAAATGCTAATTGATGTGGAATTTTAATTGGCGCACGGGGACTGAGAAAGTTAAATTAATGTGCCGTTAAATTGATGTGCGGTTAAATACACGAGAGGCAAAGCCGCAGTTTGATCCTAGGAATTCTGCAGTGACTAAATGGAACAAAAAGCGCCTTTGTGGTGTATGATTATGATTTTTTTTTTTTTTTGCCAAATTAAATAAATGTAAATTAAATTAAAATAGGAATTAATTGGTTAAAATGTGAAACAAAATAATGGCTTACATTTTTTCCCCACCCATCAGTATGCTGTTGTCCATTAAAACATTGAAAATGCCAGGCAATAAATGAACATATCATGAAATAATTAAAAAGGTCATGAAATATATAAATTGATCATTAAACAAGTAACTATACAATATATTACTTAACACTCAATTTTACAGTCAAATGCATTATTTCGCATTTTAAATAATAAATTCATATTTGAATGATCTGTTGTATCTCTATCAAACACTGCATTTGTTTGTTGTTTCATTGAACGTCATTTCTACCCACTGATCTCTACACTTTCTTCCTGGCAGTCACTATGGCAACACAGCCTCCAGGGAATGCGAGCCGTGTGACCCCAGTTGTGCCGAGTGTTCCGGGGGTGGGGCCGGCGGCTGCCTGAGCTGCGCCCTGGGTCTGGTCTACTTGCAGCGAGAAGGCCGGTGCCTCGCCTCGTGCCCTCAGGGGTTCTACGAAGACGCTGGGAACGCAGCCTGCAAGCTTTGTCACGCCAGCTGTGCGTCATGCTCAGGTACGGGAAAGTTAGCGCCGCCATTCTCAAATAAACAACAGGCTGTGCATTCACTGACGTTGCACAAAAACATCTCTTATTAGCGTAACAAACTGCAGTTTGCTGATGCTGCAGAAACAAAAGTACAAAGAAACAAACCATTTTACGACGCTGGTTAATACTTGTACATCACAGCATATCATAGCAAATATGCCCCCTAGTGGCTGCGATGATGAGTATAGGGATGACATTGCTGCAATCTGATTGGACGCTTACGACATAATTGCTGAAAGAACAAAAAAACCTAAATAAATAACTACATAAAAACATATATTTAAACTAATTATAATAGTTTAAATGTTGAATTAAACGTTAAATATATATTCTTTGTTTCTTTGAGTATTTTCACCTTTTTCCTCCCGAACACAAAAAAAAGTATGTTATTCGGGTAGAATTTACCAAACGATATGGCGATACAAAAGCATTAACTATAAATACATTTAACATCGTAATGGAAGGCGAGCTGAGGTGACTAAAACATAGCAACAAAATAAACATATCAGTGATAAGCATTGGGATCGCAATCTTGACACCATCTTCACTTTTTTGGAGCGTTGAACAATGTTGTTTCTGATATTTCAGAGCAAAAACTGTTTTTTTTGCCACCAATTTAGTTGTTTGTATACTAATTCCTTACGTAATAAGCGTATTTAACATACAATAGCATACGACTGAAGGCTTCCCATACAATGATAATGTACATAATTAAAGATGTCTTCCTACGTTGATATGTTTGTGTCCCTGCAGGTAAGAGTTCTCACTCCTGTGACTCCTGTAGACCAGGTTACCTCCTGTCAGGCGGGACGTGTGTGTCTGTGTGCGACACGGACAGGTACCCGCTAATCAAGGTAGTATCATCAATATTTAGTAGATTTCCTCAAATAGTCCCTCCACTCCATTGGACACTATGCCTCACTTAATTGATACGTGTGATTCTATTCTCACTGTTCCACGGAAGTAACAATTCTACGTCCACCCACTGGGCAGCAGCGTGTCCATTCTAACCAAATGTAAGCATTTCGCACACATGAAGGCCTCCTCTCAAATAAACACCAGGTAGTGGATCTGCAGTTCAGCCACTATTTGAGGAAAACACAAATCCACATTGTACAAAGTAGACTACACAGCTCAATAGCTCACCTCTGTGGTCCTTTGCCAGGGCTCCAGTCACACCTGCGAGGACTGTGATAGTTCCTGCCTTCAGTGTCGAGGACCCGGCCCGGCCAACTGCACCCTGTGTCCCGCGCAGGCCATCTTAGAAGCCGGGGGGCGCTGTCTCCTCTGCTGCCGCCATGAGGATGATGAGGGAGCGGTGACAAGGAAGGTGCAGGACTGTTGTAACTGCACGGAAACGAGAGGTTGGACTTTTGGATTTGTATTAGCTTCATTAAGATTGTTTTATTTACCTAAACATTCATACCTGAACTGGAAAAAGGATATGGAGTTAACTGGAAGAGAGCCTGTTGTTTCTGAAAAATGGGTGCTCAACAAAGACTTTTCATCGACTCGCGAGTGCTCGACGAAGACTCGACTTTCACTGATTTAGGGCTTGATGAAGACTCAAGTTTCACTTACTCAGGGCTGCTCGAGGAAAGCTCGAGTTTCACTAACCTATGGGTGCCCCACGTAGACTCGAGTTACACTGACTTATGGGCTGACGAAGACTCGAGTTTCACTGACTCACGGGTGCTCAATGAACACTGGAGTTTCACTGACTCACAGGTTGATGAACACTCAAGTTTCACTGATTCACAGGTACTTGATGAAGACTAGAGTTTCACTGACTCACAGGTACACGAAGACTCAAGTTTCTCTGGCTCACGGTTGATGAAGACTCGAGTTTCACTGACTCACGGATGTTCAGCAAAGACTCAAGTTTCAGTGACTCGCAGGTGCTTGATGAAGACTCAAGTTTCAGTGACTCACAGATTGACCAAGACTTGAGTTTACTGACTCACGGGCTGATGAAGATTCGAGTTTCACTGACTCACTGGTGCTCCACAAAACCTCAGGTTTCACTGACTCACGGGATGACAAAGACCGAAGTTTTACTGCTTTACAGATGTGAGGCTAAGACTCGAGTTTCACTGACTCACAAGTTAACGAAGACTCAAGTTTCACTGATTCCTGACAGAACCGATGTTGTAATAACACTAAGGAGCATACTGCTGAGCCAGCATTAACTCATTCAATACCAAAGACGTATTTATATGTTTTTATAAACCTGAACACCCAATCCCGTATTTATATGTCTTTTATGATTTTTGTGCAAAAGATAAAAGGGGGGATGACGCAAATGCACACTAATGGATGTCACTCTGAGAGCAGTTTTAATCCATAAAAACTGCCACAAGGTGGCTGAAGTGCATTTGATAAGCGCTCGGCATGGATCTTTTGCATGTAAAAACACACTCTACAGCAAAGAGGAAGTGGAAGAGCATGGAGGAGTGTAGCATGCAGAGGGTTACACATTGTAGGGACATTTTATGGCGTGCACACACACACATGCAGCCACACAGTTTAGTTCCAAATGTGAAAATTGCAAATCGTTCATGGTGTTATATTTGCAAACAAATTGTTATTTTGAAATTTGTTTGTGTTGTTTATGTTGTGGTATAGTTGCTGAGATATTTGAGCTGTCACAAAAACAAAAAAAAATGTGTCAAAGTGAAAGTTATGCTTGAACTGTATCTTTTCACAATAAACGGGCTTTAGTCAGGAACTGATATTTTCCTGAAACCTACCTGTGTTCTACTGATGATTACTAAAGAACGGAGAAACATTCTGATGAACCTAATCTTTCTTTTGGTGGGTTCCATGTTTATATAGCCACAGAACACAATATTGGGTCTGCCTTGAAGGATGACTCAAAATCGTCTAAAATGGCCGGCACAGAAGGGGTTGAATTTAGACAAATGGCTGGGATTGAATGAGTTAGCAGCGCTGATGAGTTGATTGTAACAAGCAGTGCGCCAAGTGGAACACACATGAGTTTCCCACTAAGAACTGGATAGCAACATTTTAAAGCACATGCAGAGACAGATGAAGCTGCTGGATTCAAATGCAGCTACTGCCATCTTGTGGACGTCATAAAAGCTACATCAGGCGGTTGTCTACAGCCCTGGTGTTTATTTGCTTATGTAGACCACACACCTGACTAGAGGAGACTTGCATAGAGAGGTTAATTGGAGCATTTTGGTCCTAAGTGTATCTAAACTGTCGTGTCTTACCAGGTGAGTGCGTCCTCAGCACCAACTTGGCGTTCCGGAACGAGGAGGAAGAAGAGGCCAGAGGAAACCTGGTGGTCTTCATCATCGCCTGCGTACTTCTGGTGGCCGCTCTAGTCGCTGCCATCTTCCTCATCCAGCACTCCCGCTCCAAGAGGGCGCCTTCGGATGCTGCGCCACGCGGTTACGAGAAGCTGGGCTCTGGCGGCGGCCACACCAGCTCCTCCTCCTCTGCCTCCTACGGAGGCCGCTACAAAGACACTCAGCTCGTCGACTTCCGCGAACGCTACTCGGCTGGTAAAGATGATGACGACGACGACGACGAGGAGGACATTGTCTACATGAGCCAGGATGGAACCGTGTACAGGAAGTTCCGCTACGGACACCTGGGAGAGGACGAGGACGATTTGGAGTATGACGACGAGAGCTACACTTATAGGTGAAGCATCAGCTTAAGATATTATACACAAGCCACCATTAGATTTGTTCTTTCAGATGCCGTCTCTCATTTGTGTGTGCTCCCCATATACAGGCGTGTGTTGCTTGGTTCTGTTTATAAATAGGTTGCTTCCCAAAACAGCAGCACCCACCAAAGCTCGTAAACACACACACTCTAAACATAACCTTAAGCATGTATGCAAAGATGGTGTGTATTATGTACATTTCATCATGTTATTTGGTTTTCAAATGGCATATATTGTACTGCTGTAAATACGCGGGGCGTTTACATGACATTTTTAGACTTTAATAATGGTTTGGAGTGCATGAAAAAGTGCAAACGTCGCTCTCCCTGTGACTACATTTACGAACAAGTATATTGCACATCACAGCTGCAACACAACCAATGTTGTAATCGTGGTAGGGAGAGAACTGCTGAGCCAGCATGAGTTAATCTACATCAGGAGGTTGCCTACAGCCACAGCCAATGTTTTTTGACCTGGCACTAATCCGAGACCCCAGCGGTGACTTGTGTCAGTAGACCACGCACCCGGCGACCATAGCAGACTTGGCGATTAATGAATTTACATATGTTGTTTAATATTATTATGAAAACGCGCTTGCAAAGCCTCATCCAAAATAAACACCATCCCGCTAAAATATGCACCTAGGCCGCTACATGAGGAAATATGTGAGTTGTGTGTTGTATTTGTTTCTGCATCCGCTGGCTTACAAATTGAAAATGCACTATGTGGACAGAAGTATCAGGACAGCATTTCACCTACACCAGTTGATTTACTATGAGGTGTGTCCCAATACTTTGGTGAACGGTGTAACCGAGTTGAATAAAGTTTCAGGAAAATCACATCACACGATTCACTGACTCGTTCACAGTTTACCGGTCATTTCTAAGACTCAAACATCACAAAACGTTCAGATACAAGTCTGTTTATTATTCTTGAACTACAAGTCACGAGTGACCATCGTTTGTGTGTACATGGGATCATCATTTCACTATGAGGATACATGCACTAATGCACAAAGGCACGCACACACACCTAGAAGATATTGTGCTTAATCCTCATGATGACATTTACTGTTTTTTCTAAGACAAAGTGACCAAAAACATCAACTCCAGTAGCTCATCACTAGAAGGACATGCTTGTTATTTTTTGTCCTCTATCAGAAATACTCTCACTGGCTTCTTCATGAGGTACACCCACACCAGCAGAGACACTGTCGTGGACGGCTTCATTTAACGATACGTTTATTGTTGTGGTTAACTCGCTAGTCTAAAATGTTAACAGCACTCAGTATTGTTTAGGATATTCTTAGAATGAAATAAAGTTTCTAAAAAACATTTAAAACAGCAGTCTGCTACTCCGATGCAGTGCAACCACAAACCATATTTTAGATTTTTTTTTTTATTTTTAGAATAAAACATTTATATTTTGTTTGTTTTTTTACACCATTTTTGTATAATGCAGTGAATTTGGAAGCCACCAAAATGATTTAAAACATTTTTTTAAATCTGTGACAGTGTTTTAAAATATACGATTTTTTTAAGTTTCTAATATTTTTAACAAATGTTTTCCGAATTAAAAGTTATAATAATTAAAGTTTAGAATATTTTAGATTTTTTGCCACATTACATTTTTTTGGAAACTGCTATCAGTATGATGCAGTTCATTTCTATAACACAGCAAATTATTTAAACAAAATATATATATATATATATATATATATATATATATATATATATATATATATTATTTTGTGTGTGTGTGTGTGTGTGTTTTGTGTTTTAAAATAAAAGATTTGGAAATGTTTCCAATATTTTTAACAAATATTTTTAAGAGGCAAATATCAAGTTTATAATATTTTAGATTTTTTTTTCATTACATTTTTTTGGAATAAACTGAGTGCAATTCAACACCACTGCAAAAAAAATAATATGTAATAATAATGATAATATTTTACAGTATGATAATCTTCCTATAATATTTTTATGAATATCATTTAGGACTAAAAAACAGCAGTCAGAATAATGCCAAACCACAATCATCATAACGTGGGTCTGATAAGTGTGTACCTAATGAAGTGTCCAGTGAGGCTACATTAAATCGAGTGGAGTGCTGCATTGCTACTATTTTTGTTGTTGGTTTTATTCTGAAAAACAGAAACACTGACAGTGGTGACGTGTGTGAGCAGGGTGGTTGGGTGATATTATTGTTGTTGTTGCTTCACTTCCTCTCATGCACACAACAACAGTAACAACACAGTACTACACACACTAGACTGGAGGTGCGGATGTATTCCATGGGAATGACATCTACTCTTCCTCCATGTGCGCATGGGACTTATTAATATTCCTTTTACGGGTTGTCATATTAAACCCGAGAATGTGATGTTTTCCCAGAATACGCACACCCACGCGCACACACACACACACACACACACACACACACACACACACACACACACATATAACAGGACAGTGACTTTAAGGACCGCTGGCGCCGGCTTCATCTGCTCTGCTGAGAAGACAAATGAGAGTTAAATAAAAGACGAGTGTGTTTATGGCCGTTGACGCGCACACGCGCGCACACGCGCACACACACTTACTCTGTTCTGTCAGCAGTCGTTGGCTCTGATCCCAGCAAAAAACTATTCATTCTGCAATGGAAAAAAAAAGAATGGAATTGTGAGGAATTCAATCCATCAGACTTTTTAGTTAGAAGGTGTAAATTGTCCAAGTTTCATTACCAGCAATAACGCTACGTCGCAGTGTCATGATTGGCTCGTTCATAGCCGCAAACTGATTCACTCTTTCAAAGCCACACATTGATTCACTCATTTATAGCCACACAAAGATCCACTTTTCCATACACACACTGATTTACTCATTCATAGCAACACACTGATTCACCTCTTCATAGGGACACACTGACTCACTCCTTCATAGTGACACACTGATTCACTCTTTCAGAGGGACACACAGATTCACTCTTTCATAGTGACACACTGATTCACTCTTTCATAGGGACACACTGATTCACTCTTTCACAGCAACACGGCCATCACTCGTTCACAGCTACTCACTGATTCACTCTTTTGTAGCAACCCAAAGATCCACTCTTCCATAGACACACACAGATTTACTCATTAACAGCGGCACACTGATTCACTCTTTCATAGCAACACACTGATTCACTCTTTCGTGGCAACACACTGATTCACTCTTTCAGAGACACACACGGATTTACTCATTCATAGCGACACAGTCACTCACTCGTTCATTGCTACACACTGATTCACTCTTTCGTAGCGACACATTGATTCGCTCTTTTATAGCCACACACTGATTTAGTCTTTCACAGCGACACACTGATTCACACTTTCATACAGTAGCCGCTCGCTGATTCGCACTTTCAAAGCAACACACCGACTCAATCTTTCTAAGCCACAGACTGACTCACTCTTTCATAGCAACACACTGACTCACTCGTCCGTGGGAAAACACTCATTCACTCTTTCATAGCGACACACTGATTCAGTCCTTCATAGTGACACACAGATTCACTCTTTCATAGCCTCACAAAGAGTCGCTCTTCCATCAACACACACGTTCGCGGCCACACACTGATTCATAGACACACTGCTCATTCATAAGCCACACACTGATACACTCTTTCATAGCGACACACGGATTCATTGTTTTGCAGCCACGTACAGATTCACTCCTTCGTAGCCACACACTGATTCACTCTTCTATCGACACGCCCTCTTTCATAGCCGTGCACTGATTGACTCATTCATAGCCTTATTTTCGCTTCTTACTACTGCCTGTGTGGCTTACTTTGTACTTCTGCTGCCTTGTTTAGCAGGGGTGTCGAAAAAACCTCCCTCGGCCTGGGACGATAGTAAATAAATGAATTCATCACACAATAAATGAAAATGAGCTAATTTTGCCGGCCTCAATGCATTGCAGTCCGTTTTCCTCGTCTCTCGCCTCCACACAGGCAGGAAGAGGGTTCACTCTGTGCATAGCTTTCAGCACCTTGCTGCGTTTGCTCCAGAGAACAACGGCATGAATGGAGTGAGTAACGTAGTAGATATATTGTCATGTAGTGTAGGTTTTTTCATATTTTTTCATTGTACTTTTTGTAGAAGTAATGTTAAAATCTGGCCTCGTCTCGTAGACCCAATCTCGTGTATCGCAGCATCTTGTGTCTCGTGACACCCCTGTCGTTTAAAATGAGTGTGCGCGAACAAGAGTGTCTTCTTACTT
Source organism: Dunckerocampus dactyliophorus (assembly GCF_027744805.1). NCBI lineage: Eukaryota > Metazoa > Chordata > Actinopteri > Syngnathiformes > Syngnathidae > Dunckerocampus > Dunckerocampus dactyliophorus. The sequence goes on along the minus strand of NC_072835.1, from coordinate 18,688,125 downwards.
GGAGTTGTCGCCTGCTTCCTTCAGTTCCTGGTCAAGTCTGGAGGTCAGAGGTGAGAAGGTGTCAGGTGGCGTCAATGAAGGGAGGGGCGGAGCTAAGAGACTCACCGGATGATGCACTCTGGTATGTGGATATACTCCATGGGGATGAGATGTTCCAGCTCGTCCAAGCTGTTGACGTACTTGATCTTGCTGCTGAACTTGGTGCTGCAGTGCGCAGATGAAGCTAAAACTACTAAATGCAATGTTTGGATGTTCACAAAAAGACAAACACACGGACAACGCGTACCTGATGAAGGGCTTGGTGATGGCGAGAATGGTCCTGATGAACCAGGATGGATGCAGGATGATGAAGGATTTCAAGTTCTTCCTGAGCCTGAACGACGAAAAAGGACAAGCACGCGCTGGCTTTTAGTTTGTGCTTCACGCTCCACGCCTTCACTCATGCTGACGACCTTCTGTCAATCATCTGATAGCACTTCTTCAGCCAGCCCAGGCCTGGCATTCTCCTGTGGGGCGTGGCTCCGTTCAGGTACACGATCATGTAGTCCTCGGCCACCATCAGCTCCAGAGTGCTGATCACGTAGCTGAGCACACGCACACAAACGATACAACCACACAGTCAGGTCACACTTGAGTGCGCATGAAGACATCATTGCTTCATGACACAAATCTCAGCTAAGCCACTGTTGCTGTTCTTGTACGTAGTTTTTGTGGTGGTAGCAATTATAGTAGTACTGGTATGGTAGTAATTATGGGCCTGCAAGCAAAGCACATTCCAAATGTATTCTTTATTATTAAAATGATATCTTACTCTGCTGGATGAGCCCCTGCACATGTCACACCGTTGGAGAGGTCTTGATCATGGATAGTGTGCTATTTATTACACTATTGGTTGACTTTAGCAGAAAGTTTCCGTAGCAGTAGCAGTAGTACCAGTAGCACAATATTAAATATAAATTGTAGTACTGTAGTGGCAGCAGTATGAGTAGTATTAGTAGTACTGTAGTATTAGTGGTTCAGGTCAATTGCTGCAGTAGTGGTTGCTGTTACTGTAGTAGTAGTAGTAGTAGTAGTAGTAGTAATAGTAGTACTAGTCTAACATACACAGATGAATTTCTATGCGTTGACTTTTGAGTGTATCCTCCAAAATAAGACTTGAACTCCCCCCCCCCAGCGTTTGTCTCCCATCGAGTGCGAGTAGTCGGTATTAGCAGGAAGTAGTTTTCCGCCATGACCCCTCACACTTCACTGACTTGTCCCTCTCCTCTCTGCGCCATCGATTGCTGGTATTTCTGCAACAAACAATGCGAGCTTTGTCATGGCGCGTCATCGACGCGGATGCGCTCGGCGCCGGCCAGCCATCTTCCGCAAAGTGTCCATCTGGCGTGGAGGAGCTGAAGACCATCCTTTTATTTGTGTCCACCATGCCAGCATTTGTGCATATCTTTCACAGAGCAGCCTGCAGGATCCCAACAAGTCCGGCCAAGCGTGAAATGCAAGTGTGCCAAGTCAACAGTGGACACATTAACACAGAAGGGGTGTCTCAGCGCGCTCCCTGCAACACTTCTATTTCCAGCGTCTTTACCGGCTAAAAAACATCCGAGCAGCTACACGCCAACTTCACGCCAAACTCTCTCTGCTCGTGGACATTTGCGACCGAGCTTTATTTTTTATTTTGCTGCCGTGACTTTCCCAGGTCAGCGGCGCCGCCCCCTGGCAAGAGAACTGTCGTCCGCGGTTAAGAGAAGATGTGCAAGGTGTGAATGCGGCGCAGCCATTTTTCTGTTGTTGGCTGCGAGGAATAAAACATGGACTTAAGGGCCAACACAGCTTGTTTTGGTGGAGTAGATTCACCTCATTTTACATGACAGCGCTTTGACATGACGAGCGGCTACCGGCTGTCTACGAGTACGACTTTGGAACACACGGAATTATCCAGCACATTTATTGACTACGTCAGATTGTAAGTGTTAGAAAATAACCAGACTTGTTGTTATGGTATAATTCACATATGTAGCATGTAGAGGAAAAAGAATAACACCAATTGTTTATGTCAATATTCTTATTACAGTATTTCTATTGTTTAGGTATCATTTCAACTTGAATTTATCAGGAAAACTTTATAAATGCCGGAACAATCAAATTCATATTATCATGCATTTAAGTTATAATTTTACCCTTAATTTTGCAGCTTTTAATTATAAATAAATAGAATTTGAGTACTTTAATTTTGGATTCAAATTGAAATACAAGGGGGATTCTTTTTTTATAATTTTATTTTATTATTATAATAGTATTATTTTCAGTATTATCATCATTATCATTATTATTATCTTCAAAAATCATTTTAGATTTTACTGACGAACTAAAAATGTCCAATTGCTGGACTAGTAGTACTCCAAAAATACTACTAACAAGAAAAATAATAATCATTTTTTTAAATGTATTAATTTGATGGTATTTATTTATTATTTTTATTTATCATTTTATTTTTTACGAGATTATTAAAAATCTAAACTACATTTAAAATGGCTAATTAAACTGTACAATCAATAATAATAATAATAATTATTACATTTATATAATTATATTTGATATATTATTTAATTTATAAATTAAAAAAAAAATCATAATAATCCTAAAATAGTATTGAATAAAATTTTTAAAAAAGAATAATTACAATTATACTAGCAAAAAATGCAAACTATATTTTTGCCTTTAGTTTTTAATGACAAATTCCATTAATATGATTATAAATGTATTACTACGTACAATTTTGGGTTATAATTTGAAGTATAATTTTGCATTACATTATGAGGAGTATTCATTTTATCAAAAAAAATAATAATTAAAAACTCAAGTTCTTTCACCAAACAACAAAAAAAATAACGATCCTTGATGTCCCAAATTAAAAATGCAGAAAATTCACCGACGTTTTCAATTCTACTTGACTTCAATTCTTAAGCGTATTGGTCGAGGCAGAAGGTCACCCACACAACCCTGACGAAATGTGGCCACTCGAAGAACGTGCACGGAAGAGTACAAAAAAAAGTGTACTTTTCTCGTTAAAGCGCGCCAACAACGCTGGACAAAATAGTACTCACAGGAAGAGGTTCTCCATGATTTCGTGGTAGTCGCCTCTGTCGCTGTCAGGCAGGAAACAGGCGGCAAACACGATGATGGCATTGACACCGTTGCCATAGTAGCCTTAATACATACAACAACAACAACAACGGAGAAATAAGAGTTAATTTGGCTAGCGGTCGCAGCATAATGCGTTTATCATTTGATTGATTTACTTTGTGACTATTTGAAACTCCCGTCACACAGACCTCAAGTCTTTTATCGGGATCACGCAGACATTTGATACCATCACACTGACAACTGGAGCGTTTCCACGCCACATTGTCGGCGTATCGTCGCGTTCCTGGGGTGAGTTTGAAGGAATTCGCTCTGACCGTTACCTCCGTGGGAGATGACTCGCATGTACGGCTCAATGATCTTCATGTTGATGCGGTGCTCCTGCTCGCCGATGACCACCGTCCGCCATAGTTTGCCGTCCTGACGTTCCTCCTCGGCGCTGTAAGTCGGGATTGAGTTGTACGACTCGCTTGTCCGACTTCGACTGGCTGCCTTGGGATCTTACAAGGAACACAGACGGACCCGATGACGTGTTAGAGATGGCTTCAGTTTTTGCGTGAACCCACCTTCCCAGTCCATCTCGTGGTCTGTGTAGTCCAGGTAATCCCCTTCATCCGGAGTGTCAAGGTCATCGACACTGATGTCAAGGTCATCCGGTGTCTCCCCCAAGTCGTCCTCGCTCTGGTCCAGAGAGAGGCTGATGCGGGGCGCCGAGAGCTTCTTACGTTGGGTGGCACCTCCTTGCAGAGGTAGGGAGGTGGGCGGCACTAAAATGAAAGTGGTGATTTTGCATGAGGGGCAAATTCGGCAGTGCCCCACCCTATCTGGCACACAGTGTTGGAGTGATGTAACTTTTTTCTGACATAGAAATGATTCAGTTGCAAAATGAATCAGTGCATGTGACCTGACTGTTTCCTGAACGTGTTTTCGTCCTTTCTCTGCTGGGTGGGGCAGTGGAGCTCTGTGCCCCACGTTACTGGGGTTTGAGAGGGTAGGGTTTGGTCAAAAACATTATGTAGTCTGCCTAGCAACATAAGGACCAAGGATCAATTGACATTGTGTCAAGCCCAAAAAAAAATAAAATAAATAAAAACAAAGTAAAATAAAATGAAATAAAAACAAATAAAATAAAATTAGTAAAAAAAAACCAAATAAAATAAATAAAAATAAATAAAATAAAACAAATGTGGGACATTAAATAGATTTACTATGATCATTAATAAAAAATATGACTGTAATTTTATATAGTTTATATAAATTATTTAAATAAAATATGAATAAATTTAACATTGCAATTTAATAATAGTAATGAATAAATATAACCATAAAATAAATTAAATTGTCATTTGAATTTGTGTCATTTAATGTAGATTTTTATGCAGAATTTAAACCTTGCTGCTATAATGATAACAGTTAGAATATTCACCACCATTATTCAAATATTCATATTATTATTATTAATATTAATATGAATTATTCTAATATGAATCTAAATGTAATTCTGATTTAAAACAATCTGAAACATATGATTACGCCGCAAATAACTGTATAATAAAAAAGCATATTTTTAAAAAATGATATATGCATTACTATTAATAATAATGTTGTTTTATGAGCCAGTGTGTTTTTAATGCAAGGAGTGAATGGCATCACACACACACACACACACACACACACACACACACACACACACACACACTTACCAGGTCTACTTTCACTTCCCTCAGAGTTCATTTTGGGCTCGGACCGCAGGAGGACCTATAATATGAGACCATAATGAAATAAATATAAAAAGAAGAAAGATGCTTGTCTGATGGTGTAAATGACCCACATATCGCTGATGATAATATCGACTAACACGTTGAGCATCTCGCGTGGCTCTACTGTGGCTATATGACAAATAACAACAGGTCAAATGATTAGGTACATCTGCACAAGGCAACGATTCATTTTCAACATAAAGGTCATTCTGCCGTGTTTGAAAGAGGAGGGGGGAGATGCTGGGAGACAGCAGGAAGAGGAAGCTGAGGACTTATTACATCATCACACACAACAACCAGTCCCCCACCCCCTGCCGCCTCCCTCCACACACACACACCCTCCCTCACTGCATGTTTGAAAGGCTGAATCCAATCAAACGACGAGCGAAGGCAAGCCTGTCCGTAACGGACGGGGACGTTAGAGACAAGAAGCAAACAAGCACGTAGATCTGCCGCGCATCTCATGGAGGACACCGAGCTGTTCCACTTCCACACAGCATCCCACCCCTCCCCCCTCCCACTCCCGCTTCCTGTCTGCTGCCTGTGAGTGTAAGAAGACCAACAGAGACATTGGATGTCTTCTCCCACACCCCCCCGACCCACCGTTCTTCTTTATACTTCTACTCACCACTGCCGGGAGGAAGCTCCTGTGTGTCAGATCATGGATCCCGGCGTCTACTTCCTGCTGCCAGCCTTTTGCCGGAGATGCTCGGCTTGCAAACTGCTCACAGCTTCCACCATTTTGTAGTCACATGATCTGGGCCATGACCAAATAAGGGCGATCACCTGCTCCTATAGCAGCTCTGCAGCTCCCCTCAGGCAGTGCAAGTGAATGGAGATGTGTGTGTGTGTGTGTGTGTGTGTGTGTGTGTTGTAATTGTGAGGATCCTGCACCGGAGGACATAATGTTGTGTTATTGCTGCCATTAGTGCCTGACAGCAGATTTGTTAGCGTGTTTTTTCCAAACTTACTGTTATTATTATGATGAGCCTTCGGGGAAAAGCACAGCAATGACCATTAGCACAACACGTGTGCTGACAATTAGCTGAAAAACACAAAACGACAAAATCCAACACACTCAAACCCTGGAGCGTTTTGTCACATTTTTCGCGAACGCTTCTTCCCAAATAATCCGCCGTTGTGCATCACGTCGCGCGACTTGCCAGCGTATCTCGTCACATGCACGACGCAATTCGTCGTCTGTGTGCCTCTTTTGCTTTTTCTTTGGCTTTTGTGCAACCGTTATCCCCAAAGAGGGGGGATAGGAGAAGAAGACTTACGTCGGAAGCTGCAGAAACGGACTCACTTTCAAAGCAAAACACTGGTCAAAGATCCTCGATATGACAGGAGCACTTTGAATAACGCCGTTTTTTTAAGCGTTTACAGCAAAAACGCCCGTCAAAGATCTTCTATATGATAGGAGAGCTCTGTTGTGTTTAAAGACCTGCTGCAAAAACAAGAGTCAAAGATCCTCTATATGCTCTTAAAGGACATAAAGCAAAAACACTGGACAAAGATCCTCTCCGAGACAGGATCGCTCTGCTGTTTTACAGGAAGCACTGCAAAAATACTAACCGAAGATCTTCTATACGACAGGAGTGCTGAGCTGTTTTTAAGCATCTACAGCCAAAACACTAGTCAAAGATCCTCTATATAACAGCAGCGCTCTGCTTTTAAAGACCTGCTGCAAAAACACGAGTCAAAGATCCTCTGCGTGGCAGGAACGCTCTGCTGTTTTTAAGGACTGCCTGGAAAAAAAATGTTCACCAAAGATCCTCCACTTAAGAGGAGCGGCCCGCTGGAAGTACAGAAAAAAAACGAGTCAAAAATGTTCTATACCACAGGAGTGCTCTGCTGTTTTTAAGTTCCTACAGCAAAAACTCTCGTCAAAGATCCTCTATGTATATTGTGTTTATTGTTTTATATTAAATTACAATGTTCTACAAGACAGGAGCACTCTGCTATGAACACACAGCGTATACTGTACATTAGCATACACGCTAACATTGCAAAAACACCTACGTGCAGAAAAAGCAAAGACGGTTTATTGTGGGACGTGCGACAACTGAAATGCATTTATTTTGCTGTATTTCAGTGGGGAAAAAGTATTTCTTGTAGGGTTGATAAAGAACAGAAGATGACTGCAGTTTCCGGATCGCCCTCGTTTCTATTCTTTCCATGGGAGAGCTTCTGCTCTACCTGAAGCATCTCTTTGAAGTAGAAGAGAACATTTCACAAACACCAAACCAACTTCTTAAATCCCAGTAGTTACGTTTTGTTTTGACTTACCACACTGCGGTGCGGCGGCTGCACAGGAAGTCGAGCCGGTCTGAGGCTTGGCGGCTTGGCGCAAAGGTTTCTCCCACAGCTTTGCCACACCTTCTGTTGGACGAGTCCAGGACCAGTCTCGAGTTCATCAATAGCTTAATTAGCTGTGGCCCAACTCAGGCGAGGCGGTGACATGAAACCACCTCTGCTTTTCCCATCTTGTTGTTTACATCTTCTGGAAAAAAGTACCTGCTGTGTTGTTGTCTACGAGGAAAATGGTAAAAATGACTAATACATGTAAACAGCTCCCAAAAGAGGGACAAGTACGGGGAAATGTAGAGCGAGGGCAGTCAAATACAGTTAAAAAAATATTCCAAGATTCTCTGTGTGACGGGAGCACCTTGTTTTTAGTGACGTAGTGCAAAACGCTAGTCAGAGATCCTCTACGTGACAAAAGCGCTGTGCTGTTGTTAAGGCTGTAGTGCAAAAACGTCAGTGAAAGAGACCCAATATGACAGAAGCGCTAGTGGTTCTAAGGAACTACTGGAAAAACATCAGTCTTGATGTAACGGGAGATGTAAGTCATTCATTAAGTTGAATTAATAAATACAATATCTGTATAATTATAATAATTATTATTATTAGAAATAATAATCATAAATCGTTCATATTAAATATAATTTCATTATATGTAATTATGTATATATAATATTCAAAATATGAAATATATAATACTAATATATATATAAAATACTAATATATATAAGCATTGTTATATAATATATATTATTTTATTGCTTATATTAATTAATTTATTATATAATATTATATTATATTATCTTTTATTATTATATTATATTTATTATATTCTAATTATATTAATTTTGATGAACTTTATATATATATAATTAAGCATTTTAACCATTATTAACCATTTTAATCCAAATTAAAATGGTTAATAAAATTAATAATATAATAAGCAATACAAAAATAATATAGATAACAATGATAATAAAAACTAATTTTTAAAATAATAAAAATAAAATTATGGAAGAAGTAATTCAAAGATCCTCTATGTAACAGAAAACTTTGCTTTTTTTTTTTTTAAAGAACAGAGCAAAAAAAAAAAAAAAAAAAGTCAGAGATCCGCTATTTGACAGGAGCGCTCTGCTGTTTTTAGTTGTCAAAGATTCTCTGCGTGACAGGAGCGCTCTGCTGTTTTTAGTTGTCAAAGATCCTCTACGTGACAGGAGCGCTCTGCTGTTTTTAAGGACCTACTGCAGAACAGTGAATCAATCAAACACCCTCTATGTAACAGTTGTCAGAGATCGTGTATGCGACAGGAGCACTTCGCTGTTTTTACTACTCAGAGATCCTCTATGTGTTCAGAGCGCTCTGCTGTTTTTAAGGGCCTACTGCAAAAATGTGAGTCAAAGATCCTCTATGTACAGAAGCGCTGATGTTTTTAAAATCCTACAGAAAAACACCAGTCAAAGATCCCATGTGTGACAAAAGCTCTGTGCTGTTTTACGGAACTAATGTGAAAGCTGCTGGTCAAAGATCCTCTAACGTGCCGGGAGAGCGCTGCTGTTTTTAAGCATCTATGAGATTTTCGTCTGGCATGGCCAGAACATCATTGATTTTGATGAATTCATGTCTATATGCTACATGCTACATTCACATAGATGTGGAGTGTTAAGTTAGCAAACTGTTGAGTTGAGAGTGGAACCCGCAGGGTGTGAAAGGATGCGCTGGACTGATTTTTAACTGTCTTGGCCACAAGGCAACCATGTTGAAGGTCAAAGGTTGAATTGAGCCTGAGGGACATAAGGTCATAGGTGAAAATAGAAAGACTACAGCATGTGCTCGGTGTTTCTATGGAGCTTTTATTCAGGTTCTGTGTGAATATCTTTACATTTGGGTGTAGAACACAATAGAGCTCATCTTATTTGGAAGATGGACTGATGTCCCCCTTTTACTTGTAAATCCAATCATGCTGTCTTTGTTTCCTGGTAATAATACAACAAATTAGAGCATTCCCCACAGGTGAACTCCTCCTTTGACTTTGTCAAACCAGTTTGGAACTGAAGCTAGGTGAGAACTTGCTCCGCCTTTTTCTTGGCGCTGGTTTAAGCGCCAACACAACATCAATGTCCATTCAAAGAGTCTGCACAACGACTAAATGGGAATGATGTCCCTGAAGAGCGTGTCCTTCACGACGTTGAAGACAATTTTGGCGTTGCTTGTGTCCGTGGCGCAGGTGTAGTGCATGTAGAGAGGCTTTTTGTGGCCCTTGTGCACAATCTTAAAAAGCTCCAGGATGAACTCTCTCGCTTTTTTGGCATCCCCTCGAGGCCCTGTGCCGTCCAAATCACACAAAAAAATCCAAGTTGGGCCCACGATACAAAAGTATCGCCTGTGACCACTAGAGCATGTTATATTGAATGCAGAGCAGTGAGGCGTTCACATTTGCGTCTCCCTTTACTATTATTCTCAGTTTGTATGTATGCAGGGCTCGCCATACCTTCACATTTTCACGTATTGTCACTTTCAAAAACACTGCTCAAAGATCCTCTACACGACAGGAGCGCTCTGCTGTTTTTAAGTATCTATTGCAAAAATGCTAGTCAAAGATCCTCTACACGACAGGAGCGCTCTGCTGTTTTTAAGTATATATTGCAAAAATGCTAGTCAAAGATCCTCTACATGACAGGAACGCTATGCTGTTTTTAAGTATCTATTGCAAAAATGCTAGTCAAAGATCTTCTAAATGAAAGGAGTGCTATGCTGTTTTTCAGGACCTACTGCAAAAATGCTAGTCAAAGATCCTCTAAATGACAGGAGCACTCTGCTGTTTTTAAGTATCTACTGCAAAAATGCTAGTCAAAGATCCTTTATATTACAGGAGCACTATGCTGTTTTTAAGTATCTACTGCAAAAATGCTAGTCAAAGATCCTTTATATTACAGGTGCGCTCTGCTGTTTTTAAGTATCTATTGCAAAAATGCTAGTCAAAGATCTTCTAAATGACAGGAGCGCTCTGCTGTTTTTCAGGACCTACTGCAAAAATGCTAGTCAAAGATCTTCTTACAGAAGCACTCTGCTGTTTTTAAGTATCTACTGCAAAATCGCTAGTCGAGGATCCTCTTTATGACGGGAAAGCTCTACTGTATTTCAAACCTACTGCAAAAATGCCAGTCAAAGATCCTCTATAGGACAGGACTGTGCTGTTGTTTTTACGCATCTAACGCAAAAAAACACCAGTCAAAGATCCTCTATATGACAGAAGCAGCGCTGTTTTTAAGCATCTACTGCAAAAATGCTAATCAAAGTACCTGCATGTGACAGGAGAGCTCTGCTGTTTTTAAGCACCCACTGCAAAAATGCTAATCAAAGTTCCTGCATGTGACGGGGGAGATCTGCTGTTGTCAAGGACTGCAAAAATGATAGTCAATGATCCTCTATATGACAGGAGTGCTCTGTGGTTTTTACGCATCCACTGCATAAACGCGAGTCAAAGATCCTTTAAATGACAGGAGTGCTTTGCTGTTTTTAAGCAACGCAAGTAAAAGATCCTCTGTGGAACAGAAGAGTTCTGCTGATTTTAAAGATCCTCCAATGAGCTGAGGTGAACTCTTTGAAGCGTCCACTACGCTAACGAGTGAGGCTGTTTAGGGCCGACATGATAAAAGGTGTACAACTTACCCTTGTATTGTGGGAAGTGGCTGACCATATCCGACTGTGCGATTTTGTCCTCCAGCAAGTCGATTTTGTTCAGGAAGAGGATGAAAGAGGTTTCGTTAAACCAGTGGTATTTGACTAACGTCTCGAACAAAGCAAGACTGTCCTCCATTCTATTCTGAGGACAAAAAGGTGAGGGTCATCAACAACGTCCAGGACCCGTAAAGAAGGACAATACTGGGTGGACCTTTAAAGCTTACATGTGTCGGGTCCTCCAGAAGGACCTGATCGTACTCATTGAGGGCGGACAGGAAGACGATGGAAGTGATGTTCTCCAAACAGTGGATCCACTTCCTTCTTTCTGATCGCTGACCGCCCACGTCCACCATCCTGGAGACACAAAGACAAACACAACGCTGTTTATGGAAGCGCTCAAGTCAAATGAGAGGGAATAATCTGGAATTTGACGAAAATCTCATCAAACGCTCCTAATGCTACGCTAGCACTGGAACACAATAAGTAGCTGCAATACCCATACTGTATTGGTAACGTACGTCCCTTTATCTTCGAATAAAAACCGATACGGCTGACTCATATTACTCTTAATAACTTTGAGCATTGGTAACTCATTTCCACAGGTGATCGGCGGTGCTCGTAAACTTGGCGCTCAGCCAAATGTAACAAACATAAATGGACATCTACAGTACACTAAAACATCATCCGGAGCAGTTCAGAATCAATATTTGTCTAAAATCATGACAAAAATAAACAACTTTGCTGAACAGTTTGGCTCTACTCAACCAATCAGAGGATGAATGCTGATTTCAAAGTGTGAGCCCTGAGAGGCAAACCTAATTGGTTAAAAAACAACAACAACAAAAAAAAAAAACAGTCACACTGCTAGCAGTGTGTATGTGACACGGGCCAGCACTTCTGATTCTGAAGGCCCTGGGCAGATTACATCGATATGGCAACACATAGAAGCTGAAATCTGATTGGACAAAAAAATTGTAATCTACACATCCACTACTTGAAGCAGTGCAGCCAAGAAGCACACTAATAGACTGTTAGAATAAATTAATACCATTTCATGGAAGAATTCTAGCATTTAAGTTGTAAATGAAGAGGGGTGTTTCTCATAGTGTTTAGGCCAGCAGAGAAGGCCTTGCTGGCCCTGACTGCACATCACTGCAAAAGGCTATACCAGGGGTGTGTGAGTGCAGCCCAGGGGCTGTTTTTTTATTGGCCCTCAGCACTTTCTAAAAATACAATTCAACAAAAACAATAAAATAACATAAAATGACAGCAAAAACAGAAAAAAAGCAGTAATTTTACAAGAACAAGGACGAGATGTTACGAGAGTAAAGTCATAATATTACAAAACAAATAGAGTTGAAAAATGAAAGGAAAAAAGGTCAAACAAAGAAAAAGTTGCAATTTTTGGAAAAAGTTATCAGAACATTATGGGAATAAAGTCATTATATTACAAGACAAAAAACAACAACAAAAAATTACAAAAAAGTTAAAAATAAATAAATAAATAAATAAAGCTTAAAAGTGTAAAGTAAGGAGACAGCGTACATGCTACTAATAAAAATACGCTTTGTCACCAAAAACACCACACATACAAACATTAGTAGCTAAACTCAGCCAAATTGCTATCGTGAGCTGACAAACATAACTACTGTGCATGCGTGTGTAACACGGCCTACTCTAAGCAGGAAGAGAAACTCCAGTGTCGCCGTGTGCGTCACTATTATGTTTATCGGTGGCTAACGTCTTCTTTTTACGCTTGAATATCAGTTAAGAATGTTTAAAAATAGTGTTTTTACATTTTCTTTTACACTGGTATTGCAGTTAAAATACTTCAAACATTGCATGACGTTATGCGAAGTAATATTGAGAGCAGCAAAGACTTATCAAAGCCAAGGGGGTTTAGGTTTGGGTTTTTTTTTTAGTGAAATACTACGCCTACGTAAATAAAAAAACAATGGTTTTATTGGTTTTACATCCTGATCGTAATAGCAGTTTACTCCTTTTTGTTGCATAAAGTGAAGAGTGAGATTTGCGTCCCTGGTCATTAAAAGTTAATGTAGACTCTTCACATTTTACTACTGACAGTAGTTAACTTCTTTTTACACTTGTATGACAGCCATTCAAGTCAAAATGTCACTTGAAAATCACAACATTTTTGATGATGACAAAGAAGGAAAAAAAAGAACAAAACTCTACTCCACCTGAAGATAACTCCTTTCACGTTAAAAGGGTACTCGATGATGCCCGTGGTGGGGACACGAACCCTCAAGATGTCCTGCAGGTTGGGGATGTAACCCGGGGCGGTGATTCTGTCCAAGTCACAAAGGTAGCTGTAAAGTTGAAAACAAGGGCTCACGAGTCAATATTGTGCATACGTGCAGTAAGTTTTATCTGCAGATATTTACTTCAGCATTTAATTTGCACTTCACTTGAATTCATGCTTTTCCTTCTACTGTCCCCTCAATGTAACTCAACACACAACCATCAATGTCTGAACTGATGTCATCAAGAGTGAGTGAGTTCCACCCGAACTGGGCTCAATTTGCCATTTTCCCTCCTTTTGTAATGTGACTTGTAAGGTCTGGGGTGTGAATGGGGAGCAGATGAGCTCTCGTACTGTTCACTTAAAGTTCAACACGGCACCTGATGGCAAAGAACTCTCCTAAACCCTACTGAGCATTTTCACACGAGAGGTGGCGCAGCACAAAGTCTCTACCATCCACCTACATTGTATCCAAGTCTCATTTCTTCACTGTCCCATGAAAAGATATATCAAAATATTTGCAGAAATGTGAGATACTGTACGTCCTGATACATTCTGCCATTTGAGTCTGTCTTTTGGCAAGTGCCTTCATTTCACGGTGTATGTTATTTGAAGAAAAATATGTAAATAAACAAACATACTATTTGGCAGAGTCGGACAGATGGAATTCCCTTCTTCGCTGGTAGCATCTTTGAAGACCGCGATCCTCCCACAGTCTCTTGATGGCGTCCACCTGCCACGGATTCAACATGTTGACCTTTTCTTGCTGGACTTGGCTCAGCCTCTCTGCGAGGTCCTAGAACATCCACAAGTGGGCGGGGTGATTATTAATATTATTATTAATGAAGAACATACTGTACGCCAATAGACAGAAGAAAAAGAAGAAAAGAGACATAAGGGTGGATCAGACTTGAATTGTAGGGCTGTTCGATTCAGACACTTGAAGAGGAGAACTTTAGCGGTTTTAGTTACCAGGAGGAGGATGAGGACAGCAATTAATGACTTTTCTGGTAGGCTACTGTTTAACCAGCCGTATTACATGCACTGCTTTTGATTAAAAAAAAAAAAACATTTATTTAATTAAAAGTTAATTCAAGTTTCTGTGTACCAAATATCCCATTTTAAGACGTGGACACCTGTGGCTCATAGATCGGTGCAAATCTTGTACAAAACTCTTTTTCCTCATTAAATTTAGTGGGTGCAGCTTAAATATCTGCGCACTCCATAGTCCGGAAATCACGGTACTTGTTTTTAAAACCACAGGTTCCCACAAAATGAAAAGTTGACCGTCCAATATATGTATGACATGTCCGATACAATCAGACGACACTTAAAATGAAAAACAAAGCACAGGAAAGCAGAAGAATACATGCCGACTGATGATTTCTACAATTTTTTTTACAGAGCTGGTCAAAACTGCAAGATTAAAAGATTGTAATACCAACTAAATGTTATGGGTAATGAAAAAATATTTTCCTCGAAAATGTAATACACTCTCTCAATGGATTGTAGCTCTCCTGGTATGTATCCTACCGAAGTGGTCAATCCATTGACAATCATCAGTATTACAACCCTAAATGGGCGTTCAAATGGAGATGTTGCTATGTGCATGTGCTATCAGTAAACAACACACCTGACACATTTCAAAAAATCAAACCCCACAGCGCAACGGAATGCTGATTAGCAAGATATGTAAGCATTTGGCATGGCTGTGGCCATCGCCGAGGTTTTCCCCATGATCACACACATAAAAAAAAGAGTTTCTCACGATGTTGCTGTTGTGGACATAGTCTATGTGGAGAACACTCATGGCCTCAATGAGGGCCTGGATGGCGGTGATGATGTTCTGGCACACCAAGCGAGCAAAGCCTTTCCTTTGGGCCTCGGTGTAGCCGTTGCCATGGAGGATCCTCATCTGTTTGATGAAAGTGCTCTTCCCGCTCTCTGCCGTCCCTAATGACGTTGATTAAAAAGGGAATGAGGACAAAAGAGATGGGGATTAAAGAATGGGGCATCTGTGACAAAGATAATAAAAAAAACAAATGAGCATCAACTACCTGCGCTAAAACCATGACTCATTCCCTTCAAGTATCACGTGCTTTGTTGGTTTGCAGACAACTACATTTTCGGAAACACCCATACTGGATTTCTGATGCTTTTACACTGACTACACTATGTCCTGTTCAGATCCAGACCCACATGTCTTTACTATACTCACCCAGACTGGCTACCATATGGACCCGAATACAAGACAATATTCTTTCCCTTGAAAAATGTCGAAAATAACGTTGTCTTATGTTCAGGACGGACAGATTTACACACGCAAACCGAACCATTTCTCCCCAAGCAAGTCGGAGGTTTTCTTCCGCCACTCACACACACAAAAATGTCTCAAAAGTTGGGCAAGTTAGCAAACACTTTAAGTTCTGATGATTTTAAAGCAATGGTGATCAATGAAGCGCTCACTAAACTGTCTCTATAGAATCTATTAGTTGATATTTCATCACTATTGAAAAGATAAAGTGGAACCTTGGTTAGAGCCATGAATTCGTTCCACAAGGTCCAACTCTAACCGAAACAGACGCTAACTGAATCAATTTTGTCGCATAAGAAATAATGTACATCCAGTTAATCCGTTCCAGAAAGCCAAAAATGTAAACACAAAACATTGTTTATTTTTTTTAAATGATAGTTCTACACGCAGTAAACAATACCAAATGTATATAAATACATATACATGGTGAATGAAAGGGATAAATGAACATTTAGGGTTATTTTTTATCTTCACTGAAGATGTGATTCCTGATGTGTTCCCAAAGACATGATGTGGCAGTGAGACACCACATGGACACCACCTTCCTGTTTTGCCATGAGTTATTTCTTCAATTCAACTCATGTTTCTCACCTCAATAACCCTAAACGGAGCCAACGAAAGTTCCAAGTGGCCGCATTTTCATAAAGAAGGTGAAAAACACTATTGAATTGAAGAAATAACTGACGATAACATGACAAAACAAGAAGACGGTGTCCCTATGGTGTCCCGCTGCCACATTGTGTCTTTGGGAACACTCACATCAAGAATCATGTCTCCAATAAAGGTAAAAGTAACATTAAATGTTAATTTATCCGTTTGCTTCCTCATTGATATGAATTTAGAACTGTTTTATACATGTAAAACTATAAGAACATGTTTTGTGTTAACATTTTTGAGAGCCATAGACGGGCTACGTAGCTGACTTCCGATTCCAGTTGCCATTTTGTTAGCAAGCTAGCTTCTTTGATGGTAGCTAAGGACGTTTTGTGATAAAAATACATTAAAAACAAAGTTGAACTCACGCAGTGTATTAATAACACGACAAGACACCAGCCATATTGTATGGTAACCAGAAAAAGTATGTAAATTGGGGGAAAATTTTGGCGTACATTTTTGACGCAAACTGAAAAACACGCTAACCGAGGCGGATGCTAATCCAGGTGAATTTAAAAACAAACATTTTGTCTCCAAAAAAAATGTATTTAAAAAGTATTTTTCCAACAAAGAGTCTTAAATATTCAATATTCTTCTTACAGTCAGGATCTAACAGGTGGAGCCAAACAACGTCTTCCTAAGCAAGTCAGAGCTTTTCTTCCTGTCATTTACAGACACACACACACACACACACACAGACACAAACACACACACACACACCAGTGACCCGGAGAGATGCAGCCGCAGTACAGAAAAAAAAACAAAACTGAGGAACATGCTAACTTCAGCTACATATGACTGGCAAAATTGACTAATTTTAGTTCTGACAATGAGAAAGAAAGCATATCACTGCCAAATGTGCCCCTCAATCTTACTCTACACTTTTGTGGGAACAATTTGAGAAAATCCTATTTTCTGTCCCAACTTCCTGTCTATGTAGTGTCATAGTCTGGTATCATTTAGCATTCATGGATCATTATACAATGAATACCATAGTAAATGATGATTTATCTTGAAGTCAATCATTTTTAGAAATGAACACCGAGGTGATATTATTTACCCTGAACTTGTGTGCTCATTACTATTAATGAATACCACAGTATTTATTTACTTATTACACTGTTCCAGTCAGTTCTATTTATTATAGTATTAATTTATTTATTTATTCATAATACAATATATTATGCAATGTTGTCATTTTTTTTACTGATTTTTTTATTTGTTATTTATTCTGTGTTATTTATTTAAGGCAGTTGTGTCCAGAACAGAACATAGAATTTAACAGGAAAACTTGGAAAAATGGAAAAATCAGCAGTAATTTTACAAGATTAAGTCAAAATATTAGGAAAAAAAAGTGTAATTTAACAATAAAAAGTCATAATTTTAAGAGAATAACGTTTTAGTAGCATAAAGTTGAAATATTAACGAAAAAATACATTTTTTTTGGAACATTCTAAGAATAAAATAAAAATATTATAATAAATAATATAAATAAGCCATAATTACAAGAAGAAAATTGACAAGAAGAAAGTTGAAATAGTTGGAAAATAAATTTAAAAAAACAGCAAAAATGGAATAAAAAGCTGTAATTTTACCAGAATAATGCCGAAATATTAAGAGAAAAAAAGTTATATTCTAACGAGAAAACATTTTGCAATTATACGGGAATAAAATCATAATATTTTGCGAATTTTTAAATTTTTTTTTTAACTAAAAAGCCATTTTAGTGGCACAGAGTTGAAATATAAAATACAATCTACGTTATCTTTTAAAAGTCGTAATATTATGACAAACAAACAAAACCAAATAATGCCATCATTTTGGGGAAAAGTTGTGATATTATGGCAATGAAGTCAAAATATTATTGGAATAAAGTCAGAATATTACGAGACGAAAATTTCTGAAGATTATTTCAGAAGAAAGTTGAAATATTTGGAAAACAACTGCAAAAATGTGAAAAGAGAGCAAAGTTTTTTTTCTTGAAATATATACAACTTTTTTATCAGACCTACATGTGTTGCCTTACAAAACAACAAAGTGGCCCTTGCAGCCTCTCATATTTCAATGTGTGGCCCTCGGTGGAAAAGTTTGGACACCCCCGAATTAAGGTATTACTTCTAAATAACAAAGAAAACAAACATATCAATGCTTACCTAAAAAGAGGAGCTTTATGACACGCTTCTCTTGACGCTTATCAAGTTTAATTTGCCTTTCTATTTCTTGGTTGATCTTGCGGCTGTTGTCCTCGTCTGAAGACGAGCAGCACGCCATCCTGACGCCGCCGCCTCGCTCGGGATTGCTCACAGGCTTTGGACCCAACGCTGATTTAGGCGTATGCCGTGCTGGGACAGATCAGGTGCGGGGCGACATTCCTGTAGCGCAGGTACCTGGCGAATGACATCACACAGTGAATGACAATAGCATCGACATAATTGCAGGCGTTCAAGAAAAGCAAATTGAAAGGAAGTTTCTGTGTGTGCTTAAGTGAACTGTTAATGACAGGATGGTATGCTACAAGGTATGTTAACAAGTGGGTGGGGTCAAACATCATTTGCCTGTCGCCTTCCTTTTGTTATCTTTCTATTACCGGTATATGTATTCCCTTTTACTTTACTTACCCATACACTCTGCTACAACGTTTCCCCACCAAAAGGTCTACGGTGCCCCATGCGTAATGAAAACCATGTACTGTATCTCCAAATTGTTTCCAAATAAAAAACAAATTAATTTTATTTCTGAACTGTATACAAAAAAATAAATAAATAACACCAATATGTAACATGCTATGATCCGAGCAATTACTTTTATCAGGTGCAATACTCCCCGAAAAACAAGAAATGTGTGTCTTTACATGCTGAATGAACAATAAAAGCATACAAAATATGTAGATGCAGGTTATGCGTTGCATTGCAGGATTGTCATAATGAAAGCAATTACTTTTATCAGTGCAACATACACTAAAAAAATAACAAATGTCGCTACGTACAGTGGTGTGAAAAAGTGTTTGCCCCCCTTCCTGATTTCTTATTTTGTTGGATGTTTGTCTGGTAAAAGTAGTTGCTTACTTGACAATCCTGCGATACAACGCATAGCCTGCATCTACATATTTTGTATGTTTTTATTGTTTACTCAAAATGTACATTTTGTCTTATTATGTCTACTGTATTGGCTCACACAAGTGTAAAAGTTGACTATAGGGGTGCTAGTTCATGTCAAGAGGTCTCTAATGTTAAAATTTATATTTAGAAAGTCTCAATGAGTTTTTTTATGCTCCAACCATGAACTATTTTGCAGCAAAACACTTACCATTGTCGGGTCTGGAACCAATGAACCATGATAAACAAGGGATGACTGTAAAGTACATGCTTTTCATTGGAAAGGAATGTATTGCATTTGCATTGTATCTCAGGGCTGTTATGACTTGTGCTGTACTCTTATCATTTTTTTTTGCACTTATTACCAATTTTCTTCACGTTTTGGATAAAAAGAAAAACACGCATGCTTTTCATTGAACAACAAATATTTGCAATGTATGTATGGGAAGTTAGGTTATGATATACTGTATATGTTGTGACGTGAGCCCACAATACTTGCCACCTTTCACAATCAAATTTTGCCATTTGTGTCCCCAGTGTGGCCAGTTGGACTCACCAGAACCATATTTGGATTTCACGATAAACCGGCCAATGACTGCAATGCAGAAAATAGCACACAGTCAGTTAAACAGAGTCAATAGAGTAAATATTTGCACGGTTAAACTCACTGATGTTGGCTCGGACACCGCTGCCAGGGAGTGAAGCCATCTTCTGTGGACTAAAACTCTGCCAACATTTAAAAACCAGCTGCACACAACTGTAGGAGCAGACCCAAATAATTACATTTTTGTTTATTTAAATGATCACATACAAAACACACACACACACACACCAAGAAACTGCATAAAACATAAGCTGCAGTGAGTGAAATACAACCATAAATTAAACTGAAATGATTTTTAATAAGAAGACAGAGGTCATGTAAACAGTGGTGTCACCAATAAGCTCTTAATTAGCTTTGTATTCATTTACTCCAAAACCCATTTAAAAAGCACTTCAATGCACTCATTTAATGCCTGAGAGATTATTTAACACTGCACTTCTCTCGTCAGCAGCGAGCCTCTCCGTGCCGACCTCATCCAATCCAAACGGAGGGAATTGCTGTACCGTCTGATATTTATAGTGCACGTTGGGATAAATGACGGCCCAGTTCTACAGCCAATTTGGCAATTTTAACAGGAGAAAGTTGCACATTAACGCAGCTTGACACAATCACTAAAAAGGCTTGCAAAAAAAGAAAGGATTCCCTTTGAAATGTATTCATGTGCATCAAAAAGATTTACTTGATGAAGGTCTCTAACAGCAACACTGAAAAGAAAAATGAATTATACTTGGAGGGGAAAAAAAGCCTTACTGTTATGGGTAAAAAAAATAAATGTTTATGTGTATGGTTGTGATTATATGAGATAAAAAGTTGTAAATTTAGGTGGAGTAAAGTTGTAATATTAATATTACACAAAAAAATACAAAATTAAACATCATTTTTACAGTTAATCATAGTACAGCATTCTTGTAACTGTACAAGTTTATTTTTTTCAAATATCATCTTTTGTATCTTCCTAAATTTGCAACTTTATCCTCAAAATGTTTTTTCTTGTTGAAAAAAAAAATACATTGCAACATTTTTCATGGGAATTCCCCCCTCGTATTACTTTGTTATCTTTATTCACGCAACTTCACAACTTTGTTCTTGAAGACTTACGCATTTTACAGTAGTAATACGACTTTTATTGTAACGTTATGACTTTATCTTTATAACTATTCAGATTTTTTCTTGGAAATTCCACCCTTTGTTTTCTAACTTTACAACTTTGTGTACATTTTTATTTGGAAAAAAAATATGACTTTTCTAGTAATATGTTGACTTCCTAGAAAAAAACAAAACATTTTTTTTCTTGTATTACTACTTTAACAAAACTGTACAACTTTGCTATTTGCAACTGAACCTTTTTTCCTGCAAAGAATAATTTTTCCATGAATACTATTACTGAAATACTATTAATACTGATTAATATTGAATCTTTATCCCCATAAATGTTTGTTTTTTCTTGAAAAAGTCACTTTTTTCTTGTATTATTTATCAGACTTTGTTCCCAAAACTATCTACTATCCATCTAACATCACAACTTTTTTTTTTGAGACTTACAAATTTTCCCAGCAATGTTTACGACTTTATTCTCGTAACGTTATGACATTATCATTATAAATGTCCTTTTTTTCTCTAACTTTACAACTTTAATCTTGTAAATTTACAACTTTATCTTTGTAGCTTCACAGCATTTTCTTGAAAAAATAAAAAAGTAAAATTGCGATTCTAGTTCCATAACTTTGCAACTTTTTTTCTAGTAATAGTACTACTTTAGGCTGCTAAATTCACTCTATTTCTTATCATTGAAATGTGTGGCCCTAATACTCCTTCATAAGCTTTGATGCCGTGCGCAAATAAAAACAAAAAAAGACATTGACTCACGTAAAGTGTTCCAAAATCGTTACACAATGTTACTCAAGTGTGCAAATCAGTGAAGGCTTCAAAAGCAAATGTGCAATTAGTGTTGATTACGACTGGCTTCCCTTTAGTGGCACAAAAGCTAAGAGATTTTCACTTGGAAGTCTTCAGAGGCCTCGCGCGCTCCAAAAAAGTAGTCCCTCTGCATCTGAGCACAGTCATTCATGTACCTTAAAAAGCAGGAAGGCCTCAAGAGCGATTCTTATTACCGACTCGTCACTAAGGCAGCAGTTTAGTGGTCAGGACATGCTAGGACTTATTTTCAAAAGGTATGAAATGCATCAGTAGTACAGTCATTCGGGGACATGCGCTCCACACTACAGTCCCCATCTTGTAATCTAGTGATCATCAGCCGTGTCAGGCTCCTCCGACCGCCGGGCTCGACAAAGCACGTCCAATTACAGCAACCGCAACAAAGCCCCCGGCGGCAGCTTTAAACCAGGTTGTAGTCTTCGAGGTTGCCCTGCAGGATGTGGTCTTTGACCGCGCGGAAGACAAAGCGAATGTTGTCCGTGTCGGTGGCGCAGGTGAAGTGGTAGTAGATGAGCTTTTTGCGGTTAGGATGGAGGTTGACAAACATGTTCAAGATGAACTCCTGGCCCGCTTTGACGTCCCGCTGGGGACCTGCAGGGGGTAGGGAGGGGTCAGGAAATAAGAGTCACTGTCATTTTTGTTTTTGTCTGTCATACCGCTTTGGTCCACTAGAGCGGAGGGTTTCAGATGTTGTCTGTTTTAATATGCAATAAATTTGATTCCAACATGTATCTTTCTTTAATTTCTGTTTTTGAGGATTTCCTCAGGCTTGTTCAAAAGGAGGCTACTATTTTCTTGCTGTGAATAGCCTGTCTTCCGCATATGATGCCCCCTATTGGTGTGGAGTGTGAATATACGAATAGCTACAAAGTAACGTAAAATGTAGTACAATTACCTTGCATTTCAAGTCAAATAAATACTGTTGTTAAACTTAAATATTTATTTAAATAAGTAATGTGCTAAAACAGCCTTGGTCAACTTCATTCATGAACAATTATTTATTTATTTTTTGTACAGTATAATAATAATAATAATACAATAAATAATGATAATATATTAAACAAATAACAGAATCTAATAATATATAGAAATAAATTAATTAAATAATGAATGATCAAATTAACTTCAAAAAACCTATAATTCATTTAATTGATACAAAGAAACAATTTCACTTTTAAATAGTCACATAGTTACCGCCAGCTGCCACGTTTCAGGAACTCCAAGCCCAAAGCCATCTGCCTATTTATTGTTAGACATTCTCGATTCTTTCCTCTCCCTATTAGACAATGGCAACATTTAAACGCATGAAATGAAAGAAACGATCAGTAATGGCTGAGCCATGGAGAAAGGGGGTAGGATTAAATAACATCTTCTTCTTCCTACTCCTTTTCAGATATGTTGAAGAGTGCAAGTGTTTTTAGGGTTATCTTTTGCACGGATTACTACATATCACACACATGAACGCAGTATCTCACCGTTGTATTCAGGAAAGTAGTCGACCAAATGCGAATGCATGATTTTCTCTTCCAGCAAATCGATCTTGTTCAGGAACAAGATGATTGAGGACTCTTCAAACCACTTGTAGGTGATGATAGTCCGGAACAAGGCCATGCTCTCCTCCATCCGGTTCTTAAATGACAGACCAATAAATAAATGAATAAATAACACACCCCCTGAGTGGTACGGGTAGAGATGTGGGCTCAAATATGCTGTTAGGAGGGCTGCAAATTCTATTTGTTGTCATGAAAACAAGCCTGGCAGAGTGACTAAAGAGCTCCCCCTGCAGATCAATTAAGCACACTGCCACAGAGGAAGAGGAAGAGGAAGAGCTGGCGTTGAGTGAGACCATTAAGCCAATTGAAATTGTCTTGTTTACGATCCTTTAATAAGCCTATTGTTAAAAGTATGGGACATTATTTACAGCATTAAAGCTTCTCACCTCATGGGCGGACTCCACAAGGACTTGGTCGTACTCGCTGAGCGCCACCAGAAACATGATGGAGGTCACCTTTTCAAAGCAGTGAATCCACTTCCTCCTCTCAGAGCGCTGCCCACCCACATCCACCATCCTACAGGGCAGGCGGCGGGTATCAGAACCTTGATGGCTGACTTGGAATGGATCTGGAGCACAACAGGTGACACCCACCTGAACACCGTGTTCTCCAGGTCAAAGGGGTACTCGATGATACCCGTGGTGGGCACCCTGACCCTTAGCACGTCCTGCTGAGAGGGCAAATACGCAGTGTCGGCGATCCGATCCAAGTCATTCAGATAGCTGTTGACATACGTAAGAGCGTGACGATTCATTTTTTCTTTCTGCCACAAAAACTACAAGTCTTCATTCCTTTGTTTTTTTGAATGACTGCATGTTTTTTTTTTTTTTAACACAAAAATGGCTCATTGTCATTAAATGATGCAACTGCTAAAAACACTGTATGTGTGCATTTCCACCCTTCTAATAAATACAAAGTCGTTAAATTTGTCTTTGCCTACAATCCTGTTGTTTTCATCGCTTTCTCTTGTTTTTTTCAGAGATTTTGTTTACAGAGTTTCACTTGACATATCCATCCATCCATTTTCTATACCGCTTCATCCTCATTAGGGTCGCGTGGGCATGCTGGAGCCTATCCCAGCTGACTTAGGGCGACAGGCGGGCACATATAGACAAACAACCATTCACACACACATTCATACCTATGGGCAATTTAGAGTCGCCAATTAACCTCACCTGCATGCATTTTTGGGAATGTGGGAGGAAGCCGGAGTGCCCGGAGAAAACACACGCGCACACGGGGAGAACAAACAAACTCTACACAGAAATGCCCAGGGGAGAATCAAACCCAGGTCTTCCCGATCTCCAGGCTGTTCCTGTATTGGCCAACGTGCTAACCACTAGACCACCGTGCGGCCCACTTGACGTATATACATGTAAATACACACACATATATATACACATATATAAATCATTATATATTACATATTATTATGTTTCTATCAAAATGCAGTTGTACAAATGAAGGCCTAATTTCTTTTCCTTTATTCTAATTTAACTATAATAGTTAACAACAAAATAATTTTACAACAAAAAAGTTGAGAATGGCCGTGCATTTGAGAAAAAAGGAGTGTATTTATGGGGGTAAAGTTGCAATTTAGGGGAGAAAAGGGGTAATTTAACAAGAATTAAACTAATAATAGTAAATAGAATTCTAAAAAAAAAAAGTTCAATTTTTTTAATCGCAATTATACAAAAATAACGTTAATATACAAACATTTTATATATAACATGATGAGAATAATATTGCTACAAAATTATTATCATCATTATTATTATCAGAGTACTGCAGTGCTTAATTCTCACTTTACCCTTTTAATGTGTTTTTTTCTTGTAATCTTACAATTTTATTCTCATACATTTGCAACTATAAATGACAAAACCATGCATATCAGTACATGTTAGGAAAATGTATTTGTACAAACGGCCTGATGCCCTGCCTTCTCTGCAGTCCAGTCTTTTTTTAAACTGTTGAACAAGTTATAAGTACTTTAAGTGTATAAATTGAGTGCAGCTTTGTGCAAGTACAACTAAAACAACAACGGCTGACCACCGCACTGTTGTATGCGCTGTCCAAGATCATTTATATACATCATCATTTTAAATCCAAACATTTAATTGAGAGCCAGAAGGTCAAGCTGGTGTTGTGCATGTGTGTAGTGTCTCTTTACAAAGTGGCATCGCCAACTACTGGCCTGTCATATTACAGCATTTTCAGGTCAGTGTAGGTGGTGTTGAAAAGAGTGAAAAAGGAACCCCTTTTAATTCAAGCATGTAAACTTTCAATGGCATAAACACAGAACCCGACCCCCTTGTGGCAGGCAGAGGAAACAATGGAAAGTATTTTGCAGAGCCCAAGCAGATATCCATCTGTTTACACTCACTATTTGGCAGAGTCCGAGAGCTGGTATTCCCTCTTCCGATTGTAACATTCCTGAATCCCCGGATCGGCCCACAGGCTCTTGATGGCGTCCACATATGGTTTTGTAAATGTTGTCACTGTCTCCACATTAACCTCGCTGACAATACTGCAGTTGGCCTGAACACAGGAATGGAAACAAAGCACAAGGAAACATCAATACCAGTGGATCAATAACCTTAGGATTAACTCCATGAGTCTGTTATGCTTTTTAGTTGACTTTTACAGACACGTCTGTTATGGCCGAGAGGAAAAACCCGATGACTATCATAGAAATGAATAAAACATAAATTGTGACATAGCGGTAGCTGTACTGTAAACACGCCTTTGTCCTGGCTGCTCAGTAATTAATAATTCAAGAAAAAGAGTGGAATACACGTTGCAAATGTAGCCGTTTTTAGTTGTTGGGTAACACATTTTGTAATGAGCTACGATGAGTACACAATTTATCATTTTAATATCTTAATTTTTACACTTGTATGTTATTAAAACATTGCCTGTACGGTTAATAAAGGTTTGACTCTGGAACCGATTATTTCCATTCCCCCACCCCCGGGACAGTTTTAATCAATTGCTTCCAAATAACCTCATTTATTTCATTCTTTTTGTTGCAAAGATGGACGATGAATTTTTCTTTCTTTTTGAGCCTGAGAATTAAAAAAAAAAAAACACTTGAATCACCACATGAGATTTTCCTTGATTTTTGTCAGCGAAAAACACTGATAAAATTAGGATTAAACAGCCTTGACTGAGTGCCACCACTCATAGCTTTATTGTGGACTATGATGGTGCCTGGTGGGTGATGAAAGCCTTGCAGCACATTATTTCATTCATAGAAGGGCTGAGAGGATCAATGCGCTGCCTGTGCACTGTAAGATGAATTGACTATAGTCTTCTTCTTTGGTAACCATCAAGACTGCAGCCTGCTTTGAGGGCATTGTGTCTGTTGGTTTCGCGATTAAATCAGAAGCGAGACTGCACAAGTTAAAGCAACGGTCAATCTTTTTCCCTTGACGGGTGAAGAAAAACGTCTTCACAAGATGACAAAATAGCTACTGTCTTTGTTGTGTGAGACATGCTTGTAATAAAATATCCCGCAGTAAAAATAATATTTAGGATGTAGCGCACAACTCCCACTTAAGACTCTCTCTCTCTCACTCGCTCTTTGACGTTTACACGAGTGCATCGAGCGTTTCGTTTCAAATGCATTTAGGAGCCCAACTAAGTGCAGAGGCTGCAGAGTTACGGGTAAAATCTTGTTGAGATAATCTCCT
This sequence comes from Dunckerocampus dactyliophorus, assembly GCF_027744805.1. Classification (NCBI taxonomy): domain Eukaryota; kingdom Metazoa; phylum Chordata; class Actinopteri; order Syngnathiformes; family Syngnathidae; genus Dunckerocampus; species Dunckerocampus dactyliophorus. The sequence goes on along the minus strand of NC_072835.1, from coordinate 18,661,129 downwards.
CTGGCTTGGAAAACGGATGTCTTCCTGGAATCTTTCCCTCCGCCGCCTTAATGTGCCTCTCTGCCTGGCAGCAAATATTTCAGTGGATATGCAACGCGTGTGCCACCATAGTCACATGCACAGGCCAGGTATGCACCGTGTTTATGTTGCACAAAAAACATCATGTAGCAGTAGCCGGACAAAATATTAAATTAAAAGAGTGTACAAAACATACAAAATGGTGTGAGTGGCATGTGCAGCCTTTTGAGCCATCCATGTTGCTTTTGTGAAGTCTTGTTTTGGTGGTGGTCAGCACAAGCACCGTATTTTCCGGACTATAAGTCTCCCCTTTTTTTCATGGTTTGGCTGGTCCTGCGACTTATACTCCCGAGCGACTTATACTGTTAGGAGAGCTGCAAATCATCCAGCCTGTTTGGTAAAGAGAGACAGGAGGAAAACACACATGCATGCACATGTCAATTGATCAAGGCCGGCAAAATTATCGTGTTAGTTTTTATTTATTGTGCGGGTAATTGATTTATTGATTATCGGGACAACCCTAATCCTTATTATCCTCATTGGCCACTTTTTTCAGCAGCCGCAGACAGAAAGCTTGTTCAAGTATGCACTGGCCAACTGAGAGTAAAATTAATGTATCACTATTAAATAAAAAGACCACATTACAACCAAAATGCATATTTTACATTTAACTGCCCGTAGTTATTTACAAACATTTAAAAAAATCATAAAAGAACATTTAAAAAGGTGTGCGTCTATTGAGTGTTCTATTGCATCTGAATGTTTTGCACTTTAGGAATTACTTATTCATAATAATTTGGAACATATCAACAAACTTTTCCGGTTGACTTCCTGGCTTCTGCACTAATATTTGCACCCTCAGTTAAAAAAAACAAAAAACAAAACAGTATTTGCATGGAGAGTTCCCATCAAAAGTCACCTTAATGTGTTAAAAGAAAACAGCAATGCTGACTCAGACTTGGTTACTGCTTCCTAAAGGCTCTGACAGTGATAGGACAACACACATACACACACACACACACACACACACACACACACACACACACACACACACACACACACACACACACACTTCCCTCCCTATTCCCTTCGTCACTCACAGACTTCATCAGGAAGTGTACTGTTCTCTCCAGGGCCTCTCTTCTCTACCTGGAACTTGTGCAGCGTGGTTGTGTGGGCGAGCTAATTTATGTGATTAATAAGATGCTGTCCACTCTATTAAAGAGGACAGATTCCAGTTTGTCGCTCACATGTTTACAATTAAAAGAATAACGTCATATTTACAGGAATAAAGGCACATCATATTATATGCATTATGTCAGAATTTAATGAGAATTAAGTTGGAATTTTATATGAGTAAACATTGCAATATGACGGGGGATATTTTGGGATATTTAACAAGTATAAAGTTACAAGTGTCATGATTTTACAACTAAATCAGGGGTAAGTGAGGCCCAGGGGACATTTGCGGCTCGCAGCTTGTTTTTTAATTGCCCCGCGGCACATTGTAGAAACAACATTCAACCACAAAACCCAGCAAAGTTCTTGCCTTGACATGTCCCACACAGCATAAACTTTGCACAGGACAGCCTGCTCTGTTGTCTGGCAGCAGGACGGCAAAACTAAACATGGCTGAGAATTACCAGAAGTGCTTGACTGCAACAAGACAGCTACATACTACAGGCTTGGGCACTGTAAACTGTGCAGCTCCTCCAAGTGTTCAACCTTGTAAACGACAATAAAACAGCAATTTGTACCTTGTTGTGTTCATACTTGTAGGGGATCCGCAGCATCTTCATGGCCTGGATCATGGCCTGCATGGCGGTGAAGATGTTCTGGTAGACCAGCCTCGTGTACGCCCTCTTGTCCTCGTCCGAGTATCCACGGCCATGGATGATCCTCATCTGCTTGATGAAGGTGCTTTTCCCACTCTCGCCCGTCCCTAAGAACACACATGCACTCCATCAATACACACACGGGATGAGGAGCAATCAACCAACCTTCTGACATCCGTACTCTGAGTTTGGTGAGCTCTACCCTTTATGCATCATTGTACTGTGGTTTGTGCCGTGAGAAAAAGGTTCTAGAAAGTGGTACAGATGACCTCTTTTGGTAGCCGTTACAAATTAGGAAACAAAAAAATGAACAGAATGAAAAGGCACCACAGCCTGGTACCCTTTAGGTACTGTACCAGTGTGACTGGTGCTCCAACAGTTCCAAAAACTGGTTAGGATCAGCTATCTTGATGCCCTTCCTTCAAGTCCAAGTTCACACACAGTTACCTTATATCACCTTATCATATTACCTTATCATTTTCCTATGCATTTTAAACTAGCAAATAGTACATTTGGAATGCAGGAAGTGAACAAATGTCTTGCAACTGATGTGAAACGGATGGGGGGTTAGGATTAAATAAGCTTTGCTTCTTCTTACTCCTTTTTGGACATGTAGAACTGCAAATTGTACTATGTGATGTATTCCAATGTAACTTGTATGCATGTTCAAAATAAATTAATCCAATACCATTCCCATTATCATGTCTGAAATATGCCCATTTTTACTGTATTTTATTGAAAGAAAGATAAATGACAGGGCAGGATTTTATATATATTTATATGTATTGACAACGCCAAATTAACTCAAAATTCAAATCAAGTTAAGAGATGGCACACATGTCTGAAAACCTATTTACCCAACACTGGTTTCTTTAATTGCAGAATATTTGAATCAGACTTTAACTGTGTTATTATGAGCAATGAGGAGTTGCGTTCAAAGACACCACGTCATTTAAGTTGAATTCACATGTTTTGAGTGACTTTTCTGGGATTTCCGAGCACACTTGACGATGATAACAATATCCACTTATTGATATTCATTGCATTTATTTATACCACCCATGCACGCATAATAAAGACGATGTGTGATGTTCGGAATGCCCATGAACGCATCTCGCGCTACAATGAGAAAGTGCTGTTGCAATGAATGGAATAGAGACGTGTTTGTTTGGAGTAGGAGATACGTATATGGTGTTGGAATTGCACTGCTGTTGATGTGTTCAGGTAAGAATAACGTTATAAAAGAGCGGCATGTATGAGACCTTTTTGTTGATATCAATCCGGTCAAATGTTTGGAAACGCTTAAGTTTCCAAGGAGCTCATTAAGTAACAACAACAAACACGGTGTCAGACTGTTTGGCCTCCACTGTAAGGTTTTATAAGTGTCTTATTATCACAATTTACAGTTCATGTGCAGTGTCTTGGGGCAGGTGCAGGGGGGGTGTTACATTCTGCCACCAACTTAATGCTTGCTAATCTATCCACCTCCAAAGTACATAATATGACAATTGGTTAAAGACATTTTAGTTGAGTCGCATTATGATAAGCAAGTGTATCTAATGTACGGAAGGTTGGTAGCTTTTATTTTGAAGGCTGGCTAGAACAATGTCAATGTCGGATCTGTCATGCATCACATTTATGAACTGCTATTATGCAATCACAGCCGCTGGACTGCAGAAGGAAAAAACACTCAAAAATGTAATAAATACACAATTGCATGCAGCTCGATCATTGTGAAAACTTTCTTTTAAAAACTTTTCAAAAAACAACTTTTGTTTTTCATTACCCAGCAAGAGCAGCTTGTATTCCCGTCGAGAGTCCCTCTTGTCGCGGCGTAGCTGCCTCTCGATCTCGTCGTTGATCCTGCGAGCCTCTTTGGCCTCTGGGCTGAGGCAACAAGCCCGCGCCGCCATCAGGGTCATCGTGCCCGGCAAATACGTCACCTCCCTGGGCAAGGGCACAAACATGATGCCGGTGAAGTCAACAAGACCCCCCAGCCTTCTTTACAATCCCCGAGAACCACAATCTTTTTTTTTTTTTTTACCAAATACCAAATTACCTTAGTCCTTGTTTTTTGTAGAAAATTAAGTCGTTAAAGTTAAATTTGAAGTTTTTAGAGAGTCGCGCGCTGTTGTTGACGGGTGTGGTGGATTTGATGAATATGGCGGTGGCGGAGTTTCACTTCATGGCGCCATTACATTTAAAAAAAAGAAAATAAACCCAAAACGTGTGTGTCCATAAGAGAAGAAACAAAAAAAACGAGATCCAGGGCTTTGTTTTGTGTCTTGAACGCGGCTCATGGAGCTGTGAAGTAGACGTCCTGGAGAGGCAGCATGTGACGGAGGGGCAGCTCTCTGATGGGAAGCGGTATGAGCTCTTCTCGATTACATTAACTCATTTCCGGTAACAAGCAGACAACTATGGACAGATGTCACCCACGTTTGAGACGACAATTAGACACGGAAGGAGGCTCCACGTTGTGGGGAGACACCCTCTGCTGTAAAAACCTCACATCAATTAGGTGTAAGCCTTTAGAGTTAAAAAGTGCAGTCTCTGAAGATACTAATTATTGTCATTTTAAGCTAAGGGTGGGTGAATCGGTCCAACATCGACATCATCGATACAAGACTGTTATATATATATATAATTTTCACTAATACTTGTGTTGTTCGTATTGTTACATTGTAGATACAGGAGGGCTTTGTGGGCACTTTCTTGCTATTGTTACATTGTCGTCTATTGTATGTATACTGTTAAATTGTTCACGTTATTTTTTTCCGGCAATGTTTGTCCCGTTCTTTTTAATTCTGATTATAATCACGATCAACAAACTAAAGGAAACATTCCCCCCCAAAAGCTACCTTGGCCATGATATCGAATTGATACTAACATTTGCAGTATTGCCCAACACTAGTTAACTGTAGATTTCCCATGATGCACCTGGCGCCACCACTCTATTACCGGTAATGTTGATCAATATTGCTTTGTTAACAAATAAGTCATTTTAAATGAATGTTTTATTCCATAAACTAACATTTCATAAAACTTTAAAACGGAAACTTACAAAAGCAGCAGGAGATCAAACACTTACTTTCCCCACCGCAAGTGTTTTTATTTTCTTTCAAATAGAAGTGACACTGGGTGCAAAACCGTTTATTTAGCCAACACCTGCAGGATATCAAACAGATACGGACATTTTAAAAATGGTTACAGGTCGTCAAAATAACAAACACCCAATGCAGAAATACAATGAACGATCACTAAAAAACAAACCAAAAAGAACAGTATCAAACATTTTTTTTTTGATGAAATCTCCTTCCATGACAAGAAAAACTTGATGAAACGGTGTCTTTGTAAATACACACACACACACACACGTACAGCTTTCTCGCTTCTCTATGAAAAACATCTCTAAAAAATCTCTTGAAATATCAAACTGGCACATTCATTGAACATTAAAGCAAAGAGTGTCATACTTGGAGAACAGTCTTTTAAAGAATGATGTTAAAATGTTAGCTGTAGCCAAGAGATGGTGAACAAGCCATTTTAATAAGTTGTTTTGATGCGCAGTCCAACTACTTTTGCGATTGACATAAGCTAAACTAGCGGTTTCCGGTCTCTGTGCTAAACCAACTGACCACCACGATATTTGCGACAAATGTACTGTGCAGATGTAAAAAAAAAAAAAAAAAAAAAAGCAGCATGGAGCCCATTTTACCATAAAATACACACTCTCTCCAACTGTGAAAATGTTACTAAGTGAAAAATGTTTTCTAGTTTTTATTTAAATGGTTCTTAACCACCCCGAAAACCAAACAACATCCTTTGGAGAGTGTGAAGCTGGAAAAATAAAAATAAAAAAGGCTTACGTTCTACATGCTGCACTGCAACACAGGCCGACACCAAAAAATGATTTCACTTCAAATGGTGTCACGAATGAGAACGTCCTGAAAAATAATCAAACGTTACAGGCTCCTTGATTTTCCAGAAGTGCTATCAATACTGTAGAAGCTGTGACGAGAGACTGCGATCCATTCGCAGAAGAGGAATGTCGGCTCTGAACTGAAGGAGTGAACGGTACGTACGTACGGCATGGCTTCACGCTGCTTTACTCCTTCCTAGAAGAACCGACCAGAGTACTGCTTCACACTGGAATAAAAACCCAGGAATGTCATCAAAATAGACTTTTCCAGCACTTTCAAGCTCAATAAGTCGCCATGGGGAACTTGCCTGTTCTGCAGCAGGTATTGAGCATTCTGGATTTGGTCTTGCGTTCCTATGATGGTAATGATGCGGTCCTCCGAGCCTTCTAGAGGCTCATCGATCTTGATGGACGCCCCGGACTCGTGGCGGATCTGCTTGATTCGTTGGCCGCCCTTGCCAATGATGGAGCCGGCAAGCTGCAAGACCAGCACAGTGCCAAATTTAAATGTTTTAAAAAGGTACCCTAACATGCAAAAATGACTTTTTAATGTTGTCATATGTGTCCCTAAAGATTGTTTGAGCACTACATGCGAGTAAAATAAATCATCTCCCTTAGTTGTTTGCTTCACTTTGAGAGGATCCGTTCAGTCGCTTCTGAAGTTCCGAGTTTGCATATCATGAAGGAAAAAACCTTCCTTATGGACCGGGTATCGCGTCTGCCCGCCTCCAGCTAGATGAGCCCACGCCATGTATATGTCCATCACTTCATGGAGGTCAGCTTTGTAAAAAAAACAAAAACAAAAAACAGGCTTCGCTGTTTCGCAGGAGGGTTGATGTTTCTCCAGTGAATCGGCTAAAATAGTTGCTGCATGACGTTGTTGTTGAAATATAACTAATGTTTTCAACGTAGCTCATTGCGATGCCATAGCTCATAGTGTTAATTACTGGAATTTCTTTCCTTATTAATGGGGCTGTGACCATCAGTTGTGTTGTGTGTGTCCAAACTTTTGACCTGTACTGTATATGTGTAAAAAAATATATATTTTTTTTTAAGTGGCTAAACTGCAGAATAGTGCTTCTTGGAGACAGCTGTGGACAAATGCAGCTTATTAGCCTTAAAGCTACAAACACGCAAAACGGCATGTTCCCCGTGGGGCTGACCAAACACACTTTTAAATGATCTAATTTCCAGCATCTAGGCTAGATTTTGGACCACACACTTCCAATCAGCTATTGTGGGACCTGTGAGACGTACTTCATTTTTTGTAAAATTGGACCATTAACAGAAGCATCTTTCCGCCTGTATCTTCCACTTACATCTTTGGGAATGGTGACCTGCGTTGTGATGACAGGACCTCCAATGTCGCTGTATGAGCCTCGGCCACCTTGGAAGCAAACAAGGGAGTGTCTTCAAAAGTCAACTTGTGTTGAATTACAGTGCGAGAAAGCACAATTGAGACCACTAACCAGAATGAAAGTGATCCCAGGAATTGTTGTCTTGAAAAAGAAAACAAGAAAGACCAAAGCTGAAGATACACCACAGTGCTCTCAACCATGATTCGATTGTGACTCAACGCCGCCAACTACTGGCCTGGCATACACACTACAACAGGTAAATACTTGCGTACAATCCAGAATTTGTCCAAATTGTTAAGAACATCAAATGTTAAATTCTGGGTGTGCATTTTCCTTTTTCGTTGGCTTTTTTGAAACAATTATTCCAAAACTTGTAGCCCCATCGCAAGATGGCAGCATACACATCAGACTTAATTTGAGCAAGGATGTAAGGCTTAACTTTACTTTCTGTTGTTGTTTTGGTGATGCTTTCTCCAAAGTAAGCCACAACAAGAGAGTTAAGGTTGAGTGTTTTCCAGTGGTTCAATTTCTCTTCACACTTGTAAGAGCCTGCAAGGCAAATCACCTTTGAATTATATGCACTTGTCATTAAAATCAATGTTATCACTGTTTTTGTGCATGGTTAACTTTTTGTTTTGTTTTTTTTTTACACTCGCATGACAATTGAAAATGTTGCCATGTTACTTTGAAAAGACTGCCTGTGCAATTAAGACAGGTTTTATGAAGGTGACCGTTAGAGGTTCCACTGTCCCCCACATAGCAAGTGTCCTCACGCCCACCCAATTACACCAAATTCAAAGATGTAAATCTATGCAGGGTTAGCACAAATATTAACACTTACCATAACCACCTCCACTCTGCATTTCAGGAACAGGAGAGAAGGAAGAAAAGAAACAAAACTGGTTTAGTGTCATAATAAAGACAGTTTGCTCACACTGCATTTTTCTCAACAATAACAAGGCATATCATCTTTATATTACTTTTACATACTACTGTATTATATTCGGCTGACCAGGCTTGAGTAACAACACCAATTGAGGTTGTGGAAATGTTCCAGGTGCAATTTACGATGTGTTCAAACATTAACGTTTCACACATGCCATTTCACTGACCCCCTCATCCCGCGCCATTGTTGACCTGAAATGTCACACCTGCTGGCCTCTGACACAACATGAACTTTGCACCTACTGCAACATAACCGGTTCCTGGTATCATGTAACTTATCTAATACATATGTGGGTCAAGACTACATTTACGGCCTTGAGCGCCGAACATTCCGGTCTGATGGTCATGTGACAATGATGCCATAATAGCCACTTGCTAGGCTGACACACAGCCAGCGCAAGTTTCCAGATGTTAGCGCCATGTGAAGGTTGGGAAGGAAATGGCTTCTACAAATGTTGCCACCCGCAGGCAATAAAAAGAACTCCAGCCTAAAGCCAAAGTAGGACTTGTGATAAAAGGTTAAAACAGCGGTGCCCAAAGTGCGGGCCGGGGCGCAGCTGTTTTTGTATTGGCCCTTGGCACTGAAAATGTATTTTTTAAAGTCATAATACTATGAGAAACCATAGAAACTAAACAAAGAATGAAGTTTAAATTTTAAGGAATTTAGGTTGGGTAAAAGTTATAATATTACAAGAATCAAGTCAAAAATATAAAAGAATAAAGACAATATTAAAAGAAAACAAAGTTGAAATAACTTAAAAAAAATTTTTTTTTAAAAGAATAAAAACAGCCAAAATGAAAATTGACCAAATAACCTAATGTAAAGAGAAAAAGTTCATTCATACTAATAATATGCTTGTCACTTATAACACAAAGCTCAGATGCCGGCTGTTTTTTTTTCTTTAAATATAAAATTGGCTGGTTTAAAAAAAAAAAAATTAAATTAAAAAAAAAATGTAAAAATGGCCCCCCTTTGATGTTTTTGTATGCGGCCTTTGGTGGACAACCCCGGCCTAAAAAGGTTGTGTAGTTTCAAAGCAAGTTGTTTTTTTGTTTTTTGTTTTACCATAAATGTTGGTAATATCCAAAGTGTGTCGCTGAACTGTTAATCTTTCACTGACGTTTTGTATTCTCATTTACATCCTTTAGATAGGGCATTAAATTTTGGTATTTATGGTGTTTACAATCCCACTATGCTTGTCTTTAAGAGAGCATAAGATTACATTTAATTGATTATTACACCGATATGCATTATTAGCTGCCTTCTTTGTTTATTAAGTGGCAGAAAAAGACAATATTTGCTGCAGCTAAAGACCTGAAGGGAACCTGCTTAGGAATGGCTCTGGTTGCAGCTCAAGTTCATTTGCTAGACTGGCGGATCTCCGGACGACGTACTCAGCTGCTCGGAGGTAACCAAGGAGACGAGCGTTGCCCGGCAACCGCGGGTCTCCATCAGTGTGCACACACAGCGAAAACGCGTCAGCGTTCCGAGCCTCTCCGTTTATACTACGCTCAGACAAGGAATTCCAATCGCCTCTTGTTGTTGAGACAGAATTCGGCAGATGTGCGCCAAGGCGGCACTCACCATGCTGTCGTAGCGGTCACCTCCTCGGCTTCTTCTGTCACTGCAGACAAAAAGAGGATTAGAAATTTAGCACAGTCTCACAAACCGGTTAAGATATTATTTTCAACCCGCCAGTGAGGACATTTTGGGAAGTCCACCTTACCTTGGTCTGTCATCATGGTAGCTCCCGTGTGAGAACCGATCGCCCCTGGAAACGAGGAACGATATTAGCAAAAAGGTGCAAGTGTATCACATCAACTGGGGAGGTGCGAGCCTCCTCACCCTCCTCGTGGTGGCGGCGGGGGGAGAGGCAGGTTCCGGGCTCTGCTGCCCACACGACCTCTGCTCAGCGGCGGTGGGGGACCCCGGCGGGGGCTCAGGTCGTCATAATCCCGTCTGGAGGGAGGCGGGGGTCGGCTGCTGCGCACGGGTGGCATGCGTTCAAAGCCGCCTCGTACGCGTATGGGGAAGCCCGCCATGGGCCGCCTGCCCCGCTCTTCAAACATCACGGTGAACCCGCCATAGTCGTAGGTTTCGTCGTAGAAGTTTGGGTCGTAGGGCTGCGCTCGGCCTTTGATTGTTGCCTGCAAGAAACAAAAAAATAATTCACGTCATATGTTATTTGGACAAACTAATCATTCTCTGCTTACAGTGGGATGAGAGGAAGAAGATTCTTGATTGGTCCCAAAACCCTGAACTAACCTCTGACACCAATTCCAGGATAACTTTGATACATTCAATGACTCGCTCTGGTTTCCCTCCCACTAAAACAACTCTGTCAGTTGAGTGTGGACAGCACTCCTGGAACAGCTTGATGGTGGTCTGCGTATTCTGGTAAGAAGGGGGAAAACAACATAAAAGTGTTAGCCGTCTTTAAAGCAAACGCTTTTACAGCAAACAAAGCCAACTGGGAGAAAATCATCATCATTTAGTAACAGAAATATGTTAAGTCCCTCATCTTACCTCGCGCAGCTCCTTAATCTTGGTACCTTTCACGCCGATGATGCCGCCGGCCAAGCTCTGATGGATCAGCAGGCGGAGCTCACAGTCAAAGTCGATGCCGCTGTAATGCTGGTACTGCACAAACAACAGCGAACGAGTTGTGTGAAGGGCTGTAGAATTGCAGTCTAAAAAAGCTAATTACGCCTAATTTCACCAATTAGCATCATAGCTACAGTACAGTACATGTTTCTATTGTATGTGCTATATTCAAATGAACATGGTGCTGTCTGCCTTGGTTAGGTACTGCATGGGGGCGCTATCCCTCAAAAACAGCATATGAGACCCACTTCCTGCTCTGATGTTGCAAGCCACGCCCCGCACAACACATTAATCAGCCATGTTGTTTGAATCAGCCATCAAGAGCGATTTGGCAAAGTTTTGCTACTAACTTTAGCTATCATTGAATGTATAGCCTATCATAACCACACAATGACTCCAAATTGCCGGTCACTTCCCCTGAGACTGCTTTTGTGCATTGGTACGCGCCATAGCCATGTACATGAACACCAGACAGCGGCAAGTTATTTGTTTTTACATTTTTACAAAGTTTAACTTCAAATTTTGACAACTATAGACATTTAGACATTTTTTGGTTTGGGGGGGGGGGGGGGGGGGGTGTAGCTTGGAGAAGAGGAGGAACACCACCTTTAAATTACCATCTATTTGACAGTAAAACACAAAGAACTATTTGATTTAACTGTAAATACATTCAGGCATTAATTAATGCTTATTAAAATCAAATATATATATGTATCATTATTAATGACAAAACACATTTGTTTTTGGGAATTAAATCATTATTGCATAAATTCTATAAAAACAATTGCATAAAAATGTTATCTAAATCATATTATATTGTCCAGCGGTTGGTGGGTCTGGGCCCCTTTAACCTCTTACATATCTTGTGCTGTTTGATATTTAATTATGCTTTATTATATATTAATTATATATATTGTTTTATATTATTTTCCATATATTTTATTTTATGTACTTAGTTTTTTAGCCATGTATTTATCATGTTCCTCCTTGTTTTAAAAATAATCACTAAATGCTAAATACACTTTGCACTTTTTTTTTAATGTTCAATGTATTTATTTATTTTGACATACGTATTACTTTCATTTAATAAAACAAATATTGCTTTGAATAAAGCGGGTCATGACTTATGACCATGGGAAATCGCAGTTCCCGGTTGAGCGCGGCTGATATACAGTAGTCAATATCATATACAGTAATAATGACATTTAAAAAAATAATATATTGCGATAAAACATCAAACCCCCTACATGCTAACAATCCTGCATGTGCTCATGTACACATCATTGCTCAACACGCGATGAACAAAGTGTCTTACCTCCTCTAAAGTCGGTATAATCTTCAGTAGAATCTCTCCAATGGTGTCAATGTTGGCGTTCACACTCAGGATCCTGTCGGGGAAGCGTGTTGGGCCAAAATGAAGAAAGGCGTTACAAGAAGGACACATAGATGGCACCGTAAAAGAAGAAGAAAAGTCAAAAGACAACACTTAAAATGGCTTGATCGAGGCTTCAAATTGGAAGTAGAAAGAGGGAATGAAGACGGCGACGTACCACTCACAACCTGAGCTATTTTCCCCAAATACCAAATGAGCAACTGACACATGCACTTTATCAATATTGCCATAGAAGTCTGAGTCTTGCGGAGGGGAGGGGAGGGGAGGGGGGCGTCATTAGAATGACTACAATTAATGACAGGTCACACACATTTGGGGGGGGGTGGGGGTTGCGGTCCTTGGGGAATATAAACTGCAACAAAACCTCGCCATACGATGCCAGTACACTTTCTCATTGGAGGAGTCGGGGAGGGCGGGATGGGGGTGGGGGAGGCGGTGAGGCAGAGGCGATGTGGGCAAGGGGACAGAGTAGCAGAATGTGGGGTAGAAGATGCGGGTGGTTACCAACTTCATGGCGGAACAGGTAAGAAAAAAAGTATGCCGATTGGATGGTTTGCCGAGGGAGAGGAGGCGCAACAGTGATGGTGATGAAATCTCAAGTGGCCACTTGAGGAGAAAACACATCCCGGGGGCTACTCAGAGGTGCCCACTTGAGATCGGGTCACTCAGACACATGTTAATAGCAGAGGGGGTGGGGAAAGCGACAACCAAGAATGAGCAGATGGGGGCAGGACTTCCAGACAGGAGCCAGCGTTCATGGAGATCAATCATGGGCTGCGATGCGGGGAAAACAGAGGGGTGGAGAACAGGGGGATGGGGTGGTGAGACTCATAGAAGAGAGAAGAAGAGAAAGTCTGCCTGCCTTCCGCACCTTTAATGGTGAAATTTTATAGCCGACATATCGAATATCATACTCAAAAGGTGTTTAGAAATGGACAGCAAAATCAAAAGGAACAATACATGTGTGGAAGTGTGTGGGGATTGGGGGTAGGGGGAGGGTCATGTGTGTAAAATATGTTACAGTGAAACAGAAGGCAGGTTATTAATTATATTCTAATCAGGCAGTGAGGCAATAACTGGTGGGACATACCGCTCTGGGCCACTGCTGTCTGGGACTGATACACTGGCATTGTACTGCATGGGCCGTGGTGGAGGTGGCGGTGGACGTGGTTGGCATTGGGCGGATGGGGGGCATTCATTCACATGTTAGGGTGGGGCACAGTTAACGGTGGGCGGGCGTTCGGGGGTGGGCGGAAGTTGGGCCAACGTCAAGGTGGAGGGGCATGTCGGTCCAGTACATGGGCAAACGGGAAGAAGGTGGCCAAAAATGTAAAAAAATAAAATAAAATTAAAAAGGAAAGGACAGGGGGAAAGAGGGGGAGAAGGAATACATTTTTAATTGAATGCATGCTAAACTTTTGCGTTTTTTTTATGGTATATGTGAAACTTTTGAGTTGAGTGAGCAAAGAGCAGGAAGTGTGGCTTGGTCAAAAATAAATAAAAACTAGAGAGATGTGGTCGTGGAGGACCACAATGTATCCCACTGGACATCTTCTAGATTTTCTCAAATACAAGTGGATGACAGCACAATTAGAGCAAAGCGGGAAAGACGGTCAAGCCTGGGGCTGGGCGATATGGACCAAAACTCATATTTAGGTTGAATAGCGAAATACGATATATAAATCAAAGCCAAATATGCATGTCAAGTTGTTTTATTAAAATACTTAACATGAGGATGTTTTTTGAAATTTTAAAGCTTCATGCAAAATGAACATGAAAAAAATACTATCTAAAAATAGCCGCTAGCAGGCTATTCTCTTTTTGAAATAACAGCGCTGTTGATGTGTTCAGGTCGGAATGAAGCCTGTGTGGGGACGCTCCACTGTCCTTCCGACTGCCGTCGTAACAGCCAGGAGTGCTTGCTCTGGTGTGCATGCGTTAATTACACAAAAAATGTTTACGTAATTAATGAAATAAATTAGTTACCGCCGTTAACACGTTATTTTGGACAGCCCTAAAAAATATGACAATATATAGCTATCTACTAATATCATTTCTACCACATTACACTCTTGTGCACTGTGTGTATGCTGGCGGTCCCGCCTCCACCCACCGAGACAAAGAGACTGTATGACTGACAAAAGGGCTCACTCCACTCATGCCGTTGTTCTATGGAACAAACGCGCCAAGGTGCTGAAACAAATGCACAGAGTGAACTCTCTTCCTGCCTGTTTGGAGGCGAGAGACGAGGTAAAACAGGTACCATGCACATGGCAATATACTGAGGCTGCCAAAATTATTGAGTTATTTTCAATTCCTGTGTGATTAATTAATTTATTATCATTCCAGGCCTAGTGCCCAAGAAGAGTTTTTTTCTGAACGAGAACTCTTGTCACATTTTAATCTCGCAAGATCTTGTGACACCCCTAGTGGCAACCCCCCTTTTTCAAAACAAAACTATCAAACAAATCATGTTTTCGAAATCAGTGAAATAGACGAAAATATTATCTTTCTTAAATCAGTCCAGGGTGCACCCCGCCTCTCGCCCAAAGTCGCTACCCGCGACTCGAGTGAGGATAAGCGGCATAGAAAACGGTCGAACGGATTATCTTTCTCAGCTGATCGACTGCCGGTTTATGACCATTATCTTAAAATTTGCATCATAACTCCTATACTGATTGCTAACTTCCCAACCTTTGAGACCCTGTGTGTGTCATGGCTTGTGAGTGACAAGAAGAAAAGCTTCGCTAGTTTGCATGTATAAATAAGACTTTGTTCCTGGGAAAAATTCTTATATTCAGGTTAATACGGTAAGAAACTAAGATCTTTTTTTTTTTTGATTGGCTAATGTTAACATTGTAAGTACCATTATAATTAGAGATGGGCATAATAACTGATTCTTATGTTGCTTATGTGGAATTGCTTGTTGACCAATGGTGCAGTGAAGCAGCTGAGGCAAAATAGAGTGCACTACTTAGCTGCACCCAGCAGAGGCGCTGTCAATGGAGTTCAGAATATTCAGAGATACCAACCATTCAAAAATAATATTGAAATCAAATCAACTAATGATTATTTTTATCATTACAAAATACAATATTCCAAATAAAACTGATACAAAAAGCTCTGCCGGCTATAAATCCAATATATCCTGGTGGGATACAAGTACAAATCTCTACAAACGTTCAAGGTGCTTCAATAAAAAGGCTTTAGGAAACCTGCTGTTCGATCAAAAAATTGTTAACATTGTGGGAAATAAATCCCCACATTTGTATTTATTGTGATTTTCTTGTATGAAGAGAAGACGCTAAATGTAGACACATTTTAAAATTTGGGGCAATGAGGGAATCAGATGGCTATCTGGTATAATCATGTTTTTAAAAAATAAATTAAATACAGGTGTTGCAACGCAAATGCAGTATTTAATTTGTTTACTCACGTCGGTGCGCAGGGCCTTTATGTTCTTGCCGCCCTTTCCGATAACGGCGCCGGCATTCTGTGAAACAGCGGGGAGGGGGTGGGGGGGTCATTCTCAGAAAGAGGAAACTAACTGAACGGAACAGGAAAAACAAACAACGGTCGGAAGAAAGTGAAACCTGGCCTCACTTTGCTCTGGAGCAGCACACGCAGTTCCAACATCTCGTCTGCGTTGCGAGAGCGTTTGAAGGCGTGCTCCTCGTCCATGTCCTCAGCTGGCCGCTTACCTGAGAGGGAAGACCACCAACGAGAGGTAATGAATACCGCCGGGGACAATTAGGGCCTACTAGATGATAAACAAGGTTTTGAGTGGTCAATATTGTACCTCCTTGGTTTGCTACAATTAGCACCTTGTTTTAAGCGAAATGTATGTCTGTAGACGACTACGTGTCTCACAGGCCATGATAATGGAAATGTGCAGGTGTTATAAATAGTACCCCATAATAAAGGACTGGGACTCGCTTAACTATGGTACTACTTTGACAAATACAGTAGGTCCCAGTTTTTCACGGGGTTTACGTTACGAGATCACCAGCAAACAGCAAAAAAAGCGAGTAATTGACATGCCCATACAAATGTATTTTTTTCACACACGGCTCGCCCCCATCCCTACCCAGCGTGCCAAATCCTTCTGCTAGCTTGCCACTCCTCCGATTTCAGATCAACATTTGCAACAAAAGTTGAAATTATGAAATTAGACTCAGCGACAGATCTCCCCTTCAGAACTATGGCGTGTTCAAGGACCACCGAACAAAGTGAGATCTTAACGTTTGACGAAACAATATTATCAGTAAAGCATAGAGATAAAGGTGAACATTTTTCATGTATGCAGTACATTCTACCTGTATTTTCATGCATTTACATTTTTTTTCCGACTTACGGTGAATGTTTTTTCTGCAGCAAAACCTATTTGAGAAAAAAAAAACATTTTAAATAATTTTTTACCAAAAGCCCACATATCTGTGGGCTGTGAATGCTGAAGCATGAATGTGCGGAGATGTACTATATATATCCATGTACAGTACAGAGTGAAATGCTGTGTCTGCAGTACAGTATGTTCCACCCCAGTGTGAGGCTTTCACTGGTCGGCCAACCACAGACTGGAATACACTCAGATTCACCGTGTTCCCTTCCTGGATTAAAAAATGGACCCAGGAGCCAGAGAACAGCAGTATCCCTAAACCATCTGACAGGTCCACATGCTACACAGCACCAGCCAGATCTTTTTTAGTATTCTCCTCCCTGTTGCGGACTAATTCGCCCATATTGCTCCAAACTTGTTTTTGAGGCTGGCTGTATAACAAGGTGTGCACTCATTCATATCATCAAATGTCTTGAACGGAGAGGGGAAAAAAAACAGATCTCACCATTAGCATCCGTATTACTAAATGTGAGGTCTTCGTCTGGTTGTTCAAGTTGTACTTCCATTGTTTTTGCACCTGCAGCAAAATTAAAGCGAGCATTAATGTAGTCTGGGTTAAAAACGTGCAAAGACATCACAGGTATTCTGATTTGGGGCACCAAGCAGGACATATTTGTGGTTTGTTTAGCATCTATTCTGAATTAACAAATATAAAAATGTGACAAGAACAAAAGCAGCAACAGTTTCCAAAACCAATGCGCCTACATTAAAAACGACTGTAATACACAATTCTATTACATAAACCACCTACATGTTCTGTTGCTGTTTTAGCACAACAAAAGCAGCCCCGCCCCTCCTGAAACGAGGCTAACTTGTGGATTCAATAGCAAAACAAGCGCACCCTCCATATATCTAAAGAAACATGCTGCCTGTTTAAGGCAGACGCACGTGTTCATTCGGTATTAAGATACTAGCCTCAAAATAAGTGCTGATTATTGTTACAGGGTCAGCTCAAGTACAAGTAAGCCAATGTTCGTAGCGGCTAAGTTGACGTGACTTTGCTAATGCTAACAGCTAAGCTAAGCGCGAGGCGTGTCCGTACGGCTCACACGTTGCGACTGTGCGGAACTATCTCACGAACATTTCCACAATTACTCAGATGTCAGCGGTGAAAAGAGCCTATCAACATTAGTATTTTAACCTCCAAAAATTAAATGGCGCCAATACTTACGACAAACTACCGCCTGCCACTGCGTCTTGCCTTGAAGCGTTTGCGGGGTTTACATGGAAGCTAGGCGGCACAGTGGTTTTGCTTGTTGTGTGTGACAGGGGCAGCATTGGCGGGCGGGGATGGAGCTCATTTGAAGGACTGAAAACGTTACCGCCCTTTCAGACTACGCGTGGCGTATAGTCAAACTACCAAAAAATGTAAGTCTATTTTTCCTGATCGAGGACTGACAGACAATTCAACTTTGACTGATTTTAAAATATGAAATATTTCATTTGAATGCTGTTCACAAACGCAGGACACCCACGAAAGTAAGCTTGGCTTAGTGCTTCTTCAAACAGAATTCAAATATACAAACAAACCCAGTGTCTTTTTGGTTCTTTATTTGTAGTTCTGCAAGGGAATTTATATTCAAAAACTGCAGACAGCACCAGGAATCTATCAGGTATGAGTTGTTTATTAGCAGGAGTCCTATTGCTTATTATTATTATTATGATATTTTGTGCATATAATTATAAATATCATACCTTGGGTGCAGGCTACAAAATGATAATAAGTCAATATTAAAAGATGAATGTTGCTCTGGAATACACAATATATTGTTTTTGAGAAGAGTGAACTTTTTTTTTATTTATATGACTATTGGTTAAAATATTACATAAAACATTGCTTGGAGAGTTGACGTTTTATGGGTGGCCACAGTTTGACACTGGAACAGATTATTTCTATATTCATTATTATTATGGGAAAAATGAGTAAACGGATTGTGTTGTGTTCCAACTATTATAGACCCCACTGAGCATGACCAGGCATTGAACTAGTCCGGTCCACAACATCTTACGTGTGCACAATGCTGCTTCTCTGTGCTTCTGCAGAGATTAAATGATAGCTCTGATTTATTGTATTAATTTTAATAATCTCACATCAGCAGACAGAGCTGCCAATTCAATGCACAGGAACCCGTTCATGTACTGCATGTCCATTTTGGTTAAAGCTTTGCCTCGCACCTTCATCTACAGGCAAGGCTCCATTGCAAAATAAAGAGCCTGCCTGCCCTCCCTCTCTCGCTCTCTCTCTCTCTCTCTCTCTCTGTCTCCCTACTCTCCTATATTCTGAGGTTACCATGGCGACAGATATAATTCAGTTCTTGATGCTTTTGGGGGGGGGCAGTTGCGTACATGTTTTCAACTGCAACAATAGTGACGCTCGCTTGACATTGTCCCAGCGATTTGTAAAAACAAAAAAATTTGCAAATTTCTTTCAAAAAGAAGGTCACCATAGCGACGCTAACCACAGCAAATAACGCGTCCTGCTCCAGACGCTCACTCACTTTTGATGATGGCAACGGTTTTCTTTGTTTCGAATGTGCTTAACAAGTTACACTGGGGGACGTATAGCACACTTTGCTTTTGCTCCCATCTTTCATGAGCCGAAGTCAGAGAACTTCTTCTGTGCACCCAAAAGTTGTGTTTCTCCCAAATGTCGTTGGCAAATCTGTCCCAGTCTGTGTTAGCGAGCACTTCGTCTTGCTTATGATGATGATGATTATTGCACAGGTGTGCCTTTGAGTGGCCACAATAAAAGGCCACTCCAAAATGTGCCGTTTAACTGTATGAGTGAGGACAGTGAAGACGAGGAGCATACAGATGAGCTGTTGTTGGTTGGTTTTAATTTTTGTTGAGTGTAAATAATAGATGAATAAATCAACAAAAAAATAAATAAAGAGGTTAAACATAAATGAATGAAAGTTAGGGGTGAAGATTTAGTTATCTGCTGCTGACTATGCAACATTGTTGTTACAATGTTTAGCATTGTTCACAATCAGGCTTTTACGCTGCCGATTCCGATACGGATCACATGGATTAATTGTACATCTTTCCTATTTATTTATGATGAGTGGTATCGTCCAGGGCCGCCATTAGACAATTCCACGGGCCCCTGACCAATAGGTAATGTTCATTAAACAACAGCACGCAAATAGTGATTGAAGAACAAGACATTTAGTATAATGACAACAATAGGCGTATGGATGTAATACCCACTTCCCCGTGGGAGAAAAATGAGCTCCAAACAAACCGCATTGCTCGTTTGTTTTAAAAACAAAATGTCACTCTGGTAAAAAGTCACATTTGGAGTCCAAATACAAGAAGCTAGGCGGATAATTCTAGCTATAGCAAGTTAGCTGCGGACAGCAAGGCAAAGCGTGTATAGAAAGATGCAAGAGAGGTCGAACGCCAGTGGGTTTGACAAGGGAGTGATCAAACACAAAAGTATGAGGAAAAAGCATGAAGTTGAAATATTAAAGAACATTTTCTTAAAGTCAAAAACAATGAAGAAAGTTTATAACATGGGAATAAAGTGAAAATATTAGGAGAAGAAAATATACAAGAAGAAAGGTGAAATATTCAGAAAATTATACAAAAAAAATCAAAAGCAGAAATGAAAAATAGCAGAAATTTGCCCAGAGTAAAGTCAAAATATGAAGATAAAAAAAAGCTTTCTGACAAGAAAGAAGGTTGCAATTTTACAAGAATAAAGTTCTAATTACGAGGCGGACATTTACAGGAGGAAAGATGAAATGAAATAGTTGGACAATAAAAAAAATAAGCATAAATGGAAAAAAAAATGTAATTTTATGCGAATAAGGTCAAAATATTAAGAAAAAAATCATAATCGAATGAAGAACAAAAGTGGCAATTTTCCAAGAATAAACTCGTATTATTATAGGAAAGAGGCCATTTCGAGCAGCATTTCACTTGTATTACAAAGCTGAAATGCAGTTTTTTCTTGAGCTTCTTAGCGCATCTCTACGTGTTGATTTACAAAATATCAATCCTTTCATTTTTCACGATGTGGCCTTTGCTGGAAAAAGTTTGGACACCCCTGCTGTAAGCTATTTCACTGGTCGTCCAAACATGTTTGTTGTATGGCATTTACTGTACGGGCATGTCTGTTGAGTTCTTTATATTTTATATGTCGTTGTTTGGGTCTAGAGCTATGTCAGCTGCTTTAAAAGTGCAAGAAGTAGCTTGAGAAAAATAAAGAAAAACATATTTGACCAAGCCTACTAAGCTACAGTAATTTCAGGTATTTTAAAGGCAAAATCATTAGATTTTTAGTTCCTACAGTGAGTGAGGAAACAGCAAAATATACCATAAAATATGTTTAAAAATATTTGTATTTGAACAGTATTTTTGGAGGGAGGCCCCAGATGTATCATATTCTTTGGAGGGAGGCTCACTGTGGCGCACTTTGAACATTTTAGGGCAGGGGTATTCAATTAAATTGGTCTACTGAAAAAGGATAGTCAAAGATCCTCTATGTAACCGCAGTACTCGACTGTTTTTCAGGACTCACTGCAAAAACACCAGTCAAAGATCCTCTAAATGACAGGCATGCACGCGCTGCTGTTTTAAAGACTTACTGCAAAAACACGAGTCAAAGATCCTCTCCACGACAAGTGTGCTCTGCTCTTTTTGTATCTGCTATACAAAAATAGCCACGGCAATAGTCCTGCTCTCAAGCGGTAGATGGATTACATGCAACTTTTGCAACATCCTTTTTCGAGAATTTAGACATACGATAGTCATCCCTCGCCACATCTCGCTTCAAATTTCGTGGCTTCACTCTATCGTAGTCTTTCAAAAATATATTAATTAATAAATCATGCTGTTTCGTGGTTGAATACAGCTTATTATTAGGTTAAAAAAAGCATATGTAACCAAATGTTACATGTTATGTTATATGTTTTGCCTAAATGAAGCATTTTCACGCACAAAAAATGGCTAAATGAACAAAAATACAAATATAAGGCATTCAAAAGATGCATTCAAAGATGCTAATGATATGTAGTATTCTACATTAGTCACTAGGTGCCAGTAATGTTACCGTAATGTTTGGTGGGACGCACAATCACCAGACTCAATCATCCGAACAACAGGCTTTTCTTGCTGGTTTGAATTATCTCACAACAGGCACAATAATCCCTAATAAAAACATGGGCGACTGTTGCGGCTGTTACCCACGCAAGGCTAAAACTCAACTCTGAACACCCCACCTCACTTCCTGTCCGCCCGTCACTTACTTCCCCTAGGGAACACATCTACAGTAATACACACGAGCATGTGTTGTAATTATGTCTTTAATGGCTTATTTTATGTCTACTATATTGCATAATATTGAGTGTAAAGGTGACTGTAGGGGTGTTATTTCATGTCCAGGGGCTCTAATTACATTAAAAGTTGTATTCTCTAACTACAAAAATATTTGATTTATAAGAAGGGATTCTACTTTGCAGAAGTTCACCAATAACAGCAGTAAACAATTACTGTATTTTATTTTTGTAGGTTTGCAGACAACTGATTGTTTTTCATGGGTACATTTCTTCTAGTGCGTCAAACGTGGACGTCACACACTGTGTGTGTGTGTGTGTTGAGCTTGCGACTGTTATTGTTTGTGTGTGTGTGTGTGTGTACTGTAGTAGTATAACTAACAACAGAGAAGTTTGCATCCTGGGATGGGGTGCAGGTGTACTTAATACTTAGGTTATCAATGCTAGTTGCATGGAAGGTGTGTGTTGGGGTTATAAACAATGCAGGTATAGTCGTCCTCCCTACACGCGCAACATCCCCATCATCATCATCATCGTCATCATCACCTTGCATGTGGGAGAGATCTCTCTTGGCGGGAGGCGGGAGGAAAGGAGTGAGAGGGGAGGGGGGGGCACAGCCAGCCAGCCAGCCTGCCTGCCTATTGATCTCCAAACATCTGGAACACGTCATATTTGTTTTTACAAGGCAAAAAAAAGGGGGGGAGCTAGGCGAGCGCTCTGCATGCATGGAGGAGTGAGACAGCATCACCGCCAACACCACCAAGAAGCAGGACACCGCTGGAGCACTTGACACCTTCCTTCCACGGTGTGTGTCGTGCGAATCGGCTCTGCAGACACGGCCAGGCCGGTCCATGGCATCTTGATCCCCTTACACCCTACAGGGGCTGGAGGAAAGGATCATATAAAAACAGCAATTGAGGAGCGAGAGAGAGGGGGATTTTTTATCCAATTTGGCACATACTCGGGGGTGGGTGGGTGTTTTTTCTTTTTTTTTTTGGTGGGAGGGTAAAAGGTTTGGAGCTGCGATGGACTGGCATGGCATGGCTCGCCTCGGGTTCTTTCTAGCGGCTGTGCTGCATGGAATGTGGGGACTGAGCGCTGCCTGCCCTGCGTCCTGCACCTGCACCATCTCCAGGATTGTTTGCGTCGATCCCGAACCGGGCATCGAGGATTTCCCGCTGCTCACGCTGGACGACATGGAAAACATCACAGAGATGTAAGCTCATGAGCGTGAGTGCGCGTGTGTGTGAAGTTATTAGGATGCGGCGCGTAAGGAGCCACCTTTTGACTGCATGACGATGATGAGGAGGATTGCATATTAGAAGGATGAAGGTGATCATGTAACACCCCCACCCCCTCGTCTCCCCTTTCTGCTAATACCCATCACTATTTATATTATTTCATTACGACCGCACGTCAAATCATGCGTGTGGAGATGGAGACTGCGCGTGCCTACGAGCGGCGATGCTGCGCGCGTGTGTGTGTGTGTGTGTGTGAGCGCGCGTGTGCAATGGTCGTGCAGTGCGCGCCCATGCTTATTTGGATTTACAAAGCAGCGCTTTTAAAAAATGCGGATACATCTCCCAGGCCCTGCTTTCGGCGCTTGTCGATGGAGGGCCGTCAATGTGAGCACCCCCCCCCAAAAGCCCAATAGGTGCACACATTGTTGACAGATGACACATGAGATTGCGTCGCTAAAGCTAGTGTGCGTAGCCCTCCTCTGTGCATGTGCGTCAGCGTGTGTGTATAGGCCAGACCCAGGTAACAAATTAACATTCTAAAAATGAACATTCTGACCATATTTTACGAAATGTTAGCCGGGAATGTTTGCAGAATGTTAATGTGTGCAGTTCTATTTTTGTTATCGGAATGTTAGTTGCTAATGTTATGCAAAAACGTTCATAGGACGTTTCTAGAATGTTTAACCATTTTATTAGAACGTTCACAGAACGTTTGTACAATGTTTATCCATTGTATTAGAACATTGAAAGTACACTCCCATGCTTATTTTGTTTACAACTACTTAATTCAGAATGTATGCTAAAACTCAAGCACCTTTCACACTGAAAGTAAACCACTGTTTATTAAAGGGATAGTTCGGACTTTTTGACATGAAGTTACAGCATCTATATTCTGTATCATTTCAAAATCAGAAACACTGACTTATCATCATCATCAGCTGAGGTTATGCAGTTAGTTGTAAACATGACCACATGGGTGTAAGTTTGAATTACTACTGAAACTAGTACAACAGTAGAACCTTGGTTAGCGTCATTAATCCGTTCCAGGCGGTCCGACTTTAACCGAAACTGACTCTAAACCAAATCAAATTTTCTCATAAGAGATAATGTAAATACAATTAGTCTGTTCCAGAAAGCCCAAAATGTTAACACAAAACATATTTTGTAGTTTGACATGAAGAAAACAATTGGCAATGCATATACATTCATATAAATGATAAATGATAAAACATTTAAGGTTACTTTTACCTTCAGTGAAGACATGATTGTTGCCAAAGACACGATGTGGTAGTGAGATCAACACAAACGCCACCTTTGTGTTTTGCTGTGAGTTATTTCTTGAATTTAACAGTGCTCCTCACCTTAAGTCTCTGCCTTCCTTTGCTTTTCACTGCAATATAAATGCGCCAAAATGAAGCCAAAGAAAGTTGCAAGTGCCACAATTTTGATAAAGAGGGTGGAAAACACTATACTATTATAACAGAATCAGTCAAACTTTGGCTGATATTGAATTTGTTACTCACACAGGTATAGGTTGGCTTTCAACGACGGAGTGGCATGTGTAACTTTAAGGCCATGCATGTCTATTTATGTACAGTGGAACCTCGGTTAGCATCCGCCCCGGTCAGCATTATTCGCTTAAAGGGATAGTTCGGATTTTTTTTACATGAAGTTGTATGACATCACTATCAGCAGTGTAGTACATCAACGGGGACTTACCCCCAACTTGGTCCCCTAAGTCCAGTTCTAGTCGGATTTTGGTGATGAAGAACGTCGCTCCAGGTAGTCGCTGGGGTTACACAAGTAAGGTGTTTGGCTTCTCCTCTGACAAGAGGGTTCATTCCGCATCTGTCTGTGCGCGTTGCCCCAGTGGAATGAACACAGAGAGTGAACCCCCCTCTCAGACATTACGTGGAGACGGGGGGCTAGTAGTGAGCGGACACACAGAGTGCTAGCAGCAAGTTAGCCACGTGAGCCAGCATACGCTAAAATGAATGAAGGCACAGAAGCAATGGTTTCTAAGGCGAATGCCACAGCCCCAGTGAGGAAATGTTTCGGTTTGAAACAGAATGAACAAGGTGAACACCGACAAACCAATATGTCGCATTTGTTCGAAAGTAGTGACGAGGAAGAAGAGCGATATGACCAACGTGTACTGAGGCGGTTGGTCGGCAAGTATAAACAAAAAGTGCAAAATGGTGTGCGCTCCCAGACGATGTCGCTCGCTACATTGCAAAATAAATGCAACCTTTCAATACGGTTGAAAAGCCAACATTTCAGGAAATGAAATGTTCAGAAATGTTTGACAGACAGCACGAATTGCCCGCGAGAACGTACGCGTACATGTCACAAACAGCAATTCCTGAACTGTATAACCGAGTGAAAGAAGACGTGTTGAAGGACATCAGAGACATTGCATTTTACTCCGCCACCACAGATATGTGGTCCAGCTCCAATATGACCCCCTACATTAGTTTAACAATAACTACATAACTGCATGCCCTGCGATTGGCTGGCGACCAGTCCAGGGTGTACCTCGCCTGTTGCCCGAAGGCAGCTGGGATAGGCTCCAGCATGCCCCCGCGACCCTAAAGATGGAGAAGCGGTATAGAAAATGGATGGATGGATACATACTGTAACTGCATGTGTGTGTGTGTTTTTTATTGGAGTGTTTTTTTTCTGAACAGAGACAGTGTCAATTTTTTATTGCTTTTGGTTATGATTGTGATTTTTGAAGTGCAATTTTTTTGCTAAAAGAGACTGAGAGTCTGTTGTATTTTCATTGAGTTTTTTTTTATTTATTATGTTTGTTTAATTGATTTAAAAGCTCTAGACATTCCAATTACAATGTTAAATACTCTTGAGAAATTTAAGTTGATTGCTTTTGATATGATGTACTCTCATTATTATGCCATATGATTCATGAAAAAAACGGTCTCAAAAAATGCTGTCAACAATATCGAGTATCGACAATAATTTGTAGGACCATTGTCCAGCAAAATTTGTTATTGTGGCAGGCCTACTAATCAGACTTTTTAACATTCTCAACTGTCATATGAGTGAAAAAAGAAGTTAACCACTATTGTAAAATCGGAAAAAACGTGTAAAAAGAGGATAGTCACTGCATAAGAAAAGTACTCACCCATTTGTGACATACAAGGAGAGTCACTCACAGGGCTTTTCAACACTCTTGACTGTGGTACAAGTGTAAGAAGAAGTTAACCACTGCAGAGTAAAAGTTACAATACAATACAGCGTGCACTCACCATGACTTTATGCACAGCAACAGCTCCACGTCATCTTTTTTTTGTTGCCAATGTTCATGTTTTACAACCCCAACTTGACTGTTTCACAAATTCAAATAAATCGGACATTTGGGGGAAAAAAAGAATGACATATGCAGGCAAATGAAGGGTGCAAACAATCAAATACGTGAAAAAGAGACGGGCTGTAAAAAAAAAAAAAAAAAAAATCAAGGTTGCTTGCGGTCACTATGTGGTTGCATGTGATCAATAGCCTGAATTCCTACTGGAGTGCATACAAAAGTGTTAAAGACACTGTCTCTGCCGTCATGCAGTAACCAGCATTTGTCTATTGTCTATTTTCTGACAGATACATTGCTAATCAAAACAGGCTGTTCGAACTCAACGACAACAGTTTGAGGCACTACATAAACCTACGGAACCTGTAAGTATTGAATGTGTAGTCGTCACGTAGTATTGCTACCATGTGAAAGTCTGCCACGAGACTTGTTGTTTGTTGACGAGTGTTTAAAACAGCAAATACAGTACGTTGACGCCCCTCGGACTGGCTGACTGACATGGACATAAGTGGCTGTCGATATAACTGAGATTTGCTTGTGACTTTGGCCAAAGACATAAAGAGACTGAGCGATAATAAAGCATTTGTCCATATTTTAATTTTGATTCTTGTTTTTATATGTTTCATACGCTGATCTAACAGAGCTGCTGTGATCATTTTGTCGTGCGCCTTGACTACAATGACAGTTAAGCTTTCATACATGAGCGAAGCTTTCTTTCGGTGGCTAACAATACTAAAAAAAAAAAAAAAAGGGAAAAGGTGCATTTTGTTAATTGCTGTGGTAGAATCCAGGTTAATACTGTCAAGCTTACTTTGCACCGAACAGGAGCAGCCGAACAAAGACCTTGTGTCAACGTTGGCTTCATAACAATTGGAATGAGTTGGGTCACATTGACCAGGGGTGTCCAAAGTGCTACCCGGGGGCCATTTGCGGCCCGTGGCTGTTTTTTTTATTGGCTCACAGCACATTCTAAAAATATAATTGAACAAGAAAACTTGTAACTTAGAAACCATAAGTTACTGTATAATGTTACCAGAAGTCATAATTACAAGAAGAAAATTTACAACAAAAAAGTTGAAATAAACAACATCAGAAATGGAAAAAACAGCTGTAATTGTATGGGAATAAAGCCAAAATATTAAGAGAAAAAAAGTTGAAATTTTGCAAGAATATGAAAATCATAATATTATAAGGAAAAATAATGTCATTGTAGTTGCATAGAGATGTAACATTAAATAAAAAAATACTTTCTTTTTTAAAAGTCAAATTATTATGAGAAACAAACAAAAGTTTCAACACTCCTGACATAGACGGTTATTGACATAAGCGGTTTTTAAAAAGAATCAATTTCCACGAAACTGGCTGAGGAAGATTCAAATGTGGTGAGGATCAGGAAAAAAGGTGCAAGGTTGCATGACTTGCTCGTCAAAGGAACCGACCAGCATCATAATGGCACTGTATGTCTATAAACCGCAGCAAAACAAACAAAAACGGTAGTTTCTTGAATACAGCATTGCAAAGACTGTTGCACAGTATGGCGTATTTAGTCATGATCACGTGATCATTCATCCTCCCTTCCAACAGAACAGTGACAAAGACCAGACTGATGTCCATATCCTCGGACGCATTTTACAACAACACGAGACTTCAATACGTGTAAGAAAACATGTAAACATCCATTTATGTAGCATACTGCTGCACGTGGTTGGCCTTACTCGGATTTTTCTCGCAGAAACCTGCGAGACAACAACCTGTCAACATTGTCATGGAGGACTTTTCAGAACTTTAACGCCACCTATTCGTAAGCCACCCCTTACACATTTGTCTCAAACCACTGCCTTGCATCTCATGTGTTGTTTTCTTGATTCTGAAGGCTCCTGCTCTCTGGAAACCCTCTGGATTGTGTGTGTGAAAACCTATGGATCAAACTGAGGAGCCAAGACGAACCGGAGGGCCAAGATCTGAAATGCACAGACGATAGAGGAGCAACAAAGGCCTTCGCCACACTGACTCCGCCCGACTGCGGTAATGTGAAACCGCGTTATAATAAGCAACGCCGCTTATCCGATACGGGGGCGCTGACAGAAGCTTCCTGAAAGCTAGAAGTCAATCGATGTAGTTTAAAATTTCCCCCCACGTGAGGTTCTTAAGACTCTCTTTGCTTGTGTCCTGCAGTGGTTCCCCAAGTAGAGGTCACCCCCACGATGGTGACCGAGATGGAGGGGGGGAATGTCAAAGCCGTGTGCAGCGCATCAGGCTCACCTCCTCCAGAGATCCTGTGGAACCTTTACATGATTTCCTCTCGCTATGACGTGAGTCTCTCTAGGTTCTTGGTGTAGATCGCTTTTTAAGATTTTGGCCCTTCAAGGAGAGAAGACAGAAGCCAATGGTACAGCCAATGAGAGAGCAGGAAGGGGGGATTTACCGTAATTTCCGGTGTATACACCGCTACTTTTTTCTTTAATTCTTCAATTAAGAAATCAGGATGAGCTTGGAGGATGGCCTCCTGCGATTTCCAATGGGTTGACAAGCTTGTTATGAGTTTTTATCATAGCTCATGATTGGCTCCTGTCAAATAAAGAGCTGTCTGGTTGTCAAAGACTTGCGCGTGCCACAATATGACATTTTATGATGTGGACATGTGTAGCTTATAGTCCGGTGCAGCTTATATATGTACAAATCTGTTTTTCTCTCTAAATTTGGTGGGCGCAGCTTAGGAGTAATACATGCTGATTGTGTTTATAAGAATTGTGAAAGATATTAATTAAAAACCCAAAAAGTGGACACGCAAAGACGTTTCCGGAAAGCTGTAGAGTTAGTTTTAAGGCACATTACCCCATGCCAGCTCAACATCCAAATTTGATTCCCCCGGCCTCAACACAAAATTACTAAAAAAAGCAAAACAAACACATCATGTACTGCCATCACATAGACATTTGTTGTACATAAACTAATGATGAAGAACAAGACTTGAGAATTAGCTGGCGACCCATTTTTGGTTCCAACCCACACTTTGGTACACCCTGATTGTACATGTAACATGGCCCCACCTGTTAAAAACACTCAACTCTCAACAACGGACAATTGCATAGGCAAATGGCAACCTACTGACATAAATACAGCAAAATCCTCAAAAAGTGTATACATCCGCAAGTAAAAATAGTCCCGGTTAAATGCCCTATTTAAAAATGGGGCCTTTGCTTAAAAAAGCTTTCGGTGTAAAAAAAAAAAAAAACCCTGCTAAGCTTTGAGCAGATAGTGTACAGTCTCTTAAAAATACACCATTACCAGACGTTCCAGAAAAGTTAGCGAATTCTCGTCGTATATCTTTTGCTGCGGTCTACAATACTGTGGAGAAAGAAAAGTGCAAATGTAAAGCATGAATTTAAAATGAAACCACATTTGAATAATGAGTAGTATTGACTACAATATCCTTCTAATGCTTAAACAACTACTATACTACAACATGCTAATATCACACAACTACAGTAGCTGATAACATTCAAACGTACCAACAGGGGGCGGCATAACATCGAAACGCTAGCGAAGCTAACTTCCTTAGCATGTTCCGGAGAGCTAAACTATAGACTATAGACTGTTACTCTTTAGGTTGTGACATTATTTGAGATCAAATGTGTAATAAAACACACGGCAGAGCAATGTTAGCTTATTCAGGAGGAAAATGAATGTCAAATTTTGTCTTTAAAGGGGTTGTTAGCATTAGTCTTAGCATTAGCTTAATGCATAACAGGAGTGCCTAAAGCAAACGTATTTGACTTGTTGTTGTTTCTTCAAGATCACATTAATTAGACACGAGAGGACGTTTAGAGTTGGTAATTACGCTACGCTATGGTTACAGATCAAGCCTATGGATATGGCGAGCAGTCTGACCTTATCAGACCTTTCTCCAGAAGATAACGGCAGGCTGATCGCGTGCAGCGCTGAGAACATGGTCGGTCAGACGGAGGCCACGCTGCAGCTGAATATTCTCTGTAAGGCCCTTTGCTGTTAATGTTCACCCGCATTAGCATACATCTTTTAGAAATTACATTTTCAGGTTTCATTTGTCTAATTTCCTCTGAGGTCGTCTTGTAAATGTTTTGTTTTCCAGTGGAAGCAGAGTGCTCCTCAGTATGTTTTCATTACCGCCACTGCTGATCTTATTGACTTCTCCGTGTTTCCTGTCCATAACTCTTCCTCCTATGAAGCTTCGCCATGCTCCTCTGCTTCCACAAGTCTCCTCTCCCATGTTTGCTCGTGCTAATGTTCGTCTTCAACCGTGATACCCTCCAAAAACATAGGCAACGCTTATCCAGTCGTCATTTTTGTTCCCATACTCTGTAACAAAACTTCCTATGATGTCTGTCTCCATCCATGGAACCTCCTATCATTTCCACTCTTACCAAATGCTTATGTTTGTTTCCATACTCGACAACTTCTAACGACACTTAAAATCCTTGCTAATGTTAACGTTTATCATTATACTCGATAACCTCCAACGACATTCCAAATCTTTCATGCTAAAATTGGTACCACCAAAAATATCTAATATCTTGCTAATGCTAATGTTTGTATACACGATAACCTGCAAAGACATCACCACTGTGAGCTAGTTAAATTTTTTGTCCTAGTGCTAATGTCTCCATCCTAGCAAACACCAATCATTATTTCCACTACGGTCAACAAATGTTAGTTTGTTTCCAATCTTTGCCAGGGCTAATGTTAGTCTCCGTAATCAATAAACTCCCAAATTTCGTGCTAATGTTTGTGTCCAAACTTCATATTCTTCAATAACATTTTCATTCTTAGCTAATGCAAATTTTTGTCTCTATACCTGATACCCCAGAAATGTTGCCACTCTTTGCTTGTACTAAGGTTTGTCTTCATACTTGATAACGTTAAACATTCAAACTAGTCCTAATGCAAATATTTGTCTTGAAAACCTCCGAAAACATCACCACTGTCCACTGCAAATTTTTGTCTTGATACCTGATACCCTGAAAAAACGTTGCCACTCTTAGTTAGCTGTAACGTTTGTCTCCATATTCGATAACCTTGTATTTCTGATCGCTGCTAATGCACATGTTCATCTCCATACTTCAAAACCTCAGAAACCGATGTATTGGTGTAACACGGAAAGACATAAACATATATACACATTTCAACAGCAGCTGCCCGGATGGCTGGAATATGCCATTGGTCCTACGAAGGACTCTTAGCTGTTCTGCAAGATGTCTGGCATAAAAAGACAGGGAGTTCGCCTTTAACGGTGCCTGCAGTAAACATAACCACACATATTTAGGAAGTTTACAACTATGATCGACCGGGCAAGTCCCCAAAATCGACTGGTCCATCACGATCAACGGGTTGGCGACCTCTGCTTTAAAACATCAGTGCCTTTTTAAAGTGCTTACGCTTTTGCCCAAACTTCATGCACTTATCTACTATATATTATATTCAATAACCTCCAAAAACATTTCAAATATTTGATATCCCCAAAAATGTTTCTACTCTTAGCATGTGCCAATCCCAGATGCCCTCCAAAATGTCGCCACACTTTGCATTTTTTTGGCATCATTTCTTTCCATCATCATCTCCACTCTGTGCCAGTGCTGATGTTTATTCCACCCAACAACATTTCCGCAATTAGCCAGTGCCAATGTTTGTGTCCATACATCAACATCTCCACTCCTTAGCCTTTGAATGTTCTTTTTCCTCCTGGCTCCTCCTCTCGGTGTTTACTTCCTGCCAACCCTGTGACAACTCTTCCTGTTACAATTGCCTCCGTTGTCAGTCGCTCCCACCATCCTGCAGCTGTTGGAGCCAGAGCAGGGCCACCACTGGTGCATCCCCTTCAGCGTGACCGGCAACCCTAAGCCCGAACTGCAGTGGTACTTTGAGAACGTGATCCTCCAGGAGCAGGACTACATCCGCACCATGTACCACCAGACCTACAACAGCGAGTACCACGGCTGCCTGCAGCTGGTCAACCCCACGCACATCCACAACGGCATGTACAGGCTGGTGGCCAAGAATGAGTATGGGCGAGATGAGAAGAAGGTCTCGGCCCAGTTTATCGACCCACCGTACAACCATACAGGTCTCCAAGAGTTCGTGTTTGACTTCATCAAATTGCTTTGCGTATTTAAACTATTTGCTAACATATGCCTTGTGTTTCTTTTCTTCAGAAGACCCTTTATACTATTGTAAGTAACTTTTCACCATTAAATGAACACTGCACTTTTTTGGGAATTCGTAGACACACACATCTTTCCCTCTTCTGTGCATTGTCGATAGCAGCCTCGTACTGGCACTTGTTCACTAACAATGCATGTAATTGGGATTCACCTATTCCGCCTACAAAGCCCTCTAAAAAAACATCCAAAACGATTTACATACTGTGACGTGCACTAACCAAGCTATAGTGACATTGTTATTGTAGGAGCTACCACAGAGGAATTACTTTTCTGGTGTAGTGACACAGCTACATCGACTGTGTATATAGCTGTGATATCAATCACTAGGTGCTCCATGAATCAATATCATGGTGACATACTCGATGGACAGTTGTCCGTCTGGTCCAACTGGTCTTTTCCAGTTGACTTGGGGTAGATGGAATAAAGTTTCTACCACTGCAGGGTTTGTTAGCGCTAACAATTCTTCGTTCGTTGTGATGCAGTCTCTTGGAGCAGTGTCCTCCTTGCCAGATGCACAAAGCCTTTCCATCGATGGTAACACTGTGTGCCACACTGTCGGCCTGGCTTGGCACGTTTACACCACCAAGTCATGCCGGTCCTGACTCTCTCGGCCCCCGAGTGCGCCGACGCGTCACCTTCTGTTCTTGTCGTCGGCAGCGGCTCCCTCGCAGTCTGTCATAGCAAACACAGGACGTGCTTTCTATGTTGTTGTTGTTGACGGAAGTAGCGTCGCTATGAACTCTGTGAAATCATTGCTCCCAAGAAAGAAGTTTTGGTCATCCTTAAAATGACTAACTACTGTTTTATACTGTATGTTACATGTTATCATGAATGTGCTTGTTACTACATGGTTAAAACATGTATATAAAATGTTGTTGGAGGTTTTTTTTAGAGGGATTTATAGGCGGAATAGGTGAATCCCAATTACATGCATGCTTAGTGAAAAACTGCCAGCACGAGGTGGCTATCTAGAACGCACTTGTCTCACATAGGGATCGTGGATAATGGGCAAAATTCCCCAAAAAGTGCAGTTTTTGCTTTAAAACAGCTCCATTGTAACACTATAACAACTTTAAATCAATTCTTCCGTGTCCTCCATCATGTTTATATACCGATTGGGTCCATGGCTGTGTGGTTCCTCTTCTGTCCAGACACGACTGGTAGGACATTTTTTATTATTATTATTATTAAGCTGCCATACCCACACCAATAAAAATATGACTTCTTACTTATCATTGGTGTTAATGGCTTACAATGGAATTTTCCTTTCTTTCAGACACACCGCTGCCCCCGCCGGACGATAGCATTGCTGTAAGCGATTTTCATCTATTTTTAGGGGATAACAAATGAGGATAATCACTGATAATCGTGACGAATACTGTTGATTAATTGAAGCGCTTGAGGCAAAATGGAGTGCACTACATGACTGCAACCAGCAGAGGTGCTCTTGAGTCAGTCTCAACATGACATGGGACAGCTACGGCAAGTGGATGTTGCATCCGCTCTATGACACAACTCCTCCGGGAGTTCGGAACATCTCATTAAAAAACAAAAAATTTATTAATTTTCTCATATTTATTTTACTAATCAAGCTTTCCACTCATGACACATAACTATAATCCATAAAATTAGGTTTTGGATGACCTTTATGCTTACAACATAATTAATCAGTTTTCCTTTCAGGTTTACGTCATCGTGGGAATTGCCGGAGTGGCGCTGACCGGCTGTGTTCTCATGGTCATCATTCTCAAATATGGAAGAAACTCCAAGTTTGGAATAAAAGGTGAGCTCGTTTGATTGCGTGATTTTGGCCTCACTGGCATGTGATAAAGTTCTTATTAAGTGTATTAAGACGTCTATCAATCAGCAGTGTTCAAAGTTTGATGCCGGTCTCCCCCTCTACCAATTTTGTTGAATGCATTTAGTAAATAATTAGAATATAATATAGGTTCAAAATAATACATTTAGAATGCTAATGCTTTAGAATGCTAATATTGTAATTTCATAGCATTTTGTAAAATTGTAAAAAAAAAAAAAAAAAGTTTTAAAAAAATCTATAATTTATCAAATAATTTATGCATTAAGAGTGTCATTAAAGTGCTAGTTACTATGTCATTACAGTATTATTACACTGTTGTACATTGCTCCCGAGTTTTGCTTTTTTTGACATGTCACATAAAATGTATAGATTCGTGATCCTCACGCACCCTCCTATTCCTCCTCTGCGTCTCGTCAGGCTCCTCCTCAGTCATCAGCAACGACGACGACTCCGCCAGCCCTCTCCATCACGTCTCCAATGGCAACAACACCCCGTCGTCCTCCGAAATGGGTCCAGATGCAGTGATCATCGGGATGACAAAGATTCCTGTCATTGAGAACCCGCAGTACTTCGGCAACTCGGGCAGCATGCTGAAACCTGACACGTGTGAGTTACTGCCCTGCGCCGCAAACGTATCTGGTAACCCACATGTCTTCGGATAAATCCATAGGCGGCATGAAAGGGCTGGACGCCGAATTTAGTCTGGTGCATGATGCAGTTGGGATACAGGAGGACCACTTAGTGAGAATTACTGCTGGCTGCTTTGAAGGGGTGGAAAATAGCAGGTTTTTAAATGACGACATTTCAAATTCTGCAGTGTTTTTTTTTTCCGCAAGCTACTCACACATTTCTCAACTGCTTCGAACCATTCCAACATCTAAATGTTCAGCTCATTCTGGACATGTAGGCTATCTATCAGGACTTGTCCACATTTTCGATTAATCAATGTTTTCTGTGACATTTCTGACATTGAAAATGAATGGACAATTTCAATATCACGCCCTATTGGTG
Source organism: Dunckerocampus dactyliophorus (assembly GCF_027744805.1). NCBI lineage: Eukaryota > Metazoa > Chordata > Actinopteri > Syngnathiformes > Syngnathidae > Dunckerocampus > Dunckerocampus dactyliophorus. The sequence goes on along the minus strand of NC_072835.1, from coordinate 18,625,788 downwards.
GAAATTCATTTTACATTACATGCAACACTGCTTATTCTGTGTCAGGTGGCATGGCTCAGGATATAGAGTGGTCGGCAACACCATTCTAGGATATCACAACATTCGTTCTATATATCATTTCAGCATTCACATGCAATTTTGACTGATATTGCTTTATCTAGATACCATAAATTCCAGGGTATAAGCCGCTACTTTTCCTTAACCTTTGAACCGTGCAGCTTATACAGCAGTGCTGCTAATTTATGGCTACGTTCTAATCTTGTGACATCTCATTTACTTCAGAACTACCACTACAAGTACCACTAAAACTCACTACAAGTTTGTCAGCCCACTGGAAGTCGGAGATCATTGCATATACCATTATAACAACATAACAGTCTGACTCACGGTGTCACCTTTCAAAGAACACTTGACTAACAACAGTAAATTCATCACACCGCAACCTAACATTCAAAAGGTATAACTGACAAATACACAAACATCTCCCAATATGAGTTAAAAATGAAAAAAAAAAAAACATTTTAAAGTTTTCCCAAAATGCATTGCATCTGAGCAACACATTTATTGGGGCGCTGCAATAATGTCAGCCTCCCTCTGGGCTTTGGGGTCCAGGTCCCTCTGGTGGACAGAGGCAGCACTGCAGCGCCATCCACCATTTTATATGCTCCTCCAATTAAATGGTTTTCTGAAACAAAACGGATTATGGGAACACTTTAAAATGTCGGGTTATCTCCATTTTAAACTCATATTGGTACATGTTTCTATATTTCTGCGGTATAAAGTGTTACGTTGCTGTGTGATGAGTTTAATGTTGTTTGTAAGATGAAACCGTAAGCGCTAAAGTGCTTGGTGCTACCATATCAGCAGATGTTATTGCATTGGCTGAATGTACACGGATGTATTTGTGTAAGCACTATTCACAGTGTACATCTATGTAATTATTATATATCTAGAATTTGTCTTTTTCTGCATTCCAGTTGTCCAGCACATCAAGAGACACAACATCGTCTTGAAGCGGGAGCTTGGTGAGGGCGCGTTCGGCAAAGTCTTTCTTGCCGAATGCTACAACCTGACCCCTGACTACGAGAAGATCCACGTGGCCGTGAAGGTACAGGAAGCAGCTCGCTCCAATAATCAATAATCAATCGACGCACGTGTCATTCAGTGAGTGAGCCCTATCGATTCCTACGTGTCAGACTCTGAAGGAGGCCAGTGAGAGCGGGCGAGCAGACTTCTATCGAGAGGCGGAGCTCCTCACCAACCTGCAGCACGAGCACATCGTCACCTTCTACGGCGTGTGTGTGGACAGCGACCCTCTCATCATGGTCTTTGAATACATGAAACACGGCGACCTCAACAAGTTCCTCAGGTACAGCCGTACGGTGGCGCTTCAGTCATGCACAATAAAAGAGACAGCGCGCGACCGTTAGGCCCTACTATTCTTTAAAAGTTAAAAACTTGTAAGAGCCAGGGTTAGGGTCAGTGAATGCAACACGTGAAGTCATGTGACATAACATTAGCACAGCATCACTTTTTTTTGTCATTGTGTCCATTAAATATTTTCAGATTTCTTCCTTCACCTTTTTAGACAATGGAAAATATTATTAGGTTTATTTGTTGATTGACGTACACTTGATGATTGCATTCGCTTTTATTGTTTTTTGTCATTTCCATTCAATAAGTGTATTATTCTTCATACATATTTTTAGGCATGTCAGATATTACTATTAATATTATTATTATTTGTTGTTGTTGTTGTCCATTGCTTCTTCTTTTTATTTATTTTTTGGTCATTTTTGGTCTTTTTAAAATTTTTACACATTTTGGTCATTGCTTTCATTGATTAAGTATGTTTATTGTTCTTCCCACTTTTTTCAAGTAATACTAATATTTATTTTTTAATTTTTGATTACTTATTTAAATGTTTAACTCATATAACTTTATATACATGTACCTACCTATATATATAACTTTCCCTACGCATGCCATATATATATATATATATATATATATATATATAATATATATATATATATATATATTTGTCCATTACTACCTGTTTTTACTTGTTTTGGTAAATGTTTTGGTCATTGCTTTCATTGATGAAATATGTCTATTATTCAGTATAAATAATAATTCTCTCTGGGCATATCAAATATTATAAATTGCTGTTGTTGATTATTACATTCTTTTTAAATTGTATTTTTTTTTGTCCATTTCCATTAAGTACCTTTACCGTTCTTCGTACATTAGTTTTAGGCACAGTAAATAGCGTTACTATTATTAATATAGTAGCTGTTGTTGATTAATCAATTACAGTAATCAATTCATGGATTCACGGTTGATTTGGTGTTGTTATGCATGCAGGTCTCACGGCCCCGATGCGGTCCTGATGGCCGACAGTCAGCACAGCATCCTGGTGGAGCTGACCCAGTCCCAAATGCTGCACATCGCCCAGCAGATTGCGGCCGGCATGGTCTACTTGGCCTCGCAGCACTTTGTGCACAGAGACCTGGCCACCAGGAACTGCCTGGTCGGGGAGAACCTGCTGGTCAAGATCGGAGACTTTGGCATGTCCAGAGACGTTTACAGCACAGACTATTACAGAGTGAGTTCATGGCGAGCGTTATCTCATTTAAAAGCCCCAATAAGAGAGATTTATATTCTACCAGAAATGACTCTTCTAGGCTGGCTGTTTTAATACAATTTAAATGTAAATTTTATCATATGCATACATTTATAGTCTCTATGGTAATGAGGGCCAACAGTGCAAAAATGCACGGGCAGCTTAACGTTCTCGTCCACTGAGTAAAGAGTTAATTCTTCTTTTATGAGAAAGACTTCATCATGTCAGCGAGGCATGAGTTAAGAGACGCGTATTATCCACCACAGTAACGCCATGAGGGGATAACACTTTCTTATTATAAGGCTGCTCCTACAGTACTCTACTACAATGCAGCATATACTGTAGGACACATTTTCAAAAGAGACAGACATGAGCGCCTCATTCCCAGAGGGAGTGCCACGGCGCCCTCTGCTGTTCACTTAAAAACAAACCAAAATCCATTTTATCATTGTAATAAATATACATACTATACAACTTAAGTTTAAATAACGTATTGTTTAATAAAAAAAATATAATTTATGCGTGTGATAATAATGTTTTTCCTCTGTTTGCATGTTTTTTTGTTTTGTCTTTTTGCAAAGTCTTGGCAACGGTTTTAGTGCTCCAAATACAAATGACAAATGAATAGGGTTATAAAAATGAAAAATGCGATTCCTGAATTGAACTGACACGTTAAATTTAGTTCATCCATTGCTTTTGGCTTACACACCTCATAATCACTCAGTCAAATTAATCGGTCAATCAGGGGTTGCTTTTCTTGAGCCAAAATGAAATAAATATTAAACTCAACGAAATAAATGGAGTTACCTGTAGTTCATTATTTTTTTTCAAGTGAAATAACACATTAAAACATGTCTGTTGGTTAATTAAACTATGAAATACAATTTTGAAGAATGGATTTGATTGATTCGTAACCGGTATTATTATTATTTAATAAAATAAGTTATTACTTTAACAATTTGTTTTTGCTTTATCGTACATAAAAACTGCTTTGCATCAATTTAGGGCAGCATCACAACTAAAATCTTTCTCTCACAAATGTATATATCCTATGATATACATTTTTTAAAACTGTATTAAGTAATGGTATTGAATAAAATAATTTTATTAGCTTAATATTCTTCTGTGTTTGGTTTTTTTTCCCTCCAAAGTCAGTCGTAATCCCACAATTTTTCGCTAATAGGCAACAGTTTCAGTTCCATATATTGCATATTCAAATATGAATTATGCATGAATAAATATGATAATATAATATAATAATAATAATAAACAATGAGGTTCTTAATTGAATTAGCACATTTATACAACATGAATCCATTTAGTCAAACCATTGTTTCTGGCATAGTAGTATCCTGCTAAACAGTATGGAGACACACCCCTCAATCAATCAATTAATCAATCGAGAGTTGTTTTTCTTGTTCCTAAATATTAAATTGATTCATTGAATAATTTTATTTATTATATAATTAATCATATTAAAATATTAAAGTCAATGACAGAAAGAAATAAAATGCCAGTTCATTATTTTTCAAGTGAAATAATTGGAAATGTCTATTAAGTATTTAAAATGCGAATACAATTTGAAATCACTACTCAGCAAATTTTAGTTCCGGGCATCACTTATATGAAGAACTATGAATGAAAAATGTAAATGTGATAATAATAAACGATGACGGTCGACATTTGCATGTTTATTTAATCCGTTGTTCTTGGCTCATGCAAAGTGAAGAAGTACACGACACTGATTGACACACCTAATGAATCAATTACTTTCATCTCTTCTTGCCAAAATGTAAAACATGTTTTAGTCAATGAAGTCAATCGTCTTTTAATTCATTAAAATGTTAACTATGCTTTTAAATAATTCTCTTAGTTTATTTAGTCATTCATTTAGTTGATTTCATGTCTGATGCATCACACTAAAAACTTCCATGATTTTATTTGTCAAGCTGATAATGCGGTGAGGTGGATCAAGGATCTCATTGGTGCTGTATCAGTGAAGGGGGTGTACTGGATGCTCTTACCTGTGGGCCGCTCTCCTCTCTGTCTTCGTGCAGGTTGGCGGTCACACGATGCTGCCCATCCGCTGGATGCCTCCAGAGAGCATCATGTACCGACGCTTCACCACAGAGAGCGACGTGTGGAGCCTGGGCGTGGTCCTGTGGGAGATCTTCACCTACGGCAAGCAGCCCTGGTACCAGCTCTCCAACAATGAGGTTAGCTGTCAAATCGTGATATATTCACACATACAGTCAGTATTTCCATGAAAAGTAATCAAGCCAGGAAGCAGCCTGCTAGCTAACATACAAACACATAAAAACGAGTCTAGCACGCCATGGGTTGAAAAAAGAAATGTGCCGTCGTCCCTCCTTTTATAGTAGTAAATTGGTTCCAAACCAGACCGCGATATAAGATTCAATGTTAATAAATGGAATATTTTCGCACAGAAAACCCGACTTCCTATACATGATTTTTAACATTAATAGAGCCCTGTAGACATTAAATAACACCCACATAGTCACCTTTACACTCCTATTATGCTTTTACAATACATTTCTCAACACTTGCGGCTCGCTTCGGCCGCTAGCTACCAAGCTAGCGAGTTACCAGTTAGCCTCGAATTTTATTTCTTCTAAACTTCAGAAGCCAACAAATTTACCACTTGCAAATGTAGCGTCCCATTCATAAAGCTATTCCACAGGAACCAGGAAGTAGTCTGCTAACTACTACTGTAGCTTGCTCCAAAACAAATACAGAATGCCTCAATATTTCTAATATTTGTCCCATCAATGTATTTTTGAGTCACGATGGAACCATTCCTGCGCTCCAGAATGAATAATGGTATGGCCTGGTCATCTTTAATTGTCTCACATGAAAGAAGTAGCACGCTAACTAACAAACAAACGGACAAACAAAAAAATACTGTGTCCACAATTTTTTAAACATGCTGTAGTTCTGAACCACAATGAAACCAGTCCCCTCATTCCAGTATCAGAAATGGTACAGTCCAGTTGTCTCCCATCAACCTTAAACGGGAAGCAGCAAACTACTAACTACCAGCTAACTAAATAGATATGGTGCACTAGGATTTTTTCTATCGGAAGAGGAATGAATTTTTTAAAACTCAATTTTCAAGTCATGATGGAAGCGTTCCACTTCACCAGAATCAACAATGGTACGATCCAGGAGTCTTACAGCAACCTGAACTGGGAAGAAGCTAACTACTAATGACCTACTAACTAGCTAAATAGGGTGTATTTATTGTTTGCAGAGTAAAAAAATGGTGCAATCCAGTCGTCTTATATCTTCTTTAGCGAACCAGGAAGTAGCCTGCTAACTACTAGCTAACTATGGCGCACTACAATTTTTTTTTGCTTTTGTTTGACAAATTGTTTTGATATTTTAAAATGTATTTTCGAGTCATGATGGAACCGTTCCACTACCTAAGGAATCAACAATGGTACAATCCAGTCGTCTTACAGAAGCCTGAACCAGGTGGAAGCTAACTACTAATGAATGACCTCCTCACTAGCTAAATACGGTGTATTTATTTTTTGCAGAATTAAAAATGTTACAATCCAGTCGTCTTATATCTTCTTTAGCGAACTGGGAAGTAGCCTGCTAACTAACTAAATATGACGCACTACAATTTTTACCCACTTTCGTTCGAGAAATTTTTCAAAATGTATTTTTGAGTCGTGATAGACCCATTCCACTTCCCCTTCGGAATCCACAATGGTACGATCCGGTCCTCTTACAGCAACCTGAAGCAGGAAGTTATTTTTGTGAAGACAGACTTTTTGACAAAGCTTTTGCATGTCAAGAGAGTGTACCTAACGCTGTGGCCTAAAGTGTGCGTTCGTCGGATGAGAAATATAAGGAGGTGTGCACCTTGCAGGTGATCGAGTGCATCACGCAGGGGCGGGTGCTTCAGCGGCCCCGCACCTGTCCCAAGGAGGTGTACGACCTGATGCTAGGCTGCTGGCAGAGGGAGCCGTACATGAGGCTCAACATCAAGGAGATCCACGGAATGCTCCAGAGCCTCGCCAAGGCCTCCCCCGTCTATCTGGACATACTGGGCTGAGGAGGTGCTGTACAGTATGTGTGTGTGTGTGTGTGTGTGAGAGAGAGAGAGAGATGAGGCAGGGAGGGCGTGCGGCTGTGTACAGTACCTGGCTGTAAATGTTCCTGTAAATGTTAACTGTCCTCATTACTTTGAGAAAAGCCTTAAATTTGGAGTCGTTTTTGCTTTGCTTTAGCTTCCCCCGCGCTGTGCATCGAGTTGGCCGTTTAAAAGGTAACGCATTTGTCAACAGGGGGCGCCGACATGCATTCAGACCACCAATGACAGACTCGCTGAGACATAAACGATATTGTCGTAATGCGGCTGTTGTATGTGTATTTTCAGCAAGTGAACAAAGGGAAAATTACTAATTTATAGATCAATTGTCATCATTTTTGTTTTCAAGTTGTAGTTTTTCCTGTTTGTTTCTAATTGTTGACAGATTTTTTTTTTTACATTTTTTAGTTCCTGGAATACATTACAAGAACCTTTTTTTTCCACAGTAGCATGTTATCAATAATAATATATATATAATATAGTATACTCAAATTATATTTTTTTCAGAAATCCCCAATTCTATTTATATTCATTTTATAGTAGATATTATTATTTTATCTTATTACATTTTTATTTCTAACTTCTGATTTAACCCCTGCAAGTGTGGAATAGGGTCTATGTTGAAGACTTTATAGGGCACTTATTGAAATGATGACATTACTTTACAGATATTTAAACATATATATATATAGTATTTATTTTTCATTCATATCATTATTTTTATGCAAAATCGTACTTGAATTTTTACATATTATTGATTAGTTATTTTGATTTATTTCAATCTAATCCCTGAAAGCAAGGAATATTTGACTTAATATTTTGTATTTAAAGGGCATTCATTGGAATACTTAAAACATGTCAAACCTTTATAATTATCGGAATATGTTACAAAATTGGTTTTGTGATACTTTTTGTAAATTATAATTCATCAAAATGGTTTAATTTCTAATCCCTGAACATCTGGATTTATTGGCGTTTTTAACTGGTTTAACTGGAATTTAAATTTCATCAATCAAAATGTGCTTCACATGCCTCAGCAAAGAAAAATAGCAAAACTCCCATTTAAGTCATACAAAAATATATATATTATCCAGATTTCTTTTTATAAATATGTTAATGGTGACCAAACTTTAAAAAAGGCTTCTAATATACTATATAATACCTCTGCGAGGGTGCAGTTATTTATTTCAGTATGTTTTGAGCCACTCTTCGTACATGTTAAGCTTACCAGGTGGTGTTTTGAATGTTGTCGGGAGGCTTTTAACCAGGGGTATTTCATGTACTTACTAAAAAGCACAGAAAATGAGAATGAGTAGCTTCCTAAAAAAAGAAAAAGATGAGCACAGCTTATTTCTTTTCTGACGGATTTCATTTTTGAATCCACGAGCGGCATTTTTCTTTTTTTGTAGCAGCGGATCTCTGTTATTAGTGGCCCGTATTAGTGTGTCGTTTCAAACACGTCCATGTGAGAAGAAGAGAAGCCCGATAATGATTAGAAGTCCTGTTGTGGCGAATGTGGCTATGAGGGGGCGCAACAGTCGTCGTGGCGCTGCCTGAGCGCTTTCGTCCGAGCGAAAGACCTGAAGGTTGCCTTTGAAAGTGCTCCCTTGTAGTCGCAAAAGTCCATTTTAACATTACTTAAAAGAAATGATTAAAATATCGGACGTTTTTCTGCAAGAAGATCAAAGCAATGATGTCACAGCATTGCCTCAAAGCACTTAACTAAGCATCCAATCGGATTGCTCTGATGTCATTCCCATATACAGCTCACAGCCGCTAGGGTGCATATGTGCATGGTGGGTGGGTTTGGGTGGGGGGGGGTCTCTTTGCTATATGACGTCATTTTTTCCTCATATCGGCTTAACATCTCTCGACATTTCATTTGAACCTCCTATGGGTGGGAGTAATGGTAAAAATGTGCTATCTTGCGAGGAAATTATTGTGCTATTATGTCAACGATATCACGATACGGTGTTCCCTCGCTCTATTGCGGTTCACCTTTCGCTGATTTTATTTAGTGCTTCTTTTTTGTTGCAGGCCGAGCCTGGCCATTTAAGAAGAACTGCATTGTCGGAAGTTGAGTGTCTTTCTCTTCCCTCTCTTGTCTGTGTGCACCGTCCATTGTTTTCTGCACCCTGATTGGCTGTAGACCATTGTCAATCAGTCTCCTTCGTGCCGCCCTGCCATGACTCTTGTGTCATTGCTACCTTGCTAGTTTGTAAATGAATCTTCGGTTCCAAGGAGGACGACTGCAACAGGAGGAGCACTGCAGCAATATGTTTTAATGAGGATACAAAAACGCTATTGTTTCATCATTGCAACATTCCTGACAGCTCGTGGCCAGCGTAGTAGACCACTACTGCAATGGCGCAGTGAACCTTCACACAGGAGCTGCTGTCAGCCACAACTCAAGCCAGTCACTGGCACTCTCGACACTGCTAACCATGCTAACACTCCCCGCCTCTTAAAGGTGCACACAACGTCACAGATAAATGCCTTGTATTTGTATTTTTGGCCATTTAGCAATTTTTAGGATTGAAAATGCTGAATGAAAACAGTCATCACGTATTTATTTATTTATTTATTTTCCAAAAACCACGATAGAGCGAGGGAGCAGTGTTGGAACCACGATGTAGCGAGGGGTGACGGCGATGTGTAGTAAACCAAAAAAACGCACATATTTTGATGTCATTTCCTGGGATGAAACTCCCTGAGTATTTTGCGTTAATATGTTATCGTAATATTTTGAGTGAGTGAAAGCGGCAGACTTACTCCAAATATGATACTGGTGTGATATTTTGCAAATGGTAAAAATAACATGATTGGGGGGGTTGTGTAATTTCACACACTTGGATGACATTTCTAGGAACGGGAACTTACGATATTGCTGACGATAACGATGATACGACACAGGAATCATGCCTTAATCGATACTTGGGATAGAAATCGCAGCGCTAAATGGCGCCATTATGCCGACTATAGTCAGCGACATCGGGGGGGGGGGATCACAGTAAGCCGTGTTGGCAACGCTACCATCACAAGACGGTGTTCGGACGGTAACGGTACATATCGATATCCAATATTTGTATAGGCGATGTATCATGACAAGGATACTTTATCCCACTCCCCGCAAAATACTTTCACATTTCATTCATGTGAAGAGCGTCCCGTGCAAGCGCATTTGCTTACCTCCGTTCCCCCCAAAAAACACACACAAGTTCAGCACCCATTTTGAAAAACAAAAACAAAGCAAAACAACCTCTTCTTCTTGTACGACTTTGTCCGCTGTAGATAAGCCAGCCGCTGTCCACCCTGTACAGTTCTTGTGTATACGACTCGTAGGCTACGTTACAAACTAGTATACTCTGTTCCGAGCAGGTATGACGTCCAACTTGTTCTCGAAGTGTTATGGGCCGCTGGGCAATACATAATCCATGTAAATACCGTTTGATTTGTGCGACGCTGTACGCTTTTCTTTGTGCTGGTCGATAATAACAAACCCCCTCCGATCTACTCTTTATATTTACTTTCCCATCCGCTTAGTTTTAGCCTCCAAAACGAGTAATAATAAAAGGAAAAAGACCTGCTGACTTCTCTCCACTGTGATGGGGAGCTCGCTAATGGATTCTGGGATCGGGTCACGCGAGGAGTTCAAAGATCGCCCGCCCCCCTGGCCTCTTTTGACTGACTACCGCCTCCTTTTGATCCTCTTTCAGATCAGCAACTGTGATTTTGCATCATGAATCGTATATTATTTTGAATGTAATCTAAGAAGAAAAAAAAAAAAAAAAAGGCCGGGACCTCTTTTGAATGTAATCTATTTTGTGGGGCGGCGGGGCTTAATTGTTTTTGTAAATATGTGGTAAAAGGGGGGAAAAAAAAGACACTTTTCATCATTTTACTTACAGTGTGTGTGTGTGTGTGTGTGTGTGTCTCTCTGAGATGATGTGTGTGCGTTTCCACGTACACTCGGATGCAAGAGTGTGTGTTCTCCAAGATTTAATCTTGCTTTAATCTAATACTTCTATCAATCAATCAATCAATCAATCAAATGCTTTGTGCATCATGTGAGTAGCTTAACCACAATTAATGGAGATGTTCCTTGTGATACTGTGTATTTAATAAAGGTGGTATGTCTTACAGTACGTGCACGTGTCATGTCTACAACATGGTTATTATTATTTTTTTGCTTACCTTTGGCACACGTTAGATAGCATGACCATAGAGGACTGTCTACTTGGCTGTCTCTGTATCTCTTGCTTCTGGCCTTCACCTTATCCCTTATCAAAACCTTTGGCACACTTAGGACTGACCGGCGCCAACCAGCCAGGACCTCTGCGTCACACATAGAAACATATGTCAGGATGGCCTCCCCGCCTGCGCGCGGTAGGCGCTGGCTGCGCTAGGTAAAAGGACATCTGACCTCAAGTGCCTCGGACTTGCTCCTGCACCCGTGTGCTGTGTGTCATTCTTCCCGGTGCGTTAAATTGTCAAAATCGAGCTGTCGTTTCCGAGGCTTATTTGGAAGCATTAACGAAAAACAAAACTCTTACACATTCTTCTGGCACCGTATTTTAGCCAAATGGAGTGTATTAATACTACTAAGTGAGGGGGAGGTCAACATGTGCCTAAAGCAAGGGTGCCCATTAGGTCCATTGAGAAGGTAGTTTGGGTCGATCACATGAGCGTCACTTTGTAGATATCATGTGACCTCAGTCTTCCGACATTAAGGTCCCCTTCCGATTTGCTGTTGCACCCCCGCGGCAAAGCTTAAGTGGTGAACAGGCATCTGAAGCTACACACGGAGATGCAACTTTCATCCGATACTTCCGATATCTGTAACAAAAGCCATCCGTGGATTGTTTTTTCTCCCTTAACAATAAAAACTTTCATTGAAAAACTGCATTTTGCGCTCTGTTGTGTTGTCATCGACTAATATTTATGTAAAACATGTGTGACAAACATGCAAAAAAAAAAAAAGGAATGAAGGGACACTTTTTCACACCACTGTATTGTGGTAACATTAGTTTTGTTCTCGCAACTTAACGTTATTATTGTAACCTTACTACTTTACTCACATATTACTTTACATTGTTTCTTATAACGTTACGTGTTTTCTTGTAACTTTACATCGTTCGTGTAATGCTACGTTGCTCATGTAAAATTCCACTGCCGACAAAGTGTGTTTTTCCTCGTAACTTTGCGACTTTATTCTCGTTTTTCTGGTGACGTTACGACATTTTCGTGTAACTGTGCAATTGTACGCTCAAAAAAATGTCACAACTTCATTATTGTAATTTTACTACTTATTTGCAACTTTATGCCTGTTTTTTCCTTCCATCGTCACGTTATTTTTGTAAATGTACAACCTGATTACTTGAGGACTTGTGTGTGTGTGTACGCTACTCTTTTTTATAACTTCATTTTATTTTGTACAACTTTATTGTGACTGTTTTTTTTTTCGTTGTGCGTTACTGTTGTAAATGCATGACTTCTTTTCGTGTGATGTTTGAGTCTCTTCACATGACGACGTGAAACATACCTTGTTTTTGTAACTTTACAGATTTTATTGGGGTTTTCTTCTAACATTACAACTTTATTCTCGTAAACCTTTCACATTTTTCTCGTATCATTACGACCAGGGGGTGTCACGAGATGAGACGATACACGGGATGACATCTACAAGAACAGGAGGGGACAAGATTTTCACGCTACTTTTAAGAAAATGAAAAAAAATGTAAAAATACACGGCAACATTGTAATGGCGGCTGAGTAACTGCACGTCAGGATGGCTGTATCCAGTTGGCCATTTATTTCACAATCACAAACAGTACTTACTGATTTGCAGGCGAACTTCGCTACACGTGTACAAAGCAGAAACACTTCCCTCTCTTAATCTACGCCTTTTCCTCCAAACGCTGCCCCCTATAGCTCACACACATAAGAGCAGCTGGGAGCAACACAACATACAAGGCGCTACAATCTATTGCAGTCTACAAATGTAAAGTCTGCTGTTACCTTGCATTACTAACTGCAGCTAATGGCAAAGTAGGCACAATTTAGAGTGTATAAATCATTTTTTACATCGGTGCACTAACTCAGGATTTTACACCGAGAACACAATATTATCTCAGTAAATACGAGCACGGAGGCTGTTTTAGTCTTTACATAAGGCGCTTATGTAAAATAGAAAATTGAATAAAGTTGTCTCGTTATGTGGGAGGAAAATTAGACTTTGTCCTCATTTCAGTACAAATTCATTTTCTCCTTTATTTTTTCCTTGTAAATTTACATTTTCACTGTATTTCCACAAAATTATATATTTCTTCTTGGCAATATTACTTTTATTCTCATGAAATGAATACTCTATCCTCATAATAGTTCTAATCTAGTCCCATAACATACATTTTTTTTCCTCATATAACAACCTTGTTTTGTAGTAATATTACAACTTTATTTTTAAAAAATGATGACGTTTCCGAGCCATATTACAATTTTACTCTCGTAAAAGTAAGACTTCATCCTCATATTATGAAATCATTGTCATTATTGGTTTTGTAATTTTACAACTTCATTCTGTCTTATTAAAAAACACATTTTTATTTGCTTGTATTGCTGTGACAAAAATCATTGCATGCCTTTTAAAATATATATAGATTTTTTTGCATTAAATTGTTACTTTTTTTTTTTTTTGACCCACCCAGAAGGGGTCAGTCATCTACTTTTGAAGAAGAGGCATTATTATAATACAGTATTTTGATAGAGCATTTTAGATACTTGTACATTATAAGGTTGAGAATCCCTGCTATAGATGTAAAATTGATGTGGAGATTATCATTGGCATACTCATGATATAATAGTAATAATATTAGGGGTGTCACGAAACACTCGGTTAACGATACATGAGATTGGGTCTACGAGAACGAGACCAGACGAGATGCTAAACATTACTTTTAAGAAAAAAACAGTGGAAAAAATACAACAAATATATGACAATATATTGCAATCTACTTATTCATAATTTCTACTATGTTACACTATTCTGCACTGTGTGTGTATGCTTGTGGCCCCGCCTCCACCCACCGAGACAAAGAGACTGTACGACTGACAAAAGGGCTCGCTCCGTTCTTGCCGTTGTTCTGTAGAAAAAACACGCTGAGGCGCTGAAACCAATGCACGGAGTGAACCCTCTTCCTGCCTGTTTGGGAGGCGAGAGACGAGGAAAACCGACATGCGTGCACATGGCAATACATGGAGGCCAGCAAGTGTCAGGTTGATTTGAATTTATCGCGTGATCAGTTTGTTTATTTATCGTCCCAGGCCGTGTGTCTGCGAGACACTTTTTTTTCTGAACGAGAAATCTTGTCATCTTTTAATCTCATGAGATTTTTTTCCCCCCTTTTCGGTGCGGCCTTAAAAGTTTTTTGTACTCAGTGCCTTTATGGGAAAACAATTTAAACGGAAAGGTAAAACACGGGAGAGTTTTTTTGGGAGGGCTGACAGGTATGGTCATGTTAACGTACAAGCCATTCTCTTGTTTAGCCCAGCCAGTCTGACATGAATATTTTTATTTTTTCACTCAAGCGGAGTCTCTTCTGTCTTCTTCACGTCTTGCATCATTTAGTAACATTAAAGAACTGGAACAAACCACCACACTTTGATTGCCCTTTTAAATGATTCATACGGAAACACTGTAGACGTCGCGTATATTTTATGCTGCTTAGACTTTAATGACCTGGCTTGGCTGCCATTTAAAAAACAACAACAAAGTTGGCCTCCTCCTACTTTAGAGAGTCATTCGTGTGTTTGAGCGACAATTTTAAAAATAGATACCATGTCCCCAAAGGTATCTCGTGGCCACCAATGGTTTCTAACAATAACTGGTAAGGAATGACAAGAACAGCTGCCCTAAATGAGACACACACACACACGCACACACACACCAACAACAGAGCCAGCAGAATTGCTTCCAATAGTACGTGTTCCTATCAGGAGTTAATAACCAATGAGTGAGGAGGCTTCTCACCTCACTGCCTGGACTGACGAACCGGTTGTCGGGGTCAATCCCTCAAGGTCGTCTTCCTCCAACACCTTTAGCGTTCGTTTTCACAGGACGGCAATCTGTTCATTAAGAAAAGTCACATGGCAACATGGTTCAACTTACAGTAGCAACACCGAATGCTCTTTATAAACGACACTTTGAAAAGAGTGGCATTCCTCAAGGATCAATACTATGACCACAACCACTTCCTCATCCAGAGGACAGTGTCAAGTCAAAACTGAGATGTTTCTTTGTACAGGTAATACATGATTTGGCAGGTGGCTGAATATTTCTGCAAATTTGACCTGGGGATATTACTATTAAAAAAAAAATATACAAGAATGAAGTTATACAAATAGAAGAGTAAATTTGGATTTATGAGAATAGTCAGGATATGACAAGAATGTTTATATGAATACAAATTTGTGGAAAACTGGACTTTGTCATTAAATTAACTTGACAACTTCATTCTCACAACTTAAAAACTTTGTACGTAACTTTTGTTCTCATAACTTTACGTTTCCAACTGTATTACTTTGGTCTTGCAACGTTACTATTCCATTTTTTTTTCTTGAAACGTCATGTCATTTTACGACATCCTACTTTATTTTATTCTTAGAAGTTACAATTTGATTCTGCTAACTTTACATTACTCTTGTAAATTCTAAATAGTTCTTCCACATCACATTTCACCGTGTCCTGTAACGTTGCATGTTTTCTCGTGTGTACTCTGTCACGCTACAATCCTTCCACACACGACAAGACACACATATCTTTGCCATACTGTACCAGCAATAAAAGGCGCAAAGCGGTGACGGCCTCTTGGTTTCATCAAAAGCTGTGCAGTTTTGATTTATTGTACTCTAAATTTACATCTTTTTCTTAAAAAAAAAAAAAAAAAAAAAAAACAGTCTGCCCCATGTCTTATACCCATGTTTAAACCCACAAATTCCATATACATCTTGTATAGTACACAGGAGGGCTATAGTAGGCATGAAGGTGGCGAGATTCGTCAAAAGGCTCAAAAACAAACAAGAATAAATACAAAGTGCTATCCTTAGCAGAAAAAAACAAGGTCTCCTACCTTGGAAAAGGAAGAAAAGCAGAACTCAAACGTGTACAAAAGTGAGTAAAACCGCTTAAAGGAGCATCTGCACTCGTCTATGTATTATTGGACATGGCGTCTGCCCACTGAACAAACATTTTGATGTGCGTAGTCAGGAGCGGCTTTTCTTCATCGACAACTCCTCATTTCATAGGCATTCAAGTTGTAACTAGTTTCAAAGAGTTAGCGTTAGTTTCGTCTTTAAGAAAAAACTTTGGGGTCGCTTTTTTTTGGGGGGGGGGGGGGGGGTGAAATGTCCCATTTTCATGACAAGGTCAGTAAAATGTCATGCACGCCGCAAAGAACTGCATGCTAAGTAGTTAAGGTAACCCATCCAAGCACTTTTATTTGATTTAATAGTCAGAAACACACACAGCAGCTTGGTCAGGGGGGCGGGAGGTGGCTGGGTGACGTCCTCTGGACTTGTCAATATGGAGTATTTATAGGTGGGGCGTGTCACAGGAAGCAATGGTTGGCTGCGGCCGCCTGTAACATTTTCACTGACGAAACGAAAACGGTATGCAAATTGATTATCACCTTCATATATATTTTATATATATATATATATATATATATATATATATATATATTTTGATATATATATATATTTATAGATTTATAGATGTCTTTACTCTTGCTTGCTCAGTTGCTATGACCCCCACTTGCTTGCTCCGTTTCATTTTTGCTTACAAAAAAAAATGGTGACGGGCCTGAAATTACAATCACCAAAAAAGAAACCGGGTGGGAGTAAGGAGTTGAGGGTGGAAGAGGGGTCGCTTTGCTGCTATCTGGCTGTCCATCACTGACAGTTGCAGCAGGGGGGACACAGTCTGCTCGACACCCGGACATCAAAGAGGCGGCGGCGGAGGCTCCTTCCCCGTGGAGGCGCTCTCGCGGAGCTGGAGGTTCTCCAGCGCCACGTCTAAAGGCATGACGTCCACGCAGCCCATGGCCCCGAAGTCGGCGAAGTCTCGCCGCTCGTCCTCGTCCGAGGAGGAGCTCTCCTCGTGCATCAGCGTGGACAAAAGCAGCTCCTGGACGAAGAGGCTGCGGTCGGCGCGCTCGCCCTCAAGGAACTGACGCTCAGCCTCGGACATCTTGGGCTCATTCAAGCTGTACAGAATAAATATTTAATATAAGTATTTTTCATATTGTTCAGTTAGTGGCCTACATATAAGACGGTGTTTTTCATATTGTTAAGTTAATGACCCAAATATAAGATGGATTTATTTGTATTCTTAAGTTACAAACATTAATATAAGATGGGTTTTAGTCATACTGTTAAATTACAAACCCAAATATAAGACACGGATGTGTTGTCTTATGTTTGTCTAAAGATTTACACACTCAAACTAGCAGAGGGCGCCAAAGGACTTCTTGCCGAGCGAGGCAAAGCTTTTCTTCCCGTCATTTACACCGACCACTGACCAGGAGAGACGAAGCCGTGACACACTCACAAAAAAAGTCTCTCAAAGGTTTGGACAAGTTAGCAAAGACAGGAGTTATGATGCTGACTTTGTGATAACGGTGACCAATGAAGCAGCTATGAAATATGATACCTTCAGTTATTTCACTAACATGGAAACAAAATCAGATTAATTTTGTCTCATGAAATTTCACAAGAACAGGGGTCAATTTACATTGGAGTCAATGTATTTCAGCAAATGTTTGAGTGTTCGTTTGCCACCCACCGTGCTAATAGGAACTGGGAGTTGTGGGACGACGGCGAGGGGTTGATTTCGGGCGTCGCGCCCGTGTTGGCGGCGGCAGTGTTGGGCGGGGGGATGGCCGCGGCCCCGGCGGCGGAGTTGGCCGGGTTGTTGCCACGCCTCGTGGAGTGGCGGCCCGTGTCCATCATCTGCTGCCGCGCCGCCTGCGCCTGCTGCCGCTCCAGCTGCAGCTGCATTTGGAGCTGCTGCAGCTGCGAGGCCGACGGCCCCGACGAATTTATCTGCCCGCCCGCCGCGCGTCGCACGCCCGACAGCTGCGACAACAACTCTGCGGGAAGGAGACGGAAAGACAGCTAACTAAAAGATCAAAAACACTGCAGAAAACTACAACTTCAACAATGTAATCATCACACTCAGAATTGTGAATATTAGCACTCCGCCCCAAAAAATCTGAAAAGAGGGGCAAAATAATTAATATTTTAAGGGAGTTTTTTAATTGCTTTTTTGCATAAAAAAGGAGTCACAGAAAGAGCATTTGAAACCACAATAAAACAAAAACATAATATTGCTAGCTACGTTACGAAAATTAATAATTCCTAAGCTAAAAGTTTACTTAAAATATTATCTAATGACAGCAATATCAAGAACTCTTACTGCTGTGGAATTGGGTGTTGAGTCACTGCATCTTTTGATGTAAATATGTGGCGTGCAATACTTTTCTGCAACCAGCAGAGGTGGTGTGGATTCTGTCTCAACCTGTTTGCTGTCTGAAGAAGTACAGTGTGATTGTCAACTGTGGGAAGTTCGGCTGCACCCGCAACCATTATTACTGTAAAAAGGAGTTCAGAACATTCAGAGAGCTATTCCCATTCTATTTATAATATTTATTTATATTATATATATTTTTTTTTTTTATCAAAAACATTTTTATTGAATTTTGACAAAGTAAAAAACAAATGCACACAATGTTTGCTGGTAGTTTAGGCAGAGAACGAGAGTGTGAGAAAACAAAAACCAAAACAGCAAAATAACAAACAAAAAACCCCAACACAAAAACACCCACAACGTAAGCCACACACAGCCCAAAAAGACAGAGGTCCGAGTTTGGTAGGACAACGAAATGCAAAACAACCAAAGCAAATACACAAGTGAGTTAAACTACAGATGACAGCAAATAGGCCAGAGTATATTATATATTTTAATGGATCCATGATTGATTTTTCCTACAGAAATTTAAGCCATCTCTAACCACTGCAGTATTATGTACATTATTTATCTCAAATGGGTACATTTTACTTCTATTATTTATTGTGGGAAAAATCAGTTTGATAAAATAAATGAATAAAAGGTCAAAAAGCCTGTTGACTTCCACAGTATATACTGTACAGTGCAAGCTACAATTGAGAATGCTTGACAGCCATAGCCACCCATTAAAGTAAAAGATGGGAAACGTTTGGAAAATGCTGCGTTCAACCGACAATGCTGACAAGATTCGGCAAAAAATCGAACCGAAGGCACATATTCCTGTCGTGCACTCACCCGCAATGGGGTCCATTGCCTCTCTGTTGCTGGGGGTGTAGGTGGAGCTCTGCGACGACGAGGACGACAGCCCCCCCGTGGAGCCGCTAGTAAAGTGCATATTTGTGCGCCGTGCTCGGGGCCCGCCCAGTCCCCGCCCGGGGTGGAACATCCTGCGTACATGCCGGACACTGCTGGACTCGTCTTGAACGGGGGGTTCCGTTAAGGCTGAAGAATCCGACTGCTGGGATTGCATTGTGCGTGCTCCATAAAACAAGACATATGTGCGGGAACTTACATGGCGGTCGACGTTTTAAGCGGACTTGGGGGTTTTAATTTTCGCGAACGCAAGGAACAACATCTTCCAGCTTGTAACAAAAGGCAGCGAGGTAACCCTACGTGTTTTTACAAAGCTCACGATGTCATCAAAGCATTACAGTGATATTAGACAATCAGGTAATGGCTACATTAGCCACCCCATTCAGACTTGCGTGTCAGTCAGTGTGTCCCATACATCCAATTATTCGTGGCAGCCTGCCACTACTTAATTCTGATCGCCACAGATCGATTTGGCCTTAAGTTACATGCAAATGCGTCATGGTCAATTACACAAATTCAACGATGTCATCGAGGCCCCCCCTAACAGTTAGAATACACCCCTGTGTATATCCTTGACCTCAAAAACATTGCAGTATGTCAAAGGGTTGTATTTGATGGACAAAAACATGACATCAAACCAGTCCGTGAGCTCAGTTCAAAATTTGAGAGAGTCCTAAAAAACACTAAAGCATAGGATCTTTGACTTTTGGTGTTTTTTTTGCAATAGGTCCTTAAAAAAAACATGGGGTCCTGCTTTACAGCAGGAGGTCCTGAAAAACAGTTCCTGCCAAAGCGAGCAGTGAAACCCACGCACGCACGGGGAGAACATGCAAACTCCACACAGAGATTCAAACCCAGATTTTCCCAATCTCCTGACTGTGTGGCCAACATGCTAACCACGAGGCCCTGTGTGAGATCCAATTTCACTTGATTGGCCTGAAAATTAGGAGTGCACCCTAAGTACGATACAGATAACATAAAGGAAAAATACCCATGGAGCTTCAACACATAAACCCTTATTAGCCAGCTGAAATGCCCGCATCGCAATGACGCCTGGGGCTTGTTCCTATTGCCGCGGCATTTGGAAAGTGCAAACAGTTTGCCAGAGATGACCCGAGGGCTAAAGCGATCTGTGATTTCATCATGGAAACGATGCCGCCGGATGACCAGCTCTTTACCACGGAGCCATGGTTTGTACTTCTGAGCTGCCGCTATTTTTGTTGTGTTTTGTTAATAGAAGTGACGTCATGATATTTTTGATCGAGGACAAATCTATGGGTACTTTTTTTGAGTCGTTCTTAACTCCGGGTGTGCACAGTTAAATGTAAATTTTAAAATGCATTGAAAGAAGTTATTCATATCGGTCTTGAGAAGCGGGAAGTTATCATTATCGGCATCCCTACCGAAAATTGTCAACGTATCTTTGCTCATCTATCTATGCCGGCGACGCGTAGTGACAGGCAGAACAATGAAATGCTGTTCCACTAAATGGCAGAAGGTACATAACTAACCTGTGTTTCCAGCTGTTGCCATTCGTACAACAGAATAAGTCATGGCATGCTTGGTGGTGTGCCTTGAGATTTATCTACTGTAAAAAAATACTGACCTTTAAATAGCATACACATATTGCTTCGGTTTAATTTATGCCTATATTAGCCATATGGTGAAAATTTGTAATTGTATGGAAAGCCTTGTATTGCCATTATATACAAAATAGATGTGCACGTGCCATGTTTTGCTATTGTGTGTGTGCGTGGGCGCAAAGGATATTAAATCCCTGGGTGCTCGATGTTCGAGTGTGAGGTGGGCTGTGAAGTCATCTGTGACGTGGTTGGGATCCCCCCCGGGCAAGGCAGCGCATATCGGACAGATCTGAAACAAACAAACAAACAAAAAAAGTACACAGTGAGACCATTTCTGTCGCCGGTGATCCGCTTGGCTGATGATGAGCCGCTGTCATGACTGCCACACAGTCTGCCTCCTCCTGCTCCATGTTTCATAACCAGTGTTAAAAAGGGACTGTTGACAACCGGTACGCGGCTGCCCAGAGGCCGCTGACTTGCAAAACGTGCTTCAAGCATGATATCCCGCACGGAAGCCACTCCCTACGTAAAACACACACGCACGCGCTTTAGCTTATGTTTGTTGTCAGCTAATAGCGATAGTGATTTGGCAAAGTTTTGCTACGAACATGAACATGTATAACATGCACGGACATGGACATAAATACCAGCAGCTGTGACTGTGAGTGTCATGAACGCCTGCTATTTTATTCGGGCCAAACAAAAACTTACGACAATTTTTATGCAGTTTAATTCGTAATTGTGAAAAATATAGATACTTTGTTTTGTACAATCTTATGTTATATATCTTATGTATGTTATTTTAAAGCACTATTGGTAAAATATGCTAGCCGGCGGTGGTGGTCTTATATATTTTGGTTTAAAAAAAAAATTACTCTGGAGCGCATTACATACGTCCCCTTGAACATACTCGTGTTTGACCCAGTTATAGTCAAGATAAAAAAATATTTCTTTTAAAAACTGCTAATTACATAAATACAAATTCTGAAATATACTTTTCTATATTATTTTATGTTGAATTAAAAAAAATCTTATTCCTGACGGTTCAATGGGACTGTCAAATTGCTAATTGTTCAAGACGGTATTTTAATAAATGTAATAAGATCATTAAATTGATAAAATGGCATTATTAATTTATTTATAATATAAATGCATCCGATTTAAATACTGATTTATAATAGAAATAAATGTTCAATATGTAACGCTTTATTTGAAATTGTTTGAGATTTACTGTCTAAATAAAACAATTAAAAAAAATCATAGTCACGACAATATTCATTAAAAATGTTATAAAAACGAATCAGAAGATTAAATTAAAGTAGCAAGAATAATATTCAAAGATTCACTCTTGTAGCATTTATTGGCAACATAACCGTGACTTTTGAAACTCCCGGTTAAAAACAAACAAATAAATAAATCGGCACCTTTGTCCATATTCCCACCAAAATATTTCCAGTATTTAAAGAAACACCAAGCCCCTGGTGGCGTTCATGTTGCCTTCCAACAACTTCTACTTGTAACAAACACGGTCAGGCTCCATTTAAGACCAAACGGTCCTCCTTAGACAGCGTACTCACCACCTCTGTGGACGTCTCTGCGTGCTCGGAGGTGACGTGCTCTTGTAAGGACGTCTCCGTGAAGCCCATCTTCCCGCAGTAAGGACATGTGAACGCCTGGGGCTGCTCTACTGAGAAGGTATCTCCGCCGTAATACAAATCTGCAGGGTGAGGCGGAGAGGTCAGAATTCATATCGGTCAATATGTTTTAACTCAAGTATGCCCGATGAGACACTTTATTAGGCACACTTAATGAGACCTAGTACCAGACATTGTACTGTATTTCCCCAAATAGTAGCCTCTGCAGTAATAGACGCCTTGCCTCAATAAATTACCAGGTGCCCAAATGTCACATGTCAGACACCTCATTTTTTCCCCACTCAGTAAAACAAATAACAGGTGGTACTGGTGCCACTCTACTTTAACGATGACTGAGATCACCACGTGTTGCACTAAACAGCTAGTGTACCGCAGACATGACATCTGTAAAGCTGCTAAACTTTTATTAAAAACACTTGAAAATTCAGTTAATCAGGGGGCCGTAACAACTTATTTCACGATATCATCTGACAGGAAAATCCATCCATCTTCTACCGCTTATCCGAGATCGGGTCGCGGGGGGCATCAGCCTAAGCAGGGAGCCCCAGATTTTCCTCTCCCCGGCCACTTCGTCCAGCCCCTCCTGGCGGATCCCGAGACATTCCAAGGCCAGTTGGGAGACAGTCTCTCCAACGTGTCCTGGGTCTTCCCCAAGGCCTTCTACCGATCTGACTTGCCCTGAACACCTCCCCAGGGAGGCGTCCGGGAGGCCTCCTGACCAGATGCCCAAGCCACCTCATCTGGCTCCTCTCAATGCGAAGGAGCAGCGGTTCTACTCTGAGTCTCTCCCGGATGACAGTGCTTCTCACCTTATCTCTAAGGGAGAACCAAGCCACCCTACGGAGACAACTCATTTCGGCTGCTTGTACCCGCGATCTTGTCCTAGTCACTACCCAAAGCTCATGACCACAGGTGAGGGTAGGAACGTAGATCGACCGGTAAATTCACCACAACAGAGCGATGTAGAGTCCGCATCACTGCAGACGCCGCACCAGTTCCATCCTTCCCGACCCCGAGGTACTCCTCCACTTGCGGCAGGATCTCATCCACCGACAGGAAAATGTCTGGACATTTTGATGTATTTCTTTATTTTTGTCTTTGAGTATGAACTTCTATTTCATTCAGTATTTTTTTTTAAACTTTAAAAAAAAATTAAACAACATTTGCAAAGTATACTATTTATAAGCAACATAATATGTGACGGAAAGTTATCATTATTTTTTAAAAGCTAGTGATATTATAAAAAATAATTTATACAATAAACACCTGAGCCCCAGTAGAGTCCTGGTACTCTCTGTAGTTGAGTAAACACCTCTGACCACTGTATGAGGAAATACTGTACAAGAGTTTGCATTGGTTTAAAACTTTGACTGCATCAAACACTTTGGGTACCTTATTAAGCTAAATATGAGTAAGAAAATATGAGAAACGCATGACGCAATGCAGTCCTCCACAACAGCAAACTACAACCACAACAATAAACATATTTTCTATTATTTTGGATGTCCACTGAGATTAGGATATGATGAAATAGAATGCGAATAAAGCTTACCATAGTCTACCCTGGTTAATATACACTGCATGGGATGCTCTGTGGTGTGTCGCGTCGTCGTGGCGCCGCTCTCGTAGCACGACGCGCAGAGGTCGTAGTCGTAGCAGATGAGACACTTGAACCGTCTTCCTCGAAAGTTTCCCTTTAAACACGCGTCGCAGCTCACACCTTCGGGACAACGACAACAACAAAAACAAAACAAAGAACACAGCCTCAATGAGGGTTGTTGAAACAAGATTGGGTGAAAGAAAAGAATAAGCTTTCTAACGTCTTTGTACACTCGTGCGACGATTAACCGTCTTTAAAAAGTGCCAAGAATCACCGCATCGCGCCTTCGTCAACCGTCACTGATGTGCACTATGAGTGTTTTCCTGTTTCTCGATCGCAGTTAACTTATTTCTACACTTATAAGACAGTCCAAGCTGTTCCAGTGCTACTTTAAAAATATCGCCCTGCCCCCACGGCCCTGTAGAACTGATTTTCGGGTGAAGATTGCAACATTAAAAATGGATTAATTTTGTCTGTAAACATAACTGATGTTGGCTTAGCTGGTTTGAAAACTGTTTTTCTTGATCTTTGTCAAGCTGCTGCACCTCCTCTGACGCCTTTGAGCACAATAGCAATTTTGGGGGCACATTGTTGCTGTGGCAAAAACGTATTACGCTAAATATGAAGCACATAAATGTAAAGTTTGGTTGATGGAATTGTTTATGAAGTGTCAGGACAGTAAGTCAAAGTGTACATTGTGGAATGTTATATTGCTTTGAACGCGTTTATTAGAAACTAAAGTGTACCACTAATAGACTAAACCAATCAACAGGCATTACTAATCAATCACCTATCGCTGTTGATTAACGGTGGTTAACTCCTGTGTTTTTGATCAACTTAAAGCATCCGCACTGCCTAATTAGCAGTTTATATCTCTTAATAGTTGTTATTTTGGTGACAATTAAGCCACCACACTTTGTACCACTTAGAATAAGATAACTTTCGTGCAGCCGTTCTCCTTCATCGTTCTTGTTAGGCTCGCTACCGAGCTAGCTAAACATGCTGCCGTTGCGCACAACTTCCGACGAAGCTGAAACATTTACAGCACTATATTTATGATCGCTGACAACCGCTTTGTTTAAAAAGAGACCAAAAACGAGCAGTTTCCATGGTGGTTGTCGGTGTACAAACGGTGGACGTGCTCAAGACTTTTGCGGCCTGAGACTTGTCTTCTTGATGACAGTGCACTCGCCGACAACGCTAATGTGACAAGACACTACTATTAGCTCACACGCACACACACGCTGCAAACCAGAGATCCGTGGTATATTTCACTGTATTTATTATGTGAACGCTGTGTTATTTCAAAAAGGCACACACGACAGCATCGGTAACACTTTGCTCGCAAGCCATGCTAACAGAGCAGCACCTAGCGCAACGGCTAACTGCTAAGATAGCTATGTTGTTGCCGTATCATTGCGGCAACGCTGAGTCAGTTTATAAACATTTCCTCACAGTTAGTTGACATTGCGACTTGTGTGTGTGCGTATAAAACTACGTCAAGTAACTCTTAGTGTTTTGAGAGATTATGGAAATATGCAGCGAATGGCGCCTTAGTCTCATTAGCTTAACTAGCATCTAGCTAGTTAGTTAGCTAGCCAAGCAGCCACAGCGCTGTTTATCAACTCACCCTCATGTCGGGACATCCTACAAACACCTACGCAGCCCTTCCCGGGGCTCCCCAGCGCCTCGAATGGTGCAGTTTCAGTGGGAGATACTGTACAGGGGAAGCTTTCACTCTCGCCACCCTTTTTTCAGCCAAGATGGATCCCCTGGCAGCTTACAGTTTGTTCTGCTTCCCCTCCCAGGCAGGCACTTGTCGCTTACTGCAGTCGACCGACGCTAGGGGGCGCTACTCCTGTGTGGAAACCCAAGGCAAACGCAAGAAAGAAGCACACAATATCTTCCCCTCTTTCTTGCCTCATAGGCACCGCAAAACCAAACATTAGATTAATTATATGTTCCAGTTATTTTATTAAATATGTAAGCCATTTCGTATTTTAAGATAAAAATTCACTATCTTGTCTTATAAGCTGGGGTTAAAAAATACAAATATGTACACTTTTAGTTACCTTAGTAACATGGAAGGGGCAAAACGGAAACACGAAAACGTTACATCAATTTAAATCAAACTTTATTCATCACATCACGATAATACACAGACAAAACAATTCACCTCTAAACAAAGACAAACGCTTTACTTCAGCATTTATTTTTATTTTATTTCATAGATTTTTTTATTTATATCTTACCATTTATTTCACTATTTACAGTTTTTGTGCATGTATTATGCGATAGTATATTTCACATAACTACAGTATACACCATTTATATAACCATTTATGTGCATTTTAAAGCTGCATATTTGTTATCATAAATTTACAAATTATTGTAAATTTGCGAGAAAAAGTCGTAATATTACGATTAAAAAAGTTGTGAATTCATGACTTTAATTTATGATGAAAAAGTCATAATATTACAAAAATAAAGTCGTAAGTACATTTTATTTTTTCTTTTATTACGACTTTTTGTCTTGTAAATTTCTCACTTTTTTTCCTCGTAAATTTATAAATTCTGGTAAATCGTAATATTATGCTATGAGAAAAAACTCGTGATATTACGAGAATAATACATTTGTAACTTCTTTCCTCGTAAATTTGCGAGAAAAAGTTGTAATATCACGAGAATAAAGTGGTCAATTTACAACTTTTTTCTCGTAATATTATGACTTTTTTCTCGTAATTTTACAAATTGTTGTAAATTTGCGAGAAAAAGTAAATGTACAACTTTTATTCTATTTATGATAATAACGTTGTAAATTTACGAGAAAATGTACTTTTTTTTTTTACAAGAATACATTTACAAGAAAAAAAGTTGTAATGTTACGAAAAAAAATGTAAATTCCCGACTTTATTCACGTAATATGACTTTTTTTCTCATAAATTTACGACTTTATTATCATAAATGTGAACCTTTTTTCTCATTCATTTTCAACTTTTTTCTCGTAAATTTACAAAAAAAAAATAGAGGCCATGGCAAACAAAAATATTTAACTGCTACATGCAAATAAAATGTTTTAAAAATCTGAAACATTCAACAGTTCTACATTATAGTCATAAATGTCTTTTTATATAAAACAAACACAATAATGTAATTCATTGTAAGCATTTATGTGCATTTGAAAGCTTCATATTTGTGACTACTGTTCTTATATTTGCATTACATTGAAAGGCTCCAATTTCAAACCATGTCATTTAGTGCAAAAAAGGCCACATTACATCAAACAGTTGGCCTTTTTTGCATTTATTTGGCAAGAGATGTAAATAAAATTGGATAAGTAAAAAAATATAACGATAAAACATTGCCAGTGTGCATATTTGAGAAATGTGTGAATACGCATTTTAAATACAGTACGAGGAAAACATCACATATAAATCATAAGATAACACTAAAGCACATATGTGTAAAAATCTTTTATTTTTATACAGCGGATTCAGTTACTTGCGTGCTGACAAGGAAGCAAACCAGTGCATCACATTGAAGACTTCACAGCAGTGTTGAAGGCTGAAGTGCTTGCAAACGCTCACTTTATTGTTCCCACTCTCCTGTTTTGGCTTGAAAAAAATAAAGTGATTCCAGACCACATTTATATGTCTATGCAAGCAAGCCAAAAAAAACAATAGGACACATTTTAGCCATACAACAACTTTAGAATGACTTTCTGTACAAACTAGTTGTGCTTAAAAGTGGAGGGCATTTGCATTAAAAAGTCAAGAGACCTAGGCCGTCTTCACAATGTACAAAATAATCTCTTTGGAACACATTGCGAAGCTCTTTAAACAAAAACAACCTGAAAGAATGCACTTTTGAAGGTACTGTACCGCACATGGTGTCACATTGGATGATAATGCTGAAAAATCACTCATATGCAACCAAAAAGTGGATACAAACCCGAACATTTTCAATAGAGAATAGCTACACTTTCATTTCCTCATCAAAACAGGACCATATGTCATATTTACACACTTGCATAAGTTGTAATTCGTGTCTATGGTATAAATCTAACACCTTAGCACCAAAATATAAGGCATGTGGGCGACACCTCTTAAATTACATGAATTATTGCAGAAAAAAAACAACAATTATGTACATTTTAAAGTTTTTAGTTTGTGAGGCGTTATATTTACAGTACAATCGGAGGCGTTGGTTTAAAGGCGAATACCTTGAGCGTAGAAACAAGACTGTTTTTCTGCATTGGTGTCAAAATAAACGTTCAGGTCAGTGTTTTGAAGCAAACAAGATGTGCCGCAACGCCAGCATCGATGATGCTCGAAGATACACACAGTGTCTCCATATAAATGATGCAGATGTGTCTCTGAAGTTCACATATACTGGTTTGTCTAGCCTGAGCGTGGCCATTTTGGATCTTCATAGCAAAAAGTGCATAAAAAAAAAATCCATCAAAAATGAAAGTGCAGCAGTCAAAATGCACAACTTTGGCGTGTGTCAGTGATAGGCCCCGCCTCCTCTGAAGGCTTGATTGCTGTTGAAAAAAAAAAAAAGAAAAAAGTCTGGGACAAATATGGTTTTGTTCCCGTGTGTGCATGGCAATGGCTTTGTGTACTCCAGGTAGTCATTGCGTGTGGTTACACACTTTATAAAAAAGTCTGTCTACCATTTTTTACTCCACAAGCAGTCACTTCCTGTTGTGTGGATGCCTCAATCCATCATGTCCTCCTTGGAGAACTCCCTGGATTTTCTCTTGAAGAAACCCATCTGGAAGAGGAGAAAATATCAATGAAAATTCACGAGAAAAAGCATTTTCTACTGGTGGGAGGAGGACCCAAAAGTGGCTGATGGACTGTTAGTCCATTTTTTTTATTTAACATTTTCTCCAGTTTTAATCCTTGTGTTTATTTTTTATTAGGATAATATAAATGAATCTTTCATTACTATCAATACTATTACAGGTTACTACATCACAGCACATCATAGCAATCAACATGCGAGTAGACTTTGCAGTGGCTGCCAGCGGTATATTGAATGTCATACTTTTTTCCCCCTAAATGCACAACATTGTGACAACCGCTTGTTTCGCACGAAACAAAATGTACTAGTTTTGAAGACAAATGTAAATCATTTATTTGCCGATCAAAACAATACTGCCTGCATATGCTTCATTTAATGCAGGGGTGAAAAATGACAGGATGCAAGGGCCACTTTGATATTTTGCAAAGCAACATATTGAGATATGCTAAGACGTTATATACAGTATAGCTAGAGAAAAATAATGTATTTCACCTTTGTAATATAGGGGAAATGCTACTAAAAATGACTTTTTATCCATAATAAAACAAGTTTATTCTTGGAAAATTGTGACTTTTGTTATGTTTCTTGTTATGACTCTTTTTTTCATCTGAAAACTATTTTTTCTCATAATATTTTGACTTTACTCTGGTAAAATATCTGCTGTTGATTTTTTTTGGTATAATTTTCCAAGTATTTCAACTTTCTTCTTGTATATTTTCTTCTCCTCATATTTTTACTTTATTCCCATGTTATAAATTTTCCCCCAAACTCGGTTTTCAAAATTTACAACTTTATTCATTGTTTTTGACTTTAAAAAAAAACTTTTTTCTTTAATATTTCAACTTCCTCATACTATCACTTTATTGTTGTATGATTTTTTTCCTTGCTAGATTACAAATCTTTTCTTAATATTTGGACATTTGATTGATTTTCCCATTTTTTGCTGCTGTTGTTGTTGTTGTTTAAGTTTCCTTGTTAAATTACATTTTTAGACTGTGCTGCGGGACGATAAAATCACAGCTGCGGTCCGCAAATGGCCCCAGGGCCGCACTTCGGACACCCCTGATTTAATGTGTTTATTCAATACAGCCAAGTCTCCTATAGTCGCCAGGTCCCTGGTCTACAAAAGGAGTCTCTGTTGTGCAATACACTTGATAGTACACAACCACGTGATGCAAGAAAGCATAACTTTACCTTCCAAAGAGCAAAGATGACCAGGGCTAAGATGAGGAGACCTATCAGGATGCTGATAATGATGATCCATATAGGAATTCCTCCTAAGCTCTCCTTGGAAACCTGGATCTTCACCTGATACGTGCACACATCATTTATTTATTTATTACACATGCATACACTCTCTGATGTATCGTTGTTGTTATGCCGTATGTGTGGCATGGCGCTACCGAAATAACAACAGCTTGACTTGCAGACGACATTTTGCAAAGTGCTGACTCACGTTTCTGGTGCTGTCGCTACTGCTCAGCACAAACAGATCTGTGTTTCTGCTCTTCAAAGTGGCGTTCACCAGCATGTACAAACTGGAAAAATCAGCCTGAAATACAAAATAAATCCAGTTTTGTGCGATTCTTTCTTTCCTACTGTTACCGTAGCCAAACAGTGGTGAGGTGCAATCAATGATTTGATTTTTGTTGAAGGAAATAAAAATAAAAGGTGTAATGAAACCACATTGGCCATTTTTCCATTCCCATTTTCACAAGGGAGTGACAATTCCGTGTCGACCAATCAACAGACAGCAGTGTGTCAGGTTCCACCTATTAGGTAGCATACCACTGCTGTTGGTATCCCGACTGAGGGGTACCACAAAGTGTTCAGGTACAGGTATGCTTTACAACTTAATAGTGGAAACGCCGTAAATCGAGTGGTGTACCTCCCTTTCACTACGTTCATGGCCTACACAGGTGCGCCATTCCAGTCAAGCTGATCTGGGGTCACTTGTCCCAAGGGTCATTCAAACTGAGCATGCCACAACTAAGCATCCCACTTCTGACACCATTCGTCTCATAACTCTGTAAAATCCAGATTTGAATTCTTTGCTACAATATTGCGGCAGGTGGTACGTCGACGCTTCGTAGCCTTCCCAACCTTTGGCTTACAGCTAACCATCCCACTTCTGACACCATTTACAGTATCACAGAACTCTATAAAACCCAGGCTTTAACCCTGGTCTATTGGGTTGCCAAAGCTGTGCACTTGTTACTGTCTGGCTCCACCCTTTAAGTACCTTACCTATGTGGTTAGTGCCTAATCTGTACGGTACTACAAAGGTTGTTTTGATAGAACGCAAAATGAAAAAAATTATATATAATATTAAGAGTGGGCTAATTCCAGTCATCCATGTGGTTGACCCATCTCCAGAGTCTCTCAAGGTCACCTCTTCCAGTGGGGTTTTGAAACTGTGGCAGCTAAGCATCCCACTTCTGACACCATTTGTCACAGAATTATAAAGAGTAGCACACTCCAACTGGATTAGAACCTGGCTGTACAGGCTTGAAAAACCTGAACACTGTTCTCTGTCAAGCTAAACCCTTTAGGTACATTACCACTGCGGTTTGTGCCCCATTCTGGTACATTCCACTTCTGACACCATTTGTCAATGACTTTTGAAGATTAGTACAGTGGATTTGAACCTGGGTCTTTTGGGTTGAAAAACTTGTACACTGCTCAGTGTCAGGCTACACCCTTTAGGTACATTACCACTGTGGTTGTTACCTCAATTGAGCAATATCACAATGGTTATTTTGCTAGAGGTCACAATTTTTTTAATCAAACTGTGCACGCCATAGAAGGCCTAAAGGTGAATCATCCCACTTCTGACACTCTTTGTCACAGAACCCTGTAAAACCCAAATGTAAATCTGGGTCTATTGGGTTGAAAAGACAGTACATTGTTTATTGTCTGGCTCTACTCTTTAAGTACCATACGACTGTGGTTGGTACCCCAATGTTTGGTAGCCTTCACAATATTTGACTCAAGCCAAACCATCCCACTTCTAACACCGTTTTTCACAGAACTCAAAGGAGTGGTATCATCAACCTGGATTTGAACCTAGAACTGTTTCTATTGTGTAGGTTAGGTATAGCACCACAGCAGTAGGTATTCCAACGTTTGGTAGCCTTTGCAATGTTTGACTTTGTAAAAACCGCGAACTGAACAGAATTACCTGAATCGTACAGCTTGATAAAAAGGGCCTTAGTGTACAATAAAAACATAATTCCAGAAAAAAAATACAAATACAAAAAATAAACCTTCTGTTTCTTCTACCCACCTTGATGAACGTCGGCTTCCACACTCGGAACGTAACGTTGACCTGGCTAACCTTGGCCTCTGGGATGAAGCATTTAAACGATGCACAGGGAAGGTTTTCACAGCTCTGTGGAATAAATCAAACACACCCCGGTGAGGCTAGAGGGAGATTTGCATCGGAACACACACGAAAAAAAGTCTCCTTGCCACCCACCAAGAGGAAGACGCCGAGCGTTTCTTTGTTTGGATTGGGTTTTACGACATCCGGGTTAAGATTGAGAGGGTTGATCAAACCGGCGGTGTCACATTTCACCTGCAAAGAGGACAGACGTCCATTTTCACACAAATCTCTCCTATCTGTGTTCAGTTGTGCACGATTGTTCTCACCTTCGGGCTGGTGATGATGTGCGTCAGGTATAGTAGGTAATTATTACGTGGGGACAGCTGAGGGTAGGTCACCTTAAGATCAAGTGGCGGGGTCACCATATCACCTGCCTTCTCCACCTGGACAAACAGGAGATGCAAAGTTAGCTAAAGAATACAGAATCACACATTTTACACACTCACTATTGGCCACTTCATTAGGTACACCGCACATGCTTGTGAAATGCAGTCTGATTGGGATGATATTCATTTTGGACATCCGCAAATGTCCAGGGAGATACATTGTGGTCTTCCACTGTCATACAACATACAGTACAACTGTTGTCACTCCATCTTTTAAAACAGAAAATTAAAAAGTTGCCATCTTTACAGTTGGGTGCCAAAAGTTTACTTATATATTTCACAGCAATGGACGTGATTGACCAAACTGCTATAATTATTTTTACTGATGATTTTTAAATAAATAATCCTTATAATTTTCTACAATTGATGAAAAAAAAAAGGTATTTTTTCATATTTTTTTGTTGTTTCACGTCTCAATTCAACGGCTTCGACTTTCTTGCCCTCTGTGAAAAGCTGCAGAACTCCAAGAGCAGGTTGCCAAAAATACAAAGACACATCCCACACACAATGGCCGCCGGTGGACAGTTACCGTGTAGCTGATGTTAACCTCCTCGCCGATCATCCGGGTGTCGTTGAACACACTGGAGTACTGCTCGCCCTCTTTCACCACCACGTGTTCATCCACAGGCCGCCTGAGAAGTGGCATACTTGAGTTCAGAAAAATCCCTGGTGGCAAATACGCTAATTAAAGCATTGTCAGACGCTCCAAGCGGCACTTGCCGAAGTCAACATCCACAATGAATCATCCCATAAAATCATCAAAATTGACTTGCTGCACTTGTCCAATAAATAAATATCAGCTACAATAGTAGTGAAAGTAGTAGAAGTTATGTTGTTTAGGCAATAGTTATCAGAATAACTGTTTGACACCTATTCAATAACACCTATTCATGTTACGTTAACAGGCGCCTATTTAGCTTGTTGTTCTCCACTGTATTGTTATTACTATAACTTGCCTTTCAAGATGAAAGGTCTGTTCTTGGTCTCTCATTTTATCAAATAAATTTCCCCCCAAAAATGTGACTTATAGTCCAGCACGACTTACATGTTTTTTTCTTCTTCATTGTGCATTTTTGGCTGGTGCATCTTATACCCCGGAGCGACTTATAGTCCGGAAAATACGGTACCTTAGAATATTTTTTATATTTTTTTTCAGAGTTTATGCAAACCTGTGTATTCATTTGGCCCTGCAACACTTATTTATTATTAATACATATTGATATATTATTATCATTATTATTATTATCATATATATTATTCATATATATACATTGTTTGAATAATGATACTGTATATAAAAAAAAAAAAAACATGTACCCCCCTTTTTTTTTTTTTTTTTTTTACATATTTTAATATAAATATTTTATTATTATTTTCAGAAGGTCCACTGCAGTTTGCAGGGCAAAACTGTGTTATTTATTTTATTGATACTTATTTATTATGTACTATGTTCATTCCATTAATTGTTAGAATTTCTGTTTTTGCCACCCAACAGTGCACACACTTGGGGTTGAAAATGAAGGGGACATGTGTTTTCCACCCCCCAGCAACAGTAACCATGAAACAACAGCAAATGGTTATCATGCAGCTACTCACACAGAGAATACGAGGCCGGCCTCGTACTTCACAGGGATGGAGATGTGCACCATGTTGTCATGAAGGGTCGAGGTCAGCTCTTCACTGTCGCTGCAGGAGAACAGTGCGGCGGTGCATCGTGTCATTGTTCCCTTACTAAACAAATACAACTACACAGGAGTCACTCCGAAGGCTTCAAACTCACCTTGTAGCTGTCACATTGATTTGGATGCTGTGATGAATGTGATTGGGATTCACCTCAAATTTGACTTTGAAAGTTTCCTGTGGTGTACATCACAAGGCGTCACATTTTCAGAGTCAAAAACATGTTACTGTATTGTCCAGGCAACGTGATGTTTGGTTTAAAGCAGTACCTCCACATTGCTTCCCAGGAAGGGGTAACCCACCGCACACTCCACTTTTGTGTGATTCAGAGTGCAATCTTTCTCTGGCTGGCAATGCAAAAAATAAAAACACAGTGACAAAAACGCACATCTAATCGATCATAATGACATATTGTGGCACGCATGAGTCTGTGAGGACCAGGCAGCTCTTTATTTGACAGGAGCCAATCATGAGCTGTGAATAAACTCACAAGCTTGTCAGACCATTGGAAATTGCAGGAGGTCATTACTCAACAGTCTGACTCACGGTGTCATCTTACAAAGAACACTAAGATCATCACACAGCAACTTACCACTCAAACGGTATACATAAGAAATATACAACTATATACTAACATACAAACTATTACCAATATACTAACTTACTAAATTACTACAATATACAAACTATTACCAATACAAGTTAAAAATGAAATATAAACGACTTTAACGTTTTGCCACAATACATTTTGTCTCAGCAAAGCATTTTATTGGTTGACAAGCAGCATAGAAAATGGATGGATGGATGGATAGATGGTGCTGCAATGCTGCCTTTGTCCACCAGAGGGAGTCCAGAGCCCAGGGGGAGGCTGATATCATAGCAGCGCCCGGCAGGCACCAATGAATGCTTTGCTTGGACGCAATGCATTATGGGAAAACGTTAAAATAGTTTATCTATAAACTATTTGCGGCTTATACACCGGAAATGACGGTACATGTTGTCTACAAACACAGGGAACGGGCAGAAAAAAGGCTTCTGTCGCAGCAAAGGCAGGGGAGGAAGACGACATGGAAACGAGCAAGGAACCAGGTATACTACATGAGATCATGGTAATGTTGAATGATATAAGAAATAAACACCCTGATGACAAGAAGTACCGAACAAAACACATTAAAGAAGTGAAGAGTCACACTGCATTGATTTGTAAACAAACGGATGGTGTAGAAGAAAAAGCGGATGCCTTCAAGATGCAAAATGATGAAAAGGATCACATTGTATTGCAAATGATGTGTAAGATTGATGATTTGGAGCAGTACACGCACATGAACAATGTGATTATAACTGGGCTTCACATTACATCCAGGCCTTATGCCCGGGCAGCTGATAACAGAGGAGGAGAAGAAGACGATGTTGCTTCAACAGAGCAACAGGTGGCCAGCTTTCAGCAATCAAAGGTGGTGAAAGTGGACATCAACAACATCTATACATGCATTCCAATGTCTGGCAGTCATCATCATAGTCCTGAGGCAGAGAAGCAAGCTTTTTTCTCGTGAATTTACGACTTTATTATCAGAAATTTACAACTTTATTCTCGAAATGTCAGACTTTTTTTTTTTTTTTCAAAGTGGCCCCAGTCGTAAATAATAGGTATGGGGAAGGGGTAGGATTAAATGATTAAATAAGATCTGCTTCTTCTTACACTTTTTCGGATATGTTCAACGGTGTGAAGGTAAGCACTTGATGTGAAGTATGATTTGTATTGTTCTTTTTTCCTGATCTCTTATATTGTATTTGCATTGTTCAGTGGATAAACCTTTTACTGTTGTTTTTAGGGAGACAATTTTAAAAATCCGTCCAGGGACAAAGGATGTAAAATAGTACTTGGCTAATTCTGGTGCATTTGCACTAATGCTAATGAATGATTGAAGTCATTGATTAAGTCAATGTCAAATAAACCAATAAAATAAATAAATACAAATATAATGATGATCACCAATTTAAAGGAAAAAAAAAATCACAAAATCATTTAATGAACTTGAAAATAAAAGGTATTGGTTCTGCATTTTCTTGGATCGATTTGATCGGATCAGTACTTAAGTAAGTAATGTAATTGTGAGTCTAAAACAAATAAAGCCATAACCGTGACCACATGCAAAATAAGGGGCTAAGATGTCTCACCTCTACTTTGACATAGTTGATGTTGGCCGTGAAGCTGACGACCACCTTGGTGTTGTAGGCGTTGTCTTTGCTGTTTCTCACGTGGATGTTCACGTCAATTTTGTCCTTCTTGGCTTGGATCACCATGCTGGTGGAGAAGGGGGAGATCAGCATGATTTGGGTTGTGGCGCATTACACGGCATTCTACCACAAGGGGGCAGTCCTGCACGGGAAAGGCTTTGCAGGCTTGGCTTTTCTGGACGCAGCTAGCTCCCATATAACGTGCAAGGATTCAAGACAAGCAAGGAAAAATGACAAAATAACAAGTGAAAAGGGGTCATATTGTCATGCATTTACCTTCTTACACTGGGCTCTGCTTGAAGAGAGAGGTCAGCGATGCACTTCTGATGACTTCCACAGTCCACTAAGGGAATCTACAGGAAGAAAACCCTTAAATGAATACATCTTATTGTAACTTCACTAATTTGAGCGTACAGTAGGATCCATTAGTAACATTCATATGGAACATTTCTCTCATTTTGTCACACTAATTTGTAAACTAATCCTATATTTAGGACTTGGAGAAGGGGGCACACTAGGGGCGTGTTACAAGGAGTAAGAAACAGGCTTATTGAGAGGAAGAAGTCTCAATAATGAGACCAATACATTGCTTATGCTGTTGTCACTGTCCTTTTCATAGGAGTGGATCCTTTCACACGTTCAAAGACACCATCTTTATCCTTCATGATGGTCGCCGCATTTCAGCAGCTTAGATCGGGCATGCAGCCAATGTTGATTTCTCAACTGAGCGTCTTATGATGTCTAATTTGACTTTCACTTTCACTTTTACATGCTGCCACCAGAGAGTCTGTCTCACTGCTTTGGGAGTCATAATGGAGATTAAACTTAAACAGTTCACTAAAAAGAACAAAAGTGACGGTGTCCTTCCTCTCAGGGTAGCGATGCCACTATGTGTTACTCAAATGTGTTCATCCGCCTACGCTTACTTACGACAACGGGTTTGGCTGCGGGACCCACCATCACCGCTCAATGACAAGCAGCGACCCAAATTGTGGATTTTTTTTCCAACTCAAATAGCTTCTTTTTAAAGGGACTATTTGCAACACAACATGAGCTGCAGCGGTGAGACACTGTCCCCTCTTTACGGTGCGCTCTACTCCAGCATGTATCTGCAGCTGTGTGTTGGACGGACCCACTCGATGCCTTGACAAAGTTGCCATAAACATCTTTTTTTTTTTTTTGCCCAGGTATCGACCCATTACCCACTTCTGGGTCCCCACTCCCCATTTAAGAATCACTGACTTACTAAGTATTACCTATAATTAATGGCAGTGCATATGTAACCCAGAAACAGCGAAGCTTGGAACACTGTAAACCAAAGACCACCAGTAGTATGAATGCTTGACTATTTTGTACTGCATTAATATGAAGTGAGCAGTAAAAAAAGGAGAAAGAAAACAAGGTTTTGTATTTGTTTGTACGCCTGACTAAAAGGGACCTCGTACATGACCTTAATTTCCTTCGGCTTTTTTTCCCCCCCCTCTCCAAGGGTCATAGTCCTGTTTGTTCCCAGTCTCCATAGGCTCTCTCTGGACCCTTTTAGACCTACAGCATGGGACTCTGCCGAGGATGGACCACAGACTACAATATAATACGCAGTACAGGACCAAGTGTGGCTTCCGTTTGGTGATTTCCCCTTTTCTGTCTGACTAGAGGTTGCTTCCTTTTAATAACAATAACACGAGAGGGGCCAATTTGTTTCCCCGCTCGTCAGCTACAACGTGATTCAAGCAGGAGCCCAAAATTGCTGAAGCCTAACTCCCATATCAAGAGGAAAATACTGTACTTGCCCCCTCTTTATCTGGACACATCACTCATGACTCAGCAATTATTCAGAAAGCCTCTGTTAGCGTGTGGGAGTGTGGGAAGGCGCGATTGTTGGTGTTGAAATGCAGTCTGGAGGAAACTTTTGAAAGACGGCACTCAGCTGCTACTCAGGGTGACGTTTGGGAACAGAAACAAGCAAAGAAAATAACACAACGACCCACAATAGAGCTCAAATGTACCGTCTTGTTAATGGACGTGGGCAGGCTCTCGTCCAGGACTGGACCTTGGTCTTCATCAGCTAGTCCAAAGTCCAATGACACCATGAGAGGGTCTCGGAAGTCCAATCGGGCCTTTGTGAGAAGACAAGAACAAGTTCATCCATCCATTTTCTGTACCGCTTGTTCTCATTGGGGCAGGGATAAGCTGCGTTTTGTGTTAATTCAGTTAATTTAATTTCCCCAATAATTCATTTTTCATTTCTTATGCATTAATTTGTTGCTATATTCACTTTTTTATGGGTAGTCTTTATTTTATTTGCATTTCTGTTTGTTGTGTGAACTTTGACATCGCTGTGATGTCATTTCCTGTCATTCTGGCGCGCTCCTCAGTCCTCTTCTGGACTGCCGAGGATAGGTAAGTTAGTGGTGGCAACAATGTTTTAATATGTTACTATGAATATAAGGGGCATTTCATGGTGTGCTCTCTGTATTATGTACAGCATTTAAAGACAACTCACGAAAGTTACTGCTGTTCACTAAGCTAGTTTGGGGGAGTTGGTTTTTCATGTGGTTTTCTTTTTTTAGGAGACATGTACGTGAAACGTATTGAAGTTGAAGTGTCTTTTATATGTAGTGCACAGGTATGTGGGCTCCCTCTTTTTGTATATTTTGTTTAAAATGCTCTTCAGTCGCCTTCCGGACTGCTGAGGAGAGAAGTGTGTCAGTACAGACCGTTTACAATCATTCCATGATATTTACAGTATAGCTGTTTTACCGTGTTGCCGCTTTTGGAACCTTAATTTCCCTAACTGCACAAGCCAGAGGGATCAATGAAGTTCTATCGAATTTAATCTAATTACGTAGGTTTACCATGACTGCACAAAAATACAAACATCACACTGTGCTAAATATTATTTAAATCAATAACAGTAATAGTATTATCAGCCTCCCCCATAAAATAGTTTTATGGTTTCAAAATGCCAAGCCATTTAAGACATAAACAAGACATGTGCTCCTGTATGTTGCTACAGATGTGTTCCCTACATTAACACTACTAACACCTAGTGACCAGTGCAGAATACTACGTTTCATTTCATCAACGTCTGAATGGATCTTGTGAATGCCTTATATTTGTATTTTAGTTTATTTAGCCATTTTCATGCTTCCAAATGCTTCATTTCGGGGAAAAAATACATACAGTTTGCTTGAATATGTATATTTTGTTTACTAATAGGTTGTATCCAACCACAAACAAGATGATTTATTAATTATATATTTTTGAAAAACCCATGACAGAGTGAAGCCGCAAAATTCGAACCGTAATGTGGCGAGGGACTACTGTCGATGGCTATCTGTATAACTTACTAACTTTATTTGTCCACTAGGAGGCAGCAGACATGAGCCGTCAATACTATGCTACAGTTAATGGCTGTTTCAAAGCAGCAGTTGGCAAAAACTTGCTTTAATGTACAGTGGAACCTCGGTTAGCGTCCGCACTGGTTAATTCGGTTTTGGGTTAAGGTAAAAAATTTCTGTCACAATTTTTCCTCTGTTTGCATGCATTCTCCAGTTAGCGCACATCTTCTCGTGTTATTAATACAATTACAATAATACAACCGTGTTCTTTATGTATTTTTTTTAAATCACAAAACGTCTTTAGCATCAGCAAAAAAAATAACTTGCAAAATTACAAAATGGCAACTAGAACCAGGAGTTAGCTATGTCGCCCCGTCTATGATGTCATCAGCAGTTGACTCTCCAAAACACACATTAAACAATTCTAAATGCATATAAATGACGAATGTAAGGGATAAATGAAGATTAAAGGTTACTTTTACCTTCACTGAAGACATGATTAATGATTCCGAGTGTTCCCAAAGGCATGATGTGGCAGTGAGACAAAACACGGACACCATCTTCCCGTAGTTAGTTCAGTAGTGTTTTTTTTTAATCTTCTTTATCAAAATGCTGGCACGTGAAACCTTCTGTGGCTCCATTTTGGGTTACTGAGGTGAGAAACACGATTGAATTCAAGAATTAACTCATGGCAAAACAGGAAGGTGGTCCCCGTGTGGTGTCTCGCTGCCACATCGTGTCTTTGGGAACACTCACATCAAGACTCTCATCTTCAGTTAAGGTAAAAGTAACCTAAAATGTTAATTCACTCATCATTTATATGTATTTGGAATGGTTTTATGCGTCATTGAAAAACTATAAAAACATGCTTTGTGTTAACATTTTTGGCTTCCTGGAAGGGATGAATTGGATTTACATTATTTCTTAGGGGAAACATTTATTGTGTTAGCATCCATTTCGGTTAAAGTCGAACCGTCTGGAAGGAATTAATGATGCTAACCAAAGTTCCACTGTATATTAAATTGTGTAACTCTGGCGCTTGGCTCCACTTGAAATAGTGGAGGCTGTGAATATTCAAGTATTACCTCAGAAACAATCATTTTTTGTGTGTTGAAAAGTTTTGCTCAATTTGGGACCTTCCTGAACAATTGGACAGACCCTTGTCTTTTTCTTTACTGTGGTGGATTAAGCAAGCAAAACGAAGGCAGGAACTCATATTCTACACACACTCACACAAGAGCAGCAGCTGTTTCCACTGATTAGTTCCTCTTTCTGGTGCCTGAGGGAAGCTAATCAAAGAAATGCATCGTTGGACTGCAATGTAGCAGGAACGCGACATAGCACACATGGCCCCAAATGTCACAGAACTGCAAGTGTTGAGGTTATTGTGACAGAAAACAGCAACTTGTGTTATGATGAATGGTCTGTGTGAAGTTCGACCACTTGCACAGCTTTCACTTTTGAGACCCTTTTGCTTTTCCGTCAAAACCTTTGACAGTGAGTTAATCATTAAGAGCAGCACTCTGTGGCCTGTGAACCCTAGAAAATGTATATAAATATGCTTGCAGGTAAGTAAGGGGCCACAGTGAAGCCAATAAAATCACGTTTAACCAAAATGTGACCTCGTATTCAACTCATTGACTTTACTGGGGGCTTTAAGACTGGAGAATGCAGCAGCAGACTCCCTCTCTAATTGAAATTTGGCGTTCATTAAAACTGTAACACCGCTGTGCCCTATTCAGTTGCATTTTGTCAACAAATCGTGTATCTATGTATTTATTTGTTATTTATCTTTAGTTTCTTTATTTTATTATTATTATTATTTATAGTTGAAGATTGTCACTTAGCAGAGCACAGATCCAAGCACTACTATTAAGCAAAATGAAAAAATAAATGACTGTCCATCAGCCTAGCGGAATACGTCCTGATTCATGGAGGATGATAGCATTTTGTGTAGAAAAAAAAAGTTGATTTATTTGATCGAGTATGGCAAAACAAAAACAGCAGAAAAATGTTGAATGATGGCAATAGTGAGGCTTCGATGTTTTAGAAATGGCAATGAATTAGTCATCTACACCAGTGGTTGTCAGCTGGTTTGGCAGCGGGACCCACCATCACTCCTCAATGACAAGTGCTGACCCAAATTGCTGGAATTTTTCTCCTCAAACTTCTCAGATGTCTTATATTTTTAACACTAGAACTACCAAGAAGGGGCCATGGTAGTTCTAGTGTTAAGAGACTGCTTTCAACACAACGTGAGCTGCAGCGCTGAGACGCTGTTTCTTTGTGGCATGCTCTTCTCCAGGAGATATATGCAGCTGTGTGTCGCACATAAGTATCCACTCGATGTCCTTCATCTCCCACTCAAGTTTGACAAAGTCACCCAGAAACATGGCTTGCACCTCGCGGCGGCGTAGAACACAAATAGGGCAGACAAGGTGAGGTGCATTCACAGACATCGAATCATTACTAGGGGTGTCATGAGGCACATTGGGTCTACGGGAACGAGACAATATTTTAACGTTAAGTACGTTAAGTACAATGAAAAAAAGGACAGTATATTGCGATCTACTAATTTCTACAATGTTACGCTCAGCTCCGCAACCCACTTTTGGGTCCTGAACCACTGATCTAGACTCCAGCGCTGTCTTGTCTTGTCTTTCAGCATGAACTGATGAGAGGTGAAATGTCTTCTAAAACAACCTGAACAGTCCAGTCGTGACCGATTCACTGCCCCAAGACTAGAGTAGCCTGGATGAATAGGAATATTCACTGACATATGATGGAGAAGCACACAGCAGGCAGGGGGCGTGGCCTCAATAGCCTAGCAGGAAGTTGTGTCGTTCAACAAGTTTACAAATTTATTGCTGTTAATTCCAGATGAAAGTTTCCAATTTTGCAACCCTTGGCAAGAGCAACTCAATCCATACCCAATGCCACGCATACATGGTAAAAACTAAACAGTCTTGACCCAAGACTTCATTTTTTTCCCCGTAGAAATCCTTATATTCAAGGTCTTGAGATTTATACATCCAAACAGAGAAGTTACGCCAAATGACCCGTCCGGGTCCGAGCTTTTCTTCCTATCACTCACACACAACAATGGCCAGGAGACAAAAAGTGTCTCAAAAGTTAATGTGTCGCGAAGAAATATGATATTCAAAAGAAAACTATTCTGTCTTATATTTAGTAAAACGGTATCTACAGTGCTGCCTTACCGACATCATGAACACCTCCGTCACGCACAGTCTCTTTTTGTCCTGCACAGTAAAAGTACCGGTAACTCTCCGATCGTTTTTGTCATCCGAGCCGAGGAAAGAAGCCCTTGCTTTTGCACGCAGAGCATCCAGCGTCAGATTGTAGCGAATCACTGCGGGATACAAAAAGACAAAGAGTCAAATACGTCAAACTAAAGACGTCATCCCGCTGCAACTTGGATGGAATCCAACCACAGTGCTCACCTGCTTCGGACGTCAGGTCCTGCGTGTCAGATTTGATGCTGTAGACAAAACACACCTGCGTCGTCACGCACACTGACTTGCGTCCAAAGTGCTCACATTGGTACTGCGCTTGCTGCAGGTTGATCTTGGCAGGGAGGAAGGTCATGTTGGCTCGGAGCTCTGCAACATCTCTGGACCTAACACACAAACATGCAAGCTCTAGACAAGATAGCCAGCTTGGGTAAGCATGCACTCAGCGTCTCTAAAGGAGGGAACAGATGCACTATGAGCATAAAATGTGGCCTCCAACTCTCTCTGTTAGCAAACTGAGCCAACAAGCTTGCCAAAATCCCATTTGAACTGAAAGCCACTTGGGAGATGGAGTTTTCACACAGCTCTGCTGAGTCTTGGCCAGGAGGGAAAACGTGTGGGAGAATGTCTCCTTGGAAAGTTGAGTCATGGCGGGGGCTGATGTTTGAAAACCTAATGGGGTGAAGCCTATCTATTGGACAGTAAAGACTGAAATAGAGAGATCTTTAGGAAGTATAACTCCAGTGGGACATGTACAGCTGTCTAAACGGAGGACATGTGAGATGATAGTCAGGTTGCAAATGCAATACATCATCTTTAGGACAATTATGTGCCGCCGACTTTGTGGGAACAATTTGGCAAAGGCCCTTTTTTGAGTAAGTAAGGTCCGTACAGGCATGGGGTGGGAGAACCTGACCTTTAACCCATCAAACACCAACAACGGAGATTATCCACCAAGTTCACCGTTCAGTTTGGATTGACATGGTAGTGTTCGGAACAGAAAGCCCGTTGCTGTCGTCATGGCTGCACCTACACCTGCAATCCAGTAGATGGGAGTCTAAACAAAATCAAAGCTATCTGAAAAGGCCACACCATTGTGTATCGATAAAGTATACCCTATAATATATAATAAAATAACTTTGTTTTTTTACTTTAACAATGAGAAAATGAGTGCATGAGAAAGTGAAAAGACAAACTGGTCTTGTGTATAGTATATTGCTTAACACAGCAGCAACAGAACCATCCATCCATCCATTCTACCGCTCATTCAAAGTTGGGTCACGGGGGCAGCAGCCTAAGCAGGGAAAGCCAGACTTCCCTCTCCCCGGCCACTTCCTCCAGCTCCTCCCGGCGGAT
This sequence comes from Dunckerocampus dactyliophorus, assembly GCF_027744805.1. Lineage (NCBI taxonomy): Eukaryota > Metazoa > Chordata > Actinopteri > Syngnathiformes > Syngnathidae > Dunckerocampus > Dunckerocampus dactyliophorus. Next base: position 18,581,325 of record NC_072835.1, on the reverse strand, counting down.
CCCGAGGCATTCCCAGGCCAGTTGAGAGACAGAGTCTCTCCGACGTGTCCTGGGTCTTCCCCGAGGCCTTCTACCGATCAGGACATACCCCGAACACCTCTCCATGGAGGCGTCTGGGAGGCATCCTGACCAGATATCCAAGCTACCTCATCTGACTCCTCTCAATCAAGAGTTCACATTCCAAGTGCCAAGAGCTAGATTTTCAAGGTCCCGGCTTTCGGCTGCCACCCAGCTCACTCTGCACCCGACCCCTTTGACCCCTCCCATGGTGGTGAGTGGTGAGCTCATTGGAGGCGTTACCCATGTTGTCTCTTCGGGCTGTGCCCGGCCGAGCTCCATGGGTGGAGGCCCGGCTACCAGACGCTCGCCATCGTGCCCCACCTCCGTTGTTTCTTCATAGGGGTCTGTTGAGCCACTCTTTGTCTGGTCCCTCACCTAGGACCTGTTTGTCAGGGGTGACCCTGCCAGGGGCATAAAATCCCCAGACAATTTAGCTGCTTGGATTATTGGGACACGCAAACTCCACCACCACGATAAGACTGTAGCTCAGGGAGGAGAAGCAACAGAACCAATGTTGTAACAGCTGTAAGGAGCAGCTTTAATAGCGCTGAGTTCAATGTAAACAAGAGTCCAAGTGTAACATGCATGATTTTCTCACCAACCGCTGAGTAGCAACATTTTAAAGCTCATGCTGAGGTAGCTAAAGCTCCTGGGTGCTGGCCATTAATTGAGAGTTTATGGTAAACTACTAAAACAGGTTAAACATTGGTGTTGTGTCTGTGCTAATCTAGTTAATGACTGTTTTATGTCTCACCAGAACAACGAGGCCCCTCCGAGACCCCCGATGGTAACATCAGTGATTCCATCTCCATTCAGATCCATGACACCATGTATCGACTGACCAAAGAACTTCATTTTGTCATTCTCCCCTCCTGCTGGGATGTGCTGAAGGGACAATTTCGACAATGAAATGCGTGTTTGTCTCAACACTTCCAATCAGTCGGCTGGTACTCACCTGCGCAAATTTCTCCTTCAGTGACCTTTTGTCTCCGTGATAGATGTAGACTGCCCCCTTGTGGTCATTCTCAAAGGGGGCGCCGATGGCCACATCATTGAACCCGTCGAGGTTGAGATCCGATACGGCGGCGATGGCAGTACCGAAGCGGGCCCCGCACGGCTCGTGTTTATGAGTGCAGCTGGACGAGTGGGCAGTGCAGCACGACTGATTGATGGGCTTTAAAGTGAACTCGTACTCAAACTGGCCATCCTGGTGGAGGAGAAAGGAGTGAGTAAGTACACTGGAGGAGAGAACATACAGTCCCCTGTAGATGCACACGCGATTGTGATTATTAGTCACTTGTACCTGCTTAAGTTTGTAGACATAAACTTGACCCTGCTCGTCTCTTTCTGAGCCCATGTACATTGGGGCACCAACCAAGAGGAGATCGGTGTAAGAGTCGCCGTCTACATCGAGAGTCTGTAAAACGCTGCCAAAGTACGACCCGATCTGCACACAGGAAGAATGATTGTACAAAATTTAGAACCCCAACATATCAATATGTAGTACAGTCGACCCTCGTTTATCCTGGTTAATTGGTTCCAGAGCCGACCGTGATAAGTGAATTTCCGCCACGTAGGTTTCAATATTGCATATTTCTGTAGTTATGGCATAGAAAACTTGTTTACGATCTTCTAAATATGTTTTTTTTAACATTATTAAAGCCCTCTATGCATGAAATAACACCCATATAGTCATCTTTACATTTGCATTACCCAATATAGTAGATATAATCCGAGAAACTAAGAGTAAGGCTAAGACTCACAAGTTAACAGTTCCTTGTTTTTTTTTCCGAACAGCGTACTTCTTGCAGTGGCTACTGTCTCACCACTGTACTGTAATGGTGGCTTTAAATGCCTTTACACTTGTATTACCCAATATAGTAGACATAATAAGAGTAAATAAGTCATTTAAGATGTAAATACAACTCCTCCTTGTGTGTGACAGTAAATGTGTGACCATAATGGCAGGTGGACAGATGTGTAGAGGACAGGAAGTGATGTCAAAGGTTCAGAGTTGAGTTTTACAAATATGGTATATTGCACAGTAGCAACAGAACCAATGTTGTTATACTGCTCATGAGCAAACTGCTCAGCCAGTGTTAATACTTGTGATCAGGTGACGGCAGGAGTAACATGCAGAAGTTCCACACCAACAAAACAGCTGAGGAGCTAAACATTTTATAGTGGGGGGATCAAAAGCTGTAATGTAGCAAGGAAAAATGAAATGTTAACCCTAATAAGTAATAACAACACATGTTGTCACCTGTAACACAAAGCGGATGTTAAATCCATGTAAAAGGTCTTTTTTAGCGTTTTTACAAAGTAAAAAATATCAAAATGTACCTCGCGTCCTTCGATTTTTCCATATGCGGCGCTCGCTGGAAAAAGCTTGGACGCCTCTGACTTCAGTTATTAGCTTTGACAGTGCTTGCCCAGCTTAAGCATAATAGTTGCATTGGTGGTAAATCAACAAGCTACAGTGTTTACATTAGAAAGAACAAGCCCACTGTACAGTGAACATACTCACTTGTTCTCCTCCCAGTGTCTGCGAGACAACAATGTCTTTGTCCTTCAGCCGATAGATAACAACACGACCCGTGTGGTTGTAACGTGGCGCTCCCGTGATGTACAGCACGCCATCAGGGGTAGACGCTGACTGGACATCATAACCTACGCAAACAGGCATACACATCTCCTGTCATGGGGAAAGCATTGACAGGATCTCTTTCTGAAGGCTCCTTCTGCCAAATGTTTACGTCTCACTTTGAAAAGAGGAAGCGATAAAACACAACTGGAAACTGGCAGGACAATGCGTGACAACTGACAGAAAGAACACAAAGGAAGGCACACGCTGCAGACAAAGCCATTTAGGTGAGAGCGTGTGCCAACAGCTGAGTTTACAGTAGACCAGCCCATAGCCGGCGTGTGCTCTTCATAACGACAGCTTGATTAAATAAGTCGATATTAAGATGCTTGGGTTGCTTTACAGGCCATAAAAGGCATCGAGACGGGGAGAAAAGATGTTGTATATTATTTATGTGCACGGCGAAAAGAGCAAGACATCTGCAGTCGACATAGATCAAACTGAAAGAGGCAAATTCTGTATTTATTCTGCATCCCGTTCAAGCTAAACACGTTCTTCAGACGCGTATATTTTGCTGTCAATTTGTGTCCTTTCAACTCACCTAGATAACCAGCCAGTCTTTCGTATCCAGCTTCAGTTTGGCCGTCAAAGAAGTGGTTTTTCTCGGGATAGATTGTTCCCCCTTCGGTGTGCATAATGACAGTTCCATTCCAGTCATATGCTCCCACAGCTCCCAGTAGCATGCCTTCCTGTGACAAAACAAGATTATAAGCCACAAAGAAGTACATATCATTACTAGAATGTATTATTATTATAATTATATATTATTACAAGATTGGGCCCACAAGAACGAGACGAGTTTTAACATGAAGAAAATTACAATGAAAAAATAAAACTGGTCTATTGTCAACATTTTTTGAGACCAAATAAACCACTGTTATGATAATACATAATAATAGTAATAAATAATAATAATAATAATACAGCTCACTGTTTTTCTCTCGCTTGTCTTTGGCTGTATTTACATCAGGGCTACCCAGCTGTCCTTTTAGTTGGGAACTGATATTTTCCTGAAACTTAGCTATGTTCTACTGCTGATTTATTAAAAAATGAAAAAAGGTAGAAAATAAACTTTTTTTTCTGGTGAAAGACACGAGTCTAATCTTTGTTTTGATAGTTTCCATGTTTATATAACCTTAGAACAAAATGTTCTGTGCGTCTTGAAAGATCAGCCAGAATCATCTAAAATGGCCGGTACCGGCCAAATGGTTGTCTTTTGCAAGATGGCTGGGATTGAATAAATAAACGTATCTTCTTCAAGAACATGAAACAGGTACGTTTTCATTGCATCCGTATACTTAAAAAAAACCCTGACTTATTTCAGTTTCTGTAGCTTTAGTTTGCCTCCTTGTTGGTGTGTAATTTAATGTTTTTAGGATCGGTGCCATGACACTCCTAAAAAATAAAAAAAAAAGCTTGCTCTGATGACAGCTTGATCATAAATACCGGATAAAGTAATAATACCATGAATACGTATCTCTTCCCTGCAGCTTTAAATATAGCTGGGATGTTTTGGGTACAGGAAAGATGTTTATCTGACAGGAAGCGAGTGGAAAACATGTACGGTATACTTGTATTTGCATGTCATGATGCGTTTTTTACCCATGACTGTCTAAGCCAGGCCTCGCGCATAAGCTAGGCGAACAAATCAGTTTAGTTGGCTTCATTGAAGCGAGCCACAGAGACGGTGTACACATGATTTGGGAGGTGATAAACTTAGGTCAGGAGCTGGGCAAGAGACACCAGAGGGAAGTCAGTGGTTTTTGAAATAGACATAAGAAAGGCCTAATGAGTGAAATGCAGGGAGGCATGCTGTTGTGTGAAGCCCCCTCAAGCAATCACCTGATTCAAAGCGCTCTCGGGTTTGCCTCTTTGACGTCTCGCTATCAAATGAAACGCCATCGGCGTGTATTCCTGATGAGAAGACACAAGACGACCTTGTGTGTCCGGAAGCGCCAATCCGCTAAAGCGACCAATCAAATGGTAGAAGATGAACCAGAGATAACACTTGTGTCTAAGTTCATCGGTTCAGTCGACTCATAGGAAAACTAAAAGTATTTACTAGGTTGTGATTAAATCGTCATCTGACTGCAGGCTATCTCAAGCCTATTTGAAAGGCCATGAAACATCACACTCTTTTAGTAAGCAATCATAAAGCAACCCGGTATACGCACAACAAAAAATTGCTCTCATCTTTCATGAGGTGAATTTACAGATCTCAAACGTTTTCTATGTGCACAAACGTCCCATTTCGCTCAAATATTGTTCACAAATCTGTGTTAGTGAGAATTTCTCCTTTTGCGGAGAGATAATCCATCCGCCTCACAGGTGTGGCTTATCAGAGATGCTGACTAGACAGCGTGATTGATTATTGTGTGATTACAGGTGTGCCGTAAGCGGGCCACAATAAAAGGCCACTCCAAAACGTGCAGCTTTATCACCACAATACCACAGATGTCGCAAGCAGAGCTGTTGCCCGTGAACTGAATGCTCATTTGTGTTCTCTGCTGCTCTGTGAGTGGCCGGTCTGAATTTCGGATGTGGCTCAGTGAAAGGTCATTTGCCCACTAAATGTGTTATACCACCACAATCCTTATACAGTCACGATGAATTGGTTCCAGACCCGCACTCGCCCCTCTGTTTTCTTTTCTCTTCTTTTCTATCCCCCTCCTGCTCCGGTCCGGCCACTCCAAATTTGCAGAACAACAAAACATCAAATAAAGTCAAATCAATTCTGTAAAACAGGGGAAGAGTATCTTACACTTTTCCCTGGCAGAGCAAATCTGTTGAGCACGTAAGGGCATTTAGATCAACAATACTATCTGCCCTCATGGCTGGACAGGAAAAAAAACAATTGGTTCCAGACCAGACTGCAGTAAGTGAATTTCCTCAAAGTAGAATTCAAACCTAATAAATGGAATATTTTCGTAGTTACAGCATAGAAAACCTGTTTTTTTTACCATTATTGGATCCCTGTAGCCATGAAATAACACCCCTATAGTCAGTCACCTTTACACTTGTATTACCCAATGTAGTAGACATAATAATACAAAATAAGCCATCTTAGACATTAAGATAACATGGACTCACACGTGAGCATTGACAGCGTACTTGGGTATTGTCTCATCAATGTCACGTTCCTGACACCTGGAGACTAGCGTACAATGCTGTCTGTGGTTAATGAGATGTGGTTAACTCACAATGCACTTCCCTTCATTCTGCTTTATTAACAATCAGAGAACACATTCAGTGAACACACAGGAGCTGCTGTCAGCCACACTCTACACTGCTAGCACTGAGCTAACAGTCAACTCTAGTTAGCTGATGTCACACTTGTCACTTCCCAGGCCCCTGCTTCTTAAAGTCACAGTCACTGTATTACACTTCATATCATGTCTTTTGAATGTCTTGTATTTTTATTTTTGTTCGTTTAGCCATTTTTATGCTTAATTTAGGCCATGAACACATACAATTTGCTAATTTATCAATAATAGACCATATTCAACCATGAAACAGTGATCTTTAAAAAAAAAATTAATCTATTAATTTATTTTTTGTGAAAAACCACGATAGAGTGCTAAATTTTTGCATAGACTTTCCTCACTGCGTATCCGTCGGACTGCAAACTCTCCCTGCCCGTTCTCGCCCTCAGACCCTTGTGTAGGCTTGCTCCCTTAGAGCGATTCATCCCAAGGCTCCCAAGGCCAACATATTAGGCTGTGTTCAATAACTCTGTGCTTAAAGTTGGCCCCGTACATCTGTATTATCTGTGAGAATTGAAACCATGTGACCTACCATGGTCATAACAGACCGTATCATTGAGAGCTGTCAAAAATCTCTTCGTGAGAACCGACCCCCTGCGGTCTAGTTCTACTGCCTTTTTAAAACAAGCTCCAGATTGTTGCAACCCCTGAATCTTGATCGTGTATTCATCTGGAAAAAAAATAGTTGGCCTTACTTTGGAAGCATGGACACTGAAACCAGCTTGGGACATTTCCATGTCAAAGGAAGAGGTGAAGTTGCCAGTTGTGGCTGCAAAAGGAAAAGTTATAGCATAAGAAATGCATAAATGACCGTAAATTGATCCCATCAACATTTTATCTTGTATTCTAATACACCGGTGGATGAAAGCACCATGGAAGAGTGCAGTTGCTCTACCGAGTGGTAAAGTTTGTGAATTAATCTCAACATCCCTTGTTAAATATCACGTTCCTGTTAAATTCACTTTGTTTATTTCTTATTTCTGTTCCTAGCAAGCACGTATGTGTGTTTGAATACCTTCCAGGGCAAAAATCTTGTTTCCTAGCGCGTCCACGATGGTCAACAGAGCCACCTCGTCCGACACGTTGAAGAAATGATCTCGTAATGGCTGACTGGAGATGGATTCGATCTCCTTTATAAACTTCTGCACTTCCTCTGCAGTCTTGTTCTGTCGGTTGTAGTCTCCCAAAACCTGAAGACACAATCCAACACTTCATCAGATGATTAGCTTGGATTTTGTTAGCGTAACGATGGCGAGAAATCGCTAGTTAGGCGCTTTTAGTGGTCCAAAGAAAGACTAAAATTGTGTTATTTTTCCTTAGAGTATTATGACTTCATTGTCATAAAATTACGACTTTCTTGTTAGATTACAACTTTTTTCTCTTAATATTCTGACTTTGTTCTTGTAAAATTAATGCTGATTTTTGTATTTTTGCTGCTGTTGTCTTATTTTTTTAATTATATTTTAGAATGTGCTAAGGGCCAATTTAAAAAAAAAAAAAATAAAAAAAAAAACAGCTGCGGGCCACAAATGGACACCCCTTCTTTAAGATAAGATAGGCTAGGCTAGGCTAACTAGGTGCTATATTTAACTTCACAGTATAATCCCCAAAACAATGTAGCATGTTACGGTAAAAAATTTATTTGATCCCCTGCTGATTTTATAAGTTTAGGTCAGGAGTAGGTTTAGTAAGTTTAGGTCATAAACTTAATCAGTAAGGGATGAAATAACTATTTCCCACACTGTTAAGAGAGAAACTGGCTAACGTAGTTGTCAAGGTGAGCGAAACAAGTGCTCCCTCAGTGATATCGTGCCTGCTACACAGCTACTATCAATGGACTGATCAGTGAGGGTTGGGAATATATATTCTTTTACTGCTTCATCATTTCAACCTACAGCGATGCCAAACCTCTCGATGCCATCCTTCTCGCAGTCGCCGATGACCGGATTGAGGTTATGGAAGTCATGTGACTCTCCGTCGGTCACGATCACCATCACCTTTTTCACCCCGGGACGTGCACCTCGCTCCGGCATGAAGGCTTCCTTCCTAAAGGAGAGCAAGTGAATGCATGCTTTTGTACAAGTTGCCATTATTACAACAAGCGAGGGTGTGCATGTGTCTTTAAAGACGATCTGAACGTAATTGCCGAGTTCAATTTGGTCTTCTGACTCATGCGCAACCTCAATGATCTAACACAAAGTTATGGCCTGCACGTTAAAACAAGGGGGAAGGAGGGTGACTAATGTGGAGTACCTGGCAGTGTCAATGCCCAGGAAAGTCATTGTTTTGAAGCCGGTCTGCTGAGGAAGCTCCCTGACAAAGTCCAGCAGAGCGGGGGTGTTGTCGAACTGGCTCAGGTTGACGCGGTGGGTCACGGTCTCTCCGTAGGACACGATGCCCACCTGGAAAGCACAAGATTGTTCTTGTAAACTGTAAGTGCTTTTCCCCCTTTCTTCTTCTGCTTCGACGTTTCTCTGCCGTCTCCCGCCGAGGATGTGGTCGACTCGGGTGGGGTTTTTTAAGACCGGAGCAGCCGTGGAAGATGTGACTTACAAGCCCTGCCAGACGACTTCCCAGAGTTTCCCCTCTGGAAAACTCCACGTGCTCCAGGGCAGATCGATGCAGCCACAAAAACCACCCATAAATATGGAAATATACACAAGGTAGCGCTTCACATTTTAAGGTTATTCTTTCTGCTAGTAGCGAGTGCTAATATTATGACGAAAATGTTTTTTTTTTCCATACATGTTTAAACACTACAGTACTGTGCTTCTTCTGCTGCTTGTCCTATGCCACAGTAACTAAAAAGTGAAAAAATGAGCTTCATGCATTGAAAAAGAACATCCTAAATCCAGCTTACACTTGAATGCAGCTGTCCCCACATTGGTACGCAGTTTTGCTTGCCAATGAGTAAATTGGTCGTAAACAGGTGTGAAGTACGTGTAAATTGTGTGATGCTGCGTGCCAGTGCGCAAAGAAAATTTCAGAATCTTCAGAATTTGTGGCACGCAATTTCCGTGAACTAGTCGTGAACTCACCGCAACCTACACCTAAAAATGCGGGCGGTGCTTATCAAAGTGTTTCTCATTTACATAAATGGGTAAACTTTTGCACCACCTCTTGGAGCAAGTCCGGGGATATTCTCAAGTAATTTATGTAGCCTCTTTTGAATTTCTGTTAATAACTAATCAGAATGCCCAAAGCGAAGTCTTCTAGTCAGCAATTCCCTGTCCTACACTGTCCGTGCCTTCTTTTTTTCTAGTTTATGCCTCTTTCCTGCTTTTTCCACGATAATATTGACCTTGCCTTTCTTTTTTGCAATGAGAGCTTCTTCTCTGGAGTTGAACATCTTGTAGGTCCCTTGCAAATAGAGGAATTCATGACGCTAGGGGTGATGACTGCTTCAGCGTGGCGTCACACGGGACACAGTGGGACCAAATAATGCCACGACTACTTCAAGGATCCGGGAAGAGGTGGTGACAATGCATAACCATGTGGGAACAACGTGTGTCGCGTCGTGCAGCAGATGTAAACAGTACTTGAGAAGATGTAAATAAGTCGTGCGGGAGTGTGGTCATTTTGTGCCAATGCGCACCATTTTCGGTCATGAATTAGACTTAGACAGACTTTATTGATCCACAAGGGAAATTGCTTGGTTATAGTAGGTCAATTGCAGAAGAAAAATAAAACACCCTTAAATAAAATTTAGTGCAATATGAATAAAATTAAATAAAAAGAATATAAGATAAACAAGATTTGCATATGTACAAATAGTGCGTAAAAAATAAGTACAAGTACATTTACACTTTATACAAGGGAGGGCAGAAAGTACAGCGCAATAATGGTGTGAATTATCTTTCACAGACAGGTGAGGTATTGTAGAGCTGGATGGCGTGTGGAATGAATGAAGTCCTGTGGCGTTCACTGTGGGAACGGAACTGGAGGAGTTTGTTGGAAAATGAGCTCCGTTGCCCCTCTATTGCGTGCCAAGTGCGCAATTTATGCGTGAACAGAACGCAACAGTCCGCAAACGAGTCTTCACACTTTACAGGCGTAAATAAGGCGTAAATAAATGACACGCATTGCTGCAGCGAATTGCGGGACAATGTGGAGGCAAAATGTCATTGCTGAAACTGACCTGTGAGAGTTTAGGTCCGATCTGAATGTTCTCAATGAAGCGGATGAGAAAGTCGATGATGCTGGTCCATGGATAGATGCTGTTGGATCCATCAAGGACTATCACAATGTCCAGCTCCTTTGCACACTCTGGATTCAAAAAGTGAGAGATTTTAATGCAAAATTTGTAAAATGGAGCAATACAGCAGTAAAACAGTAATACAGCAAAACAGAAAAGTTGGGGTTGGTGCATGCAAGTTTACATTAAAAAGAATGCTCTAATCTTCTAATCTAATCTTTACACTGTTGATATCCTATGTGGTACTGCTGCGATGCTATAAGACCTGATGCTAATCTCACGTTGTTGTTGACAAGGGGGCTTTCGGACTGCCTACCTTGCACGCCCGGTGCCACCGAGTTGAGAACCTGGAAGGATGAGCTGACGTTGGCGCAAACCCCCGAGATGTATTGTTGCTGACCACACATGTAGCCGTACTGGGGACCACATGCCTGTATAACAAAACACACACACATACATAGAAACACAAACTTGTTGCATGACAACAAAACACTTGGTAGGTTGGCTTTTTACCAAGTGACACTGAACAGATGAGCGAAGCAAAAGGAAAGGACTGTTGAAAGTGGGCTGAATTCCTGTGAGACGATAAAAACCACCACATACAGACTGCACAAGTTCTCTGGAGGAGGGAAGTTGGGAAGAATACTGCAATTGCCAAGAGTAACAGGAAATTCAAAAGACGTGATATGAAGTTCAATACAGTATCTGACTTGTGTGCACCTTTAAGAAGTGGGGCCTGGGAGGTGACGTGTGTGACGTGATGATGATGGCTATAGCTGACTGTTAGCTGAGTGCTAGCAGCAGGTTAGCAGTGTGGAAAGTGGCCGACAGCAGCTCCTGTGTGAAAGTTCACTGCATGTGTTCTCTGATTGTTAAAGCGGTTGGAGTGCATCGTGAATTTCTTCTAAACCATAAACAGCGGCAATAGAGTAGTATTCTACACTGGTCTGTAGGTGTCAGTAATGCTACATTGCTGAGACAGCACTGCAGGAGCTGTCAATGCTAAGGTGTGGGTTGATCTTATCTTATTTATGTCAAATATGGCTCATTTTCTATCATTATGTGTACTATATGGGGTAATACAAGTGTAAAGGGCTCTAATAATGGTAAAAACTATATTTAGGAGGCCATAAAAAGGTTTTATATGCCCTGACTACAAAAATACTCCATTTATCAATATGGAATTCTACTTTGAAGAATTTCACTTATTGCTGTCAGGTCTGAAACCAATTAACCACGCTAATGGACGACGGTACACTGTAACTGTGCATTACTGCTGTTTTTTTATTTTTATTTTTTGCAGTTGTTTCTTTTTTTGTTGTTTTCTTGTTAAATTATCATCTAGAATGTGCCACAGGCCAATAAAAAAAAAGAGCCTTGGGCCGCAAATGGCTCCCGGGCCATACTTTGGACATCCCTGAACTAAATTCTTGTAAGAACAGAGCTCTTCCGATAAAGTTTGGGGGTTCATCTGCCATAAAAACTGCAGTTGTTGCATTTCTAAATTTGATTCACGGCATCCTGTCACATTCCCAGCACATCGCTAGTGAAACAGGGAGCGTCGAGCCTGGTGTTCCCACAGCCGAGAGCAAAGGTCTCGTGAACACGGAGTGAGAGTCAAACAGCAGAGTTTGTCCGATTTGTATATATGGTATAGAAAGAGCCTGTTTTTTCACGTACGTACGGCACTGGGCAACTTACCAAGAATCCGCCGCTGGGATTGGTCACGAGGGTGGTTCCCATGGTCATGTTCTCCTTGACTTCATGTAAGTTGGGAACGGTGGTGTTTTCTGGGTGAAACACGGATGAATAAACACGAGTGAGACCAACAGAGCAGCAGCACACAGGAAGAGCAGCTGGACAAATTCCTCTTCTTTGACTTTTCCCATCGGAAGAAAGACGCAGGGCCTCTTTCAGTGCAGCAAACTACAATCACATTTTGTTAAATATAGATTTGTACATTTCATCCATTTAACTGTAGGGGGAAGGGTCGGCCCCCAATAGGTACAGCAGATGGCCCTATGGGGAAACTGAATATAATGGTTACATTTTTTCCTTTCAATAGTTGTGTAGTTATTATTGTTATTTTTTATTATTCATCTAGCCGTCTTCTATGGCGCTTATCCTCACTAGGGTCGCGGGTATGCTGGAGCCTATCCCAGCTGACTTTGGGCGAGAGGCGGGGTACACCCCGGACTGGTTTCCAGCCAGTCGAAGGGCACATCTAGACAAACAACCATTCACGCTCACATTCATACCTATGGACAATTTAGTGCTGGCAATTAACCTAACATGTAGTGCATGTTTTTGGAATGAACACATTATACTGAATAATCTTGTTTCTGTTTTTCTTTGAAAGAATATTTGTAATTGTCTTTATTATTCAAATGTATTCAGTACTATCACCGATATTATTACATTATTTTTTAATTAATGTATTTATTTAATATAGTCATATTTTATTGCAAAATTATGTATTTAATGAGTTACCGTAATGTGTATAACAAAAAAAATCTCATAATCCCGATTTTGTTCCTGCCGACTCTCCCTGTCCTTTCTCTTTTATGTGAAGAAGCCGAGCCGCGTGCCCCAAGTTGCTAGAGATACAGAAAAGATAACTTAACTGGTGTATGGCAGTTCATTTAATTGCACTTTGGGTCACAAATGATGGTGCCCTACAAATTCTGCCTGGCAACGAGTGACCTGCTGTTTTTACATACAAAAACGCCACTGATGTATACACAAACAGCGTGTCGTACTTGTGAATTAGGAAGGGGCCTTTATAAATGGTTGAGCAATCACAACATGTGGCTAAAATGACCATGTTGCTACAAACAGTTGCTCCGGCGTGGGAATGTTTTGTGATCTCTCGTGTTGAAGTGGGGTGCACACATTCACACGATTTTCATAAATGACAGCACCGCTCGTGACTCAGGAACATTTCAGTTTGGAATCTGATTCCTATTAGCCAGCGGCTCTGGTCTTGACATATGTTCTCCTCATGGACATTTAACAGAGGCTGCTTGCGCTTATTTTGCTGACAGGGTCATTTTTACAGTTTTTGTTTCAAAAAAAGGAAGTGCATCAACGAAACAGGAAAAGGACAACGTCTTTTTCCTCCGCTGTTGTTCGGTAGCTTCCACAATATAATAAATGACAAATCAAAGTGGAATGTTTGCAATTTAACCCCAGTTGTCAAAAGACGCAGGCAGAAGAAGGAAGGGTCATGGCCACATCATTAGGTACACCTGCACTATGTAAAGAGATCCAGTACAAAACAAATCTGCCTTTTATTCAAGAAAAAAAAATACAATATTTGAATCATTCTAATATTTGATCCTACGAATGTATCAACATTTCTTTTTAAATATTAGAAACCTTTTATTGTGGTTGTAGTTTGCAGTGGGGTACAACTGCACTGCATACTGACAGCTGAGTCTAGTCATTTTTTGACAAAATAAAAGTTAAACATTAAAAATAAAGTCCAATTTAAAATGAAATATTTACAAATATTTCATTTCAAAATATTAAAAACATTTCAATAAAAAAATGATCACAAACTTTATTTTAAAGCACTCTCACAGGGGGATTCATTTAACACTACATGTATTATTGTACAACTGCACCGCATCTTACCGAGAAAAATGCACAATATTTTATTCTACAAAAAAAAATGTAATCATAGAAAAAATACTTTAAAAACATTTAATTAAAATTATGTTCTTATTCTAAAACATGCTCAGTTGCAGACAACTGTTTGGAATATTTTAGGCTTCAAAACAATGTTAAATAATAAGAAAAAAAAATCTAAAATGGCTTCTGAAATAAATATAAAAAAAATATTAGTACCTCAAAATGATTACGCTGATAATACAAATAATGTATTATTATTTTAATGTATTGCTTTATTTTAATGCATTAATTTTTTAATTCATTATTGATTTTTTTTTTTTATTTAGCAACATTTAATTAACGCTGCGAGCTGTTTGACTGCCTCGTCTAGCAAACTACGGTAATATGACAAACTTTTAGTGCGATGCGGTGCACATCTATACCACTGCAAAATAAAAACCACATAAAAGTAAACACTGTTAAAGTAGAGCGGCATCGTCATAGACGACCATAATGCATTCTACTGGGCATCCTCCAGTTGTTTAGGATAGTGTATACTATATGTACTGTATATGTACCATAGGAGTTGGTGTGCCTAATAAAGTGTCAGTTGTGGGGTTTTTTCTCAACTCAAGACAATATGCTCAAAACATTTGTACAAGTCATTCTTCCGAAAGGTCACGTTAGCGTCTTAAGTGTAATTCAGACAAACCCCAGCAGGCGTTGCAGTCTGCTGAGCCGGGAGTTATTTATCTTGTGTTTATCCGTTTAATGAAGCCATAATTACACAAGGACAACCATTAAATCCACCATTTGTTTACTCGGATGGGCCTCACTTCCCCACTCAGATACACAGTAGAGCTAAACACACAACCTAAGGTATACACCCAAACATTTCCATACAAACAGATACTGTACGGTATACTGGCTTTACCTGGCAGCTCCAGTTTGACGCACGTGTTTCCCCCTCTGCCCACAGGACACTTGTAGACATCGCCCGTTCGTTTCGCTGGCTGGCCCGACAGCGGCGATCCAATGAGAACCCTGAATTTAAAAGCATGCACAATTGGTCAGTTGGGCATTTTGCCAAAAAAGTAAATTTACTGCCGCAATAACAAACACAATTATTCTATTAGTGCGGTAATGACGTTTTTAAGGTCCCCAGCCATTGCTGTGAAAAACTGTTTACAGCCGTGGTTATTTGGTTTATGAGTCTCATTATATCAATTACACCCATCACATTTCACCAACCATTTTTATTACCGTATATCTTCACTGGGGACACGACTGTAGAAATGAAACTTGGATATACAGTGGTGCCTCAGCATTCATTTCTTCCAAAATTTCAGACAAAAACTTAAACTTATGAAAACCGAGACAATTTTTCCCACAGGAAATAATGTAAATCCGATGAATGCATTCTGTATACCCACAAATTTGAACAAAAATGACGTTTTATAAAGAATACCTTTAGCTATAGATGCGGAAAACAATTATAAATAATTATAAAAGACAAATAGACGGAACTTGTTGATGTGGACTTCCCGTATATTCCGGCGAGATCAAATTCAGGAGTATTTTTCACTTTTCTTTACTCACTTGCGGGCAATGGAAACTCTCTTTGGCCCCATGGCGGGTTATTTAGCAGACGCACTCACAATAAAAATGCACAGGCAGTGAGTCAGAAACATGTAGGGTGCTTTGTTTGGCCGCTCCATTTTGTGGAACAATACACTGGTGTATGAATGCAAATGAATGCTTGGTGGTGGTCGGAGAGGCCGTGGGCGCAAATTGGCAGCCACGTTCCCGCCAGACTACCCCAGGGCAGTGGATACAGGATACAGATGTAGATTACCACCACCAGTGTGTGAGAGGGGAGTGAATGAATAATGGGTTCACTTCATTGTGGAGCGCTTTGGGGGCGTTGAAAAGCGCTGTATAAAATCGAATCCATTATTTTTATTAATATTTGTTCGGGCACTTGATTTTGTGGAACGATATGATACAGGGCAAACAAACTAGCTTGTTATGTGCAATATTGTACAAAAATTTGGTGGAAACCGAATCATATAAAAACCAGGGCGTGCGAAAAACGAGGTTTGACTGTCCTTTAGAGTAATCAGTGTACAGCTTGTGTAGCAGTATCGATTCACTTTCCACTGAAAATAACTCAATGCAACGCTCAACCAGCTATTGTTGACATACTGTATTTTCAGTGGATAGTGAATATATACTGCTATACACGCTGTACACTGACTACTGGGTGCATATTGTTTACGACTGTGCCCATATGTGTGCAGACAGAGTCCACATGACTACATGCATGCCTGCGTCCACGAGTGAGCTTGGTCATGTGACTTGGTGTGTAAACTGATGCTAAAAAAGAGAGCTGGTCATCTGCCTTCATCTAAACACTCGGGCTTTATTAACATTCCTGCACTCTAATGAGGCCTGGATGTCTACACGGGAACAACAACACTGCCTGCAAAACACACACACACTCTTTGATGAGTACTCTTTAAAGTTATCTGTTGACTGACGGAAGAAAATGATCGCCAAAAATAGTGTTTTTGAGGCAATTTGATTGTGCAAACGGAAAAAAAATTATCAGTATTAGAGTGGAACCTCTACAGTTAGGAATTTGAACAATATTTCCGTGCGGATACGCACCCAAAGTCGCGCAAAACTTGAAACACGACCGTTGCGTTCTAAAGACAGACAAACAGCTAGCATGAGGCAGCTAACAATGCACATAATGGGATTCACCTATTTTGACTGTAAAGCCTTCTATAAAGCCTAAAATATGCAAGTATCTCATGTTATCGTGATTGTCACAGCATGGTCACAGCAGGTGTATGGAGGTGTTTTAATAGAGGGCTTTATAGGCGGAGTAGGTGAATCCCGTTACCTTTGTTAGCTGCCTCGTGCTAACAGAACGCGAAGAGAAAGACGTGTGTTCATGTCCCACATAAAGATTATCGATGATAGGCAAATTGCTAAAAAAAAAAAAAAAAAAAAAAAGTGTAGTTTTCCTTTAATGTGCATATTTCTAGTGTATATTTCATGTATATGCTAGTATACATGTAATACAGATATGTGGTCCAAAACTGAGAAGTCACTTGCCAAGTCGCACAGAGTTTTTGCTTGATGGCGGCAATGTTTTTCAACCAATCTCGCTCAAATTTTATATACACGTGCTTGTCTGTGCCCTAAAAGTGTGTGCAAAATTTCGTAGTTATTCGGCTAACGACCATAAAGTTAGCAGTGGGTGTTTGGTAGAGCGTGTCGAGCTCTGTGAAAAAGTATAAGTCAACCCGATTTATGTGGTCAAGTTGGGGTTTAATAACAGCGCCCGCATTTGGTGTATTTGTCAGAAAAATAATAGCACAGGAAACAGAGCAGAGGTGTATTTTTGACAAATGTTCAGCCTTTTGCGGCTTGAGGAGTACAAGAGTTAGCTTACACTACTGTAATTCAGAATCTTGTCCAAAATTGCCAGCCAATGTAATAAATCATTTTAACAATATTGTGATTAATTTGGTCACAATTAGCATATTAAATGTTCTCCCCGTCTCATCTCTACTATTAACCAGAGGTGTGGACTCGAGTCATGCGACTTTTTCACAATTTTGATGACTTTGGACTCGACAGTATCATCAAAGACTTGCAACTCAACTTGGACTTTGACGTCAATGCATTGACTCAGACTTTGGTCTGTTAACTTGAAAATACTTGAGATTTTCAGTGAGTGTGTTGCGCAAAATGGGTTCCCACTCAAAGCATTCAACTAACGTAACCATTACGATGTCCTTTCCAGCAAGACACCACATTTTCCCACAGAAATTGCCTCATTGAATGCAGCTATGAACGTCCAATCAGGTTTAAGGACAGACAACGAGGGTGTGGCTTTCTGTGAGCCCAAGAGTGGCAGTGATTAACACCGGGATGTGTCAACATGCTACGGAGTCTTGGTATTTGATTTGGGAAACACTTACCAGTGCTCATGACTTGGAAGGAACAATCGAACAATTCAAGCCTATGACTTGGTACTTGACTCGACCTGTCTTGTCTTGACTTGAGACACTACTTGGATTTGCACGTCTTTCCTTGAGATTTGGGATTAAATTACTTCCGACTTGCAAAACACTGACTTTCTCCCACCTCTGCTATTCATGGTTATCTTACCTTTACATTTAAATGAGTGTTAAGCATGGCAGCGGTTTGACTCTGGAACCAAAGTTTTTACATAAATTGTTCCAACCAGGATGCACGGTGGCTGAGTGGTTAGCATGCCCAGTCAGGAGATCTGGAAGATCTGGGTTCGAATCTCCGTTGGGCATCTCTGTGTGGTGTTTGCATGTTCTCTTTGTGCGTGGGTACTCCGGTTTTCTCCCACATGTTAGTTTAATTGGAGACTCCAAATTGTCCATAGTTATGAATGTGAGTGTGAATGTTTGTTTGTGCCCTTCGCCCGAAGTCAGCTGGGATGGGCTCCAGCATACCCGTGACGCTAGTGAGGATAAGTGGCATAGCAAATGGATGGATGGATGGATGTTTCAACCAGGAAGGACTGTTAGATGTTCCACTGTATACAATATGGCAAATTTCAATGAAATGCATGACTTAATAAAAATAATAGGCTCTCTCAGTGGTTGCTGACCTGCCAAAAATTCAGATAAAATGAAATCATACGAAAATGTTGGTATGATATATGTTTGTAATAAATCATATTATGTATTATTTTTTAAAATAATTTTCATCTGCTATATATGAAGGAGTATCAAAATGACATAGGGTACACCGCGGAATGGCACGGACTGTAGGGGACGTCTGTGTCCAGTCGCCACATTGTCACGACAACCTGTTAAATCACCTCAAAGATGCTCTTGTTGACTCCCAAACTGATTTCAAACAGCATCAACCCCCATCCCCCCACGTGTTTTCCCCCCCCAGACGCTCTACACCACGTCCCGATTTGTGTCTTTTCTCATCGTCCTTACTCCCACGAGTTGCCACGTCCTCCCCCTGCTCGCCGCCATGTACAGGTTCATCGCTCAGAACGCGTCTGACTGAGTTCATCTGCAGACGGTCTAGGTCACAGTCGGCTACGAAGATTAGTCAAGAGTGAATTTCTTTAACTCGTCTCACATGGCTCTGATAAGGTCGTTACAGCTAGACACGGCCAGGTATGCAGCAGGCAACAGATAAGAAAGGCTAAGATACTGGGATCTATTTAACGCACTCTAATAGCGTTTGGTATGCTTGTATGTCCTGTACTCTCTCTTCTAATGACAGTGCACCGAAAACAGAATATGTGGTTCTCGATTTAAAAATCACCACTAAATTAGAGAATTTGTGGGCGAAAGAAAGGACGAGGAGAGTTGGCACACACCATGCACACACCTCCGAATGCAAAAATGGATTTTAGATAAATAAAATAAAATAAAATTATGGAGGACTTTGATAGATTCTTTTCATTTGAATTAATGGCATTTTTAATATAACATACAGTCACAAACTAAAAGGCCATTTATCAAATAAATAGGTTGATAAATAATTAACATGTCATTAAATTAATAAAAATATTAATTCACTTCAGTTCAATAAATAAAAAACAACAAACATAAATGCAATTAAATAACAAAATACTTTATATTAATTCATTATGAAATAAATTATGAGTAAATACTTTCTATATAATTCTTGAAACTTATTTGGAGAATTTAAAAAATGAAGTCACATTTTAATTCATTATTTCATATTGTAATAATCAATTTATTTGGTTTTACATCTGTTTAATTTTGGCACCAAAAAAATCAACATAAATAGACACTTTACTTCTACTTTAATTAGATTTTATTCAAATGAAATGAAATTCAATTCTGAGGACCTTTCTACTGGCAGGAAGTGACAACATGGATTTAGTCCTCCCGTATGTGTCCGTCAAGGTCAAGGTGCCAGTCAAGTTCTTCGACACCAGACCCATCCAGGCATGCCTTTATTTACTTCTCTTTGTGCTGGAAGAGAAAACGGCCCCTAAACTGTACTCACTAAGCTGAAATCATGCAAAAAGTCAGTGAAGGAGACTTGAATAAACGCTGTCTCAC
Source organism: Dunckerocampus dactyliophorus (assembly GCF_027744805.1). NCBI lineage: Eukaryota > Metazoa > Chordata > Actinopteri > Syngnathiformes > Syngnathidae > Dunckerocampus > Dunckerocampus dactyliophorus. The sequence goes on along the minus strand of NC_072835.1, from coordinate 18,561,444 downwards.
CATTTGCCTTCACTGTTTTCAAACTGCTGTACGGTGTAACCAAACATGTCCTCCAGTGGGCCCTCGAAGGAGAGTGTGTTCTTCTGGTCCACATTGAAGGACGACACACACACCAGAAGCACTGTATGGATGAACGAGAGGAAAAAAAGTTAGACAGGGTCATACATGTCATAATAAGCCACCATTCAGTCATATGCGCTGTGGGATAACAAAGATTCAATAACCTGCCTGCTAAAATACACAAACACATCCTGAAATAAGACACTTCATTTTCACATAAAGCGTGGCAGCCAAGTTATGTCCAACATGAAAATAAACCATCTCATCCTAAAATGTGGACATGGTAAACATGAATAGATACAGTACTTAGATACAGTTGCTGTTGTAAAAAGATAGTAAAATGCTGCATTAGGGGCTGATGAAGTCAGATGAGGGGTGAACTGAGTAAAGCATGCACACACACAAATACACACATCATCATTTTGAAGAACACATAAGGAATGTCAAGCATTACTGTCAAGCACTTTGGTCCGAAAGCCATCTGAACCGTGGGACAAAGACTTCTTCTCTATGCTGGACGCTATCACGGAGGCTCCATATGAATCTATCCTCATTGTGAGCGCTTCACAAAGACGCCATTTATAAATATGAAGTGAAAAAGAATTCCTTTAGTTGTTCAATGTGTGCGGAGGAGGGCTAGGAAGAGGTGGGGTGGGGGGGCGACAGCGAGATTAAAAGACGACAACCCCATCAGTGGACCACAATGACGGAGACAACAAATATCTAGCAGCTGTTTGCTTGTTTGATGATGGGAAACAACACACCACATCCTAACAATGATGGTCACCATGTTGGTTTGTGCACAGATGCATCAATGTCTCCCAGAGGATGATTAATCTCTGGCATAAAGCATTAGTTTATTTTTAGTCGGAGATAAACAAAGTAGTACATGCTTCCAATTCATTTCCTTCTCTTTCCATAACCTCACCACCAAGTGAGTGTTGACTGGTTATTTTATTTGACCGGTTGTTTGGACAGTCAGTACGTCTGTCATTTTCTGGGTTAGTTATACAATCACCTATGGAAGGTCAGTCATTTGGCCGGTTTATTGGTTGATCGGACCATTGGTTGGTTAGTTGGTTAGGGTGGTTGGTCGATTGGACAGAAATGGAATGGAAATTTCCTCAGTCAGTCTGTAGTTTGGTTGTGTGGTTGGTTGGTTGGTTGGTTGCATGGTCAGGTACACAGTCAGTTGGATAGTTTATCATTTGCTTGTTTGGATGAATGGTCAGGTAGTTGCTTCATTTGTTTGGTTATTTGCATAGAACGTCAGTTGGTTGGTTGGACAGTTTGGTCAGTCCTTTGATCAGCTGCTTATGTGGACAGTCAGTTCTTTGGTTGAACTGTTGGTCAGTTGGTCGGCTGGTTTGTTTGGTTTGGTTTGGTTAAAAGGATGGTTAGCTGTATTGTCAGTCATTCGGTTAGTTGGTTGGGTGGTCAGTCGGTTGGTTGTTTGGATGCATCGTCAGTTGGTCGGTTGGACAGTTTGGTTCGTCCTTTAATCAGCTGCTTAGGTGGACAGTTGGTTCTCTGGTTGAACTGTTGGTCAGTTGGTCAGCTGGTCTGTTTGGTTTATTGGTGGGTTAAATGGATGGTTAGCTGTATTGTCAGTCATTTAGTTAGTTGGTTGGGTGGTCAGTCGGTTGGTTGGTGACGTGGGTTGGTTAGGCGGTTGGTCCATTGGTTAGTTTGGTTGGTTTGTTGGTCTACATGTACGGTATTTGTTTTTCGTGTACTTGGTTCCTCTTATCACAGCTGACACGTTGGATTCCAGTTGGGGTTAACTTAGAAACTGAATTCATTGGCTTAATTTGCATGTGTTGTGTGCATGTCTGGTGGTGTGCCATGACCTGAATATGCAGCACAATGTGAAAACAAAAGAGAGTTTAGTAAATGTATGTGCATAAGGTGGGGTCGCTCTCGCTGCAATAAACAGTACACTCACAAAAACAAACCGTTGCAGCTCGGCGCCCGTTTGAGTTTATATGTTGATCCCATAGATATTACAGTGGATTAGGATTTTTTTTCTGCTTCCCTTTTTGGTCCTTACAGGCAGGCAGGATAAGGAAAGGCAATCCTAGCCAAGAAACATTATCCACTATGTTACTCCTGGGTTCCCTTCTCCACTTCCTCTGTTGCAAAGGAGCTCCATTTCCTGTTTCTATTAACCTGATTATGGACATTCCTTTAAATTGACAGGTGCACTCTCTTGCTGTGCTGAGTCAAGATGGCTTCAGGCCAGTCGGTCCTTTTCCATTTATCAAATAGTGAGTTCAAATGCTGCATCACACAGAAACGCCTTCTGTATACTGGTGATATAAATATACCCCGTCATTACTACACGTCCCATTCTGCTCAGAATGCTGTGTCTTATGTTAAGGGCTATTTTCGTGAGTCTGGCTGACGTCCGCCCTGGAAAACTAATAAGTGAGGTCGCGTCTTTATGGATGGAAATGGCCTCATGGAAATGGCCTCTGGGGCATTTGCTATTGAAGTTGTCCATTAAATTTGCAAGCTGAGCAGGGAGATGAAGAATTTTTTAGGCTGGAATTTGCAAATGACAAAACGACATGTTTTTGTCAGCTGGAGTGTGCCTGGTGTTCATTACATGACAGTATGCATTATTTTAGAGTCAACAGCACTTATTTGTGTCATTGTAACAGTGCTGTTATGTTATTATTTTGCACTATTTGTTAGTTGGTTGGCTGATCATTTGCATTTAGTCAGTCAGTTGGTTAGTTTGGTAGATATGCAGATATTACAGTATTTGCCCCAAAGCTGCATATCGCTAAACTGGTAGTATGACTTTGTTGGCTTAGGTGGTTGGATAGTCAGTCACTTGGTTAGTAGTTTGGTTGGATTCACAGTAATTTGACTGGCTAGTTGAGCAGTTGGTTGATGTTTAGCTATTAGGTAGGTTGGTTTGTCAGTCGCTTGGGCAGTCAACCGCTCAGTCGGTGGCTTGGACTACCAGTCAGTTGTTAGACTGGTTAGTTGGACAGTCAGTCAGACTGTCAGTTAGCTAATTCAGTTAGTTGTTTAGTTGGAAACCAGTTTATTCGTCAGTTGGTTACTTTGGTTGATTCGTCGAATTGTTTGTTTAGATTTGTCAGTATTTTGGCCTGTCAAATGCTTCGACAGTTGGTGAGTTTGGTTTGAAGAACAGTCCGTTGTGTGGTCAATTGTTTGGGTGCATAGTTGCTCGGACGTTTGGTCACTCAGTTGGTCGGTTGCTCAGTTCTAAGTTGGTTTGATTGATTGAATGTCTGGTTGGAGTTAGTAAGCTGGATGTTTATTCAGCCAATCAGTTGGTTAGTTTGGCTGGATATTTTCTTGGACAGTCAGTTGCTCAGTCGGTGGAGTGGGTGAAGGTTCAGTCAGTTAGTTAGTTTGACTGGACGGGCAGTTAGTAGTTCGGTTGATTTGTTAGTTTGGTTGGTTAATTGCTTAGACAGTCAGTTGCTCTTTTGGCGAGTTGGGTGGATGGTTAGTCATTCAGTCACTTGTTTAGTTTGGTTAGTTGCATGGACAGTCAGTAGTGTGATTGATTAGCTGGACCATCAGTGATTCAGTTTGTTAGTTTGTTTCTCAGGCATTTGAAAACCATTCTGATTGTATTTGCCCCAAATCTGTTAGTATGACTTGTTTGAATGCATGAAACCTAATAAAATATCACAAAAGTTACTGCAAAGACAACAGGAGACAGTCTTGAACACCGAAATAACTACTGTAGAGTACATCCATACATCATCATGCATCCTTTCTGATGTAGTAAAAAGGACTGTATGTTAATCACGCTAACAAGATAACGCTAATGTAATGACAGGATTTATGGACCGCAAACCTAGCCTACTGAAAACAAACTACTTTGGTCTAATTTGCTGGCACAGTAGACTATTGTTGATATTTTTGGCCTGCTCAAGCTGTCCTTCTGTTTAAATGTAACCATCAAGCATGCTGGGCTGGATACAGTGAGTCATTAAATGCAGCCAATCCAATTAAATTAACAAGTCCACAATTCTGAATGTTTGCCAGATGCCAAAACATAGTCAAAATTTGCAATAGGGGCTTTTGTGACTTGCAGTGAAGCTTTAGCGAGACACACTGAACAGAAACATGGAAAACTGTCTCTCGCCAGAAATGTTTAATCTAAATGGTTCCAAAACAAAAGCCAGAAGACTCCGCTGAGTCTGCTTTCAGTCAAAAAAGTCCATGTGGTCCTGATTGATGCTGGCACCATGTCAGCTCACAAGAACCTGCCATAAAACCCACGCCTCCCCCTCCTCTCGCACTGATGCAGTTAGTCAACAGCGACTCCCTTTCGGGCACGGATCAGCACCTGTGACACATCAAACCTGACTTGTAGCTTTATAGTCTCGATGAAAGCGTACACTCTGTAACAATAATCGCCTTTAAAGCTCAACGCAAATCAACACGTGTAGCACTAAAGTCTAATCAGTTACACGTGTCAAGCTGATCCAGGTTAGCTGTCAAATTGACAATTAAAGCGGTAGCAGGGAAATTGAATATTTATTGTTAATGTTACATTACAAAGGCATGAATGCATGGCTAAATCTTGCGTTTCTGCAGTGAAAGTCTGGCACTGGAAGTTTCCCAACATGTGTTAGCAGCTAACAGCGGGCAGCCTCCAGCTATAATGAAGGCATGAGCCCCAAATATTTCCAGATTTCCTCCAGGTCTTTTATCCTGATCTTATTTTATCCGTTGCTCATCTTTACTTTTTTTTATGGGTTTTTAATGTACTGCATTCTTTTCATATTGTCCTGCACCAGCATCCTTGCAGGGTGTTAAACTTTGGGCAGTGTCAGCATTTGTCGTTCTTGGCACGTGCGAGGGGAGCGTGCTTCCAACGATGTAGACGGGATAACGCTGGTAGACGTGGGAAGATGCAGGCAGGCTAAAAACATGGCGCCATAAGACATAACACAACAGCTGGAGGTTAATAATGTAGGGATTAATTTTACAACGTTATTCAATCATTATTTATTATTATTTATATAAAAAAAAAAATAATAAACTTGATGTATAATGAGCTACATTTTAGCATGCTTTATACTACAGCGATGGTAACATTGCAAAATAACAATTGACTTGTTACATTTGCTAACTAGGCCACAATGCCATCAACGGTCAAGATGATCTCCCCTCAACACTTTGCTTCCTCTCTTCCGGCCCTCATCATTAGAGGACCCTCCATCCCACAGGAGCATCATCCATCCCCCTGCTGTTCCTCCCATTTATCTCTGTCCATCCGTCCTTTCTTTCCCCATTCTTTCATTGACTCTACAGCGCTGCGGTGTCACATTCCACACTGTGCAACTTCCAGATGTATTCCCTCCAGAGCGCTGCACAAAAAATGCAATGAGCCGAGACCCATGCATGACATCATCAACATCCCCCCACCAAGAGACAACTGTCAAGAGCTTTTCTATCCCCTCTGAAATTCCTCTTCTACAACAACACCGCGGCTAAACACGCTGATGGCGACAGTTTTAACGTATACACAGAGGGGCTGGGATGGATCAAACACCTCTGGACGGAACCAAAAATACACACACCCAGGGGTCACTGCATGACCTTTATGCCAAAATCAATAAGCAACGTACAGGAAAATGCACAGGGGGGGGGACACAAAGAGAGAGGAAATGCAAAAAGGGTTAAGAGTGGAAAGTCAGTGAATCGGAGCCGGCTTTGGACTGTATAATAGACACCATAATGAATGAACAGTTATAGTGTGTGTTATAAGCTAATTTCGGTTCTTGGGCTGTAATTAGCAAGTTAATGAACTTATATTTACTTATTATTTTCAACATTACTTGAAAAGGAGCCATATTCGGTAACGCAAGTGGGTGTTGAAAAGAGAAACGTCACTATGCAAAACAAAATTCCAAACAATAAATAAATGATATTGACGATAATGACAAACAATATTTAGATATTTGTTCAAACCTAATAATATTACATTGAAATTATATACGGGTGTGACAAGATCTCACGAGATTCAAACGTGGCAAGATTTCGCATTCAGAAAAAAATGTCTAAACCAGGGACAATAAGAAATTTATAATTTTATCACACAATAAATGAAAATGAACTTGTTAATTTTGCCAGCCTCGATATATTGCCATGTTTACGCTTGTCAGTATTCCTTGTTTCTTGCCTCCAAACAGGCAGGTAGAGAGTTCACTCTGTGCATTGCTTTCAGCACCTTGGCACGTTTGTTATAGAGAACAAGGGCATGGACAGGGTGAGCCCTTTTGTCAGTCATACAGTGTCTTTGTCTCGGTGGGTGGAGGCGGGGCCACTAGCATACACACAGAGTGCAGAAGAGTGTAACGCGGCAGAAATTCAATAAGTAGATTGCAATATATTCTCATATAATTTTCGTATTTTTTTCATTGTACTTTTCTTAAAAGTAATGTTAAAATCTCGTCTCGCTCTCGTAGACCCAATCTCATATATCGTCTCGTCTTTTCTATCTATAGCAGTGATTCTCAACCTATGTTATAGTGTAGAAAACATCTAAAACTCTATATAGAAATATATAATAATGCCTCTACTTCACGTGGAACCCACCCGTTCTGGTGGGTCAAAAATAAAAATTAAAAAAAGTAACAATTTAATGCCAAAACAAAAAAAAGATTTTAAAAGGCATACAAGGATTTGTCATAGCAATACAAGAAAATAAAAAAAAATGGTCATGATTTTTAATTTGTATTTTTTGTAAAATTTGTAAAATTGAAAAAGTCATAATTTGTGAGAATAAAGTTGTAATATTACTACAACACAGTCCTAATTTTATGACCATAAGGTTATTATTATACGAGGAAAAATATTTAATGTTATGAGACTAGATTAGAAATATTATGAGGATAAAGTATTCATTTCATGAGAATAAAACTGTAATATTACTATGAAAAAATATATAATTATGTGGGAGTAAAGTAAATGTAAAAATGTAAATTTACGAGGAAAAAAAAGCAACTGTATGAAAAGAAATTTGTACTAAAATGAGGACAAAGCCTATAATTTATAACAAACACCTTTTCTTCCACATAACATGACAACTTTATTCAATTTTCTATTTTACATATACGCCTTACAAAGACTAAAAGAGCCTCCATGCTCTTATTTACTGACATAATATCGTGTTCTAATGTGTAAAATCCTGAGTTAGTGCACCAATCTAAATTATTTATATACTGTAAGTTGCGCCTACTTTGCCATTAGCTGCAGTTAGAGTCAGGGCTTGTTTAAAATTGATTCCCTGACCAGCTTTTGGAACGTTCCCAGCACATTACAGTATAACAACTGCAATGGTTTAGTCAATGGAATGGTGATATGACACCCCCGCACTATGCCATACTATTAGACAGGCGACAACCCCACAAAAAGTTTGCCCCCCCACACACCACACCACCCACGCCCAATTTGCTGTCGGAAAGGTTAATGTGAACACGTTGCCCCCAGGCAGACGCCGGCCATGCCCCTGCCCCCGCCGTGATACCAGTTTGATGGATGGCTCTGGCCCGCTGTTGGCCTGGGAGAGATGGAAGGGCAGAGGGGGTGGGGGTGGAAGGCTGGACAGGCCTGGTGCACAGATGCACCACTGCAAGAACACACACTTAGACACAATGGGCCTCATTCACGAAACGTTCTTACGCACAAATGTGTTCTTAAAGCCTTCTTACGAAGATTTTTGGCATTCACGAAACGTGTTCTTAACTCACAGTTCTTAGATCTAAGAACAAATTCTACGAACGCTCAGGAGGACTCTTACGCACAAGCAAAGCTTGCACTTTCAAAGCGCAATCGCCCTCATGATGGATTTTGCAACCTGATCCCAAACAATGTAGTGCAAATAAAATATCCCAACAATTATTTATCATCAAAACAACTAAAATATACTCCATGGATAAATATATATTCAAGTCCCAATTCATCAAAAAAAAAAGTAGCTGGCTGGACGTGCGCTGCGCAGAGAGAGAATGTATAGGGACCATTAGATTTATTTGCTGAAAGCCACGAATATTTGATGTCCCGCTTCAGGCTTCAGGCTTCAGGCTTCCCTCTCTGTTCTTGCAGGTGTGCAGGATCATCAGAATAACATCGCAATGAAACGTGGTGTGCCTATTGCGCACGGAGCACCCCCAGATAACGACATGCGCCCCCAGCCACGTCTTGAGCCAGAGCACGGGGCTGCTGTATTAATTAGGCAGCGTCTAATCAAATGTAACCACAGAAAAAATAAATAGTCACACACAAACTATGTATTTTGACTTTATTTTTCCATCATGATTGTGTAAATATTTTCTAGAGTTTCTGAAATGGTTTGGTTTCTGATTGATGGCCCACCTCCCGTTTCCTCCAGATCCCTCTGGTGCAGTCTAATCTTTTTTTTGAGTCCATTTTAAGTCAAAACACTTCTTTTTAACCTCTGTGGTGGCACGTTTCTTCATGGAAACGGCATTTATGTTTCCTGCAATGGTGCTCCATGCCGACTCTTTTTGGATGGCCTGATGACCGGTGGATACACGTGAAAATAAGGTGGTCTTGTGTTCGGTCACTCCTTGTAAAAGCACCTCTATTTCAGTAGAATTGAAGTTTTTCTTTCGTTTGTTGTCCAGCTGCTCCTCAGTCTTGCCCTTGCGCGTTGCCATCTCCGCCTCCAGCTGCCCGTTGCGCACGGCACATTTTTTACCTTATATAGGAAATAATAGGCGGTGACCTATGCAAATTAGGCCTAACATGCACGGGCATCGCAGTTGGAATTCATCAACCTAAGAACACCGTTGCGAACGATTATCCCTGCTTAAGAACGTGTCGTGAACGTGGCAGTTTCCAACCCACGCCTTCTTAAGTACACTTCTTAAGAAGACTTTTAAGAAGATGTTCGTGAATGAGGCCCAATGTGCGTCAGGGAGCTCATGCTAGCAGAATGCGTGCTACGAATTCATTAAAGCACAGTTACTGCATGTGTTTGGAGGGTGTGAGGATTCAAATCAATAAATGTGCACAAGCAACAATTCTCATATTTGTCCCTGATCACAACCATGCATGTCAATACAGTCAAAACATTGACTGTATGTACTAAAAAAAAGCACTGGAATTAATAATACAGGAAGACCTCCCACCACGCCTCTTTTTATAAGCCCCCCCAGACCACTGAGTTACTGCCCATCCAGTGTCCCCATGCATCATGTAGTTAACTACCTCACCCAGTCTATAAAACCACCCTTTAGGAGCAATTGGTGGATTTATATTACAGAGCATTAAAGCATTGTCATCATTTTGGGGGCTTTGTGGTAGCGTCCTAAATGGCGGTTTTTAGGGTCCAGTCGTGCAATCAAGTGACATGAGTGGGTGATGCGGATCTCCTCCCTCCCACCACAGTTTGTCATTAAATTTGTGTTTTGTTGTTTTTACGTTTTAGCTGGTAAAAGACTATGAACTTGATTCCTATCAGCGGATAGTTTGGATTTTTTCACATGAAGTTGAATGATGTCCCCATCAGCAGTGTCGTGCATCACCAGTGACTTTTCCCCCGCTTCGTCCATCGAGCCAAGTTCTGGTGGGTTTTCGTTGCAGAGGAAAGTTGTTCCGGCGAGTTGCCGGGGTCTCTTAAGTTAAGCGTTTTGCTTCTCAAAACAATATGCGTTCAAAAGAGTAATGGAGTAATCAAGCATTTAGATCAACAATACTATTTGCCCTAATGGCTGGACAGGACAAAAAAAACAAAAAACAAGAGTAATACATTTGCATCACAAAACCATTGCCCACAAAAAAGTCAGACCTCTCAATCACACTGGCGTTATTTACTCTCCGTTCGTATCACTGCACACTGCCCCTTGTCCATTGTTGTGACGCAAGAGAGTTAGCATGTACTGTAGGTAGATGTAGTTAGATATATAGACCAGTTACATTTTTACATGTTTCAATAAAAAAAGACAAAATGTCTGCTTTTGATGGCACTTGTTACAAAGATATAAAGTGAAGACTTACGATAACAACGACAACGATTAGGGGGGTATTCTGCGAAGCGAGGTTGGTGGGTTAGCAAGCTGTGTTGAGTGGAAAGCCGGACTTTCCTGTTGCACGAAGGCAGCTGTCTTTTGAAGCAGCTGTACCACCATGGTAACGTAAGCTAAACTCATAACCTGGTCGGAACCAGGTTATGTCCAGGCTTTCAGCTTAAAATCATCCATGAAAGTGCCACTTTCGCTGTTTAACTAATTCGGAGATGGCGCCACCATTTATTGAGAGCTTACGAAGCCCCCGAGGGGACCTGGAAAACATAAAGAGCATTCTGTGATGATATTATGCATCTATAAGCGAGATAGATTTTCAGCCGAGGGAATACGCTAGATATGCTGACTTTTTGAGGCGAGCACCAAGGATAAAATGCAATATGATATATTAATAATTAGGTCATGTTAGCAGACGTATTTGTCACAGCAGTCCTTGCCTGAGTACTCAGCTTCTTTTATTACAATATTTGCTGGAGGAATAAACACTCTGAGGCATCAATCAACTGAAAGAAAGCGCTTGTTTATTCTAACAAAGAAAAAAAAATTTCAAAGAAAAAAATTTAAAAGGTTGCCACAAAACACGTCAACACTGCCATCTAGCGGTCACCACGAGATACAGCATTGGAAATTATTTCAAAGATGAAGAAAGACAGTTGTTGCTCCAATGTATTTATTTTTGAAATGGATAAGTGTGAATATGTCAAAGTTGTGCAATGTTGAGCGTTGATAAATGAGAAGACTAGTAGGGTATAGTTAGTGTAATAATCAGTGTTAACTTGCTGGCATGCCAGTGGTCCTCCCTCGCTCTTTTGGCGGCGACGGTGTTGCATTTAGCAGTCATAATCTTTTGGGAACTCCTCACAATGGTCCATAATAATTACTTGCGCATCTTGTGTAGAAAATACACCGGCTGGGATCGCTTCACTTCTCAGCGGAAGTAGAAGAATATGATGTCAAACGCCCCCTTTCGGCACAAAACCGAAAAACCGGACTTGACAAAGTAAGTTGATACCGTCGTAGGACCAATTAAGTCTGATTGCGGATTTTAGGTTCTCTTCAGCTGCATCTTGTTCGCAAATCCTGGCTGAGTTGAGCCACATTTGCAGAATACCCCCAATATCTTTGTAGTCATGGTTTACATTTTGCAGCAATGAAAAAAAAAAAGATCTCATGCCCTACGAATCGATAGTGCAAAATTTCAATGAAATAGATCCCTAATTCATTTAATTTTCCCCAGCCCTACTGCCTGCATTATATTAGTGAAAAATAAATGAGAATATCGGCATCAATAGGACAATTTTTGGCGGATTACTGATTACTCTCTTACAACAGTCTCTTTTATTGCAATGTTGATGTGAAATTGGAGGAGAACATCAGTGCCAAGCTAGCACGAGGGTTTGGAGGGGTAGCCGTGTGTCAAATACAGATATTTTTTTATGGGCGTATCAGTTAATCTCAGATTTTCGCCATTTCCTAGTAGCCTCCTGCAGAAAGAGGGGGGATCTACTGTGTTTGCTGTGGGGACTATATGGTTCTATTGTTCTTGATATGCTGTTTCTTCACAGTAAAGTTAATTCAAGCCAACCGGCTGAGTTAAAAGGGTTCCATAGTACCAACGTAGACACCTTATGAGTTCAGCATGAGTCTGCGTGTGGCTTGACCTTCCACAGAAGGTTAAGATCGATGGAAGCCCGCGCAACGTGATGTCGCACCTTCACGGGGTGTTTTGCTTGTCTCAAGTCTTCTTTGTAGGGGTATCGGTTTTCCCTCTCAAGTGTGTGAGTGTTGTTAGGTGGATTACTCTGAACGCCCAGTGCGAGTCCGTGTTTGTTTTGGGGCTCAAAGTGCCACTTGGAGAAAGATTAGGTTTTTCGTGAAAACACTTCACGTGGATAATGGGACTCAACAACGGCAAAACCCACAACTGTCACTCATTCGAAGGAATGAGCTGACAAAACCTTTTAAGATAGCAATATTTGTCTATGAAAAATCACATGAACCGGTGATTCAATCGTGCAGACTCGTGTGTAAACATTGATTAATTTTCATGCGTTTCCATGTCTAATAAATTGCAAAACACCCTTGCAGGACATTGGAATGGTGTACTGAAAGTGAGCTATGACCTTACGGGTGATGGACTATAGCTGCAATTAGTTGCTATTGTCGTCCGGAAGTAACAATTTTCTGGAAACCAACTGATAGAGCAAGGGTCCTCAATAGGTGGACTTGTGTACAGATCCAGATGCCGACATTTTTCTATGATAGGGGCGTCCAAAGTCCAAAAAAGGGGTTGACTTACATTAGGGTCAATTGTCATGGAAATGTCATTTAACTGCAGCCAAGCTTTGATGAGAACAACCCAGGAAAGGGCAGCACAGTCGTCCCTCGCAATATCGCAGTTCGATTATTGCTCCCTCACTATATGGCGGTTTTTAATGAATGATTGTTAATAAATAATGATCACTGTTTCGTGGTAGACTACAGTGTATTATTAGTCAAAACATATTGAAATACAAGTGATACGTAGTATTGTGGTCACTAGGCAGCAGTAATGACACAAAACACTGAGACATTACCTTACATGACCTTAACACATGGCATGTCCGACATGATAGAGTGAAAAAAAGTTATCCTCCCATTCCGTGTGGCGATGTTTTTGGCTTCTTAAGTTTAGAAGAAATAAATTTGAGGCTAACTGGTTCGCTCGCTAGCTCGCTATCCCACTAGCAGCCTTCTAGAGCTGAGCAATGTGTCGTAAACAAAGACTAATAGGAGTGTAAAGGTGGCTATACGGAGGGGACTGGGACTGACATGCACATGTTTGTCAAATGTGAGCAAGATTGGTTGAAAAACCTGGCGTCTTTGCAGGGGCACATGAGTCATTGACCATTTGTCTCATGATACTATCCATACGGGCCTTCACAAATGTCATTTATTAGGGGACCTTAACTAATATTTTCACACGACTGTAAGTGGTCTTACCCAACAATTGAATAACATGTTTATGTATTGCCGGCAGTCAAGCATACTAAAGGTGGTAAAATAAACCAGGTGGACGTCTTGTTTACAGCCAGCCATCCACCAACTGTCAGACATGCTTATTGATTGTAGCTGGACGGAGGGGGCCCACTGTCGCCATACTTCTACACCTTCTACATGTGTTTTTACAACAAGCGGCTGATGTATTCCAGTCGCACTGACAGACCTGAAGCAACCACTTCAAGTTTCAGTTCCTCCGCATTGGGTGTCGCCTTCAAGTTCCATTTAACTGGCACGCATCAGACATGAAAACTCACATTTACTTGAGATTCGAGCCTGAACTGGGTCAACTTTTAAATCAGCCAAGACAGACTGAGGTTGTTTAAAGGGCCGTTTCCTCGCATTCATGCCCTTTATCCTGACCTCTTGCGACCTCTATAAACACAAAGAAACTCTCCGAAGAATGGAAGTGCAAAGACATTATGTTTTTTAACTGTCGAGCTTACAGGGAAAACCCAAAGCAATTAAACCTCAGCAAATGAATACAATCATCCCTCGCCACTTCGCTCTTCGAATTGTTCTTTTTTTAAAATATATTAATGAATAAATCATGCTGTTTTCTGGTTGAATACAGCGTATTATTAGTAAAAAATATATGCATATTTAAGCAAATGTTACTTTTTTTGCCTAAATTAAGGATTTTCAAGCATAAAAGTGGTTAAACTAAAAAAGCACTCGGAGAGCGCAGACCTCCGCCAGGCGTCAGAGTTCCCCCCATATTGTGATTTATACCATAAATATTAGTCCTACATTTATTGTATCTCCATATTTACATTCCTTGGCCATGAAAACATACCATGAGCAATTGGATTCATAATGATATCAACAGTTATTCACAAAAATTGCATTTTCCGTAATGGCGGTTTCTTCTGGATCTAGCTGCTTAGCTTATGAAGATACAACAATGTTGCATTTTTATAGCTTCATTTGTTGTCTTCCTATGATGAAAATTCCAAAGGTCCCCTATTTTTTTCATATTCTGGATCATAGTATCCGGAATTATTCCATTACCTGGATCAGTCTTTGATATTTTGTAGAACCTGTTGGAAACTTGTCCTGTATTTTTTTTTTCCAAGTGCTCTGACCATTTTTTGTGGAGTTATGTGCACAAATGTCGAAATTTTGCAATGTTAAAGAATCCTTTCAAAAATTCCTGCATCCAGACGGTGATCCGGATCACCCCCAAAATTTTAATCGGTTCTTCCCTATCCCATTTCCGGCAACTCCGGAAAATGTAATCCATATCCATTCTGAACGTTTCAAGTTATTTTGAACACAAACAGATAAACACAGGCAAAAACATAACCTCCTTGGCGGAGGTAATAAAGTAAAATACAAATATAAGGCATTCAAAAGATGCATCCAGAAGCGATGATGAAATGTAATATTGTACACCGGTCAAAATTTATTAAAGGTTATTGTCTCCTTGGGAAAACTCGTTCCATTTTATTGTCTGGCTTAATAATAGAAATGAAATGTTTCCACGTACCCACCGCAATTTGCTCATACCCTGGTTGGTAGTCACTGCCCTAGGGAACACATTTATCGTAACACACACGACAAGTTAATTTATGTCTTAAATTAGGGTATTTACTCTTATTTTGTCCACTATATTGGGTAATACAAGTGTAACGGTGACTATAGGGGTGTTATTTCATGTCTAGAGGGCTTTAATAATGTTAAAAACTGTATTTAGAAGGTCGTGAATAGGTTTTCTATTCTGTAACTATGAAAATATTCCATTTATAAATAAGGAATCCTGCTTCGTGGAAATTCACTTGTCACGGTCGGGTCTGGAACCAATTAAACGGTACAAACAAGGAATTACTGTAGTGGGTTTAGTCACACAGCAACTCATTTTGTCTGCTCACGGTGGCCGTTAACAAGGTCAGACTATTGACATAAGTGTCAGCAGACAGCCAGTAGATGTGTTTGTGATCTAAGCGGCACATTCACATGTACAGTATCACATGAAGCCCCGCTTGGCATCACATGACCAAAAATCAATATTAAACGCCTGTAATGACACTTCACTTTGCAGGAGCTCGGGAGTTTAAAGCCTGTAAAAGCACCTGAGTGACTAAACATTGATGCCTGTTTGTGGTTTAAAAAAAAAAAAAAAGGTGATATAGCTGCCGGAAATGTGAGGTGAGGTAGTGTTCACCCTGCATCCGGTGAAATGTCAAATATTTCCAACCAAAGATGTTCCATTTCCCCTGCCAACTTTAAGAAAGATTGCAGAACGTAAATGATCCAAATCACCTTCATTTATATAACAACGACATACAGTTTTAAAGTTCCCCTCTTATGGAAAAGGGCCTTTTTAAAAGATGTTCTAACAGGAGTGGATCTCTAACAGGCTTGTGCAAAATTCCGAATTCGAAATTTCAATTCAATTAATTTAAGAAAGAACACGAAAAACAGAATTTGTCACGTTGAACAAATGGGTTTTTGCTTAAATATTAAAAATACTTTACAGACACTCAAATTAAACACAAATTCTTTCCATTTAGAAAACTTGGATCAAGTAAAGCATTCTGGGAATGAAGTATTTTCCGACCATTTTCCATCATTTGAACGTTAGAAAACATTAAATTAAATGATCTTTTTTTATAGAAGATTCTTCTGTTCTTAATTGAAACACATTTGCTGTAATTGAAATATAATGCTTCGACGAGGTTCATAGTAATAATATTTACATGAAAAATGCAAAACGGAATATATTGAATATGATTCAAGAATGCACCAAAATTATGAAGTGCAATTTCACGGAATTTTCTACTTCCTCCCATTTCAATTTGAATTGCAAGTCTACTTCCTGTTTGCAACCTTAATTCAAATTATTTTTTCTTTATGACTTTTCTCAATCATGTGAAAAAGAAAAAGATAAAGCCTACTATCTGTCAATCGGCTGCGGAAGCTGCGAGTTTGATCATTTTTGTGACTGTAATGTTAAGCGGGCGTACGCGTTGCCATACACACGAGATCTGCGATTTTGGGGAAATTTGTTGTGCCGTGGCCAGCACGTAGAGGAAGTAGGGTATCGGAGGGGCTGCAAGTGTGTCGTACTTATGGAGTAAGTGATTTGTAGCGTGCGACTTGGGCGCGCTAGGTGCGCTTCATGTAAGGCTGTCGTACGTTTCACTCACTGGGGACGTACGTGCACGGGTATCGTACGCGGGCATCGTACGCGGGCATCGTACGCGGGCATCGTACGCGGGCATCGTACGCGGGCGTACTGGCTTCCTACGGCACCGACTGCTATCCTGACTGGGAGAACCAGAGTGCACAGCGGGAAGAGCCGCCTGCCGTGGCCGCGTAAGGTGCATTCATGTCGGATACATTATGTGAGCAGCCGCTGTGCATCCACGGAAGGTGGGAGAACCAGAGTGTACAGCTCCAGGAGTCACCTGCCACAGGAGGAGCCGCTGCCGTGGCCGGGCAATGTATACAATGTACTTTTAAACTTGCAAGACACACAAGGGTCACGCACTCCTCCTCTGCCTTGCCCTTGCGACCTGGCTGCATGCAAGGTTTTCCTACGTGCACACAGAAAATAATTAGCATTCCAGTATTCTCTTATTGGGTGATACAAGTGTAAAGGTGACTATAGGGGTGTTAGTTCATGTCTAGCGGCCTCTAATAATGTTAAAACCCGTATTTAGAAGGTCATAAACAGATTTTCTGTGCTCTAACTACAAAAATATTGAAATTACTGTGGCGCCAGTGGCTCAGGAGGTAGAGCAGGAACCAGAAGGTTGGCAGTTCGAAGTCCACACCGTCACTGTTGTGTCCCTGGGCAAGACACTTCACCCACCTCGCCTCCATTGCTGCCCACACTGGTGTATGAATGCAAATGAATGTTTAGTGGTGGTAGAAGAGGCCGTAGGCGCGAACTGGCAGCCACGTTTCCGTCAGACTACCCCAGGGCAGCTGTAGACACAGATGTAGTTTACCACCACCAGTGTGTGACCGAGGAATAATGGGTTCACTTCATTGTGAAGCGCTTTGGGTGCCTTGAAAAGCGCTATAAAATCTAATCTGTTATTATTAATGAATAAGGAAACCTACTTCACGGAAATTCACTCATCACGGTCAGGTCTGGAAACAACCATGATAAACGAGGGATTACTGTACTGGTATTATTAGCATGTCATATGTTTCAAATAAAGAAATTTAAGAGCTTTTTTGAATCGGTGCCAGTAAGCATCTCCTTGATCTAAGAAGAGGATGGGGGCCTCCTTAATCCTGAAAATGTCGTAGTTCACGTCCCAGCCTGACCTGCATCATAAATTCAATGAGGCCTTTAAAGTCTCTTGAAAAAAACAGCAATAACTCTGGTTGTGTTTCGTAGCACTGGTTCAGAAAACTACACGGGGAAGACAAATTCCCAAATCTGAGACGTGAGCCATCACAGGAAACAAGCATCCCGTTCCACTGAGGATTTGAAATCATTTTTGCTTTCACCTTTTCCCTCCATCTCTGTAGCACAATCTCGGCAACCTTTCGCTTACATGCTGGACGCAAAAACAAGCCAGCTGAGCTTTAACCGTGACTGCTTCACCACTGTAAAGACACAATTTTACAAATTTGGAAAAATGCTTCTGCCGTAAAGGCTGTAATTACAGTCAGGGTGTTTATTTACCTAAACCGCAAAAAGAACGGTGCGTTAAATGGAAGCAGACCAATATTTCAGACTGTTGATTTTCATATGTAAAAACTAATTTGGAGTGCAGGAGAAAGTGGACAGGACCAAATGCTCGTTTAGTTACAAGAATATCGCACAACACAGCTGCAACAGAACCAATGTTGTAATAGCCGGATGGAGAAACTGCTCAGCCAGCATGAATACCGCTGACGAGCTCGGCAAATGTAACACGCGTGAGCGTCGCACCAACAACTGAGTAGCACGACCAACATTTTAAAGCGCATGCAGAGGTAGATGAAGAAAAGCTACAAAACTTAACCCATATAGTTAAAAATAATTTCATTAAAAGTAAGATTACCTATGGCACTGTGTAGAGCAGGGGTCTCAAACTCAATTTACCTGGGGGGTTTGAAAAAAAACGGAGAGAAAAGTTCGCCAGATAGCTGGTTAATATTTAAAAGTTGGTGTCTGTTGTATGTGACCAGCGGAGAGGCATTTGAAGTTAAATAAAAGTGTAAAAAAATAAATAAATAAAACACACACACGCACAAGAGAGCGTGTCACTGCGCAATCCGTCCCGGTAACACAGTCGGTTCTATGCATGTCTACATGTTCCATATTAAGTTTTTTTTCACCACTGAAAAAAATACACTCAAAAGCATTTGCTAGGAAGATATGTTTGGATGGACGCTATTTCTCTGTTTAGAACAAAATAACTCTAGCTGAATCCTCTACATTAATCCAGCATTGCACTCTGCTTTTGGTTGTTTACGATCAAATATCACCGCATTTTACGTTTGTTTTTTACGTAACCGGATATGACGTTTACGTCTGCGCTACGTGCTTTGCGTAAAATTTTACGTAGCTCCGTCTTGGTGGATGCCATAAGACATGCTAATGAACTTTTTAAAATAATAATCACTAATAAAACAACCCCCCGATATATTACACACATGAAGTATGGTTATTGACCGTTTATGTTCATACGTTTAAAAAATAATAACTACCACACCACGTGACATCGCAGAAGCGCTATCGTAAACATTTGGAGGAAGTGACGCAGGTCTTGCGCATGCGTAGAACCAATTGCGTTTCCCGGACGGATTGCGCAGTGACGGAGCGAGTGGCCGGGGCGCTATCTTGCTCACAATACCGGTATAAGTCATTTTCTTATCACTGGAAGAATATATAGCGGTATTCGGTATATATAAAAATTATCGCACAAACCTACTGACCACGCGCGAGACTTCAAAAGCAACTACTGCCATCTTGTAAATCCAACACCAGGATGTCGCCTACACCAATTTTTTGGACGTGCTCACAGCCACTCGGGGACATGTTTGATCAGTATCTGTTAATTGCAAAGTATTCCAGTCCTCTTTTATTTATTCTTTGAGGCCTGGTGACGACATTCCAACAACATTTCCAACCAAATTTCTATTTTGAATTTGATATCTGCTTTGACGAAAGGCAGTTTGACACACGGTGCTGCTTTTAGGACCTTGAGGATGTTTTGCTTGTTTTAACCAAGTTACACGATTGTTACGCTGACCGCCGTGTGTCAGCACAGCCACTAATCCATCCTGAAAAGCCAAATAAAGAGTCCCATCGGGGAGGGGGGGACAACTGCCGTCAGCCAATTACAGGATAGAAGCGAACTGAATGCAACTCAAAAAAAAAAAAGAAGTTTGTAGTAGCTTTACAAGTGACATCCATGAATGAAACTCATCCGTGGTTATGTCTGTGGCGTGTCCTCCGTGGGCTCCAACACGGACCGATTGAAACCAGATGCCTCCGTCTCCCTCCTTTTTTTGGGGGGGGGCAAACTCAAACCACCTGTAACACCCCCCCTCCCCAATCTCCGTTAGGAATTTACAGAGATTAAATGCTTGCCACTACAATAACCGTATGCCGCGGCCCTCTGGAGGCCTGGCGTTGCTGCAACAGGAATAAAACCAGGCGAGCTCACACTGGAGTTGGACTTAGCGGGTTAAGTGCAAACAGATTCATTCAAAATCGGAATGAAGGCGCACAGGCAGGACCGAGGTCACTCTTCACGGAGCTAAGAGGGTGATGATGGGTGAAGTAATGATCTGCTTCGTGCGCTTCTGGTGGGATTATGAGAGAGTTCACACCACTGACGGAAATCCCCAACACACGTCTGTCTGAATCCGGCTGCTCTGTACCACTAATAATCATTCATTCCTCGATATGTCTGTCTGTCTAGCTCAACCCAATCAGTCGAGGCAGAAGGCCACCCCAGGAATATCGGTTCAATACAAGTTTGCTTCCTGAGAGGGAGGGTTTTTTCCTCGCCACCGTCATCAAAGTGCTTGCTCATGTTGGTTTTCTTTGATGTATTGTATGAGGATGGTGTTTCTATATCTCCTCCATATGTAACGCGCCTCTAGGGGGGCATATTTGCACGGCATCTTGGGACTGCTATGATACAGTATCATAGCAGTGATTTGCTGCTCGACGCTATAAGTCCTCAATCCACGCGGTCTTTGGAATTTTGGCATTCATGTGTAAT
The DNA here is from genome assembly GCF_027744805.1 of Dunckerocampus dactyliophorus. Lineage (NCBI taxonomy): Eukaryota > Metazoa > Chordata > Actinopteri > Syngnathiformes > Syngnathidae > Dunckerocampus > Dunckerocampus dactyliophorus. Next base: position 18,541,115 of record NC_072835.1, on the reverse strand, counting down.
ATTTACAGTGCTGTTTCTCTTCATACATGCAACGTGTGTTGTCAGACAAGTCGTACAGTGGGGGAAAAAAATGCAACGACAAAAAGCTTTCAAGAATGAAGTATTATTTTCACAACACAAAAGTGAAGTGTTGTAAGACATCGAGAATAATGTCATATTTTCGTGAGGAAAAAAATGCATTTGAAGAGTATCTAAAAATTATTGAATGTATTTATTTTATTATTGTATTTTTAAATATATTTTTGTGACCCTCCCTCCAAACAAATTGAAGAAAAAAAATGCAAGTTTACAAGAATAACCAACAAAAATAATCCCCCCCCAAAAAATTTTTTTTTTAAAATTTTGTGGGGTTTTTTTAATGGAAAAAAGGCATGCTTACAAGAATAACATCATAATTTTTTGCTGAAAAAATTTCATTTTTTGGAGAAAAAAGTTCATGAAAAAAAGGGAGGTTACAAGAATAACCTGAAATTATTTTTGAAATTATATATATATATAATTTTTTTTTTAAGGACAAAAAAGTTTTATTTTTTTTCAAGGAAAAAAAGGTATGCTTATGGGAATAACGTCAATTTTTTGGGAGAAAAAAATTGCATTTTTTCCAAGACAAAAACTGTATGCTTACAAGAATAACGTAAAATTATTGGTAGGGAAAAAAAAATTTGCTGGACAAAAAAGTTTAGCACAAGAGTAATGTCAATTTTTTTCAAGAAAAGAAAGCATACTTACAAGAATAACAACATTTTTGCAAAAAAAAAATAGCAATCTTTGGAGAAAAGAGTTGCATATTTTCATGGGAAAAAGAGGTATGCTTACGTCAAACGTCAAATTATTTGGAGAAAAAAATTGCATTTTTTTAAAAGAAAAAAAATTACTTTTTTTCTGAGAATAAAGTTGTACTTTCTCAAAAAACTCCCACTTGAAAATAAAGTTGGATTTTCTCAACAAAAGTAAAAAAAAACTTGAAGTTACAGAATAGTTGTATTTTTTTTTTTTTAGGAATAAAGTCAACATCTTGAGAATAATGTTGCATTTTCTTTTTAGAAAAAATTGTTTTTTTCAAGAAAAAGTTGTGATATCATGAAAATAAAATCTAAATAAAATAAAATCAATAAAATAAATCTTACAAGTGAAAATGAAGGCAGAATATGAGAATATTTTTTTTGTGAGAAAATACAAAATTCTGGCACGGGGGGGGTGACGTGGCTTGTTATATTCAAAAAGCGGCCTTAATTTGATGCAACGTGACAAAATTCAATCTAAGGGCAAAATCTGCGGACACGTCGTGTCTCTCTGAGAAACACCCGAGTGAGTCAGATGTGACACCGCAGAAATGTTCGCATGGAAACGACAAAAAACACACTTTTCCAAGAGGTTTTGACACAGGCATGTAAACACTGTGTGGTAATGCATTCACTGTCCTGACTATAAAAGCACATTTCCACCTCGTAGTCCAGTGATTACACCACTCACATTCGACTCACATATAATGAAACGTGGATTTACTTTAGAGTAGTCAATGTACAGCTTGAACAACGTTCTTTCCCTCTGGAAACTGGCCCACATGGCAGTTTCCCAACATGATAAGGAGAGGAAACACACTTCCAAGACGACAAGTGCCTTGTTGAGGAAGCTGAAGGTGATGGAGTGTCCAAGTATCCTCCACACCTGAACCCAACTGAGCACCTGTGGGGCATCTCCAAGCAGAAGGAAGGAAGGAAGGAGTGCAAGGTGTCTAGCATGCACAACCTGTCTAGGTCTGGTGTGTTCGTCTTCTTTCCATTCCGCTGTGTCTTACGCCAATCTTTTGGTACTCCCTCATAGCGGTTGGTACCCCATTGTCACCTGATTTACAGTGGTTCATGGAATATGCAGTACAGTGTTCCCTCGTTTATCACGGGGGATAGGTTCCCAAATAGCCCGCAATAAGTGAAATCAAAAAGTAGCCAACTTTTTTTTTATTTTTTTTTTACAATGATTATATATGTTTTAAGGCTGTAAAACCCCTCACCATGCACTTTATACACTTTTGTCAGACAGGCAATAACATTTTCTCACATTTCTGTCTTTTTTAAACACTCTCAAGAAAGTTCAAGCCTTCGTTTGAATTTGAATGATCAACCTACAGGTCGGACACAAGAAGTCACTCACGCATATTTCACTCCTGTGACCGCGCCTTTTCGTCCTGGCGCTGTACCGCTGTACTGTAGCGTTTTTGTATCCTTGTTAAAACATACTGCTGCAGACGAAGCCAAGACTCATTTACAAGCTAGCAAGCTAGCGATGACACAGGAGATATGGCAGGACTGCAACGAAGGAGATTGACTGAAGGTCTACAGCCAATCAGGACTCAGAAAACAATGGGTGGTGCAGACAAACGAGAGAGGAAATAGACAGACACTCAGCTTCCGACATTGCAACAGCTATTTTGGTACTGTGCAATACATTTTGGATTGTGACACCAAAATGCATTTCCCTGCCTGGTTGTCAAAGCAGAGTGTTGGCAGCATCGTGCTGTTGGGGGGCTTTAAGTCAGAAGTCAGCTGAAGAGTCATGGCATGTACCACAGTCAACAAAAAATGGCTTGATCGGGAAAATTGAAGCTTTAGGACTAGCCCAAATCGAATTGAAAACCTATGGGGGTGACCTGAAGGGGGCTTTGCACACAAGATTCCCTTGCAATTTGACAGCTTTGGCGCACCCCTGTGAGGAAATGTGGCAAATATTGTGACATGCTGAAAAAAAACAACAAAAAACACACACAAAATGTGGTCATTTAAGCAAAGGGTGCTTCAACAAAGTTTATCATTTGGGACGTGTACATAAGCGTTCAAGGATACAGTCTTATTTTAGACAAAACTCACATTTTTTGCAAAGAAACAAGTCGTAAGCTAACGAGAATACTGTATTTGCTTTTTAATTCGAGGAAAAAAAACCTCACCTAATGAGAATAAAGTCACATTTTGTCTGGAATAAAGGCACGTTACAAATTGTAAACTCACAACAATAAAGTTGTATTTTCTCAACAAAAAAAAGGAACATTTTTTGAAGAAAAAAAGTGCAAGTTTACGTGAACACCATTTAATATTTTTTGGGGGGCGGGAGCATTTTTTGGAGAAAAATTTTGCAAATTTGTTTTGACACAAAAAAAGTCATCAACTCACAAGAATAAAGTAGGATTTTTTCAGGAAAAAGATAAAACATTTTTGAAAACAAAAAAGTGCACAAAATATAAACAAAATTTTTTTTAATTAAAAAAAATTTTGCTTTTTTTTTACAAAAAAAATAATCAACTCACAAAAATAAAGTTGTATGTTCTCATCAAAATGTAATTTTCAGAGAAAAAAAGCTTAAGCTTACCATAGAATTGCTTACAGAATTGTGCTTATTAAACTTAAACTATTAAAAATTGGAATTATTTTTTGAAAACAGCTATATCTAAATGTAATAAATAAATAATAAAATAAAGAAAGGATAGGATATCAGGATTTTTTTTCTCCAAAATACAGAATATAACTTTTCTGGAATCAAAAATATGCCACTTTGTGTACCAAACACGTCTTTCAAATTGAGGTTTCATTTGTACTGACAGTGCAAAAGAGTGCTATTTTGAATCTTTCTAGACACACTACCTGTTCCCAAGCTGCCAAGGTAACCCCTGTGACAAGACATTGCACCTCTTAAGACACAATAACGTCGTGAGAGTGCAGAAACGATCAGCAGTGTCGTTTCCCTCGGCCTAAACGACTCTATTTAAAGTCAGTTCATATGAACCCTCGTGCCACCTTCACTGACAGCGCGCATGTCTTTAGGAGTCAATTATGCGCAGCCAGATGATCTCAGCGCTGTTGGCTTGTGCGCAAAGACGCGCCTGCAGACTGAATGGAAAAACGTCTCTCTCTGCCTTTACGCCTGTTGCCAGTTATTTCATTCAAATATAATAATCACCACAATGAACTCACCAGCCGCCGTGAGAGAGAAATAATCACTTGAAGCCCCGAACATCTTGGCGCCTCTGTCAGTCAGAGGAGACGGAGGGAAACAGTGTATCAAATATTCCACGGACTTTCTTCTCCTTGTTTTAGGCGTGATGTGGAATCAGTGAATGAGTCGAAAAGCATCCGCGAGGTCTCCTCGTGCCCGCTTCGACCAGAAAACATCCACACTTCTTTAGAGGGTCTGTAAAGTCCGGTGTCTCTCTTCTGTGCTATGATCGCGTAGTGAGTGCTGTGTGCCGCTGCAGGGGCGTGCATGAGGAGGAGCTGTGGGGCAGGACCCTCTCTTCAGTGGGCTTGGTCTGCTAGTGCAGGGGGATTTCTTACCATCAGAAATAAAGAATTTAGAGCAAACATTTCATTTATTTATTTATTTTAGCCAAGAAAGAAGTTGCGCCTGTCTTCACATTATTGTCATTGTCATGTGTATTCCTTATTTTGCAGTGTGGAATGTTAGAAAAGGCTTGATGAAATGGTGTGACTCAAACAGAGAACAATAAACAGACCCATTTACTTCTTTAAGCATCTGGGGTAGAGTTTTATCCACAATGTAGTGGCGGAGAGGCATAAAATAGCGAGGTTCAAGGTGCTCAATTAAGCATAATCTCGACTTTACTTACCACCGACAGAGGCTGGTCATCTTTTCTGTTATAGCTAATGACATCCTTGTCATCCTGTGGAAGTTTCCCGTGTACCGAAAGAGGTGATGATGCAACTCCACACTAATGGATGTCACCTTTAGAGCAGTTTTAAGCCATAAAAACAATCACAAGGTGGCAGAAGTGCATTTAATACGAGCTCGGCATCGATCATTTGCATGTAAAAACACACTCGACAGCAAGGAGGAAGTGGAAGAGCGTGGAGTAAAGTTTGTAGCGTGCAGAAGGTTATGCACGGGAAACGTAAACGAATGTACACGCACACACGTGCGCACGCGTGCACACACATGCACACACACAGTTTAGTTCCAAATGGGAACATTGTAAATAATTCATGGTGTTATATTTGTAAATATAACAATCAATATATCGACATATCAATATATTTGATGTAAAACAATCCCTTGAATGAGTTAACGTGATAACACACGTTGTGTGATCACGTGGGCTGCTGCCTAGACGTGCTGGGGTGGACTGCTTGTATCGAAGTGCCTGTATCGGAGATTTTAGATGCAGATCCAATACTCATTTTTGTCGCTGATACCAGCCTGATAGCCAATGTCAGTATTGGATCAGGACACCCCTAATATTTTCATTATTTCCTCGAAACGAAAATGTTTTGATCTGTGAACCAATGAATTGAATTCCCATTACTTTGTAATGGGGAAATTGCTTCACATAATTGTTTGATGCTTGTTAAACTGGGTGAGTAAGTTAATTAAGAGTTCATGACGGCAACAGTTTAACCCTGAAACACATTGATTCAATTGCCATTATTTCTTATGGCGGCGCCACTGTAGTCACTGAATGCCACACATTGTCAAGTTTCAAGTGCAGCGGTACGCACAGAAACGTGAAGCTGATTCCAGGGACCCCGCCCCCCACTACCACCAGCTGGAGAGGGCTCAAAAAAAAATCCCTGCCACATTCTTATAGGGTGCCAACAGATCCTTTGGCTAACGAGCCAAAATATGAGTGCAGTGTTGGTGTACATAACGCATGTGTCAGTTATCCTATAATGCCCTAAAATAGCTATAATAACGCACGCTTAGCCCAATTTGTAAACCGGCTTCAAATGCAAATCATAGCAATTTTAGCCCTTATGTTATTTCAATTATCTCGATTCGCCACGTATCGATTCCAGCAATCACTGAGCAGTGTTGTCCACGGTTATCCTTGTCTATATCCATGTGTACATATTATGAACGTCTTCGTAAACACACCCTCAAGCAGTTATTGCCGTACATCATACGTGCAGCAACGCAGTGTCATATGTGTGAGGTTCCACAAAAACGTGCATGCCTCCGGAACTGCCAGCAAATGTTTACACAAGTCCTTCCTGTCCTCAGCCCTATAGCAGATATCTCCAACAGGGACTCAGGAAGACTCTGATTAGTTTTTAGTGCATTTCCTCACCCATCTCCACCCTTCTAACCCCCCCAACCCCCAAGGCGGTGCTTAAAAACAACTGCAAAACTAGTGCAAAAACGAGTGCTCCGGTCAAAGAGTATAAAGGATCTTTACCGTTTCTGCAGGAGATCGTTAAAAGCAGCAGAGCGCTTTTGTCACATAGAAGATCTTTAACTAGCATTTGTGCAGGCGGCCCTTAAGACCAGCAGAGTGTTCACATTAGAGGCATCACGAGACGCCCACAAGGCGAGATGATACACGAGATTGCGTCTACGAGAACGAGGCGAGGCAAGATTTTAACATTACTTTTAAGAAGAGTGCAATTTAAAACAAATAGGATAATATATCGCAATCTACTCATTTAATTTTTACTACATTACACTCTTCTGCGCTCTGTGTTTATGCTACCGGCCCCGCCTCCACCCACCAAGACTATGACGGAAAAAAGGGCTCACTCCGTTCATGTCGTTGTTCTTTGGGACAAATGTGCCAAGGCGCTGAAACAAATGCACAGAGTGAACTCTCTTCCCGGCTGTTTGGAAAACAGACAGACACGCACATGGCAATGTAATGAGGCCGGCAAAATTATCAAGTTCATTTTCATTTATTATGTGAATAATTCATTAATTATTATGATTTATTTTCGTCCCAGGCCTAGTGCCAACAAGACATTTTCTTCTGAAGGAGAAATCACATTTTAATCTCACAAGATTGTCACACCCCTAGTTCTTGTCAGAAAGGGAATCTTTGAATAGCGTTTTTACAGTCGATCCTTAAAACAGCAGAGCTCTCCTGTCACATAAAGGATCTTTGACATTTATGCAGTAGGTCCTTTAAAAAAAGCAGAGCACTCTTGTCATGTAGAGCACACGTTTCAAAGGAGGGCCGAGACACTGCAGGTTTTCTCCAGCAGGTGATTTTATTGATGAGCTCCTTCCATCAAATTGAAGGAGGTGTTGATTAGTAGCATCACCTGCTTTAGTGACCGTCTGGAAAGAAAACCTGCAGTGTTTCGTCCCTCCATGACATGAGTTTGGCACCCCTGATATAGAGGATCTTTGCTGGACCCCCTGCACAAAACGCTAGTCAGAGTGCTCCTCTCATAAACAGGATCTTTGACTAGCGTTTCTGCAGTCGGTCTTTAAAAACAGCAGAGTGCGCTTGTCATATAGAGGATCTTTGGCTAGCTTTTGTGCAGTATGTCCTTAAAAACAGTAAAGATCCTCTATATAACAAGAGTGCTCTGCTCTGCTGCAAAGATCCTCTACAGTATATAAGTAGTGTTTTGGCAGTCGGTCCTTAAAAACAGCAGAGTGCTCCAGTCATATAAAGGATCTTTGACTACCGTTTCAGCAGTCGGGTTTTTAAAACAGCAGAGCAGGCTTGTCATATAGAGGACCTTTGACTCACATTTGTGCAGTAGGTCCTTAAAAACAACAAAGATCCACAAGAGTGGTCTGCTGTTCTTAAGGACTGGGTGCAAAAATGCTAGTCAAAGATCCTCTACATGACAATCATGCAGAATGCCCTTTCATATAGAGGATCTTTGACTAGCTTTTGTGCGTTATGTCCTTAAAAACAGTAAAGATCCTCTATATAAGAAGCGTGCTCTGCTCTGCTGCAAAGATCCTTTATATGAGTAGTGTTTTGGCAGTCGGTCCTTAAAAACAGCAGAGTGCTCCAGTCATATAAAGGATCTTTGATTACCATTTCAGCAATAGGGTTTTTAAAACAGCAGAGCGCGCTTGTCATATAGTAGAAGATCTTTTACTCACATTTGTGCAGTAAGTCCTTAAAAACAACAAAGATCCACAAGAGTAGTCTGCTGTTTTTAAGGGTGTGTAGCATGTTGTCATCACACGGTTTCCTTCACTTCCTCTGCATCCAACGGCTGACAGGAAGAGCATTAGTAGAGGACGAGATACAAGGCCCACCAGCTCCCTAATGAGGCCAAGCCATGCTCATCTAATTTAGGCAAGTATGTTCTTAGAATATCCAGAAAACACAATCAGCCGAGCTGCTGTTTCTGCGGCTAACAAAGACAAAATCCCTTTTAGAGAGCCGATTCGTTTTCATAAGGGTCTGACAGGGAATCTTTACTTGCAGATGGCTGTATAAGTCAGTTGTCGTGCTAAGTGACCCTTCCCCTGTGAGAGACGTCTATCTACGGAGAGCATCTGAGGAATTTGTAATGTACACAAAATAATCTTTCATGGCTGTTTATGTCGGTGACAGGTCAGGGTAAACATTCTGTACTGTATATGACGCTGGCAATCGCCCTGCAGCCTAAAAATGGTATGACTGTCAGACTTGAAGATGCAATTCATTCAATAAATGTGGACCTCAATGGCAAATTTAACCCAGCCAGTTAAGAGGAACCACAAGAGGCACATTAGAGATATAGTCAGTGCTCTGCTGATCCAATCATAGACAGTAATTACTGCATAATCAAAAAGGATGCTTCAAGTTTACTGCAGGACACCAGAGTTCTTTTTATATCATATTATAATATTTCTCTTATTTTTGAAAAACCCGATTTGCTGCAGTGTCTACCGGCAGGAATTTAATCGGAAATTGTAATAAAACCACCGATCAGCAAAAATGTTGCCTCGGTTTCGTACACCGCCTCGCTTTTTGTACAGTATTGCAGGTATCAAACGTGTCCATTTGCCCCAAACTCGGGGGCCCGAATAAGCACCCTGACTGCTAAATAACCCGCCACGGGGCCAAAGAAAGTTGCGAGTGCTGCGAATTTGATAAAGGTGAGCAACACTATTAAATTTGATCTGGCCAGGATGCACGGGAAGTCCACATCAACAATACGCTCCATCCATTTGTCATTTATAATTATTTTACATTATTTTTTGCATGTAAAGCTACTAATTACTATCTGTAAAATGTATTTTTTGTTAATTTTGTGGGGGTCTGGAAAGGATTAAGTGGATTTAGATGATTTCCTATGGAGAAAAAAATTGCCTCAGTTTCTGTATGTTTTTTTTTTTAAATGAACTAATATGAAAAGCGAGGTACAGTCTTCCCTCGCCACATCGCGCTTCACATATTGCATCCTCACTCTATCCTGGTTTTAAGTAAATAATTAATTAATAAATGAGTGCTGTTTTGTGCTTGAATGCAGCCTGAAAAATGCATATTGTCCAGTGACAGCAATCTTTTTTTCTTTAACTTGTCCTATCCTGTTAAGGTTCATGTCTATCAAACTCCACTTGCAACAGTTGCAAGCGAAGGCTGAATAACCACAACGACTTCCTACGTCACCACAAAGCTCCACCACCACCCACAAAAACATGGAAATCGCAACAACTACTATATTTGAGTGTCCCTTTAAATACACCTTCAACAGCTGAATGATTGCTGGCAAGGCCTTGTTTCACTGGTGTTACGTCTGATATGACAGAACAGCCTCTTTAAAAGACCACCAACGTTGTCAGAGGCGCTCATGTCCTCATGTCCGTGCTACATGATCGTTGGCGGCGGCTGCGTGGCTTAGCAATGCCACTCGGGTAAAGAACATGAGTCCTCTGTCAACTCGGCGTGAGAGAAAGCAGAGCCTTCCTCGCCGATGAGAACAGCGTTCGCCTATGCTTTTAACGCGAACATTAACCAGACGAAGACACAGCTTCACTTGGCCCCTCATAATCCCTCCTTTTAATCATAGTTCATTCCTAGCCACTGCCAGCCTTTTATCTGTCATTCCGTGTTGTTTTAATGTCATTTCATTTTTGGTTGGCAGTTGGTGGGATTATGCAAAAAGTACAACGCTGATTTCCTTGTAATTTTGCAGAAATGTGACGAAGAAGTCACAGCGTCATAACGGCAACAGCTGTCTGTCTGCTCGTCAACAGACATGAAAAAGGAAGCTCTAAAAATGTGGATACAAACCCAAACATGACACACATTATTGTCACTTTAGTTAACAGTCTGGTCCTGGTGGAGGAGTAGTATTATGATCATTGTAGCACGGCGAAGATGACAAATCTAATCTGGTCTCGGTGGACTCTCGGTGTGACACTTAAAGGGCATGCAAGTGTCCTGATGTGTGTGTGTTTGTCGCACTTACTGTAAATGTTTCACATCAGGAAACAAATTTAAATATCAGTCAATGACAACACAAGTGAACACAAAATGCAGTTTTTATTTTACTTTATTATTAAGGGAGAAAAAAATTCAAACCTACATGGCCCTGTGTGAAAGAGTGATTGCCCCCCCCGTTAAAACAATTTAACTGAGATTAATTCCTCCACAGCGCTGTAGGAGACTCACTGCAAGCTATCGCAAACGCTTGATTGCAGTTGTTGCTGCTAAGGGTGGCCCAACCGGTTATTAGCTTTAGGGGGAAATCACTTTTTCACACAGGGCCATGTAGGTTTGGACTTATTTTGGATTTATTTACTTTAACTTTGGCATCTGTCAGCATTCCTACGCAATTGTTGTTGTTTGCGAAGCACTTTAAATTACTCGGTGTAAGGATTGTACTCTCTAAAAAGACCTGCTTTACAATCCATAATCCCTTACATCTTAATTCCCAGACTGGAAACGTGTGTAAATTAGCCGTCCCTCTTTAAAGTCCACCTCAAATCCCCCTCAGGGCCACCAACAACAACAATCCAACATATGTGCATCAATTAGCGGGCTCTATATACCCTCTCTGTCTTGCTGGCAGGACGTGGAGCTTCAGTTGACTTCACTCTCCGACCGGCGATGGGGCTTGACCCTTTGACTCTGTCAACACCAACGTAGGGCTTTGGTTACATCCTGGACACTGACGCATGGGGCATGCACAACCACTTCCTATTAAGTTGTCTCAAGTCAGTATAGACAAGTGTAACTCCTTTTGTTTTAGCATATCTGCATAGCGGCAAAGTTGCATCCTTTCATTTTTTAGTCTGTGGTCCTCGCTGGAAAAGGTTTGGACACCCCTGGTTGAAAGGGTTGCGGGGCATAGAAAACGGTACCCGAAGGTTAAGTTACCACTTCTTGTGGCTTTAGAGCAGGACAAATGATCTCACACATTTTCCAACATTTTGGGGCTGAACTAATTTCCTCTCAAAGCTGGAATGATTCACGTTTCTGTTATTTTTTATTGAACCTTCCAAACAACCTCTGACATGTGTTTTAAATTTAGCGCTAACACAACATGAGAGGTGTCCGGGCGGGCCCTGCTAATATCATAGCCTGCCAAATTGTGTGTGAAAGTGTCCGTATTAGAAGCAGTGTAGGGTGTGAAGTGTTACAAAAATAACACAATTACAGTAACTGTCTCAATTTGCTTGATTGCAGTAACGTAAGGCAGGGGTTTTCAAAGGCGCCAGAAGACTTCACGGGATGTGCGGCAACTTGAGAAAAGTAAAGAAAAAGATACTTTTCAAAACTGCGAAGCTAATTTCAGTGACGCCAAAGGCAAAATAAATAGATTTTCTGTTCATACGGTAACAGTAAACGAGAGTCTCAGGTGAATAAGGTACTTTAAACTCCTGATGTAAGGCATTACTAATCAAATTTCCGTAATATTATCGCTCAATCTCAACAATTTTGAACCTTGCTGTGACCAGATTCAGTCCACTTTTTGCGACCAACAAAAAGCGTCCTACTGTTGCGATCCCAAGCATGTATTACAGTGTTCCCTGGCTACATTGCGGTTCACCTTTCGCAGATTCGCTGTTTTGCGGATTTTTTAAAGTGTAATTTTGTATATAATTTTTTTAAGAGCGTATGAACGCGCATTGTGTTCTACGTCCTTGTGGTGTGTTAGAGCAATGTAACTGTGCTCTGCTGTATGTGTGTGTTATTGTATTTACTTCTGCTGCCAGTAGAGGGTGTTTACGTGCCTGGAGGAACATATTAGGAACCCATAGTAGATAATAGCTGGCTAAATATAGAGCCACAACAGTCCTTATTCGCTAAGGGAGAGCCATTGTGTGGAGAGCCATAGGCCATTGTCAATCAATCTCCTTTGTGCTGTCGCTAGCAAACTGGCTTGCTAACCCCGAATAAGCAATAGAAGAAGCAGAAGCAGCTAACCGTCTAAATCAATCTTCAGTTCGAGGAGTAGGATGAGTAGGGGCATGACGGCAGGAGCGATATGTTTTAACAAGGATACAAAAACGCTACAGCTGAACGGCGCCAGGATGAAGCACGGTCAGAGGACTGAATACGCCTGAGTCACTTAATAATCTATTGTGTCCAACCAAGTAGATCGATCATTACAATTCAAACAAAATTTGAACTTCAGGAGTGTTTAAAATGTGAGAAAATGTGAATGCCTGTCTGAGAAAGTGTATAAAGTGCATTGTGAGGGGTTTTACAGCCTTAAAACAGCTATAATAACTGTAAACCAATAAAGTAGGCTACTTCGCGGATTTCCCTTATTGCGGGCTGTTTTGGGAACTTATCCCACGCGATAAACGAGGGAACACTGTACTTATACTCCTTTCTACACATTGTTATTGGCTGGCTTTTTAGCAACTAGTGATTCATAATAAGAGGAAATAGTTGTAACATGTGATAACACTTGGCGTCCAAACATGTTAGGCACATAACAACGTGCATATCAATCTTATATGCCGAGTGTTGTTGTTTTACGCAACCCGTACATTACATACATTTTACGTAGTCTTTGCATAAATGGAGCATTTACAAGCATAAGAAATGTCAAAATAAACTAAAATACAAATACAAGGCATTCAGGAGACGCATTCAAAGATGTGTGATAATGTGTCGTATTCTACACTGGTCACTAGGTGTCAGTAATGTTACTTTAATGTATTTCGTGAGACACACAAACACCAGACTTGATTGCCGGAACAATGGGGCTTTTATTGCAGGTTTGAATTATCTCACAAAGGCACAATAACCCCTAACACGAGCTACTGTTGCGGCTGTGACCCACGCCAAGTTAAAACTCAACTCTAAACCCCCAACGTCACTTCCTGTCCGCCACCCACTCAGCTCCCCTGGTACTGTAACACATTTACAGCAACACACACAAGCACGAGTCTTATTTATGACTTACATGGCTTATTTTCTCTTATTATGTCAACTATATTTGGTAATATGAGTGTAAAGGTGATTATGGGGTGTTATTTCATGTATAGATGTCTTTAATAATGTATTTAGAAGGTCGGGTACAAAAATATTCCATTTATAAATTAGGAATCCTACTTCATGGAAATTCGCTTATCACGGTCAGGTCTTGAAAGAATTGACTGCGATAAACGAGGGATTACTGTGTTAAATTAAATGTTAAACATTAAAATAGCACAGTTGTTTTGGTGAAAGTACCTAACGAATAACGCAGAAGTACTCTAACAGTTACAACCCAGAGACAGTAATACTGCACTGTAACGACATGAATAAATGAATACAACAAGTAACTTGCCCAACGCTAATTCCGGGCCAAGGTACTACTGTAAAACTCTATCGCAAAAGGTCAAATTGCTCCATGTTCTAATGTTGTAAATCTCACTTCCTTGCCAAAATTTACAAGGAATAATAAAAAGGGAGTGAATGCACAAAGAAGGAAGTGATTTCACACTGGGTCACTCCCTCGTCCGCAGACGAGACCAAACAAGGTAGAAGTCGATAGCCATTGTGTGGTTACGGTCCTGCAGTACAAGCCTAACAATGGCCGGAACATGATTTGTGTCAAAGATTGTCCAAGAAGCACAGTCAGGGCTTGACTAAGAGGAATCAAGTGAGTCACAAAAGGGAACTGCAGTGAGTTTCACACCGTTTTTGTTCCTTGAAAGCAACACCAACACAGATGGCTCTTCAGGAAGGAGCTGCTATGATGACCTGACACACACACACACACACACACACACACACACTTACATGTTCCCATGTATGGAGAGAAGCATGTGGGCGCACAAACACACTTGTCTTCGACCACGCATGACAACACATTCTTGGCGTGTCACACCAGCATCAGGCCTGGAAGGGATCATATTCCGTAATGTCTTGGCGTGACATCTGGCACGACAACATAGCGGGGGCGGGAATGGGAGCGGCTTACGACGCAGACTGACGAGATGCACGCATCCAGTTGTTCGCCTAACAGCTGAACTTTGAACCATCAAAGATGTTGGGAGATGAAGACGTCGGCTTTGTTAACAACATGGTGCATGGTGGTGACCAAAACCTTTTATTATTATGGGATTTTTAAAAAAATCCAAACCTACGTGGTCCTGTGTGAAAAAGTGATTGCCCCCTAAACCTAATAACTGTTTGGGCCACCCTTAGCAGCAACAACTTCAATCAAGCGCACTCTTCGGGTAATTTTGGTTGGCTGGCCACTCCTGGGATGGTTCACCCCTGTTCCATGTTTTCACCATTTGCGGATCATGGCTTTAGAAAAGCTTTAGAAATGTCTTATAACCTTGTCCAGATTGGTGGATCTCAGTTTTAACAGGGGAGAAATCACTTTTTCACACAGGGCCATGTAGGTTTGGATTTTTTTTTCTACCTTAATAATAAAACGTTTCATTTAAAAACTGCATTTTGTGTTCAGTTGTGTTGTCACTGACTAATATTTCAATTTGTTTGATGATCTGAAACATTTAAGTGTGACAAACGTGAAAAAAAACAAGAAATCAGGAAAGGGGCAAACACCTTTTCACTCCACGGTTTTGTCAGTTATTAAAGATAACCGCCACTTTTCATTCTCGAAAAAAATAGAAACACTCCAAATATTCCACAAAGTCAAATCCAACAATACTCTCGCTCATGCACACGAGCTACATACTGTGCAGTACGCAACATATACTGTATGTAATGTAATCACTCCTCCCGCCATTACTTAGTGATAACCACCACCTTACATCATAAGAAAGACTCCAAATAGTCCATAAAGTAAAATCCAACAATATGATCACTCATGCAAGAGCATATGCGCCTGCGCTACATACAGTATGGCTTATATAATTACTGCAATTGCTCCTCTCTCCAGTTATGAATGATAACCACCACCTTTCATATTAAAAATAAATATAAAGCCTCCAAATAATCCACCAAATCAAATCCAACAATGCTCCTCCCACCATTTTTTTAGATACCCGCCATCTTGCATATTAAAAAAAGACTCCAAATAATCCGTAAAGTCAAATCCAAGAATACGCTGGCTCATGCATGAGAACGTGCACCTGTACTCCTTACAATATGTGCTAAATAATTTCTGCAGTTGCTCCTCTCTCCAGTTATCACATGAAAGAAATAGACAGGCTCCAAATAATCGACAAAATCAAATGTAACAATACACTTGCTCATGCATGAGCACTTGCACCTGCACTCCATACACAATTATCGCAGTTGCTCCTCTCTCCAGTTATTAATGATAACCGGCACCTTGCATAAAAAGATACATAAGAGTTCAAATAATCCACAAAATGATATCGAACAATAAGAACACATGAGACTGTGCGACTTGAAGCACGATTGCAGAATTAATATGATCTCTCCTCCCGCCTGTTATTAATGATAACAACCACCTTGCACAATAGAAACACTGCAAAAGTAAGCCACAAAAGTTGCAGTCGTAAAGCTTTATATAATAACCTCTGATCTATACAGTCTAATGCAATGCAGTTAGAAGAGAACTAAGTCCATTGTTTTCTACGGGGAAAAGTGGCTTTAAAATCCAAACAATTACAGAGAACTGGTTCGCATTCAGAGCTAATTTTGAACAGCTTTAGTTTGGGTCACTTTGCAAGGTTTCAAGTGGTCTATGCTAAATCAAAACAGCACCAGGTTGGGGTTTGGCTGGGGGTCATATGACCTCCGGCTTGTGTGCGTGTGTGTGTGTGTGTGTGCATTAGCCCCTCAAGTGGTCCCCTTTGGTAACCAGATGGAGATTCAGATCAAAAGGTCTCCATGGTTCCTCATCATGTTCACCTCCACTCAGGTATCGCATGTTGGAACGAGAAGTCATCTGGTCAGAATTATTATCGTTCAAGCTCTCCCTTGATCCTCTTAAGAGAATAACTTTTAAATATTTGTATTTACGTGCTAATGAGATAGCATGAAGCTAACAGGTCCAGCTGCTTTTTTCATTGTCGAGTTCATGGCTTCACTTTCCCCGTGCACACCATTATGTGTTTAAATACATATATACGTATGTGTTGGTGTGTGTGCACCTGCAAACATTAAACACAGCGACACGTGTGTGTGTGTATATGTCGGGTTCCTTACAGCCGGCTTGCAGAACCTCCGGGGGAGTCCCATTGTTCAAGACTTCCTGCAGCCCCTATGAGGGAGAACGGAGGAAAAGGGAGGATCACACACACAAAAATCATTTAAAAGTATAAACACACAACAAATCCAGCCAATTAATTGCAAATTTTATTCCAGATTTGACCAACCAATTATTTTTTCCTGCACGGGACAATAGCCTGATTTGGATCAACGAAAAGACTGATCTGTGACTGTGATAAAAGGTCAATGCACATATTGTCTCAGCTGTGAGGCAAAAGGGACTTGTTTCAGTTCTACAATACCATAGACCCCAATGTCTCATTGTTATGTTTATTATTCATGTCACCTTCAATGGGGCGAAGGCAAAGCACTTCCCTTAATTGTGCCGAAACGGAGCAGATGTTGGGTCCGACGATATTTTGTCTGTTATGTCAATCGCCTCAGTTTAGTCCACCCTACTCATGGTTTTGTCTTTGGCCTACAGTCGAACCTCTAAAGAGGAATCGGCCTAAAATAGCAGAATTTGGGGATCCACCACTATTTTAAATGCATATTTAAAAGTTGCACCAGATGTCAGAGTTAGAATAGACGTCACTCATTAACGTTATTTGAAAATTCAATGCATCAACAGATGAATTCTGACACATTTGTTCCTAACGACAAAAAAGTGCCACTGAAAATGCCATCCTGTATTTATTTTAATATTAACTAATGTAATCCTTTGTGTTCAAATTTCCATTTAGATTACTGGCTTTCAATTTGAATTTTTTTACATTTGTCCACCAGATGGCGTTACTGTTTCCCATTCAAAGCATGCAGCAATATTTCACAACTTCAAAGAATGATAAGTGAGTGCTTCTACTGATATTGGATGAAAGTGTACGGTGGAATCTTGGTCAATGTACACCCCGGTTAGCGTGTTTTCAGTTAACATCAAACATTTACACCAAAATGAGAAAATGCCACAGCCCCCATGTGGGAATTTTAATGAGCATGTATGCCAAATGTATCCAAATAGTACCAAAATAAAAGGCAACAAAACTTGTCCACCTCAAACATATCAACCTGACCCAGTTTTCCCATCTGGGAATAAACCTGCACATCGAGATGTAGAGCCATCGTCCCGACAGTCAACACTCAGAGACGTCTGATCGGCAAAGTAAATACAAATAAAACAGCGCAAAATTGCGTGCTTTCACAGTAAGTCCTCACAAAAGAAATGCTGCTCTTTAATACAGCTGAAAAGTCAGCATATCAAGAAATGCTGCAAATGTTTGACAAACAGTACAAATTGCCTGTGTGAAAGCACGTCACAAACGCCAATTCCCCAGCTTTACAATAGCGAAAGATGACATATTAAAGACAATGTTGCATTATTATGATATATTATTATTGCTTATAATTACATTATTTTGGTCTCCAAGAAATGTTGACTATATTGTTTAGCGTCAATTTGTTGGATACTAAACATTTCAAAACGCACCTGCATTGTTTGTCTTATATTAAAAAAGTTTGTTTAGTCATATTTTTTTATTGTAAGTTTCTTAAAATGAATGTTACAGTCTCACCCAATCTCGGCATCGTCTCATCTCGTCTTGTGAGTTGGGTGTCTGATCGTGGATCGAAAATTGACGACAGATTGTGTTGGACCTTGGAGGTTAGGGCTGTTAATTTGCTCACACGTAGCTTCTGTTTCACCTTCAGGTTCACACTCAAATCATCCACGGAGAACCATGCACATGTCACCTTTTATTGTGCGATTATCCTTACACAGCGATAGGCTTCTTGTCCTATCTTGTTTCTGGTGATTGCAACAAGCTGTGGGGGCGGTACCGGTATTTGGATCCCCCCCGACCTTTGACAGAACATCCCGACGTTGCCACTCTGCTTTATCTCAGGCTTGGAAGCATTCCCGAGGCTTTTTGAATATCATACGCCATTAAATATAATTCTATCAGGACTCTGGAGTCACACACTGTGTTGGGCTATTTAGAGATTCTCTAATTCACTTACAGCGGGGAAACTGTAAGTCAAGCTTTCTCTCCTTGGGGTGTTGTCTTAAAAAGAGTGTTCACATGTGTGTGTGTTCTTATAGAGGAAAGGGGCACAAGGGGTCAACCCTTTGCCCACTCCTGAGACAGGAAATGGCTCCAATATGGGGCCGAGCATGGCCTCCGTGAAAGCTCCGGGGAGCGATTTTAGGCTCCTCGTTCAGACCCGATCTCAGCCATCAGTGAGCGCAGATGACCTAAGTGAAAAATACAGATGTTTTACTCGGGCCATTTGAAACCATAGAGGACCTGGTAGACTTCACAGGGATCTCAACTTTTATTAATACTGTCAGCAAGGACAGGGAGGATGAGTTAGAGTTCAAGTTGAACGCTTTGCTGGTTGAACAATTTAGAATTTGACCAAAAATTGACAAAAAAAACATAATAAAGGTTAATAAAGGGAGGCAGGCCAAATAAAAAACAAACAATACAATATTTTATGTATGTTTCCAATCTTTTTTTTTTTACATTTTATTAAGTAAAAAAGCTGGGGTGAGGCTGCGTCGAACCCCTCCTCTCGGTTTACACTGTGTTCCAAATTATTATGCAAATGATATTTTTTCTGATTTTCCTAAATAGTCAATATAAATTACAGTCATCATCATTTTCAAATCATCAACCTTTAGAGTACAGTTTGAATGTTTTTGAACAAACCTCCCAATGATGTTTTTTTTCCAAAATAAAACCTTAAAATGCATTGTTCCACACTATTATGCACTACAGAGTTTCAAAGCATTTCACTGGTTGTTAAGAACCGAAAATGGTCATTTGTTGAATTTGCGGCTTAAGTAGGTCATATATACTGAAAGCGAAAGCTATTTCAATCACTTGACATTTTAACAGGCCCAGTTATATGTTAACATAAGATCCCTTCTTTGATATAACCTTCGCAATTCTTACATTGAACTTGTGAGTTTTGTGAGCAGGAGCGTTTCTGCTTGAATTTCTTTGCAAGATGTCAGAATAGCAGCCCACACCTGCTGTTTTGCTGTGATCTGCCTCCCACCCTCATAGATTTTTCTGCTTGATGATGCTCCATAGGTTCTCAATTGGGTTGAGGTCAGGGGAAGAAAGGGGACCAAACCATGAGTTTCCTCCTTTTATGCCCATAACATGCATGAAGGCCATTTTGCTACAGAAGGTACGGTTCTTCATATTGTACCATGGAAGAAAGTGGTCAGTCAGAAGGTCTACACACTTTACTGAGGTCATTTTCACACCTTCAATCAGAATCAGCTTTATTGGCCAGGTATGCTTACACCAGTGGCGGAGCCAGACATTTTTCATTGGTGTGGCCAAGGTGAGACCATTACTCACATAGGGGTGGTAATAAGTTGATAACTGAATTGTCTAGATGGCCAGTGGGGTGGCCGGAGAGTGACCATCAGCTCCGCCACTGCTTTTGGGCCGTCTATTAGAGCAATTAATAGCCGAGCAGTGTGCCAAGGACATGTTTTCAATGCATAGTTTCTGGATTCTGCTCCCCATCATGGCGGCCAAACCCGTGCAGGGAATAATACGGAAGTAGATGCCGATCAGCACTCCTATTTTAACTCTAGACTCCTTGGTTTACATGCCCACTCATGCTCGTCGAAATAAATGGGATGAAAAATTATTTTGAAAACAAAACGATTAACACACGTGAATTATTCTCTTCTTTCACTCGTTTTCAAAGCAAAAGAGAGTGAATTACTTGGCTGCGACCAGCAGAGGCTCTGTTGATTCAGTCTCAACTGGTTTGGTGTCTAAAGAACTTTATTTAACATAATTGTGTAGCAAAGACAGCCATTAACTGCGCACGTAAATCAACGCTACTACGATACTAAACATTGCTATAAAACATTATCATCTGTTTACATCAGTGCAGACTTCAAGAGGTTTTTTCGGTCCCGTTTTTTCAGGTCGTACTCATCTTGGCTTGTTTGCAAATATCCGACATAGATGGTCATAAGCGTCGGACCCCTGTCTTTGGCTGTGGTGGTTGTTTAGCAAAGAGTTTTTCCAACTGTCTGGGCCAGAATATTAAGGATCTCACTTTTACGTCACAATCTAACAGATGCCCTTTAAAAGGGATAAGTGTTTATGTCAAATGTTAAACAAAGATTCACTCAAGTATTGTCTGCTGTTACCATGACACCGCGTTCCAATGAATAATTTACTGTTACTTAAGAGTTTAAATCCAACACATACGCTGATCTAAAGATGCAAGGCACTCTTTTAATTAAACTAGAGTGAAGCATCTCCGCTTTGAGCGACAATAAAATGCCGAACGTCAGGTGGAGGACATTCAGGGGAGGATATCTGCTGCGTCATTCATAGTGGTGGAGCTATGCCAATGAAGAATGGGTTTAGTGAATTAGTCTGACATTCAGCAGGTCAGTGTGCTCAGGATGCAGACGAACAGATAAAAAGACAGACGTCACACTTGAGTCAGGAAAGGATGCAAATATGAAATATGCACACACACAAAAAAAAATCCCCAAAGACAAGATTCATCTTCAAAAGAATCATATTTAAAGGAACAGAAGAGTGAAGGGAATTATTATCTACCGTAAGTAGAAGCTGACTGCCATCTGGTGTTAAGAATTGTTATTACGTGGTTATTACGAGTTAAACTGGTATTGCGTGCAAAGTAAAGGGTGCAAAGCTGTGCCCAAAGTGGCGCCCGCCCCCTTCGACGATTTACATACGCTCACAAAACAAATTGAATGGCACTGTTGTTGTCTTTAATTTGTAAGATAACGTGTCACGCAATTTACATGGTTACAAATTCAAAGTCAATATATAAAAACTGATATATAGTTGAAATACCCTTAGCACAAAACGAAAACCCTGCAAACAAGGGATTAAATAGTAAGACATGATAAATACAACAATCAACTTCAAACAATTTAAACACAAAAACTCGACATACACTCCTCAAATTTTAAGACCAGTTGAAAAATTGCAATAATTTACATTTTGCACTGTCGGATCTTAAAGTGGTTCTAAGTAGAGCTTCAAAATGCAAAAAGAAGAAATGGCAGTGAGACAAGAAATAAAATAAGTAAGCAATTTATTGCAAACAACCAAATGGGCTGATCAAATGTTTAAGATTATAGCTTAAAAAAAACAACAACCCAGAAACCCCCCTAAAATTAAAAAAAAAATGTTCATCAAGGGACTCAGTAATGGGGAGCTGCGCCATTCTTGTTAATCGCCTCAAAAATTGGTTCAGGCATTCTTGATGCCAGTGTCTCCAGGAGGCTAGTGGGAACGCTGCTGGCTTCACGGAGGGCATCCATCCACTGATGTCCATTTTTGTAACCTTCCCTTGCCATTCATCCCCAAATGTTCTCAACTGGAGTTAAATCAGGGGAACACGCAGGATGGTGAGGTTGTTCCACAGACGAGGGCCTTCAGTCATGAGGGACGGCCCCAGCAACATCTCCACATAGCCAGCTACTGTTTGACGCAAGGTAACAACACCAAGGTAACAACCTTCATTTGGCCCGAGGACCGTCCCGTGTCTTGGCGGACAGCCAGTTGGATACTCCAGCTCAGAGCTGGTGACATTTTTTTGTGTCTACCACTTGGAGTTTTTTGTTTCATAACCCACAGGATCTTTGAAGAAGTTTCAAATGACTGTCTTACTGCCGCGAACGTGCGCTGCAAGAGGCCTTGCTTATGCAGCTCAACAATCCGACTGCGTTCAAAGAGAAAGAGCTTTTTTGCTTTTGCCATCAAGAGATCACAACAGGGTGAATACCTGACAGAAAATGACGTTGACTCCAAGTTTTTGCCTTTTAAAGGCTGTGGTCTTCAACTTTTGATCAGCTGATGAACAGCCTATTTCACTTGAATGCTTGTTTGCAATAAATTGCTTCCTCAAAAAAGGTTCTTGTCTCACTCCATTTCTTCTTTTTGCATTTTGAAGCTCGACTTAGAACCTCCTTAAGATCCAACAGTGCAAAATGTAAACTCTTGCAATTTTTCAACTGGTCTTAATATTTTGGTCAGGAGTGTATAAGCACAGTGTATTACCCCCTCTTCTTATTTTTTTGGAATAATTACCTATTTTTCCACCTCTGTAAATGAATATAATTCCACTCTAACAATCACATGTTTAGACTTGCATAATTCGACATGTCTGAAAAGAAATAGGAAGAAGCAAAGGAAGAATCACTGACTTATTTGGAATTTTTTTAAAATGTATTTTAATACAGACTGTCCATTAAGAAGGTAACATGAAAAATAATTCACTTTTGTTTAAAAAAAAAAAAGTCTTCAAATTGTTTTCAAATACTTATTAGTCCCACTTATTTACTTTTTTCTTAACTGGAAAACTTGTGTTCTTACTTTTTATCTGTACGTATATGAAGTACATGCGGCCTTTCCTTATCCAGGAAAAGAGACTTTGCTGTAAAAGTTGGATCACCTCCTGGTGAGCTCCGGAATATAATCCTCCATCTTGGCAGTCAAATTCATTCATTCATTCAGCAAAGCATTAAAAAAAATTCAATGCATATGACTTTCTGCTAGCTAGTGCTGCCGTCAAAACAAACAACCCTCTGGCTTTTCCTCTTTAGAAGAAAGGCAGTGACCAACATCTTCCAGCTCATGCACGCCTGACCCCTTCAGGATGCAGCGGTACTGCATATGACATTTCTATGTATTTTATTGTCCAAAGAATAATGACGTAGCACAGAAATTTTAGACATTACACGGGCTGTAGAAAGTCATGGTGTATAATAAATATTTCTGCAACATTCTATTATTGACATGCTGACAATTTGTATTTAAACACAAACTGGCAGGCACCATTATCCAAAGCAGACACGTACGCGGCACCCTCACTTGGTCAAAATTGTACAAATTTAGCGATTTTTGCTTATGAAAATGTTAAAAGACTGAACTCACACAGAAAATACATTTCAGTAATATAGTTGAATGGACCAATATTATTATTTATTTTATGATATATTTGTAGTTTTGAAGACTTAAGCCTTAATATTATTCGCTGTGTTCCAACGGCTTGAAATTAAAAATACGAATAGCCTATATGGATGTGTGTATAATTATATCCTAAGTATGTTTTTTTTTACAAAAAAGAGTGTGTCGCCAGGTTTATGCTTATGGTTATAGTTATAGTTTATGTGGTTACTCGCTCTCGGTTGTTATTTTAATTCGGATAACTTGGAACGTAACAAAGATGCGTTCAGGTGACTTTCACGCCAGCATTCAACAACGTCACTCCCCCTTTCCACCATGTTGGATCAGGAAGTGGGCTGAGTCGAAGAAGCTTGTGAGTCCGACGGCTTAAACGCTTAAACGACAGTCTTTTATTCCTTCTGCCAGCCGTTCCTCACATACAAATTCAACATCTTTAACATTCAGCTTACATGCTGGGCGTCTTTTTGGCCACTCGAGGAAGCCACTTTTCTCCGGATTGTACCGTATCACAGCGCCAGATATGGCTTCTCTGACGCAGAGAACCTCGGGCCTCGTCCAACGGAGGACCGAGGCCACCCGTAGCGCCGCCGCCGATAAGGAGAGGGAGCCCGACGGGGAGGAGGAGGACGCACGTCGCGGCGATGAGGAAGAGGACGACAAGGGGGATTCGAAAGAGACTAGATTGACACTAATGGAGGAGGTGTTGCTCTTGGGCCTCAAGGACCGAGAGGTGATTTTACTGCTTTTTAAAATCCTTTATCCGGGTTAGCTACCTCCCTTGCTAGCTGGCTAAAGCTAACATTAGCATGATCTCAACCGCAGTTAGTTATCAACAACCGCATCAAAAAACAATGATGCCAATAAACCCTTACATTCTCTGATTGTTTGTGACACTTACGTTTACTGGTTAACTGAATCTGCTAACTCCGTTACTTGACACTTTCCTTGTCAACTTGCCACTAGTGACGTGACTTTTTTTTTTGTCCACTAGAGTTGGCTAACTCTCAGTGGGCTGACCTGCCAACACGTCAGCTAGCGAACAAGCGCACCTTTTTAGCGGATGTTTCTCCCCACCTCCCTTTTCTCCTTCTTCCACTTAGGGCTACACATCTTTCTGGAACGACTGTATTTCCTCTGGCCTCCGAGGGTGCATGTTGATCGAGTTGGCTCTCCGGGGGAGGCTGCAGCTGGAGGCCTGTGGGATGAGGAGAAAAAGTCTGCTCTCTCGCAAGGTGAGAAGAATTAAAAACAAGAGGCCGGAGTGATATAGTCACCTTTGCTTTAGATCTATGTTGTTGAAAAAGCCCTCACATGACCAGCTTGCAGGCTGTCATGTCATGTGCATGCTGTCCACAGCAGTAGGTGGTGCTATAACCACCAAACGATAAGGTGTCTTAACCAATCAGAAGCCTGAAGAAAGTAATTTATGGAAAAGGCATAACGTTGACACATAGAGGAATCGTATCTGCGGCATTAATAAAGTGTAGTTTATGCTTAACTAAGCTGTCAAAAGCCCTTGCCGGACACATTTGCTGGCTGTCGTGTGCATGCCAAAGCAGCAGTTGGTGCTATAACTGTCAAACAAAAGGGTAGCTTGCGGAAAGTGGTGCGGAAAAGTCAACAAAAACATTGAGAGAGCGGAATCATAGCTGCAGCCTTAATTAAGAGAAGTGTTTCCTCGCTATTCTGTTTAAAGTGCACACAATAACATTAATAGTGGCTTTTAATTAAGTGGTATTGCTGTTAAATGTCGTAAATTAGTGTAAAAACCTTATGACCAGACTAGATCAGTGTTTCCCAGCCTTTTTTGTCTTATGTGTTGATAATTCTCCAAAAGTATTATGTAACACAACTGATTTTGGTGCTACAGATTATTGTCTCCCTGTGGAAAAGAGTTTTATCATCTGGCTTAATATGAAAAGACTGACAATATTTATTTATCTTCCACGTACCCTGCAGTTTGCTCACATACGTACCCCTGGTTGGGAATCATTGGACTTTAAAATTCCTTTTTGGACTTTATTGCAGATACTCAACAGTTACAGATTTTTTTATCATGGAAAGCATTGCCAATACTCCCCTAATATAGTGGGAGGTGGAGCGCTGCTATTTATACGGTACCGGTCCAAAGATGTCTAATATTTGCTCATCCTAAACATTTGTTTGGTATTGTCTATGTTGCTGTTAGGATATCAGAAGATGACATACTGTTTCTTTGTAGTGTTTATTTGAAGGCCGGCCATTTTAAACCATGAGATGGTTTATCTATGATCAGTATTCCTGCTAGAAAGTATTTACAGGCCTTTTTTCCCTCTGAGGCACATAGCACACATAGTGGAGCTTGTTCCTTTTCACTCAGGATGTGAACACAGCCGTGACGAGCTGACCATGTTTGCTTTTGTTGCCCAAGGTGATCTGCAAGTCTGACGCGCCTACAGGAGACGTGCTGCTGGATGAGGCCTTGAAGCACATTAAGGACACTCAGCCTCCAGAGACTGTCCAGAGCTGGGTAGAGCTGCTGAGCGGTGGGTTGCTTCGATGGCTTTATTTGCACCTTGCAAGTATGTTTTTTGTTTCAAATATTCTTTTTAAATGCATGGTAACCTCTTGTTCTTCAGGAGAGACCTGGAATCCCTTGAAGCTGCACTACCAGCTGAGGAACGTCAGGGAACGTCTGGCCAAAAACCTGGTAGAGAAAGGAGTCCTCACCACAGAGAAACAGAACTTCCTGCTTTTTGACATGACCACGCATCCTCTCACCAACAGCACCATCAAACAGGTAAGTACACAGCTGATCATTCCCTTTAATGTGTACACAAGAGTGTATGTACCATATTGACCTAAATGGAGAACACTCGCTCTTTTTCAACACACATTTTTAAGACAATCATGTTTTTTGTGAGTGACAGCTTGTAGATACATTTTATTAGCAAAGAGTTGTTTGAGTACTCTGCTTCATTGAGCACCATTATCTTAAAATAAGCATAACTCCTGCTTTGTTGTTTGCTAACTTGCCCAACCTTGCAGCACTTCTTTTCCCCGGGCATCTGTGACGTGGCTGTGCCTTTTTAAAAGGAATAGTTTGGATTTTTTTTTTTTTTTTTTTACATGGAGTTGTAGGACATCCCCGTCAACAGTGTAGTGCATCAACAGTGACTCTTCCCCCACTTTGTCCCATGAGCCGAGTTCTGGTCGGTTTTTGTTGTGGAGGAAAGGAAGATTTCCGGCAAGTTGCTGGGATTTTGCTTCTCAAAACATTTGCTTTAGCATTTGCATCACAAAACCTTTGCACACAAAAAAGTTAGACCTCTCAATCGCTCCGCGTGATTTTCTCTCCGTTCGTATAGCTGGGCACTGCTGCTTGTCCATTGTTATGTACAGGAATGTGTTCCAGTTTTTATGAAAGCGGTCTTCATCCCTGCATGTAAACACCACTTGCAGTACCAGCACCGGTAACGCAGTGTATTCTAAAAATTGTGCAGTTTACTGATGGACGTAGAGAGATTCATATATGTTTAGCAGGGTTTCCACTTCATGCAATGGATCGTGCAGTTGTTGCTCAAGCCTGTGAAAACGTCCCTAATGTTGACATTTCTACGGACAGTACATTTGAATATTTAAAAAAAAATCCTGATGCAGCGGAACGACACAGCGCCGGCAGTCGGCTTCCCATGCAGCCCAACACCACAGCTTTGAAAAATCCTAGCGGAAACCTTGGTATACTTAGCAGCCTGGACAAAAATGTGCATCCTGCTTTCCAACATCACAATAAGTTCCAATTCTGGCTCTGTGGTCATAATCATCATCATTCTTTGCAATCAGTGGTGCCCTTGTTAGGCATCACAAAATCAGGAAGGGTAGAATTAATAATTTAGGACAGACTTTTTTCCCCCTGGGGGCCACATACTAAATAAAAAAAAAAAACACAGGATGTGGGGGCCACTTTTACATTTTCTTAAACCAAGCCACGTCGATATATTATAGGAAAAAACAGCCTGCATCTCAGCTTTGTGTTATATGCAAAGCTGTTATTGATTTGATATCAACGTGAATCTTACGTACTTCTGATTTATTTTGTAGTGTGGAATATTACAAAAGAACGATGCATACATACTTCTATGACTCTGTTGTATGTGTCTGTTATTGTATTTACTAACGCTACCAGTAGAGGGTGTTGTTTACTCATCTTGAACAAGGGTGCAGCTCCACCTCATCTCAGTATGTGTTTATGTGCGTGCACAAGCATATTAGGAACCCACTGTAGGCAATAGCCGACTAAATATAGAGCCACAACAGTTCTTATTGGCTAAGGGAGAACCCACCCATTGTGTTCTGAGTCTCGATTGGCTGGAGACCATTGACAGTCAATCTCCCTCGTGCCATTCCCTGTTGTGGGAACTGCTGTGAGCTGCTTGCTAACCGCCAATAAACAATCAAAGAAGAAGAAACAGCAGCTAACCCCCTTCAGAATAAATTAATCTTCAGTGCAAGGAGTAGGACGAGGAGGAGGAAAATACACAAGCAGCAGCAATATGTTTTAACAAGGATACAAAAACGCTACAGCCGAACGGCACCAGGACAAGGCATGGTCAGAGGAGTGAATGCATGTGAGTCACTTCATAATTTCCTGTGTCCAACCTAGTAGATGGATCATTAAAATTCAAACGGACAACAAGAAAGAAATGTGAGAAGATGTTCATGCATGTCTGAGAAAAGTGTATGGTGAGGGTTTTTACAGCCTTAAAACATATATAATCATTTAAACGAATAAATTTGGCTACGTTGTGTTTTTCACTTATTGCGGGTTATTTCGGGAACCTATCCCCCGCGATAAACGAGGGAACACTGTGTATATACTTATATTTTTTCATTGTACTTTTTAAAAAAAGTCATGTTAAAATCTCATAGACCCAATTTTGTGTATTGTCTCATCTCGTGAACTGAGTGTCTTGTGACACCCCTAAAAATTACTGCTTTTTTTTCCCATTTTTGCAGTTTTTACTGTTTGCTTTAATCGTATTTTAGAGTGTGCCAAGGGCAAAAAAAAAAGAAGAAAACCAGCCGCGCAAGTGGGCCACACTTTGGACACCCCTGATTTAGCTGAAGGATGAAGGGGCCATTTCATATTCATTACACATAAAAAATTTTTTATTTTTTTTTAAAAAAGCTGTCTTTTAATGGCCAAAAACAAAAGCAGAATAGTGAAGATCCAGCTGGTTCTGAATGAACAGGATTGCCCAACTGTTATTTGTTTAGTGTCACAGTTTTTTCCAACATGCGATGCATAAAAATAAACAAACACTTTTTTTTTTTTTTTTTGGCCCGCAGCGTCTCGTGAAGAAGGTCCAGGACTCCGTTCTGGAGAAGTGGGTCAACGATCCCCACCGCATGGACAAGCGAGTGCTGTCCCTGATCTTCCTGGCCCACTCTTCAGACGTCCTGGAGAACGCTTTTGCTCCGCTGCAGGACGAAGAGTACGACCTTGGCATGAAGCGGTTGCACACCCTGCTGGATCTGGAGCCGGAGAAGGAGAGCGCCAAGCCCAACACCAATGAACTCATGTGGGCCGTGGTGGCCGCCTTCACTAAATGAGATGGAAGAACCTTCTTTTTTTTTTTCTTCTTCTTCTTTTTTTTTTTTTTAAAGCGAGCGGTCAGAACCTGAAGGACCTGTGCATTATTTAATCGGCTTGAAGGACTTCACTTAAAATAAGACAATCTAGTTGAGTCAGGGGGGCCCACATTCTTATCCCAGTGCAATCCCTATTGGTGGTGGTGGGCTTCACCTGGGTTAAGGTGGTGGTTGGGAACCTTCTCTACATGATCATGGACACTACTCATCGAAGACGCGGAGGGAGAAAGCAGCTTGGGTGGTTGCCGTGGTGATTATATGAAGACTTCACAAGGAGGAAGGAAGTGTCATCTCCTGTCATGTGCAAAACTTTAAAAGACAGCCGGTCACGAGGCTGAAGACCTTATTTCCCACGACGCCATTGATGTTTTTCATGTCCCTGTCCACTTTGGATTCTCCTTTCTCCCTCACGACACTGAGGAGGAAAGAGAGGACCACTTCCTGCGTCTTTTTAAACGAGCGATTCTGGCTCGTTTGGCCCTAATTGGCCCCTGTGTAGGATTTAATTCCTAGCTAGTTGTCATTGGTTTTCTGCTTATGCAAGCGGGGCCGCTTTACGCTTTCAGAACTGGACTTCCAATTCTCTGTAAGATAACAAGTAGTTTTGCCATTTATCAACTATTTTGCACAGTCGATAGCTCTATAGGTAGTTGGGTGCGATGAGGACGATCGAAAACAAATATTTTATCTATAGCTATCGATCTTTGCATCATTCCTCTTAACATTCTGCACAAAGCGAGGGTCGGTGCATTCAAATGACGCACACACCATACACTCTCTGACTTTATTGCCGATCATGCAGATATTTTTCTTTCTGTTATTTCCTTTCTGATGTCTTGGTGCGAGGTTGCAGGAGAAGCAGCAGAGGCCACGTTGTGCTGTGAATAACAACGCAGTGTCCCCACTGTGACATTTTAGTCGTTTAGCCACTCTGCTGAAATGTCTTTAGCTCCGCGAGTATTTTGTTTTTATTCAGGTGGACTGGTTCTTTAAGTCTTTGCCTCCATTCTTTTTTTTTTTCCTGTATGTCGTAACATAATCAAGTCATCGCTATTAATTGGCCCCTGTTCGTGCCAGGTGGCTCCGCCCTTATCAACAAAAGGGACCTCATTTTTTATTTTTTTTTTTCCACTGTAGATCTGAAAGGTTTTTGAGGTGTGGATAATGGAGGTCAGGTCGTCTGTACATGACTGAGCATCTGTTTCATGGTATTAATACCCTTCCTTTCCTGCAGAGCCACACCCAAAGGTGAAAGAAGGGCTGTTTGCATGCAGTGGATTTAGCTCCAGATGAGACGGCGTCTTATGTAATTATTAACTCGTTTTACGTGTACGATCTAATGGAATTCTACAAAAGGGATCTTCTCTCCTGTCCTCTATCTGTATGCTTTTGTATTACCACACGAAAATAAAGTAAGGATCCTTTAAGTGCCTGAATTTAGCTCATGTTGCTGTGCTGTTTTTTAACCCAAACTGCATGGTTGTAGTGCAGGTGACCACAACGTGCACCACTGGACTGCTTTTGGATTTTCTCCTGTAATAATGGAAGAAAACACAGTCAAGTCAGGTGGAACGGGACAAGCTACTAAACAGCACTGGAGGAGATTGATGGTCTCCTGTGGTTATTTCTCAGCAAGCAGACTCCTTTTATCCAAGAGAAGAGGGGGGTCAGCAAGAATGTGGAACACTGCAGCAAAGTGGAGACTATGGAGTATCATACTTCACAATCCAGAGCTCAGGGTACGCTAATGTAAGCATGTTTGTTGTCATTTGTCAGCTGTGTATCCTTGATATGTTACAATGGTTGTAGTACATGCTTTTGGCACTGGAGAAGCCTCAATAGCGGGTCAAGCCGAGTGAATATCATGCAGCGGCGTAATTTAGAGTAGTTGCTATGCCTAGAGGCTTAAATGAAAGGTTTCATCATACAGCAGTATAACTTTTGGCTCTCAAATATAGTTAAAAATGCAAAATATGGCAAAAGTACCAGTTTCGATCCCCACTTTTCCTTGGCGTTATGTTTTGGGACTACCAACGACTGGCAGAACTGTTGTAATTACTAGACCCTCCCCGGTCTTTCTTCAGTGTACCTCACACACTTACGAAGCACATTTAAATTTTTCAACTTGATCCTATTTTTTCTGTTATGACTTTACTCTCTTAATATTGTCTTGGTTATTGTACAATTACTAGCGGTATAACAAGATTTTGTGTCATAAGGTCTCGCGAGATCAAAACGTGACAAGAGGTCTCGTTCTGGAAAAAAAAACCTCGTGGGCACTAGGGCTGGAGCGATAAATAAATAATCACAACAAATGAAAATGAACTCGATAATTTTTCCCGCAGCACATCCTAAACATAATTTTAAAAAAACAACCACAGCAAAAAAAAGAAAAATCAGTAATTATACAAGAATATTGTCAAAATATTACGAGAAAATCATAATCTAATGTAATATTATGAGTAAAAATAAGTCATACAACTGAAATATTGAAGGGAAAAAAAAAGTCGTAATATGAAAAACAAAAAGTTGTAATTTTTGGAAAATTAGGTTGTCTAAAAAGTTACAATGTTAGGAGAGTGAAGTTGAAATATTATGGGAAGAAAGTAATAATTACAAGAAGAAAGTTTAAATTGTTGGAAAACCTAAAATGACAGCAGAAATGGGAATTTGCAATTTTACGATAATTACGTCAAAATATTAAGAGACAAAAGTTGTATTCTAACAAGAAAATAGTTCTTGTAATATGAGGAAAAATGTCATTTTAGTAGCTGCAGTTGATGAGACCATACATTTCAAAGTCATATGAAATGTAAAAAATTTTGGTTGGGAGAAAAAGTGTAACAATATGGGAATCAAGTCAAAATATTATAGCAATAAAGTCATAATTACAAAAAAAAATATACAAAGATAATTTAAGAACAAAGTTTAAATATTTGGAAAATTACACAAAAAAACACCCCATCAAAAATGGGGGACTTACGTTCATACTAATATGCTTTTTCACCTACAGTATATCACAAAGCTTGAAATATATACTGTAAGTGGCCCTTGCATCCTTTCATTTTTCAGTATGTGGTCCTCAGTGGAAGGTTTGGACACCCCTAAAACTCGCCATCAGTCACAATAATAAAACCAAAAAAATGAGCGTTATTGTCTTTGTAAAGTCACATTTTTATTAGGATGCGTTTAAAAGCACCACATGATGTAATTATATGCATTCAGAAAATAAATGTCCTCACTGCTGTCCACTCGTTAAGACAGTCACCATCTTTGACATGAAACCTCCAATCTGGTGTCTCCTTGGCTCAACCGGCACACATCTTGCCTGGTGACCACATCTGCTTTCTCCATCAGGGTGTTTAATTATCTTCACATCCCCTTTCAAAAACCGCATCTTCCAGGTATTTTCCCCCCTTTAGCGGCTTTCCTCTATGCACAGGCCGAGAATGCACTACGCCATCAGGTGCCGTTGGACTTGACAAGTCTCTTGTCATCCCTCATCAGTACCCGCAGCAGGCAGTATGTCCAGTAGAGCTGGTCTCCTAGGTGACGCAGCTCCAGACCCACCATGTCGGTGAGGTCAGAGGTCGGGAGAGGAGGATTGGATGTCAAAGCTGGAAGACATTACCAAAGAACCACTTCAGTCATTCAAGTAAAATGGATGTTTACAGCACTTTTCAGAGAACAGG
Organism: Dunckerocampus dactyliophorus; assembly: GCF_027744805.1. Taxonomy (NCBI): domain Eukaryota; kingdom Metazoa; phylum Chordata; class Actinopteri; order Syngnathiformes; family Syngnathidae; genus Dunckerocampus; species Dunckerocampus dactyliophorus. Next base: position 18,508,539 of record NC_072835.1, on the reverse strand, counting down.
ACGTACAAACTACTTCATAGTATAAAATCAGAATAAGTGTAGTCAAAAGTTTTTTGTATAATTTATTTACATGTATTTTATTACAAATACAATTTTAATATATTACAAAAGTTTTTTCATATTTCTGCCTATGAAATATACAGTATTATTATAACATATGTAAATGAACTTAAATAGAGTATTTATGGGCCTGCTAAAAACATTTTAAAAAGTAAACAAATTTAAGCTAAAAAAAAAAACTTAAATATTAGTATAAAAATATAAATATGAAAAATCTTAAAATCATGTTAAGCGAAAGCTGTTATATAAGTTATAATGTATTTAATGTTTATTAAATACAAATATATAAAACACAAATAGTAAATATATGAAAATGAAGATGAAAGTATGCTCAGTAAAGTAAGGGTTTTTTTTTACTTTAAAAAGAAAGCTTGATTCTGTATTTACACTACACTTATTATATAACAAATCGTGTTTACATCCAATATTCTATGACGCACTATATCGATGGAAGACAAAATTGAAAAAGTAGAGATTGTTAAAAAGATGACAAATGACAACCCAAAGAGGGCTTAATAAATGTAAGATTTTTTTAAAAATATATTGTTAAGTTTAAGTCAGTATATAATAATTATACGCACACTTCCTTGTTTTCACTTTTCTTATACCGACATACATACCGACGACACACTTGTCATTTCTTTTTTAAGGTAACCGTGAGCACTCACCTTGTTTAGTCATATTTTCAACGTGTCTCCGCCACATAAGACAACAAAGTGGATCTTGAATCTCCCTTGTGTACTTCGAACGAAGAAACAGCAGCAAGCGATCAGGGGTCATGAGTGTAAAGAGCTATTCCTAGCCCGCCATCTTTAATAGTCCCGATGACGCGGGAGTGGAATCCCCGCCCGACCTGTGCCAAGCCCCGCCCATCTTCCACGCAGGAGACTTGTTTGTTGACTAGTGGCGCGTTAGTTTGATGTCACAGGCTTCATTTTACAACTGAGGTTTGTTTTCCGAAAGTCACATGGTATTGAGTAAGTCTTATGCAAAGACATATTAATTTTGTAATCAGACGAGGAATCAAATGTTTTAATATTGGTGATTAAATAGGTTAGTCAAAGGCTTCACTTTTGTCGTGTAATTTTTTAATATATTTTTTTACATGTATACAAAACAATGCACAACAAGGGAGTGGATGTACAGTATTATTGTGGTTTAAATAAGTGAAACAAAATATAAATTTATGTATACTATTTTTTGTTAATAATGAAATTAGTACTACTAAAAATAACATAGGTTATTTTAAGGGGCCGGATTAAATAGGTTTATATGTCATCCTACGTTCTATAAATAAAAAAAACAAAAAAAAAAACGTATAAAAATTATATTTTGTATGTACTGTATATTATTTTATTCCTTACATACCGCACGACAAATACTAATATTTACATATAGCTACTGAATGTTACCCTGTTGTGTTTCTAAATAACAAAACAAAATATGTGTATATATTGCTGCCACTATGACTGTGAGCAATCATAAAAAGAATAGTTGTTGTATAACAATGCAACACCTACTACTACGAACACCCCCTGTAAATGTTTTTCAGTGGACAGTTGACATTTGACTGTTGTTGCCAGTGATAAGATGTAAGAACACCTTGCTTGTTTACACACTGTCAGGCTCACAGGTTGTTTTGACCTTCGACCTTAGCTACCTCTTCCATGCCGTATCGGTCAAAATCAGCTGTTGTCTTGCTTTGACACAAGAAGTTTGAAGGGAGACCATTAAACGCAGAGGATACTGGTAACAAAATATGTCGACCTGTTGGGTCTGAGCACAAGAAGGCGAGTTCGGGCTTGCGCATGTTTGAGAGTAAACGAGGAAGTGTGATGCAGCCAAGTACTTCACAGTGAGTAATCTGAAAGTGAAACGGTTCAGAAAATTGTGACTCCTGTGTCTGTCATACAAATTGCACTTTGTGTTTTTAAATACCGGTAAGCGCGTGACATGTTTTTCAACCTCAACAAAACAGGAAGGCCGACTGCTGAGAAACGTTTACAGTGCTCCGTCATTTCTTCCAGCTCCTTGTTTATTACAGTTCTTTTCTTTTTTTTTTATCAACTTAGCAATTTCGGGGGATGTTATGTGTGTGAGCTAATGTATTTTTTTTTTTTTTTCCAAATCAGTTGTCACACAAAAATGGAACTTAATTTTTTTTTAATTTAATTTAAATGTAATTTAATGTAAATGTAAAAAAATCAATTTATTTTATTTTTGTGTGGAAGTGTAATATACATTTTATTGTAATACAGAAATTGAACATTCATTTAATTTAAATGTGGAAATAATTTAATTGGATTTAATATTTTTATACTGAAAAATAAGAATACAAATTTTCATTTGAATGTGAAACTAAGGCATATGACAAAAAAAAATTGTAGTGTAAATTAGTTCAGCTATTTTTTTCTCCAAACATAAATTAATGGTAAAAATAAAATCCATCCATTTCAAAGTGTATTTTATTTTGAATTCAATTTAAATGCAGAAAGTTAATATTGATTTAATCTAAATGCGAACATTTTATTTTCTTCTGTTTTATTATAATGTGGCAATGCAATATTCATTGAAATGTGGAAATGTATATATTTTTTCATTTAAATGTAGACATGTAATACTAATTGTATTAAAATGTAGAAATTTAATATTAATTAAAATTAAATGTACAAACGTAATTAATTTTTTTATCAGGAAAAAATTAAATGAAAAAAATAGTTATATAAATATAGTTAAGAATAATATTATATAATATATAATATTTTTCCATTTCAAGGGCCTGCATTTACTCACATTAACCACTACGTGGCATCCATTATCTGTCTATATGCTTATTGCACCATGTAGTTACATACGTCTTATGTATATATTATACATGTCGTGTAATGTTACTGTTGTAATAATGAAACAAAATAAAATAACTACAAAATATGGAGATGACAAAAACACAAGTAACAAACACGTGAACCTCAGAAATGTAGTAATGTGGCGGATGGGATAGAAGCATCGTATCATATACTTCCTGTAACTGATGACGTCACGTGGGCGTCCATCGCAAAGTGCAGACGCTCACACACACACAACATTCGCCTGCCAATTGTTGTCTTTTCAGAATGAAAATGCTTCATTTTAAGGACTTCTTCTGGGTGAGTGTCAAACTACATTGCTAACTCCTAACTCTAACATGTGTTTTACTTTAAAGGCACATTATAAGCGCTAAACAGTGAAAAATGGCTAATATGGATGCCATGTGAATGGAAAAAAGCTACGTAAAGTACATACAGAACAGGATGCTAAATTCGTTTAACATTACTCGATTTTAAAAGTGCAATTTAGGGATGTTGGAATTACATATAACAAAACTTTTATTTAATATCTCGGATGGGGCTGTGTAAAAATACTATATATATTAAATTATTTGATTAGGTTTATTTTCTATTTAAATCTGTTGCATGCAGTGCTGGTAAAAACCCACTGGATGTGATATCCACTTTGTTTGGATGATTACAGGCCTCCTCTATGCCTAAATTATGGAGCTGAAGGTCAAAACCTCCGTTTAGTGTTTCATGTGTGTTTGCATAGATGGACGTCTTTGTGTGATTGCACAATAAACCATCTCATCTATTGTATATATGAACTCTCGATGCCTTTCACTGACAGAGCTCCGACTTGACCTGCACGGGTGGTTATGACGTCATCATCCAGTACCTGAATGACGGCAGGCGGACGTGCAAAGAGGTGGAGGAGTTCATCAGGGCCAGGTAACAAGCTCCGTACCCAAGGCCTGGACCGGGCACAGTTGTTCATGGAATGTAGATGAGTCATATAATTACTGCAATGACGCCTCCTGACAGTTATTCATGATAACCACAGCCTTGCATAACAGACATCAAGCGAAAGACTATAAGACTATAAATAATCCACAAAAACAAAGCCTATGGTGTGCTGACACATAATGAATTAATTGTCCTGCCAGTTATTAAAGATATCCGCCAACTTGCATAACAGAAAGAAATAGAAAGATGACACAGAATCCACAAAGTCCAAGTCCACAGCTAATAGTACAGACTACTAACTATCCTATGCCAACGAAAACATAACCTTTTTACAAATGAATGTTGATGTAAACAACGCTTACTTACTCACAAGCTAATGCTGCTGGAAATAATTTACTAACCAACAAACTGTTGGCGAATGAAAACATGACCTCTGTACCAACTAAGTAACAAACAAAGCTTCCACCAATGAACACATCATTTTATTAAAAACCAATGTTGATGAAAACATGAACTACTAACTAACCACCTAACGAATGCTGATGAAAATAACTAACTGAACCTTCATCAATAAAAACATAACCTCATTACTAAATGAACATACACCAATGAAAACATTAGCTTACTGCTAACCAATGTTGATGTAAACATAAACTACTAACTAATCAATGAACTAATGATGATGAAAACAGATTAAACCTGCGCTTTCTTCTGATAATTATTTAAATATATTTTTATTATATTTATGAATATTTTAAACCATTTTCCAATGCAAACTATATGCACCTACCATATGTTCTACGTTTTTCGTTGTTTGAAAGCAAATGTTAAATTCGTAAAAAGTACATTTTTGCACGTGGCGGGCGCCATTTTTGCCTGAACGCCGTAGAAAAGGGGTGTTTCCCAAGTGACGTCGGCAAAGGAGAAGCTCTCGGCTAACGTCGAGTAAACAAACCCTTCAAGAGGCAGCTCGTCAACTTCGTTTGGTATATTTTTCATCAAAATAGTAGTTGTGCTGTGTTGCCGCTGGGTGTTCACGGTGTCCGAGTGGTACTGCAAGTTTGTTTTCTTTCCCAAAAGACGAAGTTTTAAAATGAACGAAGCAAATACACGGACAAGGGACAAATGGACCACCGCCTTGTGTTCATTTCACTGAAGACTTCTATGAAGAAATGCCTTTTACAAGAAGCATTTGGCTTGAAAGTACGGTATAAACGCATTTTGGATGCTATTGCTGATGCTATGCATCAAAGCATTATACATGTTATAGAACACACTTTCACAGCCATATGTTGACAGTGGGGGCGGGGCGGTGACGAACTACCCAATAAAAAAAGCCTTCAAAGACCCATTTTCGGTAATCAAGAAGCCGATCTAAAACAATAATTGAAGGAAAACAACTCCAGTGTAATTTGCACTTATCGTTTTGTGTTTGAAGCCGACCAGTCTTCATCTGCATGTCTTTGTCATCGGACGCCTCCGCATCAGACTTATAGTCCCATCGTCGGGCGTTCGAATAGAATAAATACGGCTTGATTTCATGTCCTGCAAGTTCTCTATTTCATCTCTAGATGTTTCTTCCTCATCGAAAACTACTGACACTTTGCTCAAATCTTTGCTGTAATCACTGTGAACATCTACTAGCTCGTCCATCCTTTCATGTTTGTTTACTCTGCCTAAGATGAGCGCTGCGCCTTCGCCGATGTCACTTCCGGAAACACTTCAGTGAACATTTCTCCTGCCACATACTGTAAATGTAATTTTTTTTACGAATTTACCGTTTGCTTTCAAAAAACGAACATTGTAGAACATAATTACAAACGAGAGAACATATTTAGTGCGTGCAATATTGTACGAAAGTTGAGGCAAAGTTTGCAACGAAAATCAAATCTTGCGAAAACTGGGGCGTATGAAACTTGAGGTTTGACTGTATTCAGTAACTATGACTATGTCCCCCTTTGTCTCTCTGGCTGTGTGTTACTGTCAGGGCGTCCATTGAGGAAAAATATGCCAAAGAGCTCCTGGGTTTATCCAAGAAGGTGTGTGGACACAATGAGATGAAGTAAGCACCTTTTATGCTTTTGTGTGTGTTTGAACAACTAGTCCATGTGCACACCCTCATGCTGCATAATCACATGATCAAGTTTGTGTATGGATGATGAGGAAGGAAGCGTGTGCCCCTTTTTGTGCATGGTCATAAAATGTCACCACCACAATATTAGAAACAGCTTCCAATATGATGCAGTGCAGTTATTCAACCACACCAATGAACATATTGCTAAGCAGCATTAGAATATTTGTACTAATTTTTGGTACCTGAGCCTTCAGTGGCCACTCAGTTCAACTCTTAACACCACAACTATCATGTCACAATTACACAAATCATCAATAATATACAAAAACCAAACATAACAATGCAAGACTTGACAGAATTGGGGATGAATACCAGTATTACGCAAGAAACCCAGTTAACCCTTTATCCCGAAATACATCAAATTCAAACATGTACACTGCAACATCATGTGGAGCAGTTGAGAATCAATATTTGTCTAACAACATGACAAAAACGTAAAAAAACAAATAAAATACATCACACTCACCGTGCACTCGTAAGCACTGGTCAGGAAGACTTCCAGCAGAAAAGGCTTATACATCAAATATATACAAACTCACTTATTTTTTTCATATAACGCACACAGAACAATGAACAACACTGTGTCTGTCCCCTTTCTTTGTGTCGGAACAGGGCTGCGCTGTTCATGTGACTAGGTGCTCAAGCGCACTGCGTAACTCTTGAGTGTTGGGGAACCAATCAGCAGATGGAAAAATGCTGACGTTACTGTATGCCTGCTAGCTGGCCTTGTGAGGCGAATCTGATTGATTAAAGAAACAGCCCCATAGCTTAAGTAACATTGGGCCAGCACTCCTAACTCTGAAGGCCCCGGCCGGGCATGTTACATTGACATGGCAACACATAGAAGCTGAAACTTGATTTGATTCCATACCTGCACTGAAAGCAGTTCATGGGACAAATACTAGAATTGAAGTTGGAAATGTAGTGCTTCTGATAGTGTTTAGGCCAGCAGAGAAGGCTTTCTGCTGTATATGCATAAAAACTGCGCAACATTCTCTGCTTTTATTTTCCAGCACATTAAAACGATCTCTGGACATATTCAAATTACGTAAGTACCCCCCCCCCCCCCCCCCCCCCCCCCCCCACACTTATATGAATGACATCGATTGTGTTAGCGGTTGTGTTACTGTGTCCCCCAGAGACTGAACATGTGAGTCTGTCACACTTACAACTGGCACAAAGCATGAGGGAGGAGGCCAAGAAACTGGAGGACTTCAGAGAGAAGCAAAAAGACACGAAGAAGAAGGTTGGCGTTCTGTTAATGGTGACGTTGCCATCATGTCATCCAACCTGTCATTTCAGGTGGAACAACACATGGAGGTTCTGCATAAGCACAAGAGCTCCCAGCTGAAGAGAACAATGGAGGTTAGTCCACCAAGGCTTGAAGGTGTTGTCACCAATGAGTGGATGAATGAACACTAATGTTCATGATAGCAACTAACAACTAAGAGGTGAAGTATTTTATCGTTTCAGCCCTTTATCCACACCAGGGGTGTTCAAACTTTTTCCAGCGAGGGCCACATACTGAAAAATGAAAGGATGCAAGGGGCACATTGATATTTTATAAAGCAACACATGTAGACTTGCTTAGAAGTTTTGTATATATATATATATATATATACAGTATATATATATATATTGTATATTTTAAGGAAAAAGTGCATTTCAATTTTGTTCTATAAGCGAAGTGTTATTTTTTCCACAGGATATTAAGGGTTTATTAAAATTGCAACTTTTTTATCTCAATATTTTGACTTTAGACTTGTAAAATTACAACGGTTCTTTCGTAAAAGTTCTTCTTGTAACTTTGACTTTATTCCCGTAACATTTTGACTTAATTCTCGTAATATTATAACTTTTTCTGACATTATTCTTTGTTTTGTTTGTCATATGATGTCTTTAAAAAAAAAAGTATTTTCTTTAATATTTCAACTGTATGCTACTAAAATTTATTTTTTTCGTAAAATTGTGACCTTTTACCTTGTTAGAATGACTTTTTTTCCTCTTAATATTTTGACATTATTCCTGTAAAATGTATGCTGTTGCTTTTAAAAATATATTTTATATATATATTTTTACAAATATTTCAGCTTTCTGTTATAACTTAATAATGTAAGCACATTTTCCAAAAATTACAGCTTAATTCTTTGTTTGTTTCTCATATTACGTCTTTCTAAAAACAAAACGTAATTTTTCTTTAATATTCCATCTTTATTCTACTAAAATGACTTTATTTTTCTTCATATTACTTAAAACAACTCGTGAAATAAGAAGTTTATTTATAAATTTCTTTATTCTTGCAGGATTACTGCTGATTTTATATTTATTAATTTATTTTTTAGGCTTCTTGCTAAATTATATTTTTAGAATGCGTCACGGGCCTATAAAAAACAGCTGTGGGCCGCCAATGGCCCCTGGGCCACAGTTTGGACACCTCTGATCCACACGGAAACGTCATTCTGGGTTTTTTTTTTTTAATGGCTGCCAAGATGGGAAAATTTTATAACGCTGTCTTGTCATTGCAAGCAAAATGACTACCTTTTGAAAATGACAATGTCACCACTCAGTTGCTGTCACGTGACCAGAAGTGAGCGGTTGCCGACTGCGGTTAAAAAGCCAACATAATATCTGAAATATTTAGAGTCCCAGTTGAGATTCTTTTGATATTTTTTGTCTTACACTCCAAAGTGACTCACAGAAGTAAATTCCGCTTCGTCGTAACTCGCGGAAGACGACGGACCTTGTGCGCATGCGCTCTTTCATCTTCTATTGCTTTGGTGTGTGTCACTTGGCTTTGCCTGCGTGTCTGTTTACAGCGCCACATGTAGGTGTGACGTATGTATTACATTGTTTTCACCCAGTAATCCGTTGCTGTGTGGATGTGACTATTTACCAAAGGTGGGAGAAAGTCAGTGTTTTGCAAGTCTCAAGTCTTTAATTTCAAGTCACGTCTCAAGTAAAGACGTGCAAGTCCAAGTCTAGACAAAACAAGAAAGGTCAAGTCAGGTTTGAAGTCATAGGTTTTCAACTTTTGAGTCCTTACAGGTCATAAGCACTGCTCAATGTCTCCCAAATAAAATGCCATTTTAACAAAGTAACAATCTATTCAATTTGACAAATACAATGAATGCATTTTGAATTGTTTTATTTTTGAAATAAAATAAGACCAGTGTGACAAAACTTAGTCACAGAAAAAGAGTCTTGACATAGCATTCGGGATTTAGTCAGTGCACAGAAATACAATATTTTTGCTCTGAAACCTGATTGGACGTTAGTAGATGCATTCAATGAGGCAGATTGAAAGGGAAACTATGATGTCTCGCTGGGAATGACATAACTATAACATTCATTGAATAGTTAACACATTTTACTTAGAACATTCCAGTCTAATTCAAGTTGCAAGTCTTTGATGATATTGTCAATTCGGGTCCAAAGTCGTCAAAATTCAATTCAAAATCTCTCCTATTTACTGCTCTGACACAGTGTGGATGCAATTTAAAAAAAAACAAACAAAAACAAAACGGGAGTGTTCCCGTGTGGACTACGCTAACTATAAATGCTGTAACTAAGCCAATACTGATTAAAAACAATCTCATTATTAACCAACTTATCTCATGTTGATGAAAACACCTGGTTGACTGAAAATGATTGGACGTTTGTTTGGCTGGAAGTGTTTTGGGATTGACTGGTCATCAGTCGATGGTGTACCCCGCCTCTCACCCAAAAGTCAGCTGGCGTAGGCTCCAGCTCAACTGCAAACCTTAACAGGAATAAGTGGCTGAAAATGGCAAAGGGCTAACCTTCTGTGTGAGTGAGCCGGGTGCTTTCGTGAAAATACACATATGTCATGGGTTTTGTAGGGGAAGTCATTGAGGGAAGCTGTCTTGTCCACATGGTCAGATCATCTCACACTAAAAGAGGAACATCATGGTGCGTTCACATGAAAATGTTGACTACAAGCGTTTCTATATTTTAGATCTCCTATTGGTCTGACATGGTGTGTACATGAAGCATACTGTCAAACAACACTGCACTACAGTTGCATATCCATGTGTCCTGCAGTCAAAGAGGTCGTATGAGCAGAAGTGCAAAGATAAAGAAGAAGCGGAACAGAATGTGAACAGAGGCAGCAGCAGCACAAAGCACATGGACAAGGTAACGCCTACGTCACCGTTTGTAATGACGTGGCAACAGTTGCCATATAGTTCAAATGCTATCATGGATATTGTACTCGTGTTCCCCTTTTGTCATCTTGCAGCTCTGCGCTAAAGCACAGCAGGCCAAAGTGAATGCAGAAGAAGCAGGTACACATTACCTTCAATGACATGCTCACTGGACACTTCATTAGGTACACCCACGAGCACCACCCAATGAGATCCAAGAGCAAACACTCCACCTTTACGAAGATAACAATGCTCAGTTCATTTGCAAGTAGAGTTGTAAAGATAAGGTGGTTAGCAAAAAAATGAAATAGTATTTATCCTTGGTCCACATGTTTATCCAGATGTACTTACCGGTACATTTATTTATTTTGGTAAATACACGAACAAAGCAAAGCAAATGCAAATACATTCATATTTTATTGTGATATTTATTAATAAATGCATGGACAAATAGGGAAAGAGAAAATAAAAATGTTAAGAAAATCCATGTTTACCCAGACTGACATCAATTTAATTATTTATTTTTGATAAATATAAATAAAATGTATAAATAAGATCCACACATTTATCCAAATCCAGATTAAGTGTGTGTGTATGTGTGTGTGCGTGTGTGTGTGTGTGTTTACACACTATACAGTACAGTGGTGTGAAAAGGTGTTTGCCCCCTTCCTGATTTCTTATTTTTTTTGCATGTTTGTCACACTTAAATGTTTCAGATAATCAAACAAACATAAATATTAGTCAATGACAACACAACTGAACACAAAATGCAGTTTTTAAATTGAGATCTATCTGGAAAAAGGTCTGGAAAAGGTTCTAAAGCCTTTTCTAAAGCTTTGGGACTCAGCGAACCACAGTGAGAGCCATTATCCACAAATGGCAAAAACATGGAACAGTGGTGAAGCCTCCCAACACCAAGAGCGCAGCGACGACTCATCCAAGAGGTCACAAAAGACCTCACGTGCCTCAGTTAAGGTCAGTGTTCATGACTCCACCATAAGAAAGAGTTTCAGAGTTCCAAGATGACAATCACTGCTGAGCAAAAAGAACATTAAGGCTCGTCTCAATTTTGCCAGAAAACATATTGATGATCCCCAAGACCTTTGGGAAAATACTCTCTGGTCTGACATGACAAAAGTTGAACTTTTTGGAAGGTGTGTGTCCTATTACATCTAGTGTAAAAGTAACGCCGCATTTCAGAATAAACATCATAGCAGCAGTAAAATATGGTGGTGGTAGTGTGATGGTCTGGGGCTGTTTTGATGCTTCAGGACCTGGAAGACTTGCTCTGATAAATGGAACCATGAATTCTGCTGTCCACCAAAAAATCCTGAAGGAGAATGTCCCGCCATCTGTTGGTGACCTCAAGCTGAAACCAACTTGGGTTCTGCAGCAGGACAATGATCCAAAACACACCAGCAAGTCCACCTCTGATTGGCTGAAGAAAAACAAAATGAAGACTTTGAAGTGGCCGAGTCAAAGTCCTGACCTGAATCTTATTGCGATTATGTGGCATGACCAAAGATGAGGCCAAAATTCCTCCCCAGCGCTGTAAGAGACTCATTGCAAGTTATCACAAACGCTTGATTGCAGTTGTTGCTGCTGAGGGTGTCCCAATCACTTTTTCACACAGTGCCATGCAGGTTTGGATTTTTTCTCCCATAATAATAAAAAGTTTTATTTAAAAATAGCATTTTGTATTTAATATTTAAATTTGTTTGATCTGAAACATTAAGTGTGACAAACATGCCCAAAAAAAAGAGAAATCAGGAAGGAGGCAAACACTTTTTCACACCACTGGCAGTGTAATTTTTAAATTGTACTTGAAATAATTGCATTATCTATAATCCTATTTTATAAATATAAATTCTATAGATGTATAATTATATTTATAAGACAGGATTTACCGTCAGAATGTGACCTTGCTGGCCAAGATCAGAGATGATTGGCTGAAGGAGCACATCCAGGCCTGCGAGGTGAGGTGTCAGTGGCAATGTGACATCTGTTCCTCAACCAAACCTGCACATTTAAAAGAAGGTGTGTTTCCTCAACAGGTGTTTGAGAAGCAGGCCGCTGACCGCATTGGTTTTGTAAGAAACACAATATGGACTCACCTGAACTTACTGTCTCAGCAGTGTGTGAGCGCAGACGAGGTCAGAGGCATTTAAAAAAAGTTTAATGGCTGAAGTAGCTTTTGTTGTTTACGTGCGCTTTTGTGTGCTGTAGCTGAACGAGGAAGTCAGGAAGTCGCTGGAAAAGTGCGACATCCAAGAAGACATGGAACACTTTGTCAAGCTACGGCGCACCGGGGAAAAACCGCCAGGTAGGATCACGTGTCTCATCCGGTGTGTATGATACAGATAGGATATGTTGCGCCTCTTGTCAAGGTGAAGAAGGTGAGCAAAATATAAGAAACAGCTGAATAATAAACTTATTGTTTAATGATACCTGCCTGATAGTATTCGAAAAAGTGAGACTATTGCCATTATCATTGTAAAGGCAGGTTTTATCCGCATATTAACATTGTGCAAGTGTACCTAATGTTATGGCCATTGAGTGTAGGGGAGACTGGGGCTAGTTGTCACATTGCAATTATCTTGTCCATCTGAGGGTGCAACTAAAAAGTGGAATAGTAGTTTTCTTCCTTTACATGGTCATGTGTCATGTCCTGTCTGGGAAGGGAGTAGCACATTGTGAGGTGAGATGAGCATGAATGAACCATTTTGCATACTGCAAAGTAAAAAATTGTGGGGTTAGTAGCCACATGTGACAACTAACCCCACAATAACCAATTTCAATTTCAAAGAATATTTGAATTAAGTCTGCTTAGCAGCAAATTTTGACTCTATTTTTACAGAACAGAGTGGTTAAAGGAGAGGAGAAAGTGAGAAGAACCACAGGATGGTCAGGAATTACAAAAGAAAAACAGAATATGGCAGTGCAGCACCTGATGTGATGCTGAGGGCAGTCAGGCAAGTGACCCCAGCAAAGAAATCAATCAGGGGTACAGCAAAAGATTTTAACATCAACTACCGTACCCTGGCTTGGTACTGCAAAACCTTTACCCCAGCTGCAATACAGAGTAAGACAGTTGTACAAGTTGCAGTTGTGGAACTGCAGCTTGAGAAGTATATTATGAGATAAGCTGACATCTATTTTGGTTTGTCTCCGACTGAGGTGAGAACGCTGGCATACAAATTTGCAGTGGCACAGGATCTGCAGTTTCCACAAGCTTGGTCTGTCAAGTAAAAAGCCAGCTTTGACTGGTTTACAGGCTCCCTGAAGCGGCACCCATCGCTCTCTCTCAGAAAACCAGAGGCTACTAGCCTCGCCGGAGCTAGTGCCTTTAACAAGGAGAATGTTAAGTCTTTTTTTGACAATCTGGACAAAGCGTTAACCAGAGATTCCCTGGGACCAGGAGATATCTGGAACATGGATGACAGTGGTTCAGAAACCAGACCGATTGGTCGCCAGGCGTCGGTTCAAGCAGGTGGGTTCGCTGACATATGGTGAAAGAGGTACCCTGGTGACGCTTGCTTGTGCATTCTCAGCCACAGGAAACAGTATACTTTACTATTTACTTTATATTTCCTCGGGTTCACTTTCGTGATCACTTCACCAACAATGGGCCACCCGACAGCAACGTAGGAGCAAATCCCACAGAGTGGATGAAAGAACCACACTTTGTTCATTTCCTCAAGCATTTTGTGGAACATGCCAAGTGCTCAAAGGAGAATCCCTGTTTACTCCTTCTGGATAACCACTCCTCACATGTTTCTATTAATGGGCTGAATTTTACCAAAGAAAAAGGCATTATGTTGTCCTTTCCTCCCCACTGCTCACGCAGGCTGCAGCCTTTGGACAGAAGTGTCTTTGAGCCACTAAAAAAAGTATGGAAACTCTGTCTCTGATTCATGTATGAGGAACAGTCCAGGTGAAACACTCGGTATCTATGGCATCCTTGGAATTGTGCAATGGTTTATCCTCTGGCTTCAACCTCACTGAATATTCAGGCCGGCTTTCGGGTGACAGGGATTCAACCTTACAACAGAGATGTGTTCTTGGAGACAGAATTTGCACCATCTTATGTCTCAGATCGCCCCTATCAGGACCCAGTTCTACCAACCCCCAAGCAGCAACCCTGCTGTTCCAGGCTCCAAAACTGACCCATCTTTTGCAGGCCCCAGCACTAATCTGTCATGTCATGTCACATGTTCACTCCCTGTATTTGATTGCTTATAACTCTGCACTGACATGAGACATCAAAATGACATGAATACAAAAATATACCCAAGACTTTGGTCTTTCACCTGGTACACATTTTGTCTTTACATGATGTGTTGATTGTAAAAAATATATGAGTGTAAAAAGTGTGCTAGTCCCGGTGTCCCCTACATTACATAGTATATTTAAAATGAAATCAGTTGCAGTTTAACTGAATGTGCCATTTAGTCAAATGATTGTCAGTGTATGTAATATACGTATAATTGTGTATTTTTTGAATGTTGCTGTCATCGATTACTTTGTGTGTGTGTGTGTATATATATATATATATTATATATATATATATTATATATATTTAAAATGAAATAAAATATATAATACAAACATTACAAATCATTAAAATATATAATTGTTATGGTAGTTAAATAATAAAATAAACATGAAAATCAAATATATAAATATTGAGTACATGAAATTGATATTTAGATTATATTATTTCTACATATTTGTATATATAATTTTAAACTGGAATACAACAGTAATAGATTATTACTAATAATAAACATTAAATTGTCTTCCTGTATGATAGCTCCAGTCCTATATGAGAACTTCTATAGTGGTCAGAGGGTTCCTCCACCTCAGCTACCTCCACCTCTCCTCAGGTAAGTGAGGGGGCAGACCGCCAACTACCGGTGTATCAATATTGATTACTTCCACCAGCGAGCTGCTTGTTTGATAGTAAGCGGGTTTCATTTGTTGGATGCTTTCTTGCATGAATATTTGCAGGGCATGCCCATCACCCCGTCAACCCGACAACAGAAGGGGTATGTTGGGTTTTTTTTGTACTTTAGCTTTACTTATGCTCCTATTAGATAAATGGATGCCTTGTTGCAGCAGATACAGTCGACTCAGACATGCAAGATGCGGGCTACAGTGTTGTCCACTTTTGAGGGGATGTACTGCACTGTACTGGGAAACACTCCATAGAGGCATACTTGGGAGTAGTTTGGCGTGGAAGGAAGAAGACTGCCTTTGGGATGAACTAGGGCAGTGGAGGTGATCTTCAGGTGCAACACCAGTGACATCTGGAAAATGGATTCCCACAGACACATTCCACAGGGGGGAACAACTCCATTGTTCCTGCCATTTTAATTGAATGGTGTCCCAAAACTTTTGTACATATAGTGTATTTCAAGGAATATTTTCCTGTAAATAAAAAATGCTTTATTCCAACCATGTTTGACATTTCCTCTCTTCGTCCCATGATACAGGTTGTAGATTCTATATGCCAATCCTCAACAAGCAACAAAGGAGCAGCTCAAGTGCATTAATATCCTCCTCTCCGGAGGAGCTTTAAACTTTTGAGTTGCCAAGCAACAGCCTCAAAACCCTCAGAATTTGAAGAGTATCTGTCATGAGGAGTGGACCAATAACACCCTCTAATATGTGCCCAAACCTTGTGACCACTCCTCTTCAACATGATTGAAAGTTCTTCAGACCAATAGTCCATCATTTGAGAGCCCACATCCTTTAATTTGTCTGCAGATGTCTGGATGTTACGAAGAATGCTCCGATCGGATCAAGTCCAGAATCAGTTGGATGGTCCTCTCGCCTTGATGGGGCAAAGAGAAAGTGACTTCAATCATGCATGGGAACGAGAAGAGGCATTTTTTGTCATGATTGGGTGTACCTTCTAAACTCATGCGGGGGTTTTCAAGCTTCTTCTCCAGCAAGGAGTCCAGCAGCTTCCTGAGGTGTTTGAAGATCACGCCGATCCGCACAGGAGCCTTGAGACCAAATGGAGTTGTACATTATCGCAAATTGCCTGACATGTCAACAAATTGTCACAGTACCCTCGGGTGGCTATTACCTGGAAGTGCATCCATCCATCCAGCGTAATGAGGCGCTCTCTGTGCTGAATGTCGATGTCTCCTCCGAACAGCAGCATTGGGAAGGGAGATATCAGAGTGGTGTCTCGTAGGTAGATCTTTGTGTACTTCACCTGAAGATGAACATTATTTGTACAGTATGTAATTATTCATGAGATAAGGAAGAATGAATGAGGTTGAGAACGTGCTCAAACCTTCTCCTGGTAGAGCAGCCATCCATGCGTTTGCAGGTTGCGGTTCACAGACGAAGGATGCACCTGGGCCTTGCCTTGCGGGGTCTCCGCCGAGCACGCCAGCCGCTCGAGAACGTCCACGGAGGTGGTGCAGAGGATGCGTGCCACGCTGTCATACAGGCCGGCCGTCAGGACCGACCCCAGCACGGACACCAGCTGCTTGGACGCGGCGGGGGGCAGGGCACGCGGCGAGACGGGCCTACGGGACGAGCAGAAGCCCGCCTGCTCCATCATCTTCATCAGGTCATGCTTCACATCCTGATGAAAAGAAGCTTTACTGAATGCATGTTAAATACAATTTCTTTTTAATTCAAATGGTTTATTTTTGTTGCAAGTAAGAGATTAGATTCAAATTAAATATTTTATAAAATTATTCTTCATGTATTGTATAACATTTTATAGCAGAATAGGCAGTAAATGTCTTGCCTCTATAGTTGCAAGAGCGGCGCGATTGAGGAAGTGTTTTCGGCAGAAGGACATTTCCGCTTTAAGTCCTTCCTTCTGGGAGTTCTTCCATCTAAAAGAATGAACAAAAGCCATGTTAATCATTATAATAATCAAAGGCTTTGTTTGTGAAAAGAGGTCCATACCCTAGATATGCATTGTATATGGTCATGTGATCAGAGTTGGCTAACGCCAGTGCCGCTTTGGCCAGGTTGGCTTCCTCCTTCCTGTTCATGGGCGTGGAGAATGGAGACTTCTCTGTGATGGCTGCTGCGATGGTCGCCTGGAACGCGTCAGTGAGAACGTCATACATCACCAACCAAATATAAGGTCTAATCACAGATGACGTACGATCGGCTCCAGGCAGCCGAAGATGGCGCCGTAGATGAGCATCTTGCCGATCTTGACGTTGACGGGCAGATTGGCCAGATGTTGCCCCAGAGGGGTGAGAAGGTGACTGCTGGGCTGACAGGCGCCGATCTTCCTCAGCAGGTTGACGGCATTGCTGACTGACTGAGGCTGAGGAGCATCCAGGGCACGACTCAGGAAGTCTTCTGGGGAGCCGTACTCGCATTTCTAAGCAGTGATGAGACACAAGTGTGCAACATCTCAGACAAGGTCCAGATTAAGGACATTTGACTTACTGTTTGGTCATAATATTACGTCCAAACACCTCAAAAGTTGAACAATTTGAAAGAAAACGTGGAGGTCCAAACCATCATCATACATCATGTTCAGTGAGCACTGTTAAGTGAGCATCTAAAAGATGCCGAATTTTTTTTTTTTTTTTAAACTTTACTACAGAAGGGTATTACTGATGGAAAAGAGGAAAAAGTGTGATGATAACCATAGAACAGGAACTTATTTCATTATTTTTACACTTGTATGACAGGTTAATTAGCAACTCTAAATTGTCCATAGGTGTGAATGTGAATGGTTGTATGTCTATATGTCCCCTGCGATCGGCTGGCGACCAGTCCAGAGTTTACCCCGCCTCCCGGCAAAGGCTCCAGCATATCCCTGTGACCCTAATGTGGATTAAGCAGCATCGAAAATGAGTGAATGACAGTGTATGACAGTTAAAAATGTTAAAATGCGACAAAAGTTGCTTCAACAGCTAACCCAGGTTTCACTGATGGTAACAGTTTGACCCTGGTTTGAGTGAACTCATTTGACATTACGTATGGGGGAAAACATTTTTGAAATGAGAACAACTTGCAAGTCAACCAGATTCTGTTAGATTTTGAGAAGTAAAATTAAATATGTTGATCATTAAAATTTGATATGCAGTCATGGAAAAAAATGATCACACCACCCTTGTTGCTTCAGTTTCTTGTTCATTTTAATGCCTGACACAACTAAAAGGTACCTTTGTTTGGACAAATATAACGATGACAACAAAAATGGCAGTACAATGCCATAGCTATTGATGTAAGAACTTAAGTGATTTTGGTTATCAAGAAAACCATGGACGTTGCTAGATATCAAACTCTTCTGAGCTATATTTGTTATTATATTTGTCTAAACAAATGTACCTTTAGTCGTACCAGGCATTAAAATGGATCATTTTTTCCGTGACTGTACAGTACTTTATGATAATTACATTGAAGTGGAATACCTGTATATGCGAGTCAATTAGAATCTGTGTACTTATGTACTTATTTTCAATATCATTTTTTTTGATAATTGGCTGGAAGCAGAATCAAGTTTTGAAACTATTTTCCTATAAGTTAACGGAATTCCATCCATCCATCATTTTCCTCCACCAAGGCATTCCAAGGCCAGCTGTGAGACATTATCCCTCCAGCGTGTCCTATAAGTCTGCCTCGGGGCCTTCTCCCAGCTGGGCACGCCATGAACACCTCATCAGGGAGGCGTCCAGGAGGCAAGTTAATGGAAATGTATAGGTTAAAAAGCCAAGACACTTATTTCTAATATGTCCAAATATGACTACAGTATTATGTCTTTTGTATGTGGTGGTGACTGGTTGGATGCTACTGTCCACTGTCTTATCAGTAGCAGATGAAGTTCCGAGATGACCACTTCCTCTCTTCTTAGTAAAGTGTACTTTGTTTTCATATGAGGTCATCCTTTCTATAATATTACCATTATATGAAGACAGAGCTCCTCCAGGGGGACCCGAAGTATCTCCGGAATGGAGTAGTCCATGAAAGCATCAAACCTGAGGCACACACCACCCAAACATTCAGAAAGATTTCTCGTTATAATGCAACTAATCCGTTCCACGGTAGTCTCATATTTATTTACCTGTATTTTGGATAGAGCCTGAAGCAGAAGCCGTTGCAGACCCGTCCTGCTCTTCCCTGCCTCTGGAGGGCGCTGGCTTTGGACACAAAGGTTTCCACCAGGGAGCTCATCTGGCTGCTTTCATGGTACCTGAAAAATCACAGTTGTCAGAATTATGGAATAATTTTAATAAGAAATCTTATTGTTATATAATTATTTTTGAATAATAATTTTATTAGTAGAAGTAGCTGTTGTAGTACAGTAGAGCCCCGCTACTCACTGGGGGCTGCAATAATGGACTCACCCGTAGAATGCACTAATAATTTATTTTTAATTCCTACAATATGCCTCTCACAGTTATTAAACACATTTTAAATTTTGTTTTAAATATTACAGGCCGACAGTACAATATGTAGAACTTACAAAACGTGCAGTTAAAAAACATCACGTCTTGTCAAAGCATCTTCCTGCTGGAAAATGTTGAGTATATTGACATGCGAGACAGCACCAAGTGCTGGGTTCATAGCTGGAACACCGTTTTTGCCCTGCAAATTGCGCTATCCAAGTCACTATAAAAAAAAAACAACTTAACTGTTTACAATTAGATTGGCATTTGACGACATTTTCTGATGACTTTTAATGGGATGGGAGAATCTCTCTGAATGTTCTAAACTTCTGTTTCCATGCCAGTGTTGTATCGTCAGTCTCTTATATTGAGATTGAATCAACAGTGCCTCTGCAGGTTGTAGCCAAGTATTGCAACCCTATTATTCTAGTACTATTATAGTATAAGTGCGTGTGTCCCTCACTTGTTTTCCTTAGTTTTTCCTGTGTCGATGACAAAAACAACATCGGGAATAGTCACGCCCGTCTCAGCAATGTTAGTCGACAACACAATCTAAAAGAAAGAAAAAAAGATAGCTATGATTTCCTCTATACTTTCCTCATGTTCGTTGTCTTATTCACCATTAGCAGTACCTTCCTGACGCCAGACGGGGGCACTGTGAAGGCCGTTGCCTGCTCCTTGGATGACAGCGTCGAGTGGAGAGCGACGATCCTGTACCTTCAAGTACCAGACCACACCGAGTTACAGTAAATATGGTGTGTATTTTGGATGCGAGCATGCTACATTTGTGTGCTTACATCACCTGTTTTTGTCCCTGAACCTCTTGTCTGACGACAGCAGGTCATAGCTCTGCTGGATGTGAGCCAGACCGGGCAGGAACACAAGAACAGCGCCATCCAGTTGTGCAAATTGTGGGGATTTATCTAGCAGATCACACAAAGCAAAATATTCTACACATTCTGCCTTTACAAAGATAATAATGCTTAGTTGCATCAGACTCAAAACTATTTTTTATGTTTTCCAATATAGCTAAATAAATAAAATATCTACTATATAGTACCAAACCAAAATGATGACACACTTGACTTTGACCATTAAGATTCATGCATTATACAATAGGAAATTAAAAAGAATATCAAGATATGCAGCCAAAATCCAGATTTTTCATTTTAATTAACACTCAGACAAATTTTAGACACGGCTCTTGTGCTATAATGTACATGCAGTGTTTCTCATTCATCCATTTAATTTTGGTGGCCTGCCACAAATGAATCACATACAGTCAAAACAAGCTTTCGTATGATTCGGTTTTCATTGAAAATGTTTGCCAAAATTTCATCTCGGTTTTCATATACTGTCTCAGTTTTTGTACAATATTGTACAAACTGTATTCTTCTACAAAATCAAGTGCCCAAACAAAGCATCCTACACGCTGCTGACTCACCGTCCTTTTTTATGGAGAGCAACTGCTCAATCTTCTGCATCAACAATAAATTCGTAATTTTTAAGTAGCATTATTTTCTGCATGGTAAACTAATTATTCTCTCTAAAATTTATTTTTTACATTATTTCATTTGGGAAAATTTGCTTTGGTTAGAGTCCGTTTTGGTTTGAGTCTGACCTTCAGGAACGGGTTAATGACGTTAACCAAGGCACCACCGTATTCTTTTTAAAAAAGGCGACTAGTGACAAATCTAGTGAAGAGACTTTTGAAGACTAGCATGAAAGCATGCTAGTGATGCTGCGGGCCACTCCCCCATCGAAAATCATGCACAGGCGGCTCTGATTTGTTTGAGTCACTGAAAAAAAAAAAAAAAATCAGCGACAAAATAAAGTTCATTTATAGTCCTAATCAAATTTCAAAGTCGAGAACCAACCACAGCCACAAATAGATGACACTGAAATACAAAAATAGAAACACTGCCCATATGTACCTAATACTGTGGCCAGTGAGTGTTTCATGGCCTTTAATTAGCATACCGAGGTAGTCGATGAGCTCAACCAGCAGGTCCATGTTGATCTTGTTCGGGTTCATGTACTGCAACACCTGGCGAGTCCTGCTGCTGAAGTGGTCCAGGTCGGGACCCAGATCCCATCCTGGAGACGAGTCCCTTATGATCACCTCCTAAAAATCACAATCCGGGAGATGAATACTTGTAATTATAAAGAAGAGGAGTTGCTGATGGTGAACATTACCTGGTGCTGTAACGTCTTTCCACCTTTTTGGGTGACGGTGACGCTAACTTCCTCTTCTTCTTCCAGGATTCGCTGGCAGTATTCCGAGTCCTTGTCCAGAATGTATCCGGTCTCCTCCACTATATCCTCTAAATGGAACACCTGGAAGCCACACGAGTTTGAGTATCTCACAGTGACCTGACATTTTTAGCATGAGCGACGTTGTCCGAGATCACCTCCACTGGGAAGGTGCGCCCCGGAATGCTGACGACGGGGCAGCGGTTGAAGTAGCTGGAGAACTTGTCGCAGTCCACCGTGGCGCTCATCAGTATAAGCCGCAGGTCTGATCTCCTCAAAACGACGTCTTTCAGGATGGTCAGCAGGAAGTCGGACTGGACGCTGCGCTCATGCACCTGCGACGACAGTGAAAAGGGATAATTGGGAGGGGGCTGGAAAGTTCTAATGGTGGCCTATTTTAAAAGTACCTCATCTACAATGATGTGGGTCAAGGAATTGAGGTGTTTGTCGTGCTGGAGTTTCCGAAGAAGAACTCCAGTGGTGCAGTACAACAAGCGGGTCCATTCCCCCGACTGGTTCTCCATCCTGATCTGGTAGCCACACAGCGACGACTGACACATGACAAAAAAATATTACACATTACCTTTTAGCTGTAAAAGCCAAGTTTTTACCTTCCTCACTGCTATACAAGTGTAAAAACAAGCTAACCACTGTACATTTAAAATGACTAGTTCACAAAAAAAGATTTCACCTTCGACCCCGGTCCTTCCTCGCATCCCAGCTCCTGGCTGACCCTGCAGGCCAGACTCATGGCGGATATCCGTCGGGGCTGCGTCACCACGATGTTGCAGGGCTGTACCGCCTCCGACGGCCCGAGCAGCAGCTCCTCCAGGAGGAACTGAGGGATCTGCGTGCTCTTCCCGCTGCCCGTCTCGCCCGCCACCACCACCACACGGTGGCGTTGCAGGGCCTCCAGGACGCGGTGGCGGTGCTGGAAGACGGGAAGCTGCTCTCGATCCGCCTTGAGAGGACACACACAGGTTATTAATGTCATACAGTGGTGTGAAAAAGTGTTTTCCCGCTTCCTGATTTCTTATTTTTTTGCATGTTTGTCACAATTAAATGTTTCACATCAGACAAATTTTAATATTAGTCAATGACAACACAACTGAACACAAAATGCCATTTTTAAATTAAACTTTTTATTAAGGGAGAAAAAAATCCAAATTTACATGGCCCTGACTGAAAAAGCGATTGCCCCCTAAACCTAATAAATGGCTGGACCACCCTTAGAAGCAACAACTGGAATCAAGCATTTGTGATAACTTGATGCAATGAGTCTCTTACAGCACTCTGAAGGAATTTTGGCGCACTCATCTTTGCAGAATTGTTGTAATTCAGCCACATTGGAGTGTTTTCGAGTATGAAGCGCCTTTTTAAGGCCATGCCAGAGCATCTCAAAAGGATTCAGGTCAGGACTTGACTAGGCCACTCCAAAGTCTTCATTTTCAGTTTGAGGTCACCAACAGATGGCTGGACATTCTTCTTCAGGATTTTTTTGTAGACGGCACAATTCATGGCTCCATTTACCACAGCAAGTCTCCCACGTCCTGAAGCAGCAAAACAGCCCCAGACCATCACACTACCACCAATACATTTTACTGTTGGTATGATGTTCTTTTTCTGAAATGCGGCGTTACTTTTACGCCAGATGTAATGGGCCTATTGAGTATTTTCCCAAAAGGTCTTGGGATCATCAAGATATTTAGATGAGCCTTAATGTTATTTTTGTTCAACAGTGGTTTTCATCATGGAACTCTACCATGCAGGCCGTTTTTGCCCAGTGTCTTTCTTATGGTGGAGTCATGAACACTGACCTTAACTGAGGTAAGTGAGGCCTGGAGTTCTTTGGATGTTGTTGTGGGGTCTTTTGTGACCTCTTGGATGAGTTGTCGTTGCACTCTTGGTGTTGGGAAGCCTCACCACTGTTCCATGTTTTCGCCATTTGTGGATAATGGCTCTCACTGTGGTTCGCTGGAGTCCCAAAGCTTTAGAAAAGGCTTTATAACCTTTTCTAGACTGATAGACCTCAATTAATCTCAGTTGTGTTTTGACAGGGGTGTAAATTGATTTTTTTTCTCCCTTAATAAGTTTCATTTAAAAACTGGATTTTGTGTTCAGTTGTGTTGCCACTGATTTAATATTTACATTTGTTTAATTATCTAAAACATTTAAGTGTGACAAACATGCAAAAAAAAAAAGAAATCAGGAAGGGGGCGAACACTTTTTCACACCACTGAATATGCTTCCATCCAAGAAGGTAAATGAGTGTACTACCTGTAATTTCTGTGCCAGTGGGGACTTCCTCATCTTCATAAGGAGCTCTCTGGCCGTCTCCAGCGCTCCTTCCTTTTCCTTCCTGCCTCCTCTACCCTCAACCTCTCCCCATCCTCCTTTTTCAGCGATGTCAAGACCAGCCAGGTTCTCCCAAGACTCCTCGGGTTCTTCCTCCGCAGCTCCGCTAAGCCCGGCGTGGCCATCTGATCCATTTGATCCCCGCTCTCGGTTCTGCTGCTGCTTGAGGCGGGTCAGGAGTCGGGCGATGAACTGATCCCGGGGCTTGTTAGCGGCGGTGCGGCTCTCTTCCTGTTGCTGCTGCTCGCCGTCCCTCCACTCCAGCCACACGTCCCTGTAGGTTGGTGGGAGGAGCTGGTGCACTGACTGAGGATGAGAGGATTATGCTCGAATTAGGTTGCGAAGCTAAAAGGAAAAGTTGCCAAAATTGACCTCCTTTTAACTGCAAGCTAAACTTTGTAATGTAAACAATTTGGTACGACAGTATTCGATGAAAAAATATGGCAAAATCTTATTAAAATGAAATTACTGTACAGTGGAACCTCGGTTAGCGTAAACCCAGGTTAGCTTGTTTTTTGCCTGTTAACGTCGTAAATTTAAGACAAACTTTTACGTACATTTTCCATTTAGTATACAATACAGCGTGTGTCCAAGTGTGTTCTTCATGTATTTTCATCACAAAACTATTACAACCATGTTGTTGGAATCAGGCATTCGGGATTATAAAAACGTATAAATACATCTTTGGTATTGAAAATGTTAATCCAGGAAAAAAAGGACGCAGATTAAACTACAGTAATGACTTTTAAGAGGTAATCAAAGCGTGATTTATCATAAGTGAGTAGAAACATCACTGGAAGAACACTGATCAAAAACAGGAAATTCACACAGACTTGATGGAGCTAAGCACCATCGTCTGGTTGCCTGCAAGTGCTACCTGTCCTTTAACCAGGTTGTAGAGCGCCAACGTTGCTCCCAAATGTTGAGCCTGCATGCTGTCCTCTGTTAGGATGGTCGGACAGACTTCCAGGACATCATCTGGCCTCTGAACACGCACCCTATATTAAAAAAAAAAAAGATGTATGACCATCAATGACATGTACTGTATGTGTGCACTTTTTGTGCAGAGACACAGCAGCACTTACTTGCACCTCCAGTATCTGCCTGCAGCCACCTTGTGGAAAGCAGGCGCGGGGCTTTTGGGGAGATTTTTTCGCACCCAGTCAATGAGAAACTGTTTGGGGGACTTGCCGGTCCAACTGCGCGCCGTGTAGTCAAAATTACGAATGTCCTTCGGCTCGTTTTTCTTCACAACTGGAAGGGGAAATGGAGGCACAACGTCACTGTTGTACTGACACCAGAATGTGTCGTTTTTGTTTATAAATGAACCTTTCTTTTCTGCTGGGGGTTCTTTTTCGGCCCGTTCAAACAAGCTGAAGCCAAGTTCTTCTTTGTCCTCGTTCACAGGCAATGTCTTCTTGTCTTTCTGGGACAACTCCACCACTTTTACGGCCGGATTGAACACAGGGTGCGACTCTAGTTGCTTCATTTCTGTTAACAGAGAACACAGGAGGCTCTAACGCATGAATAAAAAAAAATACAACAGTAAAAAACAAGAACCTTGCTGTATGACACGTATTCGGTCTTGTGCCGTCCGTTGACCCGCCTTGTCTCCTTTGGTCTTGGCGGCCATCGCCATTTCTTTAGCGTCGTACAATTGAGCCGTCAGGATCAAATACCTGTCATTCTACGAAACAATATCAACATTTAATTAAGTTCAATTAAAATCAGTCCTCCGATATGTAAAGTGATTTAAAAATATAATTGTGACTTCTTCATACAAAAAAAACAATAATAGATAACAATGATGAGAATAAAGTCAAAATATTACCAAAAAAAATAAATATGAGGACCAAAGTTGTAATACAATGGAAACAAAATAATGTCGTATCACAAACATCATATTAGAAATGATGCAATTTTACTGAAATAATTGTCATTAAAAAAAGCTATTGCATCAGAATAACTCAGTAATTTAATGACACATACTGTAGGTCATGTTAATTGCAGCAAAGTTATAATATCTAAGGATCTTTTTAACCAGAATCAAGTAGTAAATTAAGGACAAAGGTGATGTTAAGGGTAAAAAAGATTTTACTTTAATAGTCATAAGAATTAAAATTAACAGACTAAAGTGGTAAAATTAAGTTAATTATGGTAGAATATAGTCATAATATTACCAAAAAAAAAGAGATGACCAGAATAAAGTAGTAATTTAACAACAAAAGGTCATGTTAATTACAGGGGGAAACATTTTTACCAGAATACAGTCATAATTTACAGATAAACATTAACATTTAACATGCGAATAAGGTACAAAATAAGCTTTATTATACACAAAAAGAAAATTGTGGCACAGCCAGCACAGAAGCATATGATATATTTATGTTAATTTATATTTTTGCTATTTTGATAATGTAAAACTCCAATGATAACAGCTTTGTACCACTCTTAACTTTGCTTACCGGGTCAAATTTTTCTTCCAATTCTGGATTGCGCCGTGACATCTTCCCGCCTTCATCCTCCTCATCCTCCTCTTCCTCACTGCTCTGCTCAGCATACCTTAAGATCCAATCCTTCATGCGTGCATCTTCATCCTTGACTGAGTCCTGGAAAACACAACACATAATGTAAACGTCTGGATGTGTGACAGGGCACGACTGTCTGCACATTCACACTCAAACCTTGGTGTTGTCTCCGGAGGGCGCTTTAGGCGTAGCCTGGCTTGGGGCTGTGGGGGTCTGCTGCTGGGTAGGAGGATGGAACCTGGGCCTACTCCTCTGGTTCTCCTCCTGCATCTGCTGGCTGAAACCTTCAGGCAACTCGTCTGCAGATTAAACACAAATGAAACGCGTGAAAAGGACCAATTTGCAAAGGCAAGGGATGACATATAAAACATTTGTCGTTACCATCGTTAAGGTTAAGGCAGAGCCAATCAAGAGCAGAGTGGAGATCGCCACCGTAGAGCACGCTGCTCTTCATGGCCTCCTCGATGTGCTCCCTCTTGAAGTCAAACTTCTGCAAAGCCGTGTACAGATCCTGCACGCACAAAACAGACATTCGTGTGTAGAAACAAATGAAACCTTTCATTCAAGTCATTTACAAGTAGGTACATTTACAGTCCTGTGTTGACCCTCACCAAAAGCTTCTTGTTGGTGAGTCTGCCCGAAACAGGCCCTTTGTCCCCATCCTCCTGCCGGAAGTCATTTATCAACTTGATGATCTTCTTCTCCAAGTCTGCTTGGATAGCAACCTGTGGAAGAAACACCACCACCATCTCTTAATAACAGTACATTGGTAGTAATCTAATTCAGTTATGACTCACTTTTAGGATTGATTTATCCGAGATGCCGCCTGTGTCCACCTGGGCAGTGTTGGCAAGACTGTAGGTCTTTGGAGCTGCAAGGATCCCAAACAAACACTCCATCACGCCATTTGAAACCGGTATTTGTGTACATTATATTGTACAGATATGTTATGGAAATGTAAATTGGAGCTAGCTGTGGTGTCGGATTGCACTGCATCTTAAGGACAGCTGCTTGTAATGCTTTGACGGAAACTACAGCTACAAGAATAAACACTTTGTTAAACTCATTTTTGTAAAGAATGTATAATAGTGGTTAGTATCAGATCGGTCAAGTGTACCTAATGTTGTGACTGGTTAGTGTATCGTTGTTTTGATGTATTAGGCAATCTAGAAACATGTTTAAGGATAAAATTATGATATATTGCCTATAATGTGCAGGAAGGTGTTTAATATCACCTTTCGATTTGCTGTCTTTGGCTGCTTTGCTCAGCTTGCCGCTCGTTGCTTGCTTCTTCGCCTCCTCTGTCGTGCTGTTCCCGGCTGAAGGAGCACCAGCACGGCCCGCTGCCGCAGCTCCTCCGGGAGCCACTGGAGCAGCAGCCCCCGCCGATGATTTCTTCTTCTTCCCACCCATTCATATACCCTTTAAAAAACTACACTTTATGCGTCAGTGAGCAGACACCACGCTACTCTTTGCGTCACCTCGTCTTTCCCGTCGTGGAGTTTGGAGACGTATTTGAGCCACACGGCCACCGTAGGTGACGGTATCAAACTCGCGTTGCATTGTGGGGAAACGTGCCTACAATAATCATGGCGGACCCTTTCGGAGACGGTCTGTTCAGCGTGTTTGACGACGAACAGCAGCCCACTTCGAGTAAAAAGCTACCGGCTTCGACTGCTCTAGTGACAGGGTACATTCCAAACTCTGTGTTTGAATATTTTAATTCGATAATTTCCGGGTTTTTTTATAGCGAGGGGGTGAGGCAACTCCTCAAGCTAGCTTCACGTGTGCTGTAACGTCAGCAAACTAGCTAGCTAATAGTGAGACGTCATTTTTATACCATAGTTATTTTTTATTCAGCTTCAGCACAACTACGGGTTAAACTTCTTTGATATTAAAGTGGAAAACAAGCTAAATGTGTGTTTTTGTCTGTCTAATTTAGGAAAGCGGTAGGTCAAAATAACGACAGCGATGTTCGCCAGGCCACAAAGCCCAAGAGGGAGCAGGACAGTGACGGAGGAGAGGAGCTGTGCTTGGGGAAGAAGCCTCGCCTTGACACCGTCTCTGCTAATGACATAAAGTATGCATATTGTACTCATGAGCGCATATACTGTCAAAATGTTGCCATGAAACTAAGCATGACTTAGCTGTAATACATCATCAAATTGTAGTATTCATAATGTGCATTGTTTACATCAGCCTTGCAGAGTTTATGCCCCAAGTCAAAGTGGAGCAAATTGAGACGGTGGAAGGCTGCTCACACGAGGTGAGTAAAGCAATTTGAATGTTTGTTTACTTGACCAAGCTGTGCAATGTTATTAAAAGAAATGTATTTTCCTAACAGGTCGCTCTGCCTTCCGGTGATGAATACAAACCTCTCAAATCTCGAGTAGGGAAGGCGGCCAAGGTATACTGTTGATTAACTCTTTGTTTCATTTTCAGTTGTTTCAGAAGTCCACAACCGCTTTTCCGCCGTCTTTGGAGGCAGCAGGCGCAGCAATATGATGCAGCCACACAAATGTTCTGTTTCAACTCATGTTGACAGGTCTTTAAATGGTGTAAAACCACCGTTACGGTCAAAGTCTTCACCAACTAAATGCATGACGCAAGAAACACTTCCTGTCTTTCACTTTTAACGGAATTCGGAGCCGAGTTGCGGTGCGTGACATCAGATAGCGCCAAATCTATTTGTGGTGGTTTAAATGTATTAGTGATGCAGTATAAAACTAGGGGTACACGATAAATATTGGCGCAGTATGAGAAATTATGACTCCGTACCCCTAAATCCGATAACAGTAAAAAATAGCTCCGATAAGAGATCATTTAAAAATACGCTCCAATGAGGCGAGGCCACTTGTACTGTGCTGTAGGATGCAAGAGGTGGGCAAATGAAGTGTTCCTTTTCTCCTACATGTGACTTCTGTAAACACGCGTTTTTAACACACAAGGCGCCGATCGTGTGCGACCTCCCCTCTGCCTCTGACACCTCGCCCTCTAGTCACACCAAACGCTCCGCAAGTAGTTCGCAACGAGAGAGAAAAAAAAAATCAACCCTTAACACACCAAACCCCGCCAGCATTGAGCAGATTGAGCCCGGCAAGCCCACCAAGACGCTCACGCTGCCAAAGAAGCTGCCCTAAAGCCAGCTGCAAAGAAAGGCCCGGGGCCCACTCCCATCGCCAAAGACACCGGCCCCCTTTGGCCAGCAAACCACTCTGAGTCACTGTTTTTACTTCTGACTGGGTGCTTTTTTTAATGTTTTGGCTAATAGTAGTGTCATATTTGGTTAGGATGAAACTACACGTTCAGTTTGTCAAATCCAACCTTGTTTGAGTCGTAAACTACAGTTAAATCTTCCTTTTACAAATTATAGATATAGAAGGAAAACCACTTTTTAATTTGATTAAGTCTGACGATGCTGTCTTACTGGTTTGAACGTGAGTCCGCTTACTTCACCTACTTTGTATATATATTTTTTTTAATTTGTCAAGCCGAAAAAAAAGCAAATTGCACAGTTAATCTTTTCGATGCTCGCTAAACTGCGGACTTCTGCATCATGCATTGTGGAGACTCAAATTTTAGAGGCATGTTTCTTCCCCCCCAAATTTGGTTAAAATTACAAATTGCATACCTTTTGCGGTTTCACTGCATTCTTACAAGCGTATTTTCTGGTCTTGCAGGACTACCCTTTCATTCTGGACCCGTTCCAGCGCGAGGCCATCTTGTGCATCGACAACAACCAGTCTGTGCTCGTCTCTGCCCACACCTCAGCCGGAAAGACCGTCTGTGCAGAGTGAGGATCTCAACTTCTCTTAAATTACCACATTTTTTTAACTGGGGGAAAAAGCTCTTTTAATGACTTAACCTCTGCTCTTGTAGGTACGCCATTGCACTTGCCCTCCGAGAGAAGCAGCGAGTGATCTTCACCAGCCCCATCAAGGCTCTGTCTAACCAGAAGTACAGAGAGATGTACGAAGAGTTCCAAGATGTGGGATTGATGACTGGTGACGTTACCATCAACCCCACCGCCTCCTGTCTCGTCATGACAACAGAGGTGTGTTACCGTGTTCAAGGTTAACTCATTCAATCCCAGCCATTTTTCAAAAGACAACCCCTTCAGTACCGTCCATTTTAGACGATCTTGACTGATCTTTCAAGGCACACAGAATATTGTGTTCTATGGCTATATAAACATGGAACCCACCGAAAGAAAGATTAGGCTCTCGTCTTTCATCAGGAAAAAAAGTTAGTTTCTACCTTTTTCCGTTCTGTAGTAATCAGCAGTAGAATATCGGTCAGTTTCAGGAAAATATCAGTTCCTGACAAGAAATGGGAGAAAAACAGCTTTTTGTGAAGATACATTTCAAGCATAACTTTTGCTTTGACACTATTTTTTTGCTTTTGTCACAGCTCAAATATCTAAACAACTATACACACAAAAAAGGGTGGTTTTACATCAAAATAACAATTCACGAATATAACACTGTGAACTATTTGCAATTTTCACATTTGGAACTAAACTGTGTGCACGCGCGCGTGTGTGTACATATGTTCAAATTTTCCTACAATGCGCTCATACATATACCCAGTGTGTGCACTTGCGTTCAAATTTCCCTACAATGCGCCCATACACATACTGTGTGTGCACGTGCATGCGTTCAAATTTCCCTACAACGCGTAACCTTCTGCACGGTACACTCCAAGCTCTTCCACTTCCTCCTTGCTGTTGAGTGTTTTTACAGGCAAATGATCCATGCGGACCTCTTATCACATGCACTTTTTATGGCTTAAAACTGCTGTAGAAGTGAAATTTTTTTGTGTGCAGTTGCGTCATCACCTCTTTTTGCTTTATGCAAAAAAACCTAAAAGTCATATAGTCTTTGGGATTGGGCGTTGAGGTTTATAAAAACGTATAAATACGTCTTTGGTATTGAATGACTTACAATTGTTGCTTTTGCCATATTTTACTGAGCTGCCAGGACAGAAACATGTGTACCACTATTTCAGTAAGTTTCTGTTCTATGGTCATCGTGTAAGAAAGCCATGGGAAAAATATGTAGTTTTTAAAAATTGCATAATAAATGTAGTTGTGTAGTTGTGTTATGCTGATTTATTTTTGTTTTAAACACCCAGATCCTGAGGAGCATGCTGTACCGCGGCTCAGAGATCATGAGGGAAGTGGCTTGGGTCGTCTTTGACGAGATCCATTACATGAGAGACGCAGGTAAGTGAAAGAACACTTTAATTAATCTTGTGTGTTTTTGTAAGCTTTGTGCGAGCACCCTTCCATGTATACTTCAGAGCGTGGCGTTGTGTGGGAGGAGACCATCATTCTGCTCCCTGACAACGTGCATTACGTCTTCCTGTCGGCCACCATCCCCAACGCCAGACAGTTTGCAGAGTGGATATGCCACCTTCACAAGCAGGTTATACTTTTTACGCTGTTTTGATGCATTTATTTTAAATGATCCACAATGTAGTGTGAGGCCATTATCTATTGCCTTTTAATGAGCTCCGCCTAACAAATGTGTGACTCTCCCCCCCCCTTTCTTGCAGCCATGCCATGTGATCTACACAGACTACCGTCCAACCCCGCTGCAACACTATATATTTCCAGCAGGGGGCGATGGACTCCACTTGGTGGTGGATGAAAACGTAAGGACAGACACAGCTCACGTACAGTATGCATAGTGATTACATTAGCTCCACGTTTTAAGACACACTTTACACATCAAGAATTGGAATTATTATTATTATTTTTTATTTTTTTACAAAATCTATAAACCCCTTTAACCCATCACAGCAGTGAACATATATAATAAATTTTTTAGACTGTATGCATTTTTTAAAATTAAAAAACAGAATTATATGTATTTTATGGAATCATTTTGTGTCTACACATTTTACACACATTTTACACTTGTTAAATGCTTTACATGCACTTACAAAAAAAAAAAATACAAATTCATGATTGTGTAATTTACCATTTTTTTCTTAGTCAATTTTCTTATTACTTTTACCATAATTTATTTCTTATTAAATGTTTATTTTGTTGTTTCCTGCACCCCGATTTTTTTTCACGTTTTTTAAAATTCTATTCTATAATATTTACTATTTTTCTTTAATTTATACACACTAACTTATTTAATTACTACACGATTTCTTTCTTTCTGACCTCATGCAGAAATACTTGGGAGGCAGGGGGACACTGTTCATTCAATCCCCTGAAGGATGCATACTGAAGGAATCTAGATTAATAGCTTTTGGTGTGAAAGGCCACATTCCTAACCACTGCACCATCAGATGTTGTTCAGATTCATGCAGTCACTTTTGCGTCCCCACAGGGAGACTTCCGGGAAGACAACTTCAACACAGCCATGCAAGTTTTAAGAGACACCGGGGATTCCGGGAACAATGCGGGGGGCAAGTGGGACCCGAAAGGACGCAAAGGGGGAACAAAAGGTGTGTGTGTGTGTGTGTGTTATACTTTGCGGGGTCAAAACAGCACAATCTGAATGCAGTGATTTAAACGACTGTGGTATCCACAGGTCCTTCCAGTGTTTTCAAGATAGTGAAGATGATCATGGAGAGAAACTTCCAGCCCGTCATCATTTTCAGCTTCAGTAAGAAAGAATGTGAGGCCTACGCTCTGCAGGTGGCCAAACTGGACTTCAACAAGGGTGCGTTCCCTTGGGTGTAGTATTACACCACCACCATACTAAACAAACATTACATCCAATGTGATGAAATTGAAATAATATATATTTTTTATAATCATACTGTGCTACTGAGTCTCATGAGGCTGATCGTAAAAGTCCTTGCGTGGGAAATATTTTCCCGTGGTGTCCCTGGACCCTCGTAGACAACTCTGCCAAAGTCTTGAACTGTATTATAATACACAAATAATGATGCGTTCTCCCAAAGATTGTTTCTTATCTCTGGTGTGGTTTCCTTTTTATGATGCTGTGGGAACAAAAAACATAAGCCAAAATAAGCAAGTTTTAGCAATGGATCAATTCCAACCCAAAACTTGGGATGTTTTCATGTGTAGGATGGACAAATATCATTTAACACGGTGTCATGCTCTTTTTTTTTTTCCTTTTTTTTTTTTTCTTTGAAAATTGTTTAACCAAGACACAACATACATTTTTTTTTTATTTGGGGCGGGGGGGGGTCCAAATCCATGCAGTTTCCCGTGGAAAAAAAACGAAAGTGACATTTTTAATAGATGTTCAACGATGGTTAAGGGATGGTCATCAGTGCCATTTTCAGGATGAAATCACACATGGCTTTAGCCCTCGGGTTGTCTCTTCTGACTATTTGCACTTTTCAAACGCGACGGCGATAGGAACAAGCCGCGGGAGTCATAGCGATGCTGGTGTGTCAGGTGGCTGAAAAGGTTTGATGTGGTTTTTTTCAAATGATTAGTCCTACACAAAGTATTTTGCACGCCCATTTTTTTCACTTTTGTTTAATGGATGGACTTTTATTGGGTCTTTTTATTGCACTAGGGACCAGACATGCAGAGGTTTGTTACAAAAGCTAAACACTGGTGGTCAGGCTGTGTTTAAAAAAAAAATAAATAAATTCAGCCATTTCAGCCACTTGTTCTTTCACTTGTGCACATTGGAAATGAATTGCTAAGTAACATATTTTAAAAACGTGTTGTTGCAGATGAAGAGAAGCGACTGGTGGAAGAAGTGTTCAACAACGCAGTGGACTGCCTGTCAGACGAAGACAAGAAGCTTCCCCAGGTTAAAATGTTTTTGAATCATACAGTGGTGTCCTGCAATAGTTTCTGGTGCCCGGATGTAGATGTAGATGATTGTCTAAGAAAATACCAAAATAGCGTTCTGATGTTCGTTAGGTGGAGCACGTGCTGCCGCTGTTGAAGAGAGGGATCGGAATCCACCACGGAGGCCTGCTGCCCATTCTAAAGGAAACCATTGAAATTCTCTTCTCCGAAGGCCTGCTCAAGGTAACGACATTATCACCAGCAACATTTGTGCATAACTACTCATAATGCGGAGACTGAAACGCCATTGTCTCTTCATTCCCAGGCCCTGTTTGCCACAGAGACGTTCGCCATGGGCATCAACATGCCAGCGCGCACTGTGCTCTTCACCAGTGCCCGCAAGTTTGACGGAAAGAATCACCGTTTTGTAAGCACACACACACAAACACAACACCACATGCTAAGTCAAACAAATTTAAAACACTGCACAAGACTGACAATTTACAGTCAGAAGGCGGTCAGAACATTAATTCATACAAGACCATGAATGTTTCCTCTCATCATATATTCAATTGTAAACATGTACAGTATATCTCAAAAGTCACATTTCAGCCACCATTTTATCTTAAGACAGTGGACATTACTATAGAATTGAAACTTAAAGCGCACAAGTGAGCAAGAAAACTGTTGCTAGCAGTCATGGGGTTGTTTGTGTCATGGTGGGCTGCATGAGTGCTGCTGGCACTTGAAGCTGCAGTTCATTGAAGGAAAAGATGAATCCCATCATATATTGTGGCATTGTGAAGCAGAGAACCCTCCCTTGGGGAAACAGTTTTCCCAAGATGACAAGTGCCTTGTTGAGGAAGGTTATGGAGTGGCCAAGTCAGTCTCCTCCAGACCTGAACCCAATTGATCACCAGTGGGGTATCCTCAAGTGGAAGGAAGGTGGAGGAGTTCAAGGTGTGATGTCATCATTTGGGAGTGGACGAGGGTTCCAGTAACAAGCTGTGCAGCTCTGGTGAATTCCATGCCCAAGAGGATTAAGGCAGTGCTAAATAGCAAGCACTAACTTATATCCAAGCTTCATTTCTATTTTGTTCCTTGAGAAGATATAGAAATGGTAAAAAAAAAAAAAAAAAAGTGAGGGGTGTAGTCACTTTTGTGACACATACATATTTGGTATGCTGCAGCCTCTTTGAAAGTGCGCACAGTGTGTGGCTCTGAGGCCTTTATAAGGTCGTGAATGGCTGCAGTCCTCGCATACAGAGCCACGTGTTTGTAAAGGTTCTCTCTCACGTGCGCGCGTGCGTGCATGTGCGCACACACTCACACACTTGAAGAGAATGGAATAGAGACAAGATCTGTCTTCCAAGAAGCTCATCAGGAACATCTGGTGCTGTAAACAGTGCCAAAGCTCCACGCAGGCACTCACATTAACACATGCGCTGTCTCATTCCTCATGCACACACAAACACACACGCCGTTTCTCATCCCGAGCGTATCCATCACATGCCTGAGAGGAACAGATCTCTGCAACACAAAGACCTAACTTAACGTCTTTCCCTGAGACGGCTCCATTAAACATCTGATCTTGTCTGCACGCTTGTGTCACATGTGTGACAACTTATCTCACTAATGCAGCAGGAATTGGTGTATTTAATTTTTTTTTTTGGCAATGACTTGACATAGAAAGAGTTGATTTGATTGAAAAACTTTTGTGCCAGGCAACGGTTCCACCTCAGTAGGTGGCGGCACTGTGCCATATAGTGGGCGTCAACTACCACATAAAAACTTAAAAAAAATAAAATAAAAATACAGCTCAGTTTTCCGGGTCGGGTTGGACTGCTCCACTTGGACTCAATGCAAGCGGACTGTAACTGTTAAGTAAAAATAAATATCAGATTCCTTTGCTGTTGCAACACCACTCTACTAAGTTTTATAGAACGTTTTTTGCATGATACTAAGTGACCGAGTTACAAGAAGAAAGACTGCTTCCTTCACTTTACGTGTGTATTTTGTGTGTGCACATGCTCCAGATTACCTCAGGCGAGTACATCCAGATGTCTGGGCGTGCGGGCAGGAGAGGAATGGATGACCGAGGCATCGTTATCTTCATGGTGGACGAAAAGATGAGCCCGTCTGTGGGCAAACAGCTCCTCAAGGTAACACGGCGGTGTGACGTCCACTTGTTTGACGTCAGCTGCCTGGGTGATTACCTTTGAGAAGCATTGTGGAATATTTGCTAAGCAGATGAAGACTTTTATAAATGTCTCCATGGTGAGCCAGTTTGGTGGTGGTCAGAGAGGCCATTGGTGCGAATTGGCAGCCATGTTTCTGTCAGACTACCCCAGGGCAGCTGTGGCTACAGATGTAGATTACCACCACCAGTGTGTGACTGGAGTGAATGAATAATGGCTTCACTTCATTGTGAAGCACTGTGGGTGCCTTGAAAAGCGCTATAAAATCGAATCCATTTTTGTCACGCAGGGCTCAGCAGATCCTCTAAACAGCGCCTTCCACCTCACCTACAACATGGTGCTCAACCTGCTGCGTGTGGAAGAGATCAACCCAGAGTACATGCTGGAGAAATCTTTCTACCAGTTCCAACACTACCGAGCGCTGCCGGGCGTCGTGGAAAGTGAGCTCCTGCTGTGTTCTTCATCGAGAAGAAGTGTAGGAAGCTGCAAACACTCATGTTCTGTGCAGGAATAAAGACGCTGGAGAAGGAGTACCACACCATCGAGATCCCCAACGAAGAGAGCGTGGTCACCTACTTCAAAATCCGCCAGCAGCTGGCCAAACTGGGCAAAGAGATTCAAGAATTCATCCACAAGCCTAAATACTGTTTGCCCTTCTTGCAGCCAGGGAGACTCATCAAGGTAGAACGTCACACCTCCTCCTCCACCTAAAACTACTAAAACACCAGCTCACGGCTAACTTTACTCTCCGCTCCATGCAAAGGTACAAAATGAAGATGCCGACTTTGGCTGGGGGGTGGTCGTTAACTTTTGCAAGAAGTCCAACGTGAAGGTGAGTCCTCCGCCGGATTGTTTTCTCGTGCATGTGAAGTCACCATTACCGTCACTGTCTTCACGTAATCTTCCTCTTGTGC
Organism: Dunckerocampus dactyliophorus; assembly: GCF_027744805.1. NCBI lineage: Eukaryota > Metazoa > Chordata > Actinopteri > Syngnathiformes > Syngnathidae > Dunckerocampus > Dunckerocampus dactyliophorus. Next base: position 18,471,040 of record NC_072835.1, on the reverse strand, counting down.
AGATCAGCACCGACTCTGAGCCGCTCTTCGTGGTGGAGGCGTTGCTGCACTGCAGTAAGGACAGCGTCAAGGAGGCGGCCACTGAGGCGGCCAAACCCGCCACTCCAGGCGAGGTTGGAGAGATGCAGGTACTGCCAATAGAAATCTTCATTTATGGCTTTAAAATGGATTCTATTACATACTTGAATGCCTTAAGTGAAGTTTCAATACATAATAACAAAGGAATTGATGAATGATGCTTGTATGCCAGGTGGTCCCAGTGATGCTGCACCTGCTCACGTCTATCAGTTCAGTCCGTCTTTACATCCCCAAAGACCTGAGACCTTTCGACAACCGGCAGTTGATGCTCAAGTCCATTCAGGTATGGAGGACATTAGGACTCTAGTCGAAACACGTGGTCGCTGGTTTGTTTTTATTCTCCACACTTTATGCTGTCTGTTCCAAACATGCCAGGAGGTGCAGAAGCGTTTCCCAGACGGCGTGCCTCTCCTTGACCCCATCGACGACATGGGCATCAAAGACCCGAGTTTGAAGAAGGTCATTCAGAAAGTGGAGGCCTTTGAGCACCGCATGTACTCTCACCCACTGCACAGCGACCCCAACCTGGAAGCCGTCTACACTCTCTGTGAGAAGAAAGCTGTGGTGAGATGAGCTTTTTTGTTTTTTGTTTTTTTTAAGACAAAGGTCACATTTATGAGTGAGTGTGGATCTAAAAATTGTCCTTTGCTGACATTTATTTCCCCACAAGTCACATTGGTTCCCATTCCGTTGATAATGGTCGACCTTTATTTGTCTCTTCCGGACCAGACTGCTTGTCACCTTTTCACACAAAGACAGGAAGCCTCACCAGGCTTGCTATACAAGGACCGGGAGGGGCCACATTAAAAAGAAATATATATATCACGTGTGTGTATATGATGTACATATTTACCAACATTAAAATTGTAAATGTCTACTGTATTTATATTTTGGTCCTTATTTGTATATGAAAATCTACAGGACAGTTCAATGCAGGTGGTCCTCAGTTTGCAACATTCTGTTATGATAATATCATGGTAACAAATGGTCGCCCATAAATTATACATTTATCAAACTTAATTTAGACCCGTAAACACGCTTATTAGTTCACTTTTTACACTTAATTACGTCTCCTAAGCGGCAGTGCGACAAAGAAAAGGAAAACCATCAGCACGCAAGTGAACATGAACATCGTAAAAAGCTCAGAGATGGGAGAAACGCCCACCAATATTATATGGATAAAGATGATTGAATGCTAGAGGGGGTCATGGATTCTGTGAATCTGGGAGGTTCTTTCCAGACTATGCCTGGACAGTTTTTAAGTAGGTATTACTGTTTCATTTTATTATTGTATTTAATGTGTTAATTCCTGGTGTGTGTCCTTGATGTGTTCTGTGTACAGCGTGACGTAATTTGGGTGTACCGTATGTGCTTTGTGCTTCAGATGGCTGCAGACGTGCGCACGGCCAAGCGTGAGCTAAAGAAAGCTCGGACCGTCCTGCAGATGGACAAACTCAAGTGCAGGAAGCGAGTGCTGCGGCGCCTCGGCTTCGCCAGCCCGTCCGACGTCATCGAGATGAAGGGGCGAGTTGCGTGCGAAATCAGCAGGTCAGAACGCGTACGCTGATGAGTGATGGTTTTTTATTTATTTATTGACAATTTGTTTTCATGCCCAGCGCTGACGAGCTCCTGCTGACAGAGATGGTGTTCAACGGCCTCTTCAACGACCTAACAGTGGAACAAGCCACCGCGCTGCTGTCCTGCTTCGTCTTCCAGGAGAACGTATGAACGCAAAACTTAAAAAAAAAAAGTTACTTTGTTATTTTAGAATGTAAATGTGGTGTCAAAGTTACGTGTTGCTGATGAGGCTCAACAATTCATTTTTATGGCTTAAGAGCCATGTTCAGGTTGTAAAAATAATAGCTGCATTGTTTGTTTCTGCTTATGAATATATTTTATCATCATTCTCTTATCTGTATGGTGCAGCAAAATGAGATTAGCAGCACACAAGCTAGTCATTGCAGGCTTGAGGACACTGAAGGCTAATTGAATGTGTTTAACTAGCGTTATCTTGTGTGGTACACTTTCCTGGCCCCTCACATGTGAGCAGTGTCAACTTTTATTCATGTGACCGCTACCAGTTATTATTGATAACCGCCTCAGAATAGTCCACAGTAGTCTCACTCAGGCACAGGTGAATGCATGCGCATTATGATTTATAGTCCCACCGGTTATTAATGCACGATAAAAATAGACTGAAAATAATCCAGGAAGTGAACGTCCAAAGTAGGCTCGCTCATGTGCACACAACTTAAGCTTGCGTATAATTATGATCACTCCGCCCACCAGTTATATATGATAACCACTATGTTGCATGACAGAAATAATTACAAAGGCTTGAAATAATCCACAAAGTAAAAGGGCTCAGTCGAGCCCCTGCACGCACGCCTTCTAGACATCTCATTATTAAAGCGATCGCTGCCACCTTGCATGACAGAAATAAGAGACTCCAAATAACCCAGAGGGAAAGTGGACTTGTACATTGACACATGTGCACGCACAACTTGGATCTCGTGTGACTGTGGTCACTCTGTCCACCGGTTATCATTGATAACCACTTACTTGCATAATAGAAATAAATCAAATGTCTTGAAATAATCCGCAAATTAAAAAGCCGCGGTACGCCTGCACACATTCAACGTGTCATATGATTCATGGAACCGTTCATCCCGCCAGTTAACTGCTCCCTTAATATCTCATCTGAAATACTCTCTCTCCTCCTGCCAGTTATTAATGACAATGAAACACTTGAGACAATCCACAGCAGGCTTGCTGATGGATGAGCATTGCACATGCAGGATAAGCGTGCCATATGTCGTCACACCACCCGCCAGTTATTAATTATAACCGCCACTTTGCATAATAGTCATAGACACTAAATAACCCAGCCTGCAATGCGCTTGCGCACTCACAGGCACATGAATAAATGCATGCAATGTAGTCTTACTGCCAAGCAGTCAGTCACTCCTGCCAGTTATTAATGATCCCCAACTTTCCTTCTACTTAAGTGTTTTTTGAATGTGTAGATGCTTCAATGTTTTTTTCCTCCCCTTACAGGCTAATGAGTTGCCAAAATTGACAGAACAACTGGCCGCGCCCCTCAGGCAAATGCAGGTAAGCCTTTGGGTGGTCAGGAAGCTTTTGCCGAAGGCAACGGCATTTATGAGCAAATAAGATGCGCCAAAATAACAAATGATAATTTTTTTCTTCTTGTTCTTCTTCCAAAAGTTATTGTGTGGTTTGTTTAAAATAGCATGGTGGCCTTTATATGGCCCATGGGCTGCAGGTTCCCTAGCAACAGCAGCAAAGCAACATGAGGACATCTGTATGTAGTACCCATCACTAGCAGCAGAGGGCGAATACACTAAAACGTGTTGTCTGCTGCTGCTGTTCAGGAGTGTGCCAAGCGCATCGCCAAGGTGTCTGCGGACGCCAAGCTGGAGGTGGACGAGGACACGTACCTGGGCCAGTTCAAGCCTCACCTCATGGACGTGGTGTATGCGTGGGCCAACGGCGCCACCTTTGCGCAGATCTGCAAGATGACCGACGTCTTTGAAGGTGACAGTGTAGTTACGAAATGTCCCACAAACGCACTGTATGAATCTTGCCTTGAAAGACAATTGTTTTTGTCACCTCCTACAGGAAGTATAATTCGCTGCATGCGCCGCCTGGAGGAGGTACTTAGACAAATGTGCTCTGCCGCCAAAGCTATTGGCAACACGGAGCTGGAGAACAAGTTTGCCGAAGGTAAGGAAACAACACAGATGTTCGTTGGCCACTGTTTCAATGCCATCAGTAATTGTAATGCGTTTGTGCCTCTCGCCAGTTATGATATCCTCCACCTTGGGACATGGGAAATGCCAAGTCACTGTTGTGGGTCCTCTCAGACTATTTAATATTGTGCACGTGAACTGCTGCTTTTATCAATACAGTCGTACCACTGAAGCCGTGTTATCATCTGCTGGTTACATAAGTGCCTTTTTATTTGCGGTTATACAAGCAGCAATCTGTCAGTGTGATTATGAAACGTCAAAGTTTGTTTACTGATAGCCACAGGCTGCACTTGCGCTACTAACATTAATGATGTGCTTTTATCTCCCTGCAGGAATAACCAAGATCAAGAGGGACATCGTCTTTGCTGCTAGTCTCTACTTGTAATGCTTGGAACAGACACCATGAACCATCACGGCTTGAATTGACCCAGTTGTCGTGAATATAGATCATCACCTGACCTTTGGACCATGGCCTCATTTTAAAGTTTGAAAGCGTCACTATCAGCAATTTCTTTCAGCCATTTGTACATTTTTATTTTCAATCTTAAAGAAAAATGACACGTTTTGTTAGTGTTAAGTGAAATGGCTTTATTTTTCCTTTTTTTCTTTCTTGTTTTAGACATTTGTACATATTTAACTTTTTCAATAAAAGTCTGTATGCTAAACAGCCGACATACAGATGAGACAAACATACATAGTGGTGGTGTGTTTATATTAACATTTTTGGGGAAACGCGGCAGCAGCAATAGCAATTATGTGAAGAAGGCATCACAGGATGCAAACAAACCTGTCGATTCTGTCTTCATCGCCAAAGAGGAGCATCTTTACGTGGGACATTCTTTAAATTAGCCCTTTAATGGACACGCAGTAGTTGACCTCAAAGTGAACCTCAGTGAGGGAGCTTGAAGCAGCTTGGCTCCCAGTAAAGAAATGCACAAAGCAGGCTTACATTCACAGGTTCAAACCTCCCCCCGCCCACCCCCCACCCATCCCAAGTAGTGGTCTCGTCCTGCTCTCCAGTGGGTGCATGCAGTACAATCTTCCTTCCCACTGACTCAGTAGATTCACGCTAAAATGCTTGCCATCCTCATGTCCTTAGCCATTTACAAAAAAAACAAAACACGCTCTGCATGCAGGCGATGACAAAGCTGGAGAACTACCATCCCAGGTGAGCAGAGTCTGGTTCTTTCGCTCCTGCTCCTTTGGCTTTAGTTGGGACTCTCAAAGTGGTTTCTGTTTGTGGGTGTCTCCTGGAGACTGGTGTGGGCGATGTCCTCCTCCTTGCGGGAGTCCAGAGGCTGCTTGAAAAAGTCGGACACACAGAAGACCTGCAGGGGACACAAATGGAGGATTTGAGGAGTCAAATTTTGCAAGAACTGTGACTGAAAGACTGACCAATGTATAAACAGTGACTCAGATTGACTAAAAGACTGACCAATGACTGGAAGAACAGTGACTCAAAGACTGAGCAATGACTGGATTAAATAAGCTCTAAATTGAATTGTGCAGATTCCATATGGTACACATAGCGATAGTCCCAGGGGATTTGCCGAAATCCCATGTGATTGCAGCACTTTAAGGAGGTTCCACTGTCTAAAAATGACGTTTTAAAAGATGACAAGGACTCACCACCAGGATGGCCATCAGCGCCCCCTGCAGGAGGCCCGTCAGCACGTCGCTCCAGTGGTGCTTGTAGTCGGACACCCTGGACAAGCCTGTGTAGACGGAGGCGGCGATGAGGAAAAACTGGAGGGTGGGTCTCAGCAGGCGGGCCCAGTCCACCTGCAGACGAGCCTGCAGGTAGAGCTGCCATAGGAGCACATCAGCAGTATTAGATGATTCCGCAAAACCAGACAGGAAGTGTGGTTAAAAGCGTCAGTTGATTCACATTTGATTCACATTCCATTTTTTTACCACAGACTGGATGATGTAGTTCCTCCTATTTTATGCAAGCATCCTCTTTTTGTAATTTTTTAAACTGTTGGGACTTGCACAATGAGAGCAGTGGTGTCCAAAGTCCAACATGGGGTCCTTTCGCAGCCCACAGCTACTTTTTATACTTGACCTGCTTATTCTAAAAATGGAGGGAAGGGCTTAAGAGCCACATAGAAAAGAAAAATACCGTACTGACCCAAATATTAAGCGGATCTTTTTCCTCTAGAAAGCAGTCCGAAATAGACAGGTCGTCTGAAAACACATGCAATCCAGCAGATGGCGCCAAACTACTTTTCAAGCAAGTCAGAGCTTTTCTTACTGTCCCTCACAAAACAGAATTTAGTGGTGTGAATCCACTTTTTATGTAATAAAAATAACATATTTAAAACATATCTGGACAACAAGTTATGCATGTCCCCAGTGCAATGTCTGGCAGGCCATTTGGAAGCTTTTAGCCAACAGACGCGAGATCACGCCTCCAAATTTCAAATTGACCAATAGGATTGTCAGAAATTCACCCGGAAGCCGTCACGGGAAGCTGCCGTGACAGGAAGTTACACATGAGGCATGCATACTTGATGGGTCTGTGACTGGGCCCCAAACAATGGATGTCTATCATCATCTATGTGATGTCTAATGCCCTACATGTATAGCTGGGGCAAGTGATGATGACTAGCGATTATTATTGAGTTGCTGTCGCCAGGGACTGTACGCAGCGGATTCCTCCCGCTGGCCAGAGGGCGCCAACATTCGAAAGTGCGACTCCCATTACGTCCCGCCTCTTCTTGCTCTGAGCACACAAGACGTGATGCAATAAGGCGTTATGTAAGAAGCTGGACGTCAGGTTCCATTGGGACAACAGTTGACATTGTTTGCACCAATAACAACAGGGCGTGTCTCTTAGTGACTTTGGACCGTCCATCATGTTCCACTCCAACTCTGATCCAAAGTTCTGTATTAAAGCAGGGACCTTTGACCCTGTCTGTTCATAAGAGTGTGTTTATTCATACTCGTGTCGCCTCAGAAGACAATGCTACAGTGAAGTCAAACAGTTCAGGATACTCCATACGTACCGCCAGGAACAACATGCAGTACATGGAGAACGATGAATGGCCCGAGTAGAAGGACAACCTGCAGGGACAGAATGGCTCAAAATGTAAAATGATATCATGATTAGACTGTGCGCAGGTATCTCAACATTTCTGGTTATCTTTCTGGAAACTTTCCATGGGAGGTTTAGCACAGGAATGTTGGACACGTTCCATGGGAATGAATGGCAAATCATGGGATTGAAGTGGAAATCCGAGGACAAACGCTACATGCTGCATACGCACATAATACATAATGTGTCATCCACGGCTACGGTTGGGCATCGTTTCAATTTGAACGATTCTGGTTCCCATTCAGATTCCTCATTTCCGATGCTTGTAAGAGGCAGGGTCATAAAAGTTAGCATGAAGGCGCTAACCACAGTTAGTTTTGGGTGAAATGTCTGAACTTATCCATGAATTGTTTAAAGACGTGGACGTTTAGTAACTTGGTAACACTTTGCAGTTCTTCATTAGTTCCTCAGTAACTAGTCCAAATGTATGTGCCGTAGTCATTAGTTCCTTATTAGTTCTTCAGCAACAATTGTATTTTTGTGTACCTTATTGTAAAGTGTGATCAGTAACCATCGGGCCGTACGACACCTAATTGAAGACACCATCCACATTCATTTGCTGAGGAATTTGCATAATGTCCCTCACCAAAGTGCAGGTTTTGGACCATTTAAAGTCAATAATTAATCACTGCAAGCTATACCACCCTCTGTTCATCCCGCTTTGGACTGATTTTTAACTCATTTTCTTGGACTCATTGACAATTTATTCTGAAGCATGTCAGCATTATTAATCATTTATACCTGATTCCCTTACAAGAAGCAACAGGAAGCTGGGAAACGTCACCTGCACTCTCCAGTATCCAGCTATTTATTTCACAGTCCCACTGGTTGAATATTTGGCTAAAAAGTTACTGAATCGATTTAAAGTGACTGAATCCTTTCGGATTGTTTTGTTGTAAATGAACCGATATCGTCCTTGGATCGTATCGGTAACCATGAATCGTGATAGGAACTGGAATCGTTCCATCCTTAGTAGATTCAACTTGAATAGAAATGTATGAAGTTTCGTTTTACAGGAGTGCACTTTCACAGAAAATGTTTAAAAGTAGAATACATCGTTTGCTGCCTCAAAGTTGGTGTAAGCTATTTTTTTGAAACAGGATACAGCCCAAAACCCTCTTATTTTGAAGGCCGGAAGTGTGCTGTGTGGGCTGAGAAGGTCCTTTGACTGTGCAAATGAATAAAATTGCCTGGCTGAATACAAGTTTTTTACATCCCGTCGTCCCTCGTTTATCGCGGTTAATTGCTTCAAGTCCTGACAAGTGGTAGTATTTTGGACTAATAATAGGCCATAGCCAAGTGATGTAGCGAGGGTCAGTGCTTACTGGAATTATAACGCCAAGTGGTGTGGATCATGTAGACACGCCTTCTCTAGCCTACTAGCCTCTAGCACTAGTCTGATGACCAAGCTAAAGGCTGCACCGCGACTGATTTTGTTGGATTTTGTCGCGAGAGAACAACAGCAATTGAAGAGAGAAAGGGAGGGTTCTAGTGTATTGACCATTTTGTTATTAACTAAAAAAGGCAACGGAGCAAAAAAGTACAACTGGAGGTTATGATCAAAATCCCAGTAGGCACCGTCTTTGCCTTTCTGTACGTTTTCCACGCAGTCCGTTCCTGTGAATTCACGTGTTTCTCTTACTTTAATATTTGCTGCCATGGAAAGCTTCTCATTTTCTTTCCAAGTTCTTGGATTTCTGCAACGCTATTGAAAAGCCACACGAAAACCCCATCGTGTCTTTTCTGCAAGGGTTTCATTACTAAAGTCAACGATTAGTCAACAAGAAGTGAAATATTTTCTTCCCACATCTGACTATCAGCAAAGTCGAAGTTGTGTTGGAACGTTACTTAAAACGTGGCCTGTACAGTTAATACAGGCTTAATGACGTCGACAGTTTGACTCTCTCCCTCAAAGGTAGTTTGTTTTGTCAATGTTGTTAGTGGTTAACTTCTTTTTACACTTGTCTGACAGTTAGGCGTGTTAAAAGTTAACTGAACATTGCCTATAAAGGGTTCAGGATTGGCACAGTTTGACCTTTGGAACGCATCATTTCCACTTCCACGATTTCCTGTGGGAAAAATTGCATTGACGAGCATTCCGGATAAATTGGAAGTGCGTACAAGAGGACGCCCTTGAATGTGGGCCTCCTCCCTCCCGAGGAGTAAAAAGGAGGCGCGGGAGGACTCATGTTGCAGTAAGATGATCTTCTCCCTGCTGCTGCTCACATAAACACGTGCAAACCTTCAATCTTCTGCGTTTGGGATGGCTGCCTCCAATCAGCTGATGCTTTAACTCATCAACGTTTGTTTCAGCGTGCGGAGTGCAGCCGGGTGGGGGAGCGGGGAAGGAGGAGAGGGAGGGGAATTGGCTCCAGGAAAGAGTCAGGCGGCCACGCCCTGGAAATGCTGATAAGCCTGAGGGGCCATTTGTGCTGTGAGAGGACTTCTTTTTTTGTTTTTTTCCACTGAGCTACCGCGCTATTCTGGAGTTAACTTTTAATAGATACTAAGAGAACGGAGCAACGAGCCAAAACGGTGTGCGTCTAGCAATACGAGCTGCACATCCTCTCACCAGGGACACTTCCTTCTGGCCCGTGCTGATAACGCATTTCGTACACGCTTCCCCGAGGTCGTATTTAAACCCTCTCAATATCCATTTAGGCCTTTGCAGCACTTTGCCTGGTAAATTACTTTTTCCCAACAAATCTATAAATTGCTATGAAATGTATGAAAGGTGTGGTATCGTGGCATGAACAAATGATCGAAGTTGAATGGAAAGTACAAGTAAGCCATTCAGCTGTTTATGGTTGATGTATTTGTAATTAATAATCCTGTGACGGAAGTCTTTTACTCGTTTCCTTAGTGTCTGTCTATCAACTTCCTGTTTCTGTCCATGGTTGCTCATTCAAACAGTCTCGTGCGGGGGTCGCCAACCTTTACTATCAAATGAGCTATTTTTGCTCTCTGTTATGCAAAAGAAGAATAGTCTGCAGCCACAAACGTAACACAGTTTTAGCCTGCTTTAATTGTCCCCGAATACAACAAACAGAAGTGCAGCTTGCAAGGCCCCTTTTGAGTCCTTCCCGTATTAATTTGTGTACAATTAAAATAAAACATAGCCCACTTTAATATAATTAAAAAATAATAATAAATAAAACAGTTGCAGCTTGGCAGTATTAAAAACGTAAACATAAATTTAGGAATGGTCTGAAATTCTGAAACACAACAGCTGGTGTTAATAAATGCTCGTGTTCTCATGTGACTCGTGCTTCTGACGCTCGATGGCGACCTTCCCCACGTCGGGGCAGTAAGATATGACTTGCTCTTCACACGGGACTGTAGGCTCTGAAGGCAAGGGCCACAGGCGCGGATGTGACGCATATTCAAATGGACAAATGAAAAAAATACGAATTTGATTTTAAAGTTTCCCTTCAAACTCCAAGACATACAATAAACAATATATTGGTTTCTATAGAATAAAGCAAAGTACAACAATATAGAGATTAGGGTTGGGCGATATGGGCATTAGCGTGTATGTATCACGCTATGACCATGTCATAAAATTCAGAGGAGTCTTGTATAAAAAGCTACAAACCTGAACACATCCATCCACCTTCTTTGCCACTGAGCCTCACTAGGCTTGCGGGGTATGCTGAACCTTTGCACTTGTACTAAAAGAAGTATAACGACGATAAAAGTGAGCCCACCTGCCCTCGTTGACCATGGTGGGGTTTCCGGTGCAGGTGAAGTTTTCCACGTAGGTGCCCGCTGAACAGCTGATGAGCTTCCAGTCAGGTTTGCACACGTCCAGGAAGTGTGGCCTTAGGCGGCCGATGGAGTACTTGGCGATGTCGGTCAGCGACTGGCTCATGGCGGCGCCGAACAGGAAGGTGCCGACCGCCTTGTACACGCGGGCCACATAGCCGCCGAACGAGGACTTGGACTTGAGGCGCTTGAGATAAACGCAGAGGCACTCGCCAAAGATCATCTGTTATACAGAGACGGGAGGGCGGGATGAAACGTCTGCTGTGGAGTTCCTACGCTACACTTAATCACCTGCAATATTGGAATTACTACACTGTTTGACTGAGAGGATGTCCACTTAAATAAAAGGTTTTATCAGCAAGGCCTGAAGCAGTGCTAACAGCTAGCCGATTTTACCCTGTAGCGTTTAACCTACTGTGAGCACGCTTGACAGCTACGTGGCGAAAAAATGGAAAAACGAGTGTCAAAATCACAGCACTGTTTGATAATACGAGGGAAGCACATTTGGTGATAATTCTTCAATCGATGACCAGGATAATTAACAACTAATGAATACTAGTTACTTTTTGTCAATTTTATATAATTTCTTTTCTCTTCAATTAAATCTTTGGCTTTAAATTAAGCTTTTTTTAAACCAAAAAATATAAGACCACCACCAGCTAGCAGATATATGTCGAATAGTGGTTTAAAAGAACAGATTGAACAAACACATGTCTATGTTTGTCACAATTCCAAGTTCAACTTCAAAACAATTGTTATAACAAACATGACTAATGTGTGCGCGTGTGTGTGTGTGTGTGTGTTACGTGAGGCGTGCCTTGCAATGTCGGAGCAGGAATGCAGGGCTTGCAGTACCTAACGAAGGCCGACAGCAACACTGAAGCCTTAAAGGGATAGTTTGGATTTTTTGACATGAAGTTGTATGACATCCCCTTCAACAGTGTAGTCCATCAACAGCGGGGGGGGGGGTGTCCCTGTTGATGTACGACACTGCGGATGGGGATGTCACAAAACTTCATGTCAAAAAATCCAAACTATCCCTTTAAGTTGTGGAGTTCGGAGCTAAACGTCAAATTTGCCAAACTAAACAAAGTCAATCCGTGATGACTTTTGGGATATAGGAGCATCAACGTCAATATTTGCTCAGAATGTACTGACACGCAGCCCAGGGAACCTCATTCCATTCATTTTCTACCAGTCTGTGCTGCATGTATATTACAATATTTACAATTAATTAAGCTTTTCTTCTCTGCAAATTGTTTTGTACATAATTTAGCTAATTTCCTTTTTACTTGCTGTTTAGACAGCAAACTACTTCTACCCGACCTGACTTTGCCACATTTCTGAGCATTACCGTATTACATTATTATAAATCCCGCCCATCCCCAATTACGACGCACTCAGTATTGGCTGAATTGTAACCCTTACGACGATATTTGTCCCTGACATCGTGTTGTATGGATTTAACACGCTGTTAGCAAATGCACAGTTAGAAGGAAGTGATGCTTCAGGACAACAGCAGCCAAGGATGCAAAGAAAAGTAGCGTACAAAATGGCTCACAGGCAAGAAAATGTCAGATGGTAATAAAGAGGGATGCACTTACAGTGAGCACTGTGAGTGGAATCATGACACCTCCTAACAACTGATAGGAAATGGTGTCCTCTTTAAGCGGGTACTTGATTGAATCATCGTTACAGAAAAAGCCTCGGCGGAAAGGTTTGTGTTGCGCAGTGAGTATTACGAACGGGAGTCCAGCTAGCAGAAGCAATGAGAAAGAGAGAGAGAAAAAAACAGTTAGCTCAGGTCAGCATTGCCTCTGATGCCCCCCACCCCACCCATGATGCAACACTGTGGCTGTTGCATCCTCCGGGAGGCGGTCCTCGCCAAAGCCTCGGGAAGTAGTTGATGTTGGTTAGTGTGTTAAGAGAATGAACGTTACTAAACAGATATGGCATGTCAGGGCAGGTTTTTAGTTTGATTGTCTCTCGGTCGTGAGGTGGAATCCTCAATCTGAAGGTTTGCATCCTCATTGTTTCCCTTCCCAAAAACCTGTCATCGGCCCCGCCGCCTTCCTCAGCGAGGTGGGTTGTTAAGAGCACATTTCAAACAAACAAAGACAAAAGTTTGGACAGGTCAGCAGATCACGCTGGCTCCACATAAGACGTTCGATGAAAATAAAATAACAAAGACATAATAAAAACGGACTGACAGCTGGGCAGCTGCATTTTCAACTTCTGTCCAAAAACAGTCACCCTTCCAAAAGAACATTCCCGTCTATTTCGAGGAGCGGAGCAACGCCACTCGGCACCAGTGCGTCTGTTCAGATGATCAACAGAAGTGACTCAAACAGCAGATTACAAAAAAATGTCACTAAAGCAACAATCCATCTCGCACTTTGTTGGGGCAGTCAATAGACGTATTTTCACTGTTATTAAGTGGACATCCCCATCATGGGTCGCCATGGAAATAAGGAACTAACAATTAAGCTGATACTGGGATTACACCAGCAACATGTGATCTGGATCTGGCCGTGTTATGCTAATGCTTCCCCATCATACAGTTCATCTTTGTTATTATTGATGTGACTTTCGCCATGTTGTGCTGACACAGACATATGATGCTACACCACAGGTATTCCATAATAACTTCCATTTCCGATTCTATGGTTATCATCACACATGACCGATGCCCTTAAAATAAAAAAGCCAAAGGAAAAGTCAGACACTTGCGGAGTCTCACGAGAGCATGCAGTTTTGTGGGACTTAAGAGGCGTATTTTTCCCTAAAATCTCATTGTGAATGTACGCGACTTGAGGCGTACTAGACTTTGCTATGCTTATGTAAATATAGCCTTCTTGGAGGCAAACATTTTGTTTGCATCACCATCACACGCCCGGATCCAGATCACACATTGACAGCGGTAGGAAAAAAGAAAACGAGGTCGACGCATGCAGTCTGCGATTGGCACGTCAAAAGTTCACGGGGCCGTCGCACCTGCCTTGGGGCACTCCTACTACTTACGCAGCTAATGGGCAGTGAGAAGCCCACAGTGTAGAGCACTGTGGAGGTGATTGTGCTGTGGTGGAAAGGGTACTTGATGCTGTCGTCGTTACAGAAAAAACCCCTCTGGTAGGGATGGATCTTACCCAGGTTGAAGGCCGCCAGAGGCAAGCCTCCTGTGGATGACAGATCAAGCAGGAAAGAGTGTCAAAGGGAAAGAAAATGACAACCAATATCTTCAACCTACGATTTGTCAGTGCATTCTTGATGAAAGTACGATAAAAGGGTCCTGCACGTTCCTCTTACTCTGTATAAGCTTTAACCTCATGAGATTTTTCATGTTTTATTGCACATGTTGTTAAAAGTGTGTAGCCAAACAATCAATGAAACCATGTATCATAACGGCAAGTGGAGCTCCACCGGCCACCAGAACACATACCACTCCGCCCTTTTGTGACTCAGGATAGGAGAGTTTTGGCTAAACACCCTAGAGTTACAGTAGGCAATATTGCAGATAAATTTCAAGACAATCCATTTAATAACAAGGCCAACATTTGGTGTTATTTGTCAGGAAAATAACAGCACAGGCATCACTGTTGGATTGTATGTTTTGACAAATTACCACCCTTTTGCAGGCGTACACAAACAAATTCATGGGGTGTCCTACTTTTTCACCTGTGCTGACTGATGCATGCACCCTATCCGGGGGGCTAAATTTGCCATTACACTATGCATTTTGCTGATTTTAGTCTAAAATATCATTGCAGTGCTAGACTTTTAAGCTGAGCGGTCACTTCCCTCTCAAGCCGAGGTTACAACCGGACATACTAATTTTTGGACATGTGATTTTTGGCGCTACGTTTTTTTTTGTTTTGTTTTTTTGCTCATGTAGAACGTAATTATGGTGACGTGATCAAGATTGTGCCACCTACATAGGGGGCACCCACGCTTGCTGCTGAGCATACATTTTTACATAAAATGTCCTTGTTTTCGTTAAACTAGGCCTGCCACGATAACAAATTTTGCTGGTCGATAATTGTACTATAAATGAGAGATTTAGACCATATTATCATGAAGTTTATCATTGAATGATCACTGTGTCATGTCACATTTGAGCCACTAGATGGTAGTGTATCTGTGTGAGGCACAGAAAATGCCTACTATAGCGCTTACGCAGGGCGTCACCACTTCACATACCCTGGGCATTGAAACTATACGTTCACTTTGCCGATCGAACACCCCGGCAAGCGCCAACCGCCGGGACGAATACCCCACAGCATATCCACACTTGAACTGTGGCATTAGGCTTATAAACTATCGCTTTTGTGCTTTCATTCATATTAGCGTTTGCTTGCTAAGTGCTAGCTAGCACTCAGTGTATTCTCTCACAGTTAGCTAGGCTCTCGCCTCCACGTACTGCGACAAAGATGCTCAATAGCTGACAGGAGGCTCACTCTTTCCCTTAATTTGAATATACAACCAATACGCTCAGACACAAGCAGAGTGAACCCTCGTGTCATCCAGCCTGTTTGCTACAGCAAGATGAGGAAATGGAACAGGCATACATCCATGTCGCACATGTTAATTTATCCAGGCGTCAAAATGATCGACATCTTTTTTTCTGTTGTTTCATTTTATCGATTATCGTGACAGGCCTACGTTATACTTAGCCTATTTTGATACAAAATCAGCCTAATTTGTGCTAATGAAATAATTGAAAATGCCGTTTGTGTTTAACAGAAGACATATACTTACCAGGCATTAATAAAATCAAGCTGAGGTGAGCACTAGTTTTGAACGCTGAGGAAGACTGTCAACATTGACGGACTTATTGGCTCTTAATGGCTACTGAAAAAATCCTCCAAAGTGCGGAAATGTTTAGAAAAGGTTAAAGATGACCCCAAGAGAGTGAAGTGCAACTTGTGTCAGCAGCTTGTATTTTAAATTAGATTTGATTTAAAATGAGTTAATTTTATTTTAAATGAACTGAGAGCTTTGGCAAATGTTGTTTCTCAAGCCAAGTTGGTCCTATTTTATGTGCATGCCTGTGGATATTCTCATTCATTCAGGTCATTGTATTCTCAGGGTATTCAATCGATCGCAACTCGACTGCTCAGGTTGTCTTAGAAGATGTTTTACCTCTCATCCAAGCAGGCTTCATCAGTTCATGCTCAAAGACTAGATAGCACAGCTCTAGTCTAGTTCATGCTCAAAGACTAGATAGGACAGCTCTAGTCTAGTTCATGCTCAAAGACTAGGTGGGACAGCTCTAGTCTAGTTCATGCTCAAAGACTAGGTGGGACACACACCAGTCAGACTAGACCGGACAGCTCTAGTCTGACCTCTAGACTAGACTACAGTACTACGGCTAGAGCTGTCCTATCTAGTCTGACTGTCCCACCTAGTCTTTGAGCATGAACTGATGAGAGGCGAAACGTCTTCTAAGACAACCTGAAGTTGCGAGCGGTTCGATGTGCCCTTCAATATGCCCACTTGCACTTGAAGACAGCCCAAGTAATATGCCCACTTTCCGACCGCGTGTCCGTTTTGTTCAACGTGCTTTCTGTGTCACTGAATAAATAAAGGTACTGTTGTTGCACACCTACCGTGTTTATTTGTTTATCTGAGTGTGTTAGCCAATTTAACCTTTAAGGTGGAAAAAGTTGCAAATGGGACATGTTTATCTGTAGGGATTGCCATTAGCTGTGCTCTTTAAAAAAATGAAAATACTCAATCATTAGTCGACTAACCAATCAGATTTGACTATGGAAATCCTTAGTCAAAGCCAGTCCTACATTTGGAAACTCAGCACTCCCCGTAGATAAAATACCACGAGGAAAGCCCATTATGCAAGCAGGTGTTGACCGTCCATAGTCCAAGTGTAACGAGGCTGTGATTTCTCCGCTTGTTTGGCCAATTTAACGTGTCCCGTGGTGGTGAAGCCATCCGTCGGGGTGGAAAGCGAGGGTGTATAATTGAGCCGTGGAGCGCATTCCCAAAGATTTACCAGCGTTACAAAGAAAGAAAAAAAAAACAGAAGCGTGTGACACATTGTCCCAGAGCACTTGGGTGGTTGTGTGAGGTGGCTTCAGCTGTTGGTGCTTGACTGGCTGCAGCAGCTGAAATGCTAGAATGTTAAGAGAGAAACAGAAGCAGGCTAGAACGCCACATCACTTTCCAAATGTAGCTTTGATATGCTCTTTATGAAGGAGCAGGAACTGTTCACATGCGAGACAATGCTTCGGTTCTTCATTTATTTGCCTGCAGTGTGTGCAGACAAGACCGCAGCAGATGTTTGGTGGTAATTCAATTGTAGAGAACAGGAGAGAGTTTGCGTCATGAGTCACCCAAACAGCGGAGGCATAACTTTTCTGTTGCAATGCCCAACGTTGCCTTATGTACTCAATTGGTAGTCTGGTTGTAAATTTAGCAACACACAAAGGCTGCATGAGTCACCATCTGAGCCAAGCAATCATAATCAAAAGGTCATTTAAGGCCAGCAAACACACACCGTGCACACACCTAATCTGATTTTGAACTAATAACAAGATGTGATTTATTTCAGCTTAGCTAAGTCACAAGGATAGCTGCTGTTTTTAGACTTTCACCAATGTAATGGTTGTGTCATGACGCAGCAATTGTGCATAATCAATACATGAGCAGACATTATGACCATGCACAAGTTGCTTAGAAGCGTCCTCAGCATGACACGCCACTGCAAACTGCTACCGCAACAATAACCATAACCATAACCATGTTGTTCAATGAATACCCATCCAAACTCAGTTCTGTTATCTTTGGAATGGCAGAATTCTTGATGCATTCTTGTTAGCGTGTAGTTGTAGCCACTCTGTGTAATCTACAATACTGTACACAGTGATATGGTTGAAAAAAAAAAAACAGTTAAGAAACAGCAACCACATAAAGCCACAGAACTGTGGTGGATCGTGCAATGTTAGAGTAATCCGCATATTGTTGTCATTTTTCTACAACTTTCTTAGCCTGAAACACAAAGGAGTTAAATTCTAAGCCTGAATGGAAAAGAAAATAGAAAATTCACAAGAAA
Source organism: Dunckerocampus dactyliophorus (assembly GCF_027744805.1). Classification (NCBI taxonomy): domain Eukaryota; kingdom Metazoa; phylum Chordata; class Actinopteri; order Syngnathiformes; family Syngnathidae; genus Dunckerocampus; species Dunckerocampus dactyliophorus. The sequence continues at coordinate 18,453,261 of NC_072835.1, read as the reverse complement.
GAATCTTGCAAGAAATAAGTCATTTTGTGAGGAAAATCATGACACTTTTTATATTTATACCTTGACTTAAAAACAGGTGCTCTTTATCAAAGCAATGCGGCTTTGTTGATGTAATTCAACCCATTCTCATATGACAACTTTATTCTCCTAATATTGTGACTTTTTTCTTACAAAATGCTGACTTTTTTTTCTCACAAAATTTATGTTTTTATCCTAGTATTATTAGGACTTTTTTTTGTAACATTACCGCCTTCTTCTTCTAAAAAAATACAATCGTCGATGTAATTTTTTAATGTTTTTTTCATGATATTATTGTCAGTAATCTACAATTACTCAAACTTTTCTTTTTCGTGTAAAATTACAGCTTTTATTCTTATAAAAATATGACACTATAGAAGTAATATTTCAATTGTATTATTATATTACAACTTTATCCCCTCCCTAATATTGGGAGCTTTTCCTCATAATATTTCTAAAAAAATATGACATTTGTTGACATAATATTTCAACTGTATTCTGATATTACAGCCTTATTCTCTTCCTAATATTGTGACTTTTTTCTTAGAATATTTCAACTTTTTTGTCATAAAATGTAAATTTTTTTTTCCGTAAAAGAACTTTTCTTTTTCCTCGTAAAATTACAACTTTTTTTGGTAAAAATATGATCTGGTTGAAACAATTAGTCATCTGTACTATGACATTGAGTTTTTTCCCTTGTAAATTACTTTTTTCTCATAAAATTTGGACTTTTTTTAATTTAAAAAATATGTAATTCAACTGTATTATCATATTACAGCCTTATTCTTCTCCTAATGTGACTTATTTTCTCGTAAAATTACAACTTTTTTTGGTAAAAATATGATCTGGTTGAAACAATTAGTCATCTGTACTATGACATTGAGTTTTTTCCCTTGTAAATTACTTTTTTCTCATAAAATTTGGACTTTTTTTAATTAAAAAAATATGCAATTCAACTGTATTATCATATTACAGCCTTATTCTTCTCCTAATGTGACTTATTTTCTCGTAAAATTACAACTTTTTTCCCCCATAAAAGAATCTCTGTTTTCTTGTTAAATTACTATTTTATTCTAGTTTTATTGCGACTTCTCGTTTTCTTATAAAATTACGAGTCTTAAAAATACGACGCTGAAGCAATATTTTAACTCTATTACAAATATCACAACTTTTTCCTCTCCCTAATATTATGAATTCTCCCTCATCAAATTACTTCTTTTTTCTTGTAAAATTCACACCTCTTTTCCTCAAAAAAAATACATTTGTTGACATAATATTTCAACCAAATTGTTATATTACGGCTTTAGTCTCCTTCTAACATTGTGACTTTATTCGTATTATATTATAACTTTACTTTTTTCTTGCATAAAGACTAGCTTTTTTTCGCTTGAAATTAAGATTTTATTCTAATATTATTACTGCATAAAATTAAGACATTTTTCTCCTAAGAATACAATGTTGTTTTTGTACGATTTCAACTATAATATTATGACGTTATCATCTTCCTGACATTGTTACTTTTTTCTTCATAATATTACAATTTTCCTCACAATATTACGATTTATTCTGCTATTACGACTTTTTCTTATAAAATGTTGACCGTTTCATTTAAAATAACTGTTGACATAACATTTCTCATTATTACAACTTTATTCTCGCAATTCGATGACGCTATTACCATTTTATGCCAATGTTCTATTTTTTCCAACGAGTTCTTATTACTACTTGTAACAAAATGATTGATAAAAGTTCACCAATGATGCTAACAGGGGCTAATCAGTGTTTAGTTTACACTAGCGCGCATCTTTGTTAGGTCTTGTATGCAAACAACCGTTTGCATACAATGCAAATCATCAAACAAAGACTATAATGGAGGTGAAATGCATACTGCTGTTTTAATATGTTGTCATTCAGCAACTGTTAGCGGCACTTGGAGAGGTTACATGTCAAACACCCCCCACCCCACCCCACCCCCTTGGTCGGTAATGTCCGATTAAATCGACACACAAATCCGCTTAATTCAACAAGCAAGCCACGGCGTTCTACGCCACGGGTAGTGTGAAAGGGTCACACGTACCTAGCACGAGGCAGACGACGTCGAGTACCACGAAGGGGATGCCTCTTGTCTCGAACATGTTGTCTCGAGTCCGGCTCTTGTCTTTTCTCGACTCCGTGGGCTCGTCCACGACGGGTAATAAACACCAGTGTGATGCTCCTCCTCGTCGCGGGGCTTGTTTCCGACTCAAGTGTCAAATAAGGGTGGGAAAGGGAAGTTTGTGTGTAGAAGAATAGAAAAAGACGACAAAAATAAAGACGACCACAAACGTGAAGCTAACACCGGTTTGAGCTAGGAGACGACAAGCAAGACGAAAGGCGACTGACAGTGGTCTGTAGCCTATACGGTGAACTACTACTGCTGCGGCGGTGGGGTTCTTCACACACCCACCTTCCTCTCATAATGACCCTCCTAAAAGCAGGCTTCTAAAAAATAAAAGTTTAACTCTCGATCACTTACGTCGACCATTTGCGAAGAGGACACCTGTACCTGCTTGCCTGCCTGTGGTCGTGTTGCTAACCAGCCGCTGTTTACGGACTCAGCCGAAGAGATCCGAAGGCGGGCCCCAAGTTGCGTTTAAGAGCCGACAAAAATGTGGGAAATAGGTGAGTTCAACACATGTAACCTCTGTTACATTTTAAACTAATAAATATGTTCACATATCAACTCAAAAAAGAGAGAAACGTATCTCCAGTTTCGTTGGCTGTATTGGTCAATGTGCAGCAACATCAAGCCTCCACCACTACTCCGGTGCAACTTGTAGTTCGTCAATGGAACCCGGTGTTGCCAGATGACAAAGGACAAAATTATTTTACCAAGAGTTTAACATTGCAAAATTTTGAGGAAATGAATCGGACATACCCAATTTTACGTTGCACTGGACCACCTGCTACAGCAAAATATTACCACAGACTGTGTACTGTATGCTTATCATGCAGTTTTCCCTTTTTAAATAAACATAAAAACGGTTGGATCAAAACTGACACTAGCAGAAGACCACGCTATAAAGAGACACAATGTGATACAAACATTTAACGATCGAATTGTTGTGCATCGTTGGATTATTTTTTAAATTATTAGTCGTCGAGGGTGAAATTATCGTACAAATATAATGATTTTCTACCTCTGGCAACGCTGATTCAACCTGCATAATGCTTCGATGCATAATACACTAGTGCCCTCTATGGGACATGCACTGCAATGGCATGCAAAATCCACTACACCAGAGGTTCTCAAATGGTCTCAACTAGGGACCCACACATTTTCCAATTGTCATTTTTTCGCGACCAATATGGGCTCGCGGGTTGCTGCCCGGATAGCGACCGATATTGTATATTAATATTTAATATATATATTAATACTGTGCCGCTCACAAGTCTGTGCTGGGAAAATAATCTATACATTTTGCAAGCAGCGTAATGAAGGAGTTAATCCAAGTTACAGCTCAGAGCGGCCTCATCATTCCACACACCATTCTTACTCACGGTGTCTTTAAAGAGCTAAAAAGAAAACGTCACACAAAAAACGTAATAGGTAGAACAACAGACAAGGCACTACCAACGAATAATGCTGAATAATCAACAACTATGTGAGCAGCAGCTATTTACAACAACAGTACAGCAAAACACGCTGGGAAACAGGAAGCGCTGTTGTCAAAACGATTTACGTCGGCCGCATCTCTGAGCTGTACGTCAACGTCGAAAACTAGAGCAAATAAAGGAATAATAAAAAGGGGAAAAAAAGGAATACAAATTATATGTGACGTATAAGAGTATTCAAGACTATGACATCATGAAATACAAATATGTTAAAGCCAACAAGTGTCAAAGCAGACGAGGCAAACGCGTGCCGAAACCTGCCAAAATTTAAAACGGATGTATGAACGATAGCATGATAGCACTAAGACAATTCCAGACAAATAGAAATGTCGGGTAAAATGGGAATTGTTGTAATATGGATAATGGCACAAATGTACTGAATTAGTTCAGTGGTTTGATGTCCTGAATGCCTTTGATCTGATCTGATGAAAACCATCCAGCATTCTGGAAAAATGGGCATGACAAGAAAAGTGGGATGTGGATAATAGCACAAATGTCCTCAACTATTGAACTATAACGATTGAATGGTTTGATGTTGGAATGGTTGGAATCTGTTAAGAAATGTGGAAGTAGTAGATCAAAGGCATTCAGCATTCAGAATAAAACGGGCATGTCAGGAAAAGTGGGAATTTTTGTGCTGTGGATATTAGAACGAATCTCCCGGAGGGCATTCACACAATTAAAAAAAGCCACATTGGTTGTATATTACGGTACATACAGTATTTTAATGTCATTTTGGATTTGTTGTTCGCGACCCACCGGTTGAGAACCGCTGCAGCACACAACAGTACAGTAGTAGTTTTTTCTATCATACAATTAAGACTTTGTCGGAAAATTTGGACCTTTTTCCACAAGACTTTATTTAATTTCTTCTAAAATGAAGACATCACAGTCCTTACCGTTAAATTACAACTTTATTGCAGTACTGTAATATGTTTTTCACGTAATATTGCAACTTTATTGTCATAAAATAAACTTTTACATTGAGTGAAATAAAGTCATTTGAAATATCTCACTTCTTTGGTCAAGCACCATTGGGTGCCATTTGTTTACAGCCATCCATCCATCCATCCATCCATCCATCCATCCATCCATCATCTATGCCGCTTATCCTCACCAGGGTTGCCCGTATGCTGGGGCCTATCCCAGCTGACTTGGGGCGAGAGGTGGGGTACACCCTGGACTGGTCGCCAGTCAATCGCAGGGCACATATAGACAATCATTCACGCTCACATTCATACCTATGGACAATTTAAAGAGTTGCCAATTAATTGTTTACAGCCATCTAAAACAAAAACACAAGTGACTGATGGGATGTTTTTGTTTGTTTTTAAACACAAGGGTAAGAACAGACAATTCATTTTTTCAGCCAAAATATCACATGGCATGCTGTTTCACAGTTCTGGTGTTGCCAAAAAACAACAACAAAAAAAACCCCTTGTGCTCCTGATCAACAAAAACAGATGGCAAAACCTGATTGCAGGTTAAACTTGAAAGCCATAAAAGTGCCATAAATGATACGATAGGGAATAAGTTATACATAAAAAACCCAGCTTCACAAGGCTGTTGTAGGCTTTAAATAACAGTGGTACCTCGGTTAACGTCCCCAAAATTATTGCAAAAATTTTGCCTCGGCTTGTGCTTGCATGCTTTTGTTTGTTTACGCTGACATCTTGGATCCTGCGCCCAAGACACAATCTTGTGATACTTGCACGTGGTCGCACAATGCATTGTGGGCCGCGGGCGCCCTTTTAAGAAAACAGCCTTTGTTTATATCACGAGAGAGAGATGCACGACGTAACAAACACAGGGACCACACAAAAGAGGGAGGAAATGTGCCGTAACCGAGCCAAGGGTGCAAGAACTCCGAATTTTACAGCTTAAAGAGAAGACCGTCGTCGTTTCAGAGGTATGTAAATGTGACGGAGTGGCTCCGTCATCGCCTCATCTACTTCAGCTCCCATGTAACAGTCTATCAACCCGGCCCGCGTATCAACCCGGCGGCGCGTTGAGGGTGACAGTCTGTGTTTCTGCCCGTCTCATTTTGACATCAATAGCACTCATTTCTGGTTCCAACAAGAAAACAAGTATTCATTTTCTATATTAAACGGCAAGGTACATGTTTATTGGTTCTAGAATGTTGATATTTAGCTTGATATATTTTTACAATTATGCAAATTGTGGTTGCAGTAGAATAATGTGTTTTTTTTGTGTATTGTTATTTTGTTAACTGACGCTTTTGTGTTCCCCCCCAACAAAATGAAGTATGTGATGTTGAATGTTCAGTTGTCCATTCATTTGTCATTTGTAATTATTTTTGCATCATTTTCTGCATGTAAAACTGTAATTATTGTCTATAAAATGTCTGTAGTGTTAACATTTTTGGGTGTCTGGAGCGGCTTAATTGGATTTACATTATTTCCTATGGGAAAATTTACTTTGCTTAAATTCCAATTTGGTTTGGGATGACGTTAACCAAGGCCCCACTGCATGTCCTTCATTGTTTGTTTACTTTTAGTCCACTAGGTGGCGCCGCTTCCTCACATATAAACGCAATATTGAAGTGGAGCTTGTGGTTGTGAGAAGACTTTGGAAAGGCACCCAGGTTTTAAAGAGACAGGACATTCCTGATTTCTGTAAAAAAAAAAGTGCCAGTTAATGTCCCTGAATGTGCAGTTCAATGCCTCCTGGAAGAAACAGTACGGTGACTCTTGCAAGGTGAGTATTATACTCCTGAGAGTTCTTTTCTGAAAGGAAAGCGAGTGGAGTCTTGTGGGGTCTTCATGTCTTCTTGAGTTTGTCTTGTTTCTCCGTGCGAAGGTGAGCGTCCAACTCATGCTTGAACAGGAGCATCCCCAGCTGGCCCTGCGAGGCCTCGTTCATGGCCTTGGAGTTCATGCACATGCGGTACTGGTCCGGCGATAGCTCGTCGGCGCATTCCTTCTTGTGCCACAGGTGGAAGAGGCCTCGCGAAGGCGCTCTCACCACCAGCATGTTACTGTGCAGGTACTTCCTGTATAAGTAGACATCCTCACCGCCCCAGCCTTTTATGTTCGTGTCAAAACCTCCTGAAGGGAAGAAAACATGGAGATGTTAGTAAAGCTATAGACAGTGGAACCCGCTTTCGAAAATCACAAATCGACATTCCTTTACAGTAATTCCTCGTCTATCGCGGTTGATCGGTTCCAGACCCGACTGTGATAAGTGAATTCCCGCAAAGTAAGATTCCTTTTTTATAAATAGAATATTTTTTAAGTTACAGCTAAGAAAACGTGTTTACCACCTTCTAAATCCGTTTTTTAACATTATTAGAGCCCTCTAGATATGAACTAAAGCCCGTAAAGTCAACTTTACACTTGTATTACCCAATATGGTAGACATAATAACAGAAAATAAGACATATTGGACATAAATAAGTAGACATGATGAGATTTTAACATCATTTATTTATTCTTACTGTATTTTCTTATTTTTCTTATCTCTCCTGTCTTTCCTTGGTTGTTTTATTTTTTGATTAAGTTTATTATGACATTTTTGCAGAGCTGATGGAAATGTGAATCTGTGATGTATCTATCTATGCCGACAAGACGTAAAATTTGCTTATATACAGTATATGCATTTTATATATATACTAATAATAGGCCATAATCAACGACGCAACAGCGGTAATTTACTCATGTATTTATTTTGAAAACTGTGATAGAGTGAAGCCGCAAAATTCAAAAAGTAAAGTGGCGAGACACAATTTGTGGCAGCCGGCCACTAATGAATTTTGACCGCCACAGATCGATTTGGCGCTACCTACTTTATGACACAACAAAATTAGTTAGATGTTGATTCAACAATCCTTCATTATCGCCCATTCTCCTTGTGTCTCTTGGGTAAGTAGCACTGGCTAGTTTCAGCTGCGAGGTTCGGTTATGTCGACAACCGCTTATGTCGACATCAGTCAGCGAGTCCCAGGCGCGTCGACACAAATGAGTTCATGACAAATCTTGGAATATTCCGCCTGAGACTAGGGCTTGGGCTGCATTCATAAGCACATGTTTTGGCCAGCCAAAGCAACTCTCACGCTGCATCACGGTAACCTGGTTTCATTTGTGAGGGAGGATGAATTGATGCAAATTGGTCTTGAGAGCCTCACTGCGAGATATGCTAAAATATGCACTCACCAGCCCAGAGCCATTTGATGCAGTGTAATGCAATAAGACCTCAAAGTCAAGACAATTTCAACTGTAAACAGTAGACAGTATTAAGTTAGCGCCGCGTACAGTATAGTCACCTATGTTGATGAAGTCCGACCTGTACTGGCACGTCATGCCGAAACCAAAATCCCTCCAGAAGCCTGTGTTTTCCTTTATCACCTGAGTGGAGAGGAAGAGGGGGAAGGGAGACACTTGTAGAGTTTGGTGTATTTGTAGGCTTATTTCCAGACTTCCCTGTGCAGTCGATTAGCATGCTGTAAAAGAAGATGAGTGTCTTTTACCAGCTGTTGCTCCATTGGCGGGATGTGCTGGGCACCACCGTAGACCACTGCGGGGTTGTACTGGCTGAACAACACCGGGTAGAATACCTTTTTACCTGAGTTGTGCGGAGAAACGTATCAGCCAGGCAGAAAACTAACGATCGGATGGGTAGGCGTTCACATGTCCGCGTCTCACCGGACTCAGCATTGAGTCTGCAGGAATTCAGGAAGTCTGCGGTGAAGTAGACATCCACGTCGCAGAAGAACAGCACCACATCGCCACCCTTCCACGCTTGGGCCCCGACATTCAGACCCCGACCTCTGGAAAACTCCTCGTCCAGCTGCAGGAGGGTGTAGTCTTTGAAGTTAGCCTCCCTGCAGGGGCGCAATAGGGAAGACGAGTGGGTGGATGACAGAGGTTCTGATAGAACCATCAGCTTCAATGTCCAAAACACATGCCTGGTGTTTGGATGCTTGATTTTCATGGCAGCCACTTTGGGCTTATAATCACCTTTCCACTTGAGCCCGGAGGTCGCCAAACTTCCCCTTTACGCTAAACAGTTAAATATATTGAAAGAAAAAACAGCTTCCATTTCAGCTTTGCGTTATATAAGTGACAAAACAGTTTATTCATTTTCTTGTGTTTTCTTGCTTTTTTTGGGAGAATGAACAGAACAAGAATTTCATTGCATAGCAGAACTACCTGTTTTACTGTGCATATCACAATAAAACTCTTGAATTGAATTGAATTGAATTGAATTTAATACAGCAGGGGTGTCCAAAGTGTGGCCTGGGGGCCATTTGCGCTAATATTCTCGTAATATTGCGACAATATTGATACAACTTTTGAATTACAATTTTATCCTAATATTGTTACGACTTCTTGTAAAAAACTTTATTTTAGTAAAATTCTATTTTTATTCTATTTATTCTAGTAAATTTATTTTATTTTACTTTTTTGACTTTACCCTCCTAATATTAGGAATTTTTTGAGTAAAATCCAGACTTTTTTGTAGTATATATAATAATTCCTGTAAAATTACGATTCATTTTGCTTTATTTGTTTACTTTATTCTCGTAAAATGACGACACATTTTCCCTTAAATTAAGACTCCTCCCGGTGTGACTCACGGTGTCAACTTACAAAGAACATTAAACTCATCACACAGCAACTTAACATTCTAAAGGTAGCTAATGCATTTCGTCTCGACAAAGCATTTCATTCAAAGCATTTCAAAGCTGATTCATTCAGCTGCCTCTGTACACCAGAGGAGCCAGAGAAGCCTCCGCCTCCGGCTTTTCTGGCAGCGGCAGCATTTTGAACTTTTGACTCAAATGTTTCAAGATATAATGAATCAACAATCACTTATGCACCCAACATTTAATAACCCTACAATTATTGTACTGACTGAAATGTAAGAGTGTATTTTTGTCCTGAAAACAGTCTGAAAAAGACGGATGGTCTTATGTTCACTGTCAAAACGATTTATAACTGCAAACCGGCATGTGGCGCCAAACCACTTCATCCCAAGAGGCACAGAAAGTAAAGGGTCGTCTTTTATTCGGGTTGGTAAAATAGTATGCCCTCCATTACTAGTTCCCACTGCTGGTTTTAGCAGACATACTGTCATTTGGTGTGGCAGCTACAGCTGAAGTTGTTCAAGAATGCGTAAACAGCTGCAACAGCTGTGATTTAACCCTGGGGCGTAATAATTGATGCCGTTAGTGACTAATGCTTAGCTCACGTAGGCTTTATACTGCCTTGGTTCTAGTGTCTATTCGGCCACCCACCGTTGTTCAATATTTTGTACACATGTAACCAGTGGAAACATGTTCCGCCGGGTGTAGCTCTCATATACATATCAGAGAAAAGCTAAGCACTTTATCTTCTATGGGTTATCCTGTTGTCAAGAACGTGAGCGCATAGACATGTCTTCACGTACGTCTTCCGTACAAACACAAACACCGTCTTGTTCCAGAGTCCTGAGAGGGGTGGACCCACCCGCTGGCACTAAACTGTCCCCAGATGGTGGAGACCCAGCACAATAGCTCAGTTTGTCTTGAACAATGTCAACGCAAGATGCTTTTTAATTGACTTTGACATTAAGAGTAGCCCTCTCACAAGAACAGAACTAATGTTCTTCTTGTGTTATGTCTTTGTTGGCAGTGTCTCTTAATAAAGAACTGCTTATTTGATTGGGTCTTTGCAGAAACCCTCTATTTGACGATATACGACTGTATCTATGAATGGAATCGAATGTGTTCAAAGTAATGCAACTCTGCAAGTCCCGTAGTAAGTATAAATTCCTTCCAAAATTTCGACAAAAACTTTTCCCCATGTAAATCCAATGAATCCGTTCCAGACACCCAAAAATATTGACAAAAAATAAATTTTATAGAGATGAATTATCGTTTGACATGTATAAATCAGTATGAAATCATTATAAATGACGAATGGATGGAAGTCATTGTTGATGCAGACTTCCCGTACATCGAATTCAATAGTGTTTCTCACTTTATCAAATTGCTGGCACTCGCAGCTTTCTTTGGCCCCATGGTGTGTTATTTAAGAGTTTTCAATAAGTAAAGTAAGTAAATGCACAGACAGTGAGTCAGCGATGCGTTGGTTGCTTTTATTTGGGAACTCGATTTCACGGTACGATACACTGCACAGGGCAAACGGGACTAGTTTGCTACTTGCAATGTTGTGCAAAAACGGACACAATGTGCAAAAAAAAAAAGCGAGACAACATTTTGGTGAAAATTTCTGGCCGAAAACCGAATCATACGAAAACCGGGCCGTACGAAAACCGAGGTCATTTTCAGAAGATCTGTAAAGTTTACGCTGTGACGCGCCAAAATGCTGTTGTCATGTCACCGAACAACTAAAAAGACACCATTTTTATCGCTTCTTTTAAAAACCATCTCACATGAACAGTCCCACCTCTTTGCGGACACAATGCTACGCTAACGCTGCTAGACATAATATCAGTAAGAATTGGAAATACCTGCTTGCTTCCATTTAAGTTTCTGCAGTGTAGAAAATCCTCTTAAAACATACAATAGCCTTGTTTTCTTGAATGGCTTTTTAAAAATACACCCTCACATTCGAGGCGTCATTACTGTAAGCATGATGACGTCTGACACCCAGTGGAGGACAAATGGAAGGAAATGCTGTCATGTCAGGTCCAATTCTGTTAGTGCTGCTCGGCAGAGAAAGACCACTTTTCTCCCTGCTTTGTTTGTGTTGTTGTGAGAGTGTGTGTGTCTGTGTGTGTGTGTGTGTCAGTCGTATCACTCATGCTTTTGCTCACTTGCAGCTGGACAGACCACTTGTCAGTCCGGATGCATATCTGACACACCAGCAAAGCATGCTTGCGGGTAAGCTTGTCATCTACAGGAAGATGCTTTTAGGCAAAATCTGAAGCATCCTTTAATCGTCCCACAAGGGAAAATGATACGCATAAGTTGTCAGTAAAAGCAACATTCAGGTTAACTTAACCAGCTTAATTTGATCCCGCTGTGCAAATTTGAGACTCAGACCTGTCTCTCAGCCGAATCCAGCTTGAATAGAATGACAGGCAGCAAATATAAAGGGTTGTGTGAAGATGATCCTTCCTTTTTACTCTCTCTCAGCTTCTGTTTCTTCCATTTGCATCCTATTTCGTTTGAGCTCTCTTCCCCCTTTTGGGAAAATCCCATCTCGTTCAAGGTTTGCTAACTTCTCGTCCCCAGTGGCGTTTTTATATGGAAAAACAATAGTGGGGCACCAACCACTTAGATCAGGGAAAATGAAAAATTCAAAATGTCGGTCTTTAAAAACAGCACAGCTCTACTGTCATAGAGAGGCTCTGAGTGTTTTTGCAGTACGTCCTTAAAAGAACGACAGAGTGAACTTTTGTAAACATATTGCTTGTGTTTTAATGTGTGACTATGACTTTATCCATGACTATATTAGTCATTTGGTGAGATAACAAGGTATGACAAAGCCTTGTATGGGCATTATCTACATAAGAATAATAATGAAGGGTCCTTATTTGTCTGAAAATAATTCCATTTCGTTGAATAGCCCTGACTGAGACGTTGTATTTTGTGATTTCTGCCTCATCCTGTAACTCTATCTTATCATATATCATCAAGCCCGAGGAGATGGCAATTGGCGATAGAGAGCAGGTGGCCATTAAGATTTTACATCATGCCAGCTGTGGCTTGGCAGTCATTTTTCTGGCCAAAGTTAGCGGTTGATGTTCATTACACTCTCTGGCCAGAAGATCAGGGGCCTCATCTATAAAACTGTGCGTGGAAAGCTGACTGAAAGTCTGCATTCGCCAGAAACCTAAAATGTGCGTACAGACAATAATATTTAGACCTAAAAAGACAAAAAGCCGCGTACGCACACATTCACGCAATTTGTGGTTTATAGATTCCACCTTGAGGAGAAGTGCACGTATGCAACTCCCACTCAAGTTACGCCCTTTCCACGCCTCCACTTCACCATAGAAGGTCAATGCAAAGTGACTCATGACTGTGGCGTCCATACTTAAAGAACCTTGATTGCACTGGAATCATGGCAGGTGGGAAAACGACGGGGATGAAGAAGCTGGCTTTCATGGAAATGGAGGTGGAAATATTGGAAAAAGTATCATATTTGGTAGACATAGCAGTGGCATAACAAATAAAAGATTGAGTGACAGCACGTCCGCTACCTTCCGTGTGAATGGAGCAGGGCCAACCTCATTTTCAGTGAGCGTGTTTCTACATTTTTTCCTACTTGATAACACATTTTAGATGAATATAAGCTTAGCAAAATCTGTTTAATTTAAAGTTGGACGCAATGACTCATAAAGGGGATGAAGAAGTAATATCAAAAATGAATTGCTGTATTTCCAGACGGATATTTTCAAATGATTGAACTTAATGATGACTGCCGCAACACACACATTGACGTTTGTGATGACATTGCCGCACATCTCAAGAGGGATTCTCAGAATTTCCTGACGGATGTTGGTCTTCAGGGCCTCGGTGGTCTGTGGGTTGTTGCAGTACACTCTCTCCATCAGGTATTGCCACAGAAAAATACATTTTTGAATATGTTCTCATTTCAAAAACTTGTGGATGATTAAAAAGTGCTAACATTTTAATATCATTTTTTAAAATTAATCATCATTTGTGAAAAAGGAAAGAGATAAGTTTACGCACACTGCCCTGACACTATCCACACAAATAAAGGCCGTGGTCAATAAATTGATGACATACGCAACGGAAAACTTTTTTTTGATAAACTCTCCAAAGAAAGCGAAAAATGGAGCACTGAGAACATATTAGCTCTGTGTCTTGTAGACTTAATCTAGAAATATTTAATTGACAATCTGATGTTTGTTATAATTAATATTAATTAACATAAATCCAACACATAACATTGCCATGATTACAAAATAAGATGATGAAGTATTCAAGCGCTGCGCCGTGTTTTTTTATTTATCTTTTAGTCCAGATACTATACGCTCGTCCGTAATGGTGTTTATGACGAATGACAAATGATATCCATCAGTGTCATGTCGAATAACAAAAGTTTCCGCAAACATTTTAAGTCAGTGATGGCGTAATGTTTTTTTTTTAAATTTTATTTCAGATTCACCTCACAAGGCCAGCTAGCTGGCCTACATTTTTCTGTCCTCTGATTGGTTGATGTCTGAAAGCAGATTCTCTAACACTCCAACAGGTACTAGTGCGCTTGAATGGGTCGTCACATGATGACGGCAGCACTTAATTGAGTCTGTTCCGACATGAAGAAAGTAGACATGGAGTTGTTCATCGTTTTGAGTGCATCATATGAACGAATAAGGGTGTTTATACATATATTTTACACATAAGTCAGGAAAGGGTTCGTGCTACCGAGCAAGTGGTGAATGTGATGTATGTTACTGAATTAATGTTTTTGTCACATAATTTCTAGGTAAATGTTGATTCTGAGCTGCTTCAGATGATGTAGTGTTGAGGTTTGGAATTTGGATTTGTGTGGGGATGATGTATTCAAAGATAAAGGGTCAACTGTGTTTTTTGCTTTCCTAATCATGCTATTCATCTGGATCCGTCTTCATGTTTACCAAACTGTATTCTGCTGCATCTGAAAAACGCTGACGAATGCATTTTTTTCAGGGATTTAAGAGAGATTATAAAAAGACTTGGAGGAAAAAGCGCTGATCAGGCGTAAATATTACAGCACAATATTGTCAAAATCTAATCTGTGCTGCCTGAACTGTCACTCCAGCAAACCTGATTCATGACGACAAGTCCTTCCAATACTGCTTGTATTGAGGATGCAAAGAGACGCTTTGTGGTGCCGGAGTTAGTCCGCCCAAACAAGAACCCCGAGGGGATGCAAGTCGACCTGCATTGCCATAGCAACCTGAGCCCCTCAGGGAATTGGCTCACAGTGTTGTGATAATGGGTCGTATCGGGAGGTTTTTGGTGGGTCAAGGTCCGTGATGTCATTTATCTGTGAGCGGCACTGCACGGGCGCTACATGCTCCACTATTCATAACATTACAGAAATGAGTGGCGAGACATTGAGCCAGGGGGGTTGTCGATAGATTTGTTAAATGTAAAGGCAATTTTGAAACAAATCAAACAAACATTAAGTCGTGCAGGGAATGCACAACTTAATATTGTGCATTAAGGGTGCAGCTTCAGGAAGTAGTGAATGGGACAAGTGAAGTGGACGCTAATACCACGTTTTAAGGGCTTACGCAGCCGGCAAAAGTTGGCGAAAAAACATTGAAACTCCTCTCTTACGGAGCGTGAGTGGAAGCTGGCGGGGTTAGCTTAGCTTAGCCGAGCATTCTAGTGCGGCTGAGTATATTTTCACCGTGTTGTGTTTTACCGCTTGTTCCGATGCCGCTGATGTCGTGCAAGTTCTGAGTGAAAGAAGGACGAGAGGGACGTTTATTCTTCCTCCCAACTCGTCTTAACCGCCAACAGACAGACACAACCAGTTGTGTCAACAAAATAAGGGTGTCATAAAAGTGTCTTACATTAATAACGCAATAGGAATTGCATTGGTGACTACGTCTTCCTTAACCACAAGCACAGGCATTACAGTTTGTTGAGGATTTTGTAGCCATGCGTGCAGAGGCTGACATCCTATTAGAAATACTGGGCAAAATTGGCCGATGATGTATTGCATCTGTAACCCGCCCTGTTTCACACTGCACGCTCCGGGGCTCGACACAGGACCTTCGCAATGGGAGACGAGAGCGCTGACCACATGGCCAAAATCCCGGACTGTTGACTGCGTTTTCAGCGCAGCTCTCAAGGCAGAGGGAGTGAGGTTTTACTAACGTACACCTGCGCAGCCTCACAGGCTGGCATCCGTTACACATCAATAAATATAAGGATTTTTGCATTTAATTACCGGACATTAATTTTCTATCACCAAAGCACACACTCCGTGCTGGTAAAATAAGTAAAAGGTAAAAAACGGATTTCACAGGGCCCTATATAAGTCGCAGGAGGAGCCAAACAAATAAAAAATGGCACTTTTAGTCGGGAAAATAGGGTATACTGCATATTTTTTGTGATATTTTTGTTTGGTGGTGTGCTTTGAGATTTTTGCACTGTAAAATATGTGTTGGGAAACACTGACATACTGGATTCTAACTGGTCAAGTACAATACATAGTTAAATTAAATAATCATTTGCAGCTCATTCAGTGTTATTTCTAGTAAATCTTTTTTTAAATAAACATGGTTTTGGATAACCTGAATTTTGTAGCAAGAAGATCAAATGCAGGTTCGCGCTCAGAAAAGCAATAATGACCGTTCTGATATCATCTAATATGCTGCTCACAGCCCCTAGGAGACATATTTGCACTGTATCGAGATATTATGCGGTGATATAAAGACAGTGTTATGGTCCTCAGGTGTACTAACCAGTATTACAGTCTAAATCTCTTTTTCTCCTCCACATGCAATTTGGCTTTGAATCAAAGGTGAGTTGTTGGCGGTGTTTCCGACTCACCTGGCCGTGTTCTCCAGAATGCTGCGGACTTCGTTCATTTGCTCTTTCCCAAAATACACCACTGTGAGATGGACGCGGCCATCCTGGCGTATACCGACATCCCTGCAGGTGCACACACAACACAGAGAAAGCAACATATGAGCACAAACCGAACTCAAGGGAGGAACACCAGTGTGATATGAAACCATTGGACATCAGTCAGAATCAGAAGATTTACTGCAATGGACTCCTTTTAGGCCAAAATCCAAGGCAAAATGACTCTTTAAAAAAAAAAAAGGGTTTACAATAGAAGAGAGACTCATTTGAAAAAATATATTTCTTAGCTGATTAAAAGAATATAAGACTATTTGTGGAAAATACAAAGTTCATTATTTAATTGCGTTTTCAATATCACTGAAGTAACAACTGTAATAATGTATATTATGTACGTATACAAATGTATACATATGTATATATATGTACTTATGTATATACAGTATGTATATATAATATTTGTATTTATGTATGAATGTTTATTTGATTAATGTAATTTTATATATTTATATTAAGATATTTATAGTATATAGTATATTATTAGTGTATTTATTATTTTATTGTATTATTTTTTATTGTATAAATGTGTATATGTAAGTGTGTATATATATCCATATACAGTATATACATATAATGAATTTACAATATTATATAATTATAATATATATGATATAGCAGTTTATATAATACATTTGTGTTATAAAAAATATATAAATTATATAATTTAAATTATTATAATTTTAATAGCCAATAAAATATAAATGTATTAAAATATGTATTAATACAAATGTATACATATACAATGTATACAAAATAACAATAAAAAAAACAACTAACAATGACAGATTGCAATAAGAAATGATATCATATTTCTTAGCCGCTCACCTTTAATACAGGTGTAGGAGCCATACATTAGTTTTGTTGTCCGCCTTAAGTGCGTGGGTGTGGTGGGTCACGTGAGGTGGTGCTGTGGTGTGGTGTCTGCTTATTAATGATTGCACACACCTTGGAACATGGTGGCGTGGTGAGCCTGAGGAGAAACGTTCTGTTGACCGTTCTCATACTGACTATTGTAAGCTACGACCTGCACTGCTTGTATCTTTTTGCACAAACAAATCCATCAATCAAAGTGAGCGCAGCTTTCTCATCTGCACATGTGAAGCGGATAAACACCGGATAAACACCGTAAACACCGTATGCAACGCAATGCAATGCGTCATCAATATAAACCTTTCGTCTGAGCCCGCTGCAGCATTTTGGATTTTTTTAAATTCATAACAAATCACTTTGCCTTCAAATATATAGGCCTATACTACGTTTTTTGTAACAATAACATGAATGTAAATTGTTAATCGCTTCTCTGAAACCGCTTTTGTGTGTGTGTGTGTGTGTGTGTGTGTGTACGCGCTGCGACAATATTTTTCCGGTGATACGTATAATTTAAAAAGATGTTGCAGATGTAAAACTTGCAGCATCCTGCAAGGTTTTCCGCATTTTCTTCTCACCTTTTACACACTCGAGGCATTGTTTCGGCACGGTTTACTGTGAGTAGCTGTAATCTGAATAAAAGTGGGGAAAAAAAAAGTACAGATCTCCTAAAAGAACCGCTTGGAAGCGGCTGGTTAAGTACCAGAATGCCCAGACACAGAGCAGGAAATTTAGTCTCTTCACCGAAACATGTTAAATGTATCACGTATATGCTAAAGAAACTCAACTCTGTGACCTCATCACACTTTGTTCAGCTTTTTGACAGAAACATGAACCACATTCCAACCTTATGAAGAAGTAAATCTTGAATCTAAACGTAAAGTAACGCAAATGACAGTTTCATGGCGTGTTTAAAGGTTTCATGTACAGACGACAATGTTGTCGTATTGATCACACGGATCTGCAAACCCGCCTGAAAACACCGTTGTCATGTAACCGCTCGGTTCGCCCTGTACGGGACAATCCACCTTATGGACCGGCAATTTTGCAGTAGATTTTGAACTGTGTGTGTTCACGACCGTGTGTGTTCCCCACGATGTAATGTCCCATTTCCCTCACTGTACATATTGCCAAGTGAGGGACACGGCCTGCCTAAAAGCAAACAAAATGGCAAAGCATTCGGCGACAGTACATATCGGAGAGTATACGCGACAACACTTGGACCTGGTGGATCTCCTCAGCTACGTGCTTGCCAGTCCCCCTGCGTCCGGGCCTCGATGTCGGGGTGTGGTGCACCTGTTTTTGAACACTTCTCCTCCGTAAACGAACAAAGACGACAACTGGACGCTGCCATTGTGCAGTCGAGATGAGAA
Source organism: Dunckerocampus dactyliophorus (assembly GCF_027744805.1). NCBI lineage: Eukaryota > Metazoa > Chordata > Actinopteri > Syngnathiformes > Syngnathidae > Dunckerocampus > Dunckerocampus dactyliophorus. Next base: position 18,434,772 of record NC_072835.1, on the reverse strand, counting down.
TGGGTTTGCACGCTACAACTACACTGCACTTCAGGTAAGGACCTTTACTACAAATCCAAATAATCATCTCACTATTCAAACTCTTACTGTTGCACCTTCCTAAAAAGGAAACACTGTAAACTAGGGGTGTCCAAAGTGTGGCCCAGGAGCCATTTTGGACTCCAGCTTGTTCTGTGTTCTTTCTCATGAGACATTACACCAGTTTGCTTCGTCACTTCTAACACAAAGCTTATATAGCCTTGACCTACATTGGCTTGCTTTTAGCATCTTCAATGTACACAGCAAGTGGTCCCCACATCCTTCTATTTTCCTGTAAGCTATATTAACATTTTTTTTTTGAGAATTTTATTTTATGGGAGAATTACCTGCTTCATTTAAGAAACATTTGATAACCATAATAAATAAAAAAAATTTGCCTCTCATGATGCATAAAAAACCCAGCGAAACCATAGCCCAAATACCTTCAGTAAAGACGTCCCAGCACATTCCTGATTCAGCAGTCACAGCCCCGCAAATTTGCTGATTTTTGGTCAAAAACAATTTTTTTTCTCGGAAAGCAGGCTGTTTTTTACCCAGAAAACACATCTCATTCACCCAAACTTGGAACTGCCGTATTTTATGGACTATAAGTCGCTCCGGAGTATAAGTCGCACCAGCCAAAAATGCATAACGAAGAAGAAAAAACGTTATTTTTGGAGGGAAATTTATAAAATCAGAGATTAAGAACAGACATTTCATCTTGAAAGGCAAGTTATAGTAATAACAGTAAAATAGACAACAACAGGCGTCTGTTAACGTAACGTGAATAGGTGGTATGTTAACGTATTCACAGTCATTCAGATAACTGTAGCCTAAACAACATGACATAAATGGTTTACTTTCATCTTGTAATCTCCAGAATATGATTTCCTTTTTAGGGGTATTCGTGTTCCGTCTTTCTCGTTGTCTTTAGAAGTTGATGTTTACATTGTAAATTTTCTGTGGTACAGGAGTGACAGGATTAGCAGATACCGGCACAAAAGCCTAGAGCGCCCTCTCGTGGCTGTCAGTGAAGAATAAAATCATGTAAGTCGCTCCGGAGTGTAAGTCGCAGGACCAGCCAAACCACGGAAAAAAGTGCAATTTATAGTCCGTAAAGTACGGTAATCTATAAATACTTGATAATACAAATAAGATGTACAGCATACTGTTAAAAAAGCCCACAATCTTTATATGTTTGTCTTTATGGTTTTCTCATTTAAAATGTGGTTAATAAATGTGTGAGGTATACTGAAGAAAGCTGGGAGAGGGTTCTGGAGCGGAATCTAATCTAATAATTAATGACCGTCACTTTTTCATCCAAATGTTCTTTTAAAATCGGAGGAGAATGTCCATTTTTAGACATTTGTATCAATTACTTGCGGCTTTTCGCCATTTGCTGGTTATCCTGAAAAGTAACCCCCACAATAAGCGGGCATCTACTGTAAACTAGCAAAACAAATACACACACATACACCATTTTTTACATCAGCAAGCAAATGGGAGCAATTTTCATAAAATCCAAATGGATGAGCTTTTAAAAAAACAACAACAAAAAAAAAACAGCAGCCGTCGGGAATGCAACATTTGTCCAGGCTGTGACAGATGCTGTTTTGTGTCTAAACGCTAGCATTATCGGAGGCAAATTGATTTTGGCTGAGCCCTGAAGAGGAGGCAGCTTTTTCATCATTCATCGTGAAAAAGCAACCCAAATGTCTCTGCAGCCTCTTCGTGTGGATGTGAATTCCTAGCTTATCTCTCATTTCTACATCTATGCACCCTTAGGGGCTCCGTACATGTCTGCACCTATTTGCTCATATAAACACGTGATAAACACACACACACGTTCAATATGGATGAGCGAGAAGTGTTGGCTCAGCAGCTCTTTCAAGCAAGCAAACATTATGGCTCTGTTGCTGTATATCAACTCACACTTTTCTGCTCCCCCGAGGGCATTTTAACAGGCTGAAACAAAGCAACTAAGCAGGATTTACTTACCAAAAAGAGATGTGATAAGCAACAGCACGGTCATAAATCACTGACTTTACAAGAGGAAGGGAGGCGGTGGGGCGGTATGATGCTGAGAGTCCACCGTGGCGGCATGTGTTTTAGCTAGCTTGTTGACTTCTGACTGATAGAGCAGGACTTCCCAGATTGAACACGATCGCTTCCGAGACAACCTTTGAACATTTTTTTCCCTTTAGGAAATAATCGAAATATTAATAATCTGTTCCAGGGTTGAACTGTCACCATCATTAACACATTCAATACCAAAGACGGAGTCAGATGTTTTTATAAACCTGAACACCCGATCCCAAAAACGGATTTATACGTCTTTTACGAGGCTAAAAGGTGATGATACCACTCTCCACTAATGCATTTGGCTTCAGAGCAATTTTAAGCCATAAACAACGTCCACTAGGTGGCAGAAGTGCATTTGATAAGAGCTCGGCAGAGCTCATGTGCATGGAAGAAACACACATGACAGGTAAGAGGAAGTGGGAGAGCGTGGAGGAGTGTAGCGTGCAGAAGGTTACGCATTGTAGGGAAATTGTAACGCATGCACGCGCGCGCACACACGCACGAGGGCACACATGCGCACACACAGTTCAGTTCCAAATGTGAAAATTGTAAATTGTTCATGGTGTTGCATGCATGCTCGCGTATGTTTTAGCGTGCATGCATGCTAGCGTATCGTAGCGTCGCAGGGAGCACTTCCTGTTCCGCAGCGTGCTTTGCGGTACTGTTTTGGTGCAAATGCTCTTAAAGTTACATGTTTGAGCTACATAGTTGTTAGTTATTGTTCTGCACAAATAGCGGTAGTGTCTTGTCTGTTTTTGTCTATCTGCTGCGTTGCTGTGTGATGTTTTTAGTTGTGCACCATGACTGAGACTGTTCTGTTGAGTGATGACCTTCTTGATTGATTTCCAGTGGGTTTGATTAACTGAGTGAGAGTTCTGTTCTTAATCTGTCCAATGAAATGAAGCACTATCGCTTCCTCACTGACTCCTGAGCGCCACAGTATGTTTTAGCGTGCATGCATGCTACCGTATGTTTGACCATGCCTGCGCCCAATAATACGGTGCGCGCTATGCTATGTATGTGTTAAATACAGAAATAGCACCCGTAACTGAGACTGCGCCTTTTAATACGGTACGCCTTATGGTCGCAAAAATACGGTACTTGGCAATTAGAGCAAGTCAATCCAGGGTTAAAACTTTCAATCGCAGCGGGTGGTGCATTTGTCTGAAAAATAATAGCACAGGCAACACAGTCAGGGTGCGTGTTTTGAAAAATGTTCACCCTTTTGTGTGCAACGGCTCAGGTGGAGAGGCGTTTGCTTTCACTAACAAATACACAAACTCTCCCACTGACCGGCGCCTATTGTTCATTTTTAGGTTTCTTTTATGGCTATTTTTAACATATTGTAACTTATTGGTGGGTGGAGAGGAGTGTTTAATTTTGGACAGCAGGAAGTGACAGCACGTTTCAGCGCCGCTTATGATTTTTCACCAACAAGCACCGCCGTGTTACGTAACATTTATTCTTCACGTAACAGCACACACGATAGCTGTAAATAGTTGGTAACAATTAGCTGAGGAACTGAGCTCTCCTGTGGGCATGCAACGATAGAAAGGAACTAATCTATTCTTACTCCTATCATTCCAATCTGTCCCAGCTTTGTTCATATTGGGATTTTAACCTTGCAGCTGTAAAATGTGTTAATGTAGAATTAAATAATAAGGCGTGCTGTTAAATGTATATGTATTCTAATCTGCACCGCTGTGTTTAATCCCTTATTAAAATCCTCAACTAGGTTTGAAAAACAGAAGATAATATTTTCCTGAGTTTGTTACAAGATGAGAGAAGCCATGTGGCTTTTTTTTCATAAACATCCAGGACCGGAATATATGACACGGACGGAGGCGCCCACCTGAAATAGCGCATGAAGCGCTTGAACTTGTCGGCGCGGCGATACAGCGGCATGACGATGTTGACGACCACATGGCCCGTGTCCACCCTCTCGTTTTTCACCTTCATCAGCGGTCCGAAGGGTCGGAAGAGCACCAGGCGTCGGAATTCGTGACTGTACTCTCCTTGGAAGGTCAGGTCATACAGTGTCCCTTTGTCCTTCTCTGTGCGCGTGATGCCTGTGGAAGGCATGCAAAAACACACAAAACTTGTGACCAAACAGCAGCACATGTTTTTGTGATTATTATTATTATTATTACTAATGGCTGGCAGCTTTGTGGTTGATTTTTTTTTATTTTTACTTTACTGGAAAGATCACCCAGGGGGAAGTGTGTATTTTTATTAGCCGTGACCAAAGACTAATACTGGGTCTACAAACATGTTGTTGCTATTAATGAAACAGAAACACTAAATGTAGCAAGTCCCTCATTTGTAGCGGTTAGTTGTTTCCAACCTCGACCGCAATAAATGATTTCCGGCGATATATGATTCAATGTTAATAAATGGAATATCTTCATAGTTAGAGCATATAAAACCTGCTTGACTTTCTAAATATGTTTTTTAACATTATTTGAGCCCTGTAGACATGAAATAACACCCCTATAGTCACCTTTACACTCCTATTATTCATTGTTTACAACACATTGTGCAACTCTCATGCTGCAGGGAGCAGCAAGCCAACAAGATAGCCTTGAGTTTATTTCTTCTAAACTTAAGAAGCCAACCACTTCCACATGGAATGGGAGGAGAACTTTTTTTCACTATCATGCCAGACATGCCATGGCTGACTTCATGACTTCATGCAGTGTTAAGGTAATGTGAGCTAATGTCTCAATGTTTTGTGTCATTACTGTTTTGACTAACAATAGACCATAGTCTCCCACAAAACAACGATCATTTATTAATTTCTGAAAAACCTCGATGTAGCGAGGGACGACTGTATATGGAAGCCTGTTTCCGCCACTGAAAGAAAAAATTATCCCAACACTAAGTCATAACTAAGAGATAAAAAGTCGAAATTATGAGATGAAAATGGGACGGGGTTCGTACATTATAGCGATCTAATTTATCTAATTTATGATGTATTGTGTAAATCTAAGACAAGAATAACATCAAATTAAAAGCACAAAATGAATGCCAACCCACCATCCACCAGTTCAAATTCCAGCCAAGTTTTTCCAGAGAGATTATTACATGGCTGTTTGACGTGTGTGCTAAAAGGCAGTGCGCTAGCATGAATTAACTTGAGACAAATGTGCACATTAGCACTCAATAAGTCATCAAAACTTACTTTTTTGCATTCCCACATAGTATCAGCATTTCACACCAAATATGAGGTGAAAGAAAAATGGTAAAAATACAGTAGTAGTCTATCTGTGCGGCGTGAGAGAAAGTTAGCACGCGCACCATGGACACGCATCAAGTGAGACGGATGTAACAGAGAGAATCCGGCCACTTTTCAAAATTAAACATTAAAAAAAATGAAATAAAGGAAATTATTTTTTCTTTCTGTGCGGCCCGGTACCAAATGACACACGGCCCGGTAACGGGCCACGGCCCGGGGGTTGGGGACCACTGGTTTAGATCACACACATACAAGCCTGTGGACACACACCTACTTGGACAAATCCACTCATTTGGACAAACCCAATTTCATCTGCACTAACACACATTTCTAAAGAGCCCATCCACCTACATAATAAAGATGATTAAATGATTCTCTGACCGGAATCTTTCCATGGTGTCCCAACTCTAAAAGAACCACTACCCCTTTCCCACAGCTAAAAAGTTTGGCTTAACTTCATTAAAAAAAAAAACGTTTGTGCAACTTTAGCAACACAATGATATCATGCAAAGGAGGGTGCACGACCAACATGGTTAATGTTCACAACATTCATGGTGTAGAAGTAACAGACTTCCTCTAAGAATCAGTAAAGTTCAACAATAAATGAGGCCAATGTAGGGAGGGTTTCAGGAAGCTAACTGATGTGGGCATTTGGTGTAAAGTTTATTCATTTGCAGTCCATCTCTGTTAGCAACAGTCAGCGGACCTACACAACGCATTTCCGGACTTCAAAATAAGAGCACTTTGGGCTCTATCCTGTTTACTTGTGAGGAATCAAATTAAAACGATGCCCAATCCTAATTATGTGACAAGAAAGTCACAATTATGAGAGGAAAAAGTAGAAATTGCGCGATTTAAAAAGTCATAAATATGAGATAGAAAAGTCATAATTATGACAGAAAAAGTCCAAATTCTGAGATTAAAAAGTCGTAATTATGAGATAGAAATGTCAAGATCATGAGATACAAACGTGCATGTGCTGCCTTTTTCACTGGAGCCTTCGTCACATGGCGCTCGGCACATGCGCAGTTTATATCTCATTATTTCAAAATTTTATCTCATAATTTGCATTTTTTCTGTACTATATTGGATAATACGAGCGTAATGACGTACATAGGTTTTCTAAGATGTAACTATAAAAATATTCCACTCATAAATTAGGAATCCTACTTCTGAAATTCACTTATCATGGTTGGGTCTGGAAGCAATTAACCGCGTTAGACGATGAATGACTGTACCTGCTTATCATTAGATAGCAAGGACGATATTGAATGTTTGCAGGCAAAAGACCACACACGTACACAAACACATTTGCGAGGCTACGTGCAAGGCTATTTTACGCTTTTCAAAGCACACTTGAATGTGGAAGTAAAAAGGAAAGACAAGAAAAAGATCCAAGTTTGATAGCCACCCTGAATTGAGTCCTTCCTGCATATCAAATTGGCGGGCCTGGCACGATAAGCTCTGATTTGGTAAATGTGTTAGACGAATTTAGACAAAATGCCTTCACTTCCTGACCCTGCTTTTCTGTGGCCAGAACGCAGTGGTTACAGTTGAACAGATTTGTAGCATTATCTGCAGGAAAAAAAAACAACTTGCCCCTGCTTCAGGCCTTGACGCCGCTACTAGCTCTCTCTTGTCTGGTCGCTGTGTTTGCAGGATTTCCTCCAAATCAATGACCATTAAAGGACACCGAGTGCAACATGTGAGCGCCGGAGAGTCACATTGTGACCTAACAAGGCTTCTGTTTATGTGAAAACGCGGAGTCTCTCACACACTTCTGCACGTCGGTCAAGATCACTGTCACACAACTGGTCACATGAGGTCACACAAGGCACCAGTCACTTCATGGCTTCCATCACACACTTTGGTAGTTTTTCCCACACACACACACACACACACACACACATGCACAGGGACATACTGCAACGTGAAGAGAAACTCCCTCTGAGAATGAGGAGCAGCTGTGTCCATTTCCTGTAGTTGTGGTCAAAGCAGGACAAATCAGTAGGATATCCTGACACACAAAACACACAATCCTTCCAAGGATTCATGCAACTACAACACACATCACATTTATACATAGTTGTACATCTTAGGCTGGATTTACACTACACGTTTCAGGGGTCAAGTCCGATGTAGTGCCGATATTTGAGTTTGATTCCAGTCGGCAGTCATTTCCCTAATTGTTGTGGGAAAATCCGATGCTGGCTCCAAAACAGATGAGAGATGAGATGGCTGGCCAAATCTGGTTCTTAGGACATGGAACGTCACCTCTCTGGTGGGGAAGGAGCCTGAGCTTATGCTAGAGTTTGCGACATTCTGACTAGACCTAGTTCAGGGATGTCAAGGGCCACATACAGAAAAATGAAAGGATGCGAGGACCACTTTCATATATATGTCAAGAAAAAAAACTGCATCCCAGGTTTGTGATATTAGTGAAAAAGCGTATTATTACTACGAACTTCAGTCTTTGCTCTTTTTTACCCATTTTTGCGTTTTTTCAACTTTCTTGTTAAATTGTACATTTTCTTTCCGCAATATGTTTACTTTATTCCCATAATATTTTGACTTTATTCTCATCATATTAGAACTTTTTCCCCAACTTTATTTTGTTTAGTTTGGTTCCTTATAATATTATGACATGGAAAAAAAAAGGATGTATTTTTTTTCTTTAATATTTCAAATCCACGCTGCAAAAATGACATCATTTTTCCTTATTATATTACGAGTTTATTCTTGTAAAATTGCAACTTTTTTCTCATTAGAATACAACTTTTTTTCTTGTAATATTTTGACTTTATTCTCATAATTACAGCACTTTTTTCCCTTTCTGCTGTTTGCTTTTTTTTTTATTTCCCACTATTTCAACTTTTTTCAAGTAAATTTTCTTCTCCTAATTATGACTTTATTCTGATATTTTATTACTTTATTCTCGTAACATAACTTTTTCCGCAACTTCATTGTCCAAAAATTACACCTTTTCTTCGTTGTTTTGTTTGTTTCTCATATGTATAAATAATTATTTTTTTCTGTAATATTTCAAATTTTTGCTTTTAATATTTTCACTCTATTCTTGTAAAATTATTGCAGATTTTTCCATTCTTGCTGTTTTTTTTTAATGTTTTCATGTTAAATTACATTTTTAGAATGATCTGCGGGCCAATAAAAAACAGCTGCGGGCTGCAGATGGCCCCTGCACTGCACTTTGGACACTCTTGACCACGGCTGGATGTTGTTCTACTCTGGGGTTGCTGCAGGGGAGAGGCAGCGATCTGGTGTGGGCTTATAAGCCCCCTGGCTCGGTGCCTATGTATTGGAGTAATCCCAAGTAAATGACAGGGTGGCTTCCCTACGCCTTCCCTACGTTCCTACCGGCTGTAGGAGCCCGTACGACTGGTTGTGACCTCGGCTTTACTGGGTGTGTGTGAGTGACTCTAAATTCCACAAATATACGACCCGTATTTTGTATTAAAGAACAAAATACCGTTTTACATTGAAGTAAAGGAAGGCCGGAGTAGCTTCGTGTTCAATGTTCTCACCTTCTATGAAGTCAGACGTCGTATAGACTTTGCTACTTTTGCCGTCCTGCTGGGCCGATGGCGTGTTGAGGGTGTGCAGAGCCGTCTCCAGCACCTCTCCCAGCTCGTTTCTCTTGTCCCTCCTCATGGGCTTCTCCCTGGGGTAACGACTCAGACCCATCTCCAGCTGGTAGACCCATTGCAGAGTGAAGCTCTCAAAGGGGACCACCGCATACTCGCTAGGAAACCTCTCCCCGGCTGTCACTTCAGCTTTGGAAAGCTGGCTCCTCAGAAAGTCCTGGAGGTCCATTTGCTGGCTTTTGGCCCCAGGAGCATCCCCCAAACCGCCTCCTTGGGGACTGTGCCCCTCTGACGGGGCTCCTCCGGCCCCCTTCAAGCTGTCTTGCACACCTTTAAGCTGCTGGCTCCGCTCCTGCAACGCCTCTTTGAGCTGAGCAATCTGCTTCTTTAGGGAGGAGATGTGGAAGCGGTGCTGCTCCTCACGTTCTTGCAGGAGAACTTGTCCTGTTCCGCCAGCTCCTGCTCCAACCGCGGGCCTTGTATCACCCAGCTGGTTAGGGCTGGCGTGGGGTATGGCGTGATTCAGCTGAGGGTCATCTGAGTGCTGGGGACGGCAGGTCATCACATAGAGGAGCGACAAAGAGCAGCAGAGAAGCACCAGCACCCCTCCCACAGGAATCGTTTTGTGAGTGCAAATATAACACATTTTTCTAACAGACATCCAGTCCAGTAGTGCACGCCGCAACATGGTTGCGTCTTGCATCAAAAAAATCACCTCTTGATTTTCATGTGACGTCACACAGCAATAAGAGTCCATATATGACTTATCAGTGTGAGGTCATCATAATCCACGTGATGCCTCGGCTTACTTGGCTCTGGTCTTTGGCAGAGTCAATAAATGAGGCAGTGAGAATGCACTTTTTCCCACTCTGTTGGTCCACTTAGCGCAATGGTCTGCTAGAAGAGTCTAACCCAGACGCCGTTACGTCATCCAGCGCTCAGAGGTGAATCATGTGTTCTCATGTGGTCCCTCTAGCTAGCCCTTCATGACGCCCTCTTCCTGCACGGAGATGATTCAGGGAACGTCTGGAGATCCTTGGCCTGGATGATGCATGTAGTTGGAATGCTACATTCCACTGCCATCAAAAGGTGGTCTCTTCGTGCTGTGGAGAAGAAGAGATATCCCTTATATCGCGACCCTTTCCGTTACTGCAGCACACCAGTGTTAGTTATGTCATTAAAAAGCGTAAGACATGTTGATTCAGGAAAGTGTTCAAGCAGCCAACGCCAAACTAAGCATTCCTCAGAGTCTTTGGTTCTTTGACAAAAATGTTGCCACATGAGTGAGAAGAGAGGAAGATCAGGGACTCTCATTCATCTCTTCACAAAACATCATTTGAGATGGCTCTCTTTTATGGTACCTGGATAGAAATATCCACGTATCTGTGCTTTTAACATGTTTGAGAAAGGCAGCGTTTGCATCATTTATACGGGACGGAAAAAGATTTTCAAGCAGCCACACCTCCTGTCTGAGTGATGACCCTGCAAGGTAATGGCAGGACATAAAAATGCATTTTAACTAGTTGAATTACAAATCATCAGTGGTGCCCTGTATCACAAACCCGAGATGCAGTTTTTTCTTGAAATATATGTAACTTCTTAGCAGTGACCCATCCTTTCATTTTTCAGAATGTGGCCCTCGGTGGAAAAAGTTTGGACACCCCGATCTAAAATGCAGTCATGGAAAAGATGATTAGAGCACCCTTGTTTCTTCAGTTTCTTGTTCATTTTAATTCCTGATACAACTAAAGGTACCTTTGTTTGGACAAATATAACAATGACAACAAAAATAGCTCATAAGAGTTCAATTTTTTGGCAACACAGTACTATAGCTATTCATGTAAGAACTTAATGATTTTGGTTATTACCGAGAAAACCATGGAAGTTATGAGATATCAGCTCTTAAATGAAACTCTTATGAGCTATATTTGTTATCATCATTATATTTGTCCAAACAAATGTACCTACCTTTAGTTATACCAGGCATTGAAATGGATCAATAAACTGAAGAGACAAGGGTGCTCTAATACTTATTTCTTCCATTTTTGTCTGTAAAAATTGTAAAAACAAACAAAATTAAAAAATATATATTTTTAAAAAGGCAAAAACCAGGAATAATGTGGACTCACGTGCTCCCAAACCAGTGTAGTCTTAAACGGACAGCGACTGAGGTGCATTGCAATGTGCTAAAGCCAGCCATGAGTGAGAATATATGTTTTTGGGGGGGAAGGTCTATTTGAGTTACTGTACATATCTGTAAATGTATCTCTGTGTATCGCACTCCCCACACAGTCGTCTCTTTGACACCGCTGCCTGAGGCCGGGGAACTCATGAAAGGATTAGTCTATGGTGGTAGTGAATACCGGACTGTGCTCTGACTGACGGCTAAGTCGGAGGGCGAGATGAGGCGCCTCTCCAGTCGGACCTCCGCTGACAACCTGGGAGGATGTTTGAGCAGCAGGAGGTGGGAGTTTAGGTCAAACGAGAGTGGGAGTCTCTTGTATTTACGTTTTGCAAATGTTATCGAAGAACACAACAAAGAGGAGAGTATAATACTGCTGTGTCCATAGCTGATGCACAGAATAGGCTAAACCAGTGGCTCCCAGAATTTTTCAGTCCCATACCCCTTCAGTCATTTCACCTGAAGCCATGTACCTCAGACTCATGCACACTTATAACACAAAAAAACAGTGTCTTCCATTCTGTTTTCCGCATAGAATTTTTCTTAAAAGACCATTTTTTGAGGAGAAGGATGCAAACTCACATCTCACCCCTGCTGACGCAACATTTTTGTGCACAGCAACCTTTACAAGTGAGGCCGCAGCTCACATTTAGCGCACAATGTAAATGTACGCTTCAAGATTCAACACTCTTAATGCACAACATAATTGTCAAACTCATTCGTATAACGCACACAGAACAATGAACAACTTTGTGTCTGTGTCCATTCTTCTGCAATGTATTCCCTGCACAAGTGCTGTTCACATGATGTGGCATTCAAGCGCACTGCGTGACTCCCTCGGACACCAGTGTAGACATGCTGTTTTAATTTGTTTTTCTCGTCCTTTCTAGACATGTATCCTCAAATGGCGGTACTAGAAATATTATCTGGTAGCACCTGGACTTTTCTGTAGAAACCCACTGCCACTAGCTGGTACATCAGTGGGTGATCTCAAGGTGCTTAGTCACCACTTTTTGTTTAACAAGCAGCCCTCATTAGTCAGAGCTCCACATGGTCCTTCACATCATGACGCCACTCTTTGGTTTTATGGTTTCCTGCAACAAAACTTGTACGAAAGCCGCATAAGTGACAGCAGGACACAGGTTTTAAGACTCTAAGTGAGTTTACGCGTTATGCATTTTGCATCATTAAGGTATCATTACAGTAGCAAGGCTAAGAAAGAGGGATTTGTCACTGTGCAGATTTTAAAAAGTGGCACTCCCCCAGGAATCAATGAGTTGTTTCAGCCCAAATTACGTGGGGAGAGCATGGCTGCCACATAGACGCACACACACACACACACACACATGCTCACTCAACACTGAATCACCACGTTTGATTTTATTGGGATGGCAAAACGCGTCGTCATGCTGCTTCTTGCATTACTCTGTCATTCCCACCCGTATAAAGTAATCCTTCACCAATTCACACATCGAATTCCGCAGCTTCACTCTATGAAACTCTAAAATGGATAAATGAAGTAAAATACAAATGTAAGGCATTTAGAAGACTGCAAGACGATATGTAGTCCTCTACACTGATCACTAGGTGTCAGTAATGTTGGGTGAGACACACAAGCACCAGACTTTATCAGCGGAACAACAGGCTTTTACTGCACGTTTGAAGTATCTCACAACAGGCACAATAATCCCCAACACGAGCTACATGCGGATAAAACTCAACGCTGAACCCCCGACCCACACAAAGTCTTAAATGGCTTATTTTCTCTTATTATGTCTACAATATTGGGGTTGTACAAGTATAGGGGTGTTACTTCATGTCTAGAGGGCTCTAATGGTATTTAGAAGGTCGTAAACAGCTTTTCTATGCTCTAACCAAACGTTCAATTTTGAAAGAAGAAATCCTACATCACGGAAATTTACAGAGCATGGTCGGGTCTGGAACTAATTAACCATGACAAATGAGGCATTACTGGATTGCCAACACACTAAGTGCACTTTCATCAGCTCTTCAATCTGCTGGTACAAATTTATTGGGGCTAAATACATTTTTGGAGGCATTTTTTTTAATCTGATGTACACAAAATGTAAACATGTACCAAATAAAAGTGTGACCTGATTCTCTGTAGCGGAAACGGCGGACAAACAGACATAAATTCACCGTATCCCGACAGGATATAATAAATCCCCACATAAACACAGTCAAGCACTTGTTTACAAGCACACAAACAAGACAGACGATACATTTTTTTTGTACCTGGTGACAAAATAACGGACAACGATGTTTTCTCTGGTCACATTTTTCATTCTCAGAACCATAAACTGAGGCAACTTTGAGAGGGTCGGACACTCTGGAGATGAAGTAAACAATGAGGGAGGCAAAGGAAAATGATCAGGCGGCAGAGATGTTTTACAAAGAGGGGCTTTGCAGCATCCCAAATCCCACTACTGCTGCAGCTTCCTGCCCTCTGGACGTTATGTGCTTAAATATAGCTACAACGTTCAACAAAATGCTGCATTGCATTCGTGGCGAGTTCAAGAGCTGGCTAAGGTGTATTGAGGGTGAAAAATACAAAAGCAGTCACACTACTCTAAGAATTAACATTCGTCCGGTAGGTTGAACTACACTCAACCTTTAAATGTCTTTGAAAGCCACCCCTTCCTCACTTATGTTGCGGCGTATATCAGTTTCTTCTTTCAAACGATCACCATCATAAAGCCTTAACTAGAGTATAGGAACACACTTTTCATGTGCATACATTTGTGACAAGTAGGATTGTCAAAAACAGCGTTAACCGCGGTATCAAATTTATTTAATTACATTAAATTTCTTTATCGCACGGTGGCCGAGTGGTTAGCATGTTGGCCACACAGTCAGGAGAAAGGGAAAATCTGGGTTTGAATCTCCGTTGGGCATCCCTGTCTGGCGTTTGCATGTTCTCCCCGCGCGTTATTCAGGTACTCCGGTTTTCTCCCACATTCCAAAAACATGCATGTTAGGTTAATTGCCGACTGTCCATAGGTATGAATGTAGTGTGAATGGTTGTTATATGTGCCCTGCGATTGGCTGGCGACCAGTCCAGGGTGTACCCCGCCCGAAAATGGATGGATGACGCATCATGTCAAGCCACATCTCTCCACTATGACGGCAAACGGACCCACAATAGCATCCCCACACAGTCAGACAGAGTCTTGACGCTCTTTAATAACTTTATTCTGACCTCAACACATAAACAGCAGCGCAGTTCCAACACCACATACTGTATGTATCTTCAACTCACAAACAAACTCTAGTCCGCTCGTCATCGGAACGACACTTCCTCAACACTCCGAACATCACAATGTTGTCTTTATTATGCAACATATGTGTGGTATAAATAAACAGAAAGACAAAGGAAAAACAGTACGTGGATATTCGTATCACTCACTAATGTGGGAGTACAGTTTAGTGCATATATGTAAGTATACTCGGAAATCCCATAAAATACATCTACACTCAAAACATATGAATTCATCTTAAATTATGGGGTGTCTTTGAACGCAACCCCTCATTGCTCTTAATAACACTCTTAATAACTCTCAGCTTGATTTAAATTCAGTTCATTCGGAGCCTTTAATGCATACAACGGATCATTGCTTCAAAAATATATTAAAATATGAATTGCTTCAAATAAAGTAGGATGGCACAGTACTGTGTGGACGTCTGCCATACGTCAGAACATACCACGCCAGTCCTTTAAGTGGCAGTGATCAAACACGCAGTAAACTGCCACACACAGCAAACTTTTTGCACCACAGCTCCATCGGCTGGATCTTGTCGGTCACTGCCCCATTTGGCCCGATGCGAGCAAACTGCACTTTTATCTGGATTTGTACCAAAATGCAAGGGCTCCTTTCATGTTCTTTCTGTTCACATTGGTTATTATTTTGTTTAGTCCTTGGGTCGTCTCTGGCAACCTTTTTTTCACTTTTCAAACACCGCTGCGATAGGTACAAGCCCTGGTCCATGGACGTCATGGCAATGCTGCCATTTTGATGTGTTGAAGCTTGATGAGTTTTTTTCCCCTCATCGTGGAATGGCTGCAAACCTGTTGGAGCATTTAGCAAAATGCCTTCCGCTGAAAAGGTGAAGAAGTCCCACACAATTTGACGCCATGTTTGTTTACAAGAGAGCTCAGGGGAAGTTACGACGGCGCATCACAGAAAAGGAGCACTTGATTTGCACACGCTACCCCACCTACAGCATAGTACGGGTAATCACACCTCTTTGGAGCTTTTTTTTAATAGGTTATCATAGCTATTTTTTTATGTTATTGGAAATATCGGTATGATATCATAATTCGGCCCATCGTGCATCCCTAGAAAATACTATGCGTTACTGTGGAATGCATGGGCGCACGCGCTCTTCACCGATGCAGGCACCCACTATCTCAATCATGAGACCCTCATGTTTGAATCGCCTCGGTGCCGCCTCCGCTGTGTCGCTTGCATGTCACAGGTCGAGGATTCTTGAGTGATTGCGTGCATGTGAACTGTCTAAACCTGCCCTCCCACGAGCTCACTGTGAACATGAGGAATGTCGATGAGGACAACATTTGAATTTGGAAATATGGGAAAATAGAGGAAAATAAGGGCCCCCGCGGTGTCACAAATCTTGCAAAAAGCACGCGTGTCTGATAATACGCCTCACATTTGTCCTCCCATCATATTACAAGCCCCTTCCTTGGGTCACCAACGTCACCTGCAGTGGTGTGGTGCAAGTTGCAAACCAACCATTATTTTTTGTGTGTTTATTATTTTACATGGAAGTTAAAAAAAAAAAAAACATGGATAGGATGCTGGAAAGAAGGGCAAAACACGGCAGCTTTGTGAGGAAAACAAGAGGGTTGACCGGCATGACGAGGATAGGAGAAGATAAGGAGATGATATCAGAACTTTTGGCCTTACATACTTGATTGGTATGCCATTGCCAAGGAGATGATATGGCAGGAGGTGGAGGCCTTTAACAAGCACTTCTATTTTCAACCGAGAGGAAGAGCGGACAGAAGAAGACTGTTGACAAGCACTGAATTGCTTCTATTTTGAATCAAATAAAACAATAGGCCAGGTAAGGATCATAAGGGAAGGAGGTGTTTTTATAGATAGCATGAAGAGCACACAAGGGAGCGAGAGAAGAAAATAAAATTTAAACTGTGGGAAAAATATGTCTCGAAAGAAGGGTGCTCACACTCGCGGCCCCCTACTTGACATCAAACTCTAGTGGAAGTGCAGCCCGTCTACCTTGAATATCTTCAAGAGATGGTCAGAGGCACTCCAGCTTGCTGAAAGAAAGCGTCTCTTTCATTGAGAAAGCAATAGCTATCTATCACTGAACCCTCAGCAAACTCGTCACACAGGGAAATGAGCAGGGGGATCACTAAACAGAACACCGGCTACAATCACAGTGTGAACACAAAAACACTACACACAACATGAAACAGGTAAGTAAACGGTGAATAATAAACAACTACATTAGATCTAAACATGTCATTTTAGCAACTTTTTACAAAACAAGTGCATAGGGAGCCAGAAACACGTCATTTCAAGTTG
Source organism: Dunckerocampus dactyliophorus (assembly GCF_027744805.1). Classification (NCBI taxonomy): domain Eukaryota; kingdom Metazoa; phylum Chordata; class Actinopteri; order Syngnathiformes; family Syngnathidae; genus Dunckerocampus; species Dunckerocampus dactyliophorus. The sequence goes on along the minus strand of NC_072835.1, from coordinate 18,418,065 downwards.
TGTTTTGGCTACTGCTTGCCCAAATAAAGCGCAAACTGAAATGCCTCTGACCATCACTTATATTAAAGTGCTTTTTCTTTGGCTTTTCATTTAAAGCTTGACTGTTATTTATCGCTATCATGGACAGTGTCCTACAAGACGTCAGGCAACCTTACGAGACTTCCGGGAGCATCACAGAATTAACTTTTTCAAGATACTTATTCTAACGGGAGCCTGAATAAGAGGTAAACGCAGCATCACTCGTTATGGTGGAGTGTGTGGTTGTTTTTGCATTTACCAATGGTGTCCAAACTTTTTCTGCACTCAGAAAAATCAAAAGGATGCAGGGCACTGTCATGGTTTTTTAGTGGTAAAAAGGTTAAAAAAAACATTAAAGACAAAGCATTAAGCTATTAGTTGGTAGCATCAATCCAATTTTTCCTTTACATTGCGCCTTAAGCTCCATTTTTCCAATTTTGCTCTTTAAAAAATGTTACAATGTGCCACAGGCCAATAAAAAACTGCAGGGCCAAATGGCCGCCATGCTGCACCTTGGACACCCCTTCATTTTACAGGCATTAACTTGCAGGACAAGTAATGTTAAAAATGGTAAAAATTAAGTTAAAATGTGGCACGGTGGCCAAGTGTTTAGCATGTTGGCCACACAGTCAGGAGATCGGGAAGATCTGGGTTCGAATCTCCATTGGGTATCTCTGTGTGGAGTTTGCATGTTCTCCCCGTACGTGCGTGGGTTTTCTCCGGGTACTCCGGTTTCCTCCCACATTCCAAAAACATGCATGTTAGGTTAATTGGAGACTCTAAATTGTCCAAAGGTATGAATTGTGAGAGTGAATTGCGAATGAATTGGCTGCCGACCAGTCCAGGGTGTACCCCGCCTGTCGTCCGAAGTCAGCTGGGATAGGCTCCAGCATGAGGATAAGCGGAATAGAAATCGGACAGACGGACGGAAGTTAAAATGTGAGGTTGTTGAACATTAAGAGTGAACTTATTTTAACACTTAGCAGCATTAAGAATGTTAAAAGACATGGAGCACGTATGAAACCACTCCACACACATGAAGGAAAACCAGCATGAGCAAGCACTTTCACGACGAAAGCAAGGAAAAACTCCCTCAAGGAAAAAAAACTCAAACCGAACCAAGGGATAGTGTGGGGCGACCATCTGTCTCGACAGGTGAATAACATTAGAGAGAGGGAGAAAGAATTGTGTAGAAAAGGAAAGGAAAGTCAAACAGTGATTCTCAAAAATGATGATTCTCCAAAAGTGGGTCGCGGCAAAAAAATAACTTGCGTTCTTGTCTGTGCTATTTGCTTGCTACGCCGCTACGGGATGCGTGCCATGTTTCTGGGCGACTTTGTCAAGCTTTAAGGACGTTGAGTTGCAACTTAACGTGTTGTCCGCCCGCCACACAGCTGCAGATGTCTACTGGAGAAGAGTGCGCTTGAGTTGAAAAAAATTTGGGTCGCCGCTTGTCATTGAGGGGTGATGATGGGTCCCTCAGCCAATCCAGTGGAGAACCACTGGTCGAAAGGTTTTACAGTGGTGTCAGTTTGATGCCGGAACGGACTATTTCTCCAGCATTCCCATTGTTTCCAATGGCTCATTTAGTTTCCAAATTGGAGGTTGACCTTCAAGGATCGAAAGGAGGAAAAAATGTGACAAGGGGGCACCAGAGAAGATGAAGAGGAGAGGATAAAATGAAGGGAAGATGATGGGGTGGTGGGGTGGGGGAAGAATAAAAATGATGGAAATAAGTAGGGGATGAGGATGAGGAGAGGTTAATGGAGACGCGTTTTAAAAATGAACAGCGGGAGACGCATTATCCTTGCCAAGAGAGACATCAGCCCTTCTATCCTTCCTTCCTTGGGGGAACTATTAAGTAAACAGATCAGACATGGTGTGAGGATGAAAAACAGAGAGGCTAGCAATGGTATAAAGTGATGATGATGATTGAGGGAAGAGAGGAAGCAGGGAAAGGCGCTCTTTGATGTGTGCCGTCCCCTCAGGTGATTCAACCTCCCCATTCATTAGGGGCCCGTTTGCTTGGAACCTTCCTGTCGACATGCCATCTGGATGGAAGGCCCTTACAACGCACGCGCACAACAATCCTCTACTTCATCATGAGTGTCCCATGTCAACATTTGCGCCCTCCTCTCCCCTTTTCTCTGTGTGTGGGTCCTACTTCCTCAAAGAGTTGCATTATTTGACAGCTACATTGCACCAGATGAAAGTTCCCTCTGGCCGGGAAATGGGCCGTTGCAGCAGCAGCAGCAGATATTGCAGATAAGGCAATAAGAAGGCTTGCCCGAATTCATAGACAAGACACAGAGCAAACTCAAAAGGCGAAGCACGTCGAGGAAAAAGCGATCCTTCTAACAAGTCAGTCTTATCAACATTAGGTATACTTTCCAATGACAGCCAATACAAAAACTTTAACAGCCTTGAGAAAATTGACAAGAATACCATTCAGCTGAATGCAAGGTCAAGATTCCGAAAAGATCTTGTGGCGGTAATGGTCATTACTGCCCCAGATAGCAACTGTTTTGCGCCATAGTTTCATCTACTGCCCCACTTGACCCAAATACAAACAGACGAAAACTGTACCTTTTAATGCAAACTGAATCCCTCCATCAATTTTCTATGCCACTTGTCCTGACTAGGGTTGCGGCGGTATGCTGGACCCTATCCCAGCTGACTTTGGGCGAGACTGGTCGCCAATCACAGGGCACATATAGACAATCACACTCACATTCATACCTATGGGCAGTTTTGAGTCTCCAATTAACCTAACATGCATATTTTTGGAATGTGGGAGGAAACCGGAGTACCTGGAAAAAACCCACGCACGGGGAGAGCATGCAAACTCCAAACAGAGATAAACACTCAGAAAGTATAAAAGAAGCGCAGGTTGCAGACCCCTGAACAAAGGAAGTGTTGGGCTCTCATGGAAGAACATTCAGAGAACATTCAAGTCTGACCAGTTCTACCCAAGCATCATTCTCTGGCATCACGAGCATCATGGTGGCACATAGCAGCACATGGCAGACATCCCTCCCTCAGCCGTGCCAGCCCAAAGTCAACGTGGTCCTGGACGAGTTGTCACACCTGAACAACAATTTCTGGTATGGGCAGACAATCTCCAATCTGCTAGAAGGTTAAGCTCCCGTCAAGCTAGATGGGCCCTGTTTTTCTGCTGATTGTTGTTCCACCTCACCTACAGACCTAAGACTCTTGAAATATCAGACCTGATGCCCTCTCTCGTCAGATCGGCGGCCCCTTTCACGAGATGTAAGGAGACATGATGATGTGGGAGATTGAGTGGCCCATGAGTCCCGCGTAGTTTACCACCCAGGAATCAGGGCTAGCTCTTTTACCAAGAGGCGTTTTTGGTGGCCTATATCGGACAAAAACGTCAGCTTTGAATCGCTTTGCTTAGCGTGCAAATTGTGCAGGAACCGACCTCATTCTGGATTACAGGAATCCCTCATTTATCACGGTTAATTGGTTCAAAACCTGACCATGATAAGTGATTATCCGTGAAGTAGGATTCCTTTTTTATAAATGGAATATTTTCATAGTTAGAGCATAGAAAACATGTTTACAACCTTCTAAATACGGATTTTAACAGTATTAGAGCCCTCTACACATGAAATAACACCCATGTAGTCACCTTTACAAGCGTAATATCTAATATAGTACACATAATAAAAGTAAATGAAGTCATTTAATCTATAAATAAGACTCGTGATCTAGTAACTCGTGTGCTGCTATAAATTTGTTTCCTGGTGGACCTGAGCGAGAAGCAGACAGGAAGTGACATTGGGGCTTCAGAGTTGAGTTTCAGCTTTGCATGGGTAACGGCTGCAAAAGTAGCCCGTGTTTTTATTAGGGATTCTTGTGCCTGTTGTGAAATAACTCAAATCCTGTTGTTCCAATGATCAAGTCTGATCTTTGTGCATCTCACAGAACATTACAGTAACAACAGACACCTCATGAGTAGTGTAGGATACTACGTTTTATCAATGTTTTGAATGCATCTTTTGAATGCCTTATATTTGTAATTTAGTTCATTGAGCCATTTGTATGCTTGAAAATGCATAACTTAGGCAAAAATGCGTAACATTTGCTTAAATATGCATATTTTTGACCAATAGTAGGCCGTATTCAACCACAAAACCGCATGATTTAGTAATTTTTTTCTTAGAGTGAAGCCGCCAAATTTGAAGCGCAAAGTGGCAAGGGATTACTGCACTGCAACCACTACCCCTTCCTGGACAACCCTGGTCTCACATTGCAGCAGATTTTGTTGCTGGACCAGACTAGAGGGCTTTCGATTATCATGACAGTTGTAGATCAGTTTTCCTGATGCGGCTGCTACTGTTGTAACAGACTTGTGAAAGACTTTAGTTACCAAGCACATGCAGGCCACCTCCAAACAGGTGCCTTGGTAGGAGGTTCAACACTTCCCTTTTCTGTCGGGCCAGTAAACTGCCACAGACGCTCCTGCCAGGCTGAAAAGTGACCTGTTTCTGAGTCGCGTCTTTGTGTCGCCCCTGGAACGGACCAACCTTGCGGTGACTGCTTTTTACAGAGAAGGATGACGACAATGACATGAGTGAAAAGTGACAGCCTGGCCGCCTCTCATCCATCTCATCAACCAAATGAACAATGAGGAGACAAGCGCAAAACGTGTTAAGATGCTCGCCGCCGAAAGGTCATTCTGTTACGCGATCTGTGAAACATGAGAGTGCACAAGTAGGGCACACACGCGTGCATCTCAAATGGGCCTCTTTCATCTCGCGGGCAAAAGGGAGCACATAAATGTCATCATGTATCACATCATTTGTCGCACTTAATCAGTCATGTAGGGTAAAATGCGTTTAGCCTTTTGTTTGTTTCGTGTTTAAAGTCAAGCGAGCCTATTCTCTGCTTGCCAAACAACCTCCCAATCCCATAATCTCCACTTTCATTCTGCACATTATGAGAATGGCCAGTTCCAAATATTTCTTGGTTTCTTGTTAGTGATTGAGAACACTAAGAAGGATTACAATGCAGCTTGAGAGGGATGAAGACAAACATTTACAGGGGAAAAAAAAAAACATGATTCACCTAATTTTTTCACAAATGTCACACAAGAACGATCAAGAAAAATCAGCCTCAACATTATTTTATAAAAACACCCACATAAAATAAGTGAAAGCAAGTTATCATATTAGTCCCAAAGTTAATAGAACTATATCAAAATACAAAACAAAATACTGTACCGGACTCAGTAACAACAATACATCCACACTGTACCTACAGAGGAGTATGCGTTCATTCATCCAACTACCTTACCTCTTCTCCCCGCGGTGATTGGTCCATTCCAAGCCGGGTGGAGGTGGCGTCTCATCGGAGTGCAGCCGACCACTCCTGCCGCCCCTTCGCTGGTCCTCTGAGCTCAGCCGACACTAGCCAGCCGCGGGTGTGAAGTGTTGCTTGCCCGTACCGCCTCGCCGAGTCAATGCCGGAAACACCGGAACAACGTGACTGCTGCCTTCAAAATTAAACACCAGATACCTCACAGGTTGGTTAAATAGTGTTAAAAACACACTCCTTAACATTTTAATGTTTATTTAATGTTATTTTTAATGTTATTTTACTGACGCCAAGTAGTTTGAGGGTAAAAGTATAGGTGGCCAACCAAAAAGCCTGAATTAAAATATGTAATGATTTAAACTTTGAACATATAGTTTGTGTATGATATACAGTATACAGTATGTATAAATATATAAAACGTATTTTATATATATATATATATATATATATATATATATATATACACACACACACACACACACACACACACACATATACATATATTACACTACACCTGTCGACCTTTAAAACCTAACCTAGCAAGTTAATGCTAGCTACTGTAGTACGATTTGAGGTGGTTTACACCACAAAACTAACAAAATGAACAATTGGAGAGGGGAAACGAAGGCAAACCAGGTCAGCAAAAACAAAACAAACAAAGCCTTTGACTAAAACTAGCACTTCTGAATAGTTAACTGAAAGTTAATTTTCTTTTGACAACTATAGCTCAGTGGGTAAGCAATATGACAAATGTTGGTGTCAATTTGATATTTCAATCAACACACTTATTGTGAGTAATTGAACATAAAATTGAGCAAAATTAAGTCAATAGTGCAAAATGAGTAAACAAAAGCAAAAATTATCATTGGCTGTTGGGAGTTTGTAAATATCACAACAACAAAAACAGATATTTCAAAATAAACAGATATGAACTGAAACATATTCATCTCATAACGCTAGGTTCAATCCAACCACCTTTAGCTCAGTGTTGTTTAGCTGAAGGAAAAAAATATTGCAAGATACCTAATCGTTTTAAACAGCCAGGGAAATCAACTGTAATTGTGGTCTTATTTTGAAAGTGTAAAAAGAAATGTAGAGCTTTGTGGTGAGCTTGACAGCCTCCATGCAGGTTCAAGCTGCTGGTCCACCCTCCTCCTCATCCCTCTCTTCCTCCCATAGCCATGCGTTTTCTCACATAAAGACATCCTTGTTAGTGGATTCAAGACAGCGTTAAGAGTAGCAAGGAAACACTACAGCCTTTCATTATAAAGCCAACAACACTGACTGCAAAGCGTGAAGTCCACACAAACATCCAACTTAATATGAACTCTCTGTGAGGTCAAGCGGACTCTGTCACGATCAGGCGTTAAGGTGTGCATGATATGAGCTATATACTGTATGTCATTGTTTTATGATCATTTCCCCTTTCATTGCTGGATTTTTTTTGTCAACATGGTCTCTAAATTTCTTTGCGAATGACAGTCATCTTAATGACTTACCATAAATTCTGGTGTATAAGCCGCTACTTTTTTATTCAACTTTGAACCCTGCAGATTATATAGCGATGTGGCTAATCTATGGCTGAATCTTGTGACACCTCCTTTACTTCAGAACTACTAATAATTGTTTAAATTGCGAGTCAGTGAGGAAACGATAGCTCTTTCTTTGGCAGGAGCCAATCATGAGCTGTCAATGCACTCACAACAAGTTTGTCAACCCATTGGAAATCTCGGGAGGTCAGTATATATAACAATATAACAATATAATAGTCTGACTAACTGTGTCATTTTACTAAGAACACTTTACTAACAACACTAAATTCATCACGCAGGAACTTAACACTCGAAAGGTGTACCTGACAAATATACAAACATGTACCAATATGATTTTAAAAAGAAAAAAAGAACTATTTTAAAATTTTCCCATAAAGCATTGCATCTGAGCAACGCATTCATGGGGCGCTGCAATGACGTCATCCTCCCTCTGGGCTCTGCTCCAGGCTCCTTTGGCTCCTCCTGGTGGACAGAGGCAACATTGCAGCACCATCCACCATTTTCTATGTTGCTTGTCCTCCAATGAACTGCTCTTCTGTCAGTAATGCATTATGGGTAGATGCTAAAATAGCTGCTGTTTGTTATTTTTAACTTGTATTGGTGCTTGTAATGTATATTTCATTTAGAGTGTTAAGTTGCTGTGTGATGAGTTTAGTGTTCTTTGTAAGATGACACTGTGAGTAATGACCTGCTGCAATGTCTAATGAGTTGGCAAGAATTTTTTCATAGCTCATGATCGGCTCCAGTCAAATAAACAACTGCCTGGTCCTCACAGACTCGCGCGTGCCACAATGTCATTTTATGACGTGGCCACGTGCAGCTTATACACCGCAGTGGCTTATATATGAACAAATCTGTTTTTTCCTCTAAATTTAGTGGGTGCGGCTTATACATCGGAATTTATGAAAATTCAAGCAGGTATCGATGAAGATGGAGCATAATAATAATAATAATAACATTTAATTTATAAGCGCAACCAGCTTACACTGCACATGACACAAATAAAGCAACCAAGGATAAAAACAACATAAACAAGTCAGAGGGAGTATGCAATTTTGAACAGATGAGTTTTGGGTCTTGATATGAAGATGGGGAGCGAGTCAGTATTTCGGGTGTCGGATGGTAATGAGTTCCAGAGTCTGGGAGCAGAGCGGCTGAAAGCTCTGCTCCCCATGGTGCTGAGGCGGGCAGGGGGTACAGTGAGGTGAATGAGGGAGCGAGCTGGAGTGGCAATGTGAAGGTCAGTCAAGTACGGAGGGCCGAAGTTGTGTATGGTCTTGAAGGTGTGTAAGAGGAGTTTGTACTGTATTCTCTGCTGGACCGGGAGCCAGTGAAGTTGCTGAAAAGGATGAAGGTGATGTGATGAAATGAGGCGGTTCTGGTCAAAAAATACGTTGAGCAGTACTCTGCTTCCGGGAAGCAGAGTTCTGGACCAGTTGAAGTTTATGGAGGGATGTCCGGGGGAGACCAATAAGGAGTGAGTTGCAGTAGTCGATGTGAGAAATGACCAGGCTATGATAAGGATCTATTACTGTTGCGGAGGTGAAAGTAAGCAGAACATGTGATATTGTACCAGAGGTTTGGACTTAAGTCACGCGACTTGGACTCGAGTCATAATTTTGATGACTTTAGACTCGTCTTGACAACATCATCAAAGGCTTGCAACTCGACTTGGACTTTGTGTGTTGAGTGAACTGTGTCCCCATTCAGTGTATTGTTATTAATCATTCATCAGTCATTTCCAGCAAGACAATGTATTTTCTCACATAATCTGCCTCACGGAATTGCATTTCATTGCAACGAATGTGTGGATTACATTCCTGTGCACTGACAAAATCCTGAATGCTATGTCAGCACTTTCTGTGTCTATTCTTGTCACACTGGTCTGATTTTATATAAAAAAAAAACATAACAATTGAACATGCATTAATTGTATTTGTGAAATGTAATAGATCTGTAGGAGCAATTTATGCTTTGTTTGGGTTTAGTTCATCTGGTTTGTTTTGGGGATAATTGTGGGGTGCTATAATTGGTCAACCAGGTGGTGGTATGGAGGTGTATACAGGTGTGGAAGTGACAGGGCATGGATGGAGGTCACGTTTTTTACTGTTCATGCACGTCATCGCACCACTTACATACTCTCCCATTTATTCAACCTGCCATAACGTTTGCCATTCATTTTTCATTCGTATACAATAAACATAATATTAATTCCAACGGCCTCTCCAATGGACACAAAAGAAACAGAAACTAAGGAATTAGCCAAAAGGTGTATGCTGCGCCCTTGTGGACAGTACTACCCACTGCAGCTTTCGTCATGGTAGAGTTTGTGGCCTTGGATTAACTTGAACTGTTGTGTTTTCTGTCAGACCCAGCATTCAGGAAGCTGCAGAATACCACCAGAGAACAAAATGGCTTCAACCCCACAGGATATTGTGGCCACTAAAGCACTGAGACATCGGGTGAGTATGTTAGTGTGCTCTCACCTGAACACATTTCTTTGAAATTAAAGACAAACACCGGAAAAGTTCGGAAACTAAACTGTCGTTTTATTTTGTGTACACAGTAAAAACACCAACAGTCCACATTTGACAATAAATTGACAATTAGAAGAATATGAGGTTATATCAATAACGATAATTTCATCAAGTACAGTCTGCAATCAAAGCATGGCACAGTGAAGCCCCGCATGTTTTGGCACTTTTGGTTTTGAAGATGGTAAAATGTGTCCTACTTAGACACTTTGTGTTGTCTCATTTTTGCAGCTCAACAAGGTGTGGACTGATTCAACCGCATATTTAAGACTACAGGACCCACTCTCCATGAATCGTCACCATTATCATACAGCTCGCTAAAAGGTGAATATGCAAAAAACCCCACAAAAAATAAAACCAAATTAATAATATAACATCAACTAATGTGATGTTGCAGTCTTTCAAAGGTTACAGCTAACACTCGCGATAGGCATTTGACTACATTTCCTTGATGAACTGTTGGAAAAATATGAACGTCCTAAACTCCTGTTTCCACGCAGGTGTTGTATTAAGAAGAATAGCTGAGGCTTTCATGGATGCAACTTCCCAAAGCTCATGTTGTCCTTCTTAAAGTCAGTCACCAAAATAAACGGCGCCTTTGCTGGTTGCAGCCAAGTAGCGCACTGTATTTTGCATCAGTTGCCTGAAGATGCGATTGCCGTAAATGCTCCAATTTCAGTTAACCGCAGATTCTCGGGCCGTAGCTGCAGTGGAAGTATCACGAGTGGAGTTGTTTGAGTTCAGTGAGTCAAATTTAGGAAATGACAGCCTCTCTCAGATGATCACCTGCTTCTTTAACGCTCTGTTGCCTTTGCAGTTCAGGTGAATAAACGCCCACATTTACAGTCTACAATCAATTCTAAACAATAAAGCAATTACCATGCTCATCATGAACTAATACAAATAATGTAATAATAATAGCAGAAATAGGCTCAGCAGTGTTGAAATCTAATTCCAAGCAGCTATTATCCTACACAACATTAAAAGCACTGAGACACAAAGACAACGGAATCGAATACAGCTGCGGGAAACGAAAACAAACCCCAAAAATATACACTTCAAACCATTTGATGATTGTGTTCAGTAGCGGGAATAAAGAGTATTACAAATAATATTCAAGAGTATTTACAGGTAGCAGAGTTCCACAGGTGATGATGCCTTTACAGTCATGGCTCCAGTGCAGCACTGAAAAATACAATATTGTAGCTTTGATAACATACAAATATAAAGCATTGCCAAGATTTTTATTTCCTTCTAATTAGGGATGTGCTGATCCACATTTTTTGGCTTCCAATCCGATCAGATTTTTTTTTTTTTTTATGTCTTGCCGATCTAATCCGGTACCGATCCTTTTATTTTTTTTTTTATAAGGTTTTGTTCTAAACATGAATTTCTGGAATTCAATATTGTTATGAAAATAGCGCTTCAAAGCATTAAAAATAATAAATTATGTTTTTATTACACAGCATGACCAACAATATTTCTTGGCTTTTGCGCGAAACCTCTGTGAGTCAGGTCCCTAATCCAATAAAAGTCCAACCAGAAAAGATTAAATTGGAAAAAATGGGTGTGCAAAATACTTTTAGAGTAAGACTAATCGTTTGACATGGTTATAGATCAATTTGCCATGTGATTTAGAACATGACATTTTGTTTTTAACAAACTCTCTTCAACGCAATTTGTAATTTATTGACGGTCCCTAGTATAAACAACCAGTAGTTGAGCGGCAATTCCCGTGCAAGCTCTCCACACAGCAGTCCGGGCATAGTGTGGGGGAACTACCGCTGTAGCTACAGAGCCGACTATCCAACATCCGACGTGAAACTAACTTCACCACGGTAGACCGCGAACATGTCTGCATGGCGGTATTGCGTCTTCTTCTTTCAGCAACCAGCTTTGATGCGCATTACCGCACCGACCGTGTTGGAGCGGGCTCAGAGTTACAAACGTTATACGGCAACCGGATCGGCCCGATCTTCAAAATATAGCGGCTCGGCAGCCGATCCCCATCCGGAAGATCAGATCGGGACATCCCTACTTCTAATTGATTTTCCATTCTGGTAGAAATGTTTAGACCTAATACCGAGGTACTTTTTCACTTAAAACACTGAGCGGTAACATTACAGTAACAATTATTACAAGTCGTTACACAGAGTAAAAATGCTGACACGAGTGGTACTGCATGAACCGTCTCCTTGGTCTTGGTGTGGATGGGTGATAAAAAGTATTCACCGACTACCAGACCCAAACGTCCTAATTTGGACATTTTCTACATGAACATTTACAACAAAAGAAATGAGAAGGCCTCCTTATTTTACAAAACGATATTTAAAATGTACAGTGTTTTTGCCTTCTGCAACACTGTAATCTTACAAAAATGTTCTGCTTTTCGGCACAGAAACGATGTTTTGTCACATTTTGTTGCAAGTGAGTTGCATTTTAATACTGAGTATTAAAGAAAAAAAAAAAAAAAAAAGAGCACAGAAATCAGTGGCTAACGCCTGACAGGAAAAAAACAGGGCCACTTCTTTGACACCTTCCATACCCAATATAATTAATATACTGAAGAGCCTTTCAGCCATTAGAGTCTAATGGTGTTTGTTTTGTTTGGAACCTCTAAAGCAGGGGTGTCCAACTTTTTCCAGCGAGGGCCACATACTGAAAAAGGGAAGGATGCAAGGGCCGCTTTGATATTTTGTAAAAACACATTGAGATATGCTAAGAAGCTATATGTAGCTCAAGAAAAAACTGCCTTTCACCTTGGTAACATATCTTTAATATAGGTGAAATGCTACTAAAGATGACGTTTTTTTTCGATAATAATACAAGTTTATTCTTGTAAAAATTGGCATTTCTGCTCTTCATTCGAATACGACTAATATTTTGACTTTATTCCCGTAAAATTACAGCTGTTTTTTCCATTTCTGCTGATTTTTTTTTTTTAATTTTCCAACTATTTTCTTTCAGCTTTCCTCTTGTAAATTTTCTTCTCGTAATTATAACTTTATATCTTTTCAAAAAAAGAATGTATTTTTTCTTTATTTCAACATTGTTACTAAAATGATATTTTAAGTTAAGTTAAGTTTAAGTTTAAGTTTATTCTCATGAAATTGCAACTTGTTTCAAATTAGAAATCCATTTTTTCCTTTTAATATTTTGACTTTATGCTGGTAATATATATATATATATATATATATATATATATATATTTCACATCATGCTACTACAATGACATCTTTCTCATACTATTACTTTATTCTTGAGAAATTATGACTTTTTTTCCTTGCTAGATTACAACTCTTCTCTTAATTTTGACTTTTGATTGATTTTCCCATTTTTGCTGCTGTTGTTGTTTTTTTTTTTTTTTTTTAATGTTTCCTTGTTAAATTACATTTTTAGACTGTGCGGCGGGCCGATAAAATCACATCCGCGGGCCGTACTTTGGACACCCCTGCTGGAAACGCTATAATAATTGTACAACACTATAATTCTAGTTACCAGTCTCATTAACACAACCAATGTTTTTTGTAATAATTCATGACTGGTGGCTTGAGTGGCAATATCGTATATTAATTGGCTGGTGGTGTTTTCTTCTTCTTAAAAATGATGATGTTACGAAGCCGTCCTTCGTGTCAGTTCCCGCATCAAGCTTGTGCGTCCACTTTGGGCATCAAACCAATGTAAGTTCCATTCTGAGGATCTTCTTTTTCCTTTTCGCTCACTGGAGAGTAAGATGTGTTTTCGTCAGCGCTGGCCTGGAAGATAAACGTCGTTATTTGGATCATATCTTATAAGTAGCGATACAGTTGGCTAACTGTGCAGTATTTTCCTCACATAGTGGCTGTTTACTAGATAACAGAGAGTACCTGGCATCTTTATAATAACATTAAACAACATAGTGCACCGTGCAAAAGTCTTAGGCCTCCTTAAGATATGTTGTTTTAGCAATTTCTGTCCCAACTCCTAGGTCACAACCGGACGCTCAATTTTTTGGCGTTCCCCAAATCTCTGTTTTTTTTGTCCGTCAAGAACGTATTTGTGTTGACCATGAAGGAGCGAGATGGCGACACGCATGGAGGACGTACAACATATCTGAACGTGCATTGGCCGCACTGATTACATATGTGGGGTACACATGTGGCGCATGACACACATTCGGGGTCCCCAAGTGCGACGTACGAAAAAAATTGACATTTTGCCCAAACCCGACACCAGCAAATTGTACGAAAGACACACGTTGGCTGTACGGACGAAGTGCGTAAGTTTGTCTTGCAACCTGAAAGAGTTTGTTTGACATGAGGAAGAATCTCTGCAGCCGGTCTACGGCACAAAAATCAGCACGTCACACACGTGCCCGCCACGACCGGTTGTGACCTAGGCTTGCATTTCTTTCTCCCTCATCCTGCAAGGTTCTCTCTCATCAGGTTGTTCTTTTGTTTGTTTCAGTCACTAATTATTTTAGAAATTGCAATAATTAGTAATGCAGATAGTGTGTGTTGGGCTAAGGATGTCTACCGCCTTCCTTCTCTTTAAATGCATACCTGCAATTCAGCTTTACAGATGCCAGGTCTGACATACTGTACACTGTTGGTGGCATGTGATGGTGATCCGTCATAGTACAGGCAGTTACAAGCGCCTGCTGGTTCAAGGTGCTTATTTATTCAAGTGGACTATTAATTGGGGCACAGCATCGATTAGAGCGGAGGCCATTACAGTAATCCCTCATTTATTGCACTGAATTGGTTCCAGACCGGACCGTGATAAGTGAATTTCCTTATTTATAATTGGAATGTTTTTGCAGTTTGAGCATAGAAAACCTGTTTACGACCTTCTAAATGCGGTTTTAAACATCATTAGAGCGCTCTGGACCTGCAATAACGTCCCTATGGTCACCTTTCCACTCGTACTACCCAATATAAGCAGAGAAAATAAGCAGAATGGGAAAATAACTTTATTTGCACTATGTCATGTTGGTCTTTGCATCCATGGCTGAATCCATATTGCAAGTTAAGGTAATGCAATGTACTGTATGTCTCATCAGTGGAACATTACTGACGCCAGTGACCAGAATACTACATATAACTTGTATTTCAATATTTTTTGGACTAATAATAGGCCATGCTCAACCATGATCATTTATTAATTAATCTGTCAAAAAACACGATGGAGTGAGGGAGCGATGTTTGAACCGCGAAGCGGCAAGGGACGACTGTATTTGTATTTTACTTCATGTGGCCATTTTTATGCTTGCAAATGTTTGATTTTGGTAAAAAAAAATTGTGTACAATTTGCTTAAATATGTATATTTTTTTTTACTAATAATTGGCCATATTCAACCACAAAACAGCATGATTTATTTCTGTATTTGAGGAAAACGATGATGAGGAACACAAATGATTAACATTATTATTATTTGTGAGTTAAATGTTTTGGGGAACAGTTAGTCTGAGGTTTTAATTGTTTTTTAGAACTGTTTTTAGAACGGGCTGTATAGGTTCCCCACCCCTGTGTTAAAGGACACTTTGGATGATTGCGTGTAGGTGAATGGTGCTTGGCAGCGTATTGAAAACCGAGATTGAAGATAAGAGCAATTAATAGCAGCACAGTTAATATAAATGAGGAGAAAAAGACTTACAGCATAGATAGGCTTGGAAAACGCAATGCGTTTAGCTTGGCTCTGCACAGAAGACACACACAAGGGGACAAACACACACGTGCACGGTGCTATTAGTGCAACATGGAGCAAACCAGTTAATTTGGGCAATGTCAGCAAACCGTGAGTTGTTAGAATGAAAAGCGGGCGACATAATAATAATAATTATACATCTGCACCTTCTGCTTGCGGGCTCGCACAAGTAGGATGATCAAGATGAGCAGCATGATGCCTCCCAGCGCGACAAAAATGAGAGGGAAGTTGGACACGAGCGTGACGATCGTCAGCAGCTTGTGGACTCTCGCTGCAGATGCGTCATCCATGACCACACTCTATATAAAATAGATGAGAATATGTTTGAATCCCTCAAATAAATTAGGTTTTCTTGGAAGACTTGTGTCTCACCTCATTCAGGAACATGACAGGGAAGATTGTTTCATTCAGACCTCTGGTTTTGCTGTTATGAATGAAAGAGGCAATTATGTAACCTACAAAGCACACAACACGCGTGACAACCTGGATCCGGATACGTACGGAAAGCCTGGGACTCGATTCAACAAGATGTTGATCTGTGCTCTCTTGTTTGCACGTACGATTATGCCGGTGGTCTGTGGGTATAAAAAAAAAGAAAAAAAGAAATGTCAGCTAGACTCCCACCCCTCTGATCATCCATACATTGAAAAAACAAGGTAAACAAACAGCACATGAGAGAATTGCCACATAATCAAACCTGCACTTCCACCTGAACGCCACTAGATGGACTAGCAGTGCATAGTACACTATCTCCAACATATTCAACTCCAGAACCCAGCCTTACCAGACTATATCATGTATTCCTATTGCTTCAACATACAGTATCAATATACATTTGCATATGCATTTTCTAAATGTGGGACACTGATGTGTCCTTATATGGCACAATTAGGGTCAAGCAGACTGAAAAGTGCCGCGTAAATAAGAAGGGCTCGGTAGTAAACTAATATAAAAGTGGTTAACGCCAATACAAACAGTGGCTGGCTCTTGTTTTGGCCACTTTGGCATCCCCTTTAGTGGCTAGTGCAGTGGTTGGCCACTTTTTGGACTAGACAGCTCAGGGATGTCCAAAGTGAGACCCGAGGGCCATTTGTGGCCCACAGCTGTTTTATTAATTGGCCCGTGCAATATTCTAAAAACATAATTTAACAAGAAAACTTAAAAAAAAGCAATTAAAAAAACAAAAACAGAACAACGGCAGCAAAAATTGAAAAATCAGCAGTAATTTTACAAGAATAAAGTTAAAATATTAAGAGAAAATAATGTAATCTAACCAAAAAAAGTTGTAATTTTACAAGAATAACATTGTCGTATTGTGAAGAAAAATAACTTAATTTTAGTAGCATAGAAATTAAGACAAAAGATGTTATTTTTTCTTAAAGGCGTAATGTTATCAAAAACAAACAAAACAACAAATAAAAATGTAATTTTTGGAAAATTAGGTTGCGGAAAAAGTTATGCTTATTCGAGACCAAAATTTTGAGGAAGAAAGTTCAAATAGTTGGCAAATTAAAAAACAAAACTGATCAGAAATTGAAAAACAGCTGTAATTTTATGAGAAAAGTGTCCAAATATTAAGGAAAAAAACTCGTAACATGAAAAAAAAGTCACAATTTTACAATAATGTACTCATTATGTGGAAAATTAATTTTTAGTAGTGTAGTGTTGAAATATTAAAGAAAAATACGTACTTTTATTTTTTTTTTTTTTAAAGTCATAATATAAGAAACAAAACTAAATCAAGTTGTAATTTTTGGAAAATTGGGTTGGAGAAAAAGTTATAATAATATGGAAATAAAGTCAAAATATGACAAGAAAGCCATAATATTCTGAAAATAAAATGTACAAAGATGATTTAAGAAGGAGGTTGAAATATCTTGAAAAACAACATGGAGAAAAAAGGGCAAAGGCTGAGAGTTCATGCTAATAATACACTTGTTTACCTGCCTACCTATCACAAAGCTGAGGTGCATTTTTTTTCTTGAAATATACATAACTTCTTAGCATATCTATGTGTCGTCGTTGTTGTTGTTTGTTTTAAAACAAAATATCAAAGTGGCTCTTGCATCCTTTCATTTTTCAGTATGCGGCCCTCTGTGGAAAAAGTTTGGACACCCCTGGGCTAGCCAGTTTGAGGCGCTCCCTGGCAGTGGCTAGTGCAGTGGATAGCCATTTGGAGGCGCTCCCTTGTGGCTGCTAGTGTAGAGGCCAGCCACTGACCACTTTTCGATCTCGGGGCTGCTGGGTAATTGACGTAAAGTAAAGTGCACTGCTTGGCTACAACCAACAGAGGCGCTGTTGATTCAGTCTCAACTAAAAACAATATGACAGACTGTACATCCATTCGGTTCAGTACAAGACTGGCATTAAAACAGCAGTTCAGAACATTCAGAGTTTACAAAATGGCCTACCGGGTTAAGGTCGAGGTACGTTTGGTGGTGAGTTCTCTCAGGGGACATTCCCGCAATGGCTGCCACATATTTGGAGTCTGCCAGGTAGAAATGAGGAAAGGAGGCCACAACCGGGGCACCTAGGAGAGGAAACGAGAAGAGAACTGACTGGGCTGAAATAAAAAAGGGGTTTTTAAAGTGTGAGCCGGGCCTCCCCAGGGACTCGTCAGAAGAGGCTCAGCAGTTTGAGGTGTTTACAAACCTGCAAAGCTAGCTTCAGTTATGTCAAAGGCAAAATGAAATGATTTGCAGTTTCCTCACGGTGCAAGTCTGGGTTGAGCAGAAAACTACACAAAACACGCTCCAGAAAATTTTACACACATACATGTACACACAGCTACTCCGGTTCCTGCCTAACAGTCTATCAACCCAGCGGCGCATCGAGGGTGACACTAGGTGTTTCTACCTGTCTCATTTTTCATCCATAACACTAATTTCTGGGTTCCAACAGCAAAACATAAGCATTCAAACTTACCGTAGCATGCAGTATTTGCAGCATCCCAAGTCAAACATAGCACACCTTATTAGGCATTCTCGCCGGCGCACTTCCGAGACGTCACCGCCGGCAGCGGTTGTTTTTCTTTAGTTTTATTTTCATTTTCTATATTAAACGGCAAGGTACTTGTTTATTGGTTCTAGAACGTTGATATTTAGTTTGATATGGTTTTTACATTTTTGCAAATTGTGGTTGCAATGGAATAATGTGTTTATTTTGTGTTATTTTGTTAATTGATGGTTTTGAGTTTTTTTTTTCCAACAACACCAGGTAAAAATGATGTTAAATGTTACAGTTGTCCATTCATTTGTCATTTGTAATTATTTTGGCATCATTTTCTGCATTTAAAACTATAATTATTGTCTATGAAATTAGTTTTGGGTGTTTGGAACAGTTAACTGGAAAATTTGCTTTGGTTATAGTCCATTTTGGTTTGAGTCGGACCTTCTGGAACGGATTAATGACGTTAACCAAGGCACTACTGTATACATAGTATATAGAATTATTATTATTATGTAGGGTAATTAGTATTGAATAAATTTCCTGTAAATAAATAATATTCTAAATTAACCACAATTCATATAATTCATATAAGCTTTCTATTCCCTTTCCATCAGGCGTCTTCAAAGGGTGAGTAGCTTTACTTTATTTTTGTTTTCTTTAGTTTTTAGGTTAACCTTCCCCTACAGTTAATAAAGCTTATATGATGGCAACAGTTTCAGCATGGAACAAGTTCGTTGCATTTACATTCTTTCCTACGGGGGGAAAATGTATTTAAATGAGAACAAACTGAAAGTCGGCAAGCATCACGGAACATATCCACTGTAATTTTAAATGACAGCAGTTTGCCCAAAATAACAACAGCAGTCCCCTTTCTCTGCTTGTGTTAGCAGAGCACTAAGAAACTAAGAAAAATGTTCCTGTGTGACAATGTGTGACAATGTTTCTCCTGAATTAGAGCTGCCTGAAAGGAGACGTTTGAAACAATATTGCCAAGAAACATATTGCTCATTATTACAACCGCCGTGTGCAAGCGAGCAGCTCCTAGTCAAAACCAGATCTGAAGCTTCACCTGCGGTGCAAACAGACACATAAATATTTAAGGCTTATCTGCAAAGTCAATATCACTCTTCCCAAAAGGGCCTGCCTGCTCTCTCTGGCACAGTTTAAGTGATAGTTATTTGCTTTACAGAGACCTATTAAGACAAAAAAAAAAAGCATTTCATCAGAACAAAGAAGAACAGTTGGCCAGATGAGGTGACATGATTGGATCTGACCTCCATCCCAGGACATGCAACAAGCTACTTAGGGTCATTCTTCACAAGAAAAGAAACAATAGGTTGGTCAATGGACTCTAATGCTGATTAGGGACCCTACGTGACACCCACACATATAATCTCGCTACTCCTGCTCGGTTCCTTCCACTTATTGTCAACAGGAGACATGGCGTCCGTATGATACAGCCCATAAGGCCTGTGTCAAGCTCAAACACAACATTGCAGTGACGCAATCCTGGCTCGCCTCCCGCCGGTAAATTGCTCTCGACTACCTTGCAACGTGCACGGTGCACGACAACAAGCACATGTGTCGGCCGGCGGTAGAGCTGTGTGTTCATGAAGTGGGGCAGGGGTGACCGTTTTCCTGCTCCTGTGATCGGCAACAGCCGTCAGACAAAAACAACCCCCGGAGTCTCTGGGGCAACCAGCAAGGTCACTTTAGCACAAACACACACCAGTGCACTGGTCGACTTTAATGACTGTTTCCTAACACCTGACCCAAATCATAACCCTTTGAAAATGTGTGGCTAATATTTATACGTACACAAAGACTCTTGCACAAGCTGATAAGATCCAATACAAGAATGAAGCATTGTTGAACAATAAGTGTATTACTGCGCTGCAGTTTGTAGTAATGGAGAACTGTCGTCCATTGCACACCACAACCATAACAATAAACATACGGTTTCATTACTTCCTCTTTATAACAGTGTCAGTCAAAACTGAGCAACCTTCCATTCATCTTCTATGCCGCTTGTCAATTGATTGCGCTTAATAAGCATGAAGCATAAAAATGGCTACATGAAGTAGAATACAACCATAAGGCATTCAGAGGATACATTCAAAGACGTTGCGCTGATATGTCGTATTCTAGGCGTCAGTAATGTTACAGTAAAGGTCAGTGAGACAGGTTTAATTTATCTCACAACAGGCACAATAATCCCTCACACGGGCTACTGTTTCAGCCGTAAGCCACAGCAAACTAAAACTCAACTCTGAACCCCAGACGTCACTTCCTGTCTGCCTCCCACTCAGCTCCCCGAGCATCGAAACACATTTACAGCAACACACACTAGCACAAGTCTTATTTATGTCTTAAATGTCTAATTTTCCCATAAGTTTTACGACATTGGGTAATACAAGTGACTATAGGGATGTTATTTCATGTCTAGAGGGCTCTAATAATGTTAAAAACTGTATTTAGAAGGTTGTAAACAGGTTTTCTATGCCCTAACTACGGAAATATTCAATTTTTAAATAAGGAGTTCTTCTTTGCGGAAATTCACTGATCATGGTCGAGTATGGAACCAATTAACCGCGATAAAGAAATGATTACTGTACCGCATTGACCCAAACAACCAACGACATCCGTGACATTACGAGCAGATTACGATCAAAAACCATCGTATTTGTTAGCTGTTCAACAGCTGTTTGTCAACATGCACCGATCGATCGGCCAGGGCGGGGCTGAAGTATTAGTGTTCTTCTGCTCCGACTAACGTTTGGCCTCTACTTGCTAGCTCAGCAGACAGATAACAGATTCTCAATATATCTCAATATATCCAGTTGAGTTCCATTTCAGAGCCTTTACTTTGAAAACTGATCACACAGAAACTAAGCATGTCAGTGATGACTTACATAAGACACAAATCATTTAACATTTAACATAAAGGAAATGCACTAAAACAAATGCGCGAGCTCGATGCTAATTTACATCGGAAATCCCATACACGCGCTAGCGATTAGCATTAGCGATTTACATGGCGATTTCGAACACCTCCAAATATGACAACTAACTAACTAACATTTTCTACGGCTCAACAAGGGACAGGACGGCAATACCCCAAGGAAAAACTGGACGTAAATGCGTACTTGCAAATGAGACTAATAATACTAGCAATATTGTTGCAAATGTTGCACCAAAAAAAAAAAAAAAAAAGTCTTATCCCTTTTAGAAAAGGAATAATGATGATGATGAAGCTGACAAGTGACCAAGTTTAAAGGTTATCTTTAATGGGCCAATTAAAAAATCCATCTGTAGGCCGCAAATGGCCCTCGGGTCAGACTTCGGACACTAATGCAAATATGTTAATAAGCTAACATTTATAATGTTTTCTGAATAATCCAGCAGGACATACTGTAACGTTGTCTGCATTCCAGAATTCGCAAAATATGTATGCACAATCCTGATTACGCAACTAGACTGACCTTTCGCTATCTTCCAGCATTTTTGCTGCATCCGTTTTATGTCAACCGGGTAACATCAGAGTTGGGCAACAGAAGCAGTCATCCTAAAGTTTCCATTCTTCTGGAAAGGTGTTGCAAATATCGGTGATGTAGAGCTCGTATCCAGGAGCCAGCCAGTGTATTGGCTGTCTTTTTGCCAGTATCAGAGGAAAACCTGTATAGGTTATCAGTTATCATGCTCGCAGAGGAAGTCGGGTGTACGGCATGACAGACAGCAGAGCGCTTTCTTTTGTTAAGGCCAAACAATCGAAACTTAGATAAGCACCTTCAAAGATAGCCCCCTGAATTGTGCCATTACAGTGGTGTCTATGTGCGAAAACCGAAGCTAATTTTCCCACAGGATAGAATGTCAATCTAATTAAACATATTATAGACAAAAATTGGAAAAAAATGCAGAAAACAATGCAAAATAATACATCTAAATGAGGAAAATGGATAAATGAACATTTAACATCACTTTTACCTTTACTGAAGACAACGAGCAGATAGAGCGAGGAATTGAGGGGACGCCATCTTTGTACTTTGCCCCAGGATGGGTTGTTTAGCAGTCGCACTTAGCAGATGCACGGATGGTCAGTCACCAATGCATCGGGTGCTTTGTTTGGGAACTGGATTCCGCCGAATGATACAATACTTACTTATGTAATATTGTACAAAAATCAAGGCAAAAAATTTGGCGAAAATTTTCCTCGAAAGCCGAATCATATGAAAACTGGGACATTCATTTTCTAGAACTGTGCAAGTCAACACAAGTATTGTTTGGAAACATGAGACTAAAATAACAGCAGTTGAGGCTCCTTGAGAAGGGACACAGAGTAGGTTCACAGTGAGAAACTGTTGTTTACCTTTCCGACATGGACTGACTTTCAGGAGGCCTGTTCCCAGGCACTCCTGTGGGCTCACGCAGAAACCCTCATTGGCTGGGTTCTCCTCTTTGCTAGCCAGGACAGAGCGTGGTGGCGTGAAGCGGTATGCCGGGATTCCTTTCACCTCCACGTCTTTCTCGAACTCCATGTAGATAGACCTGCACAGCAGAAGAAACACCTTTCTGAACAAATGTTGGGCTTGATAAATTCATGTTTTGATTCATCATCATTAAGAATTTTGGCTCAAATGTGGAATTTGATGTGGATGATCACAACTGGAAGAGCGTGCAGTTAGTTTGGTGCCTAAATGAGCTGCCACAGACTTGAAAGTGCCGTAAATTCCAGTGTATGAGCTGTACCCAGTAAATTTAGAGGAAAAAACAGAATTGTACATATATATAAGCCGCACCGGACTATATGGCATATTGTGGCGCGCACGAGTCCGTGAGGACCAGGCAGCTCTTTATTTGACAGGAGCCAATCATGAGCTATGAAAAAACTCAGGACGAGCTTGTCAACCCATTGGAAATTACATGAGGTCATCGCTCAATATAACAGTCTGACTCACGGTGTCATCTTACAAACAACACTAAACTCATCACAAGATATATCTAATAAATATACAAACATGTACCAATACGAGTTTTTTTTTTTTTTTAAATAAAGTTTTCTCATAATGAGCAAAGCATTTCATTGGAAGACACGCAGCATAGAAAATGGATGGATGCCGGTGCAATGCTGCTTCTGTCCACCAGTCGTACTTAGGACACCCCTACCTTAAACCCTATATATGAAACAGGTTTCCATTTGTACTTTATTGTTTGAGACATTTAGGATTCCATGAAAGTTATTATGACTCCTGAGAGAGTTACTGTACAGTGAACAGTTCATTCTTCTATCCAAGTCCTGTCCTTCCCAGGGAATCCTAATGGTTTCTCAGTCTGAACAAAAGAGTCTATACAGTGTTTGCCAACTGGCCACCAATCGTGCAACAATACTGTATCGACCTTTCCCTTGACCTTTGAGAGAGACGGGGAGTAAAAAAGCCTGAGGGTGTGTATGCTGGAATAGCATTTGGATTCAGCTTTGACTTTGGAAATACTTTGTACAAACTGTAATGCACAAAGGCAAAGCATATCAAGTCATTTACATGAGAAACAAGATTCATGAGCTAGGGAAGTCGTTATTTGACCGGTGGCACCTGTGTGCAATTCATCAACATCTTGAGGGTTTTGTGGCTCAGCTGTCGATAAGGGGGCCAAAGGGTTACAGAAGGGACCCGTCATTCTTTGTTTTATTTATATCGTTTTTTCATCCCGTAGATCACTTCCAGATGACATTCTGCTAAATGTTTTTAAACAAAATCAACATCCTGAAGCCAAAGATGCACTTGTGTGAAAGTGCTTTAATCATTTCCTCTTCACATGTTGTTAAAAAAGACAGGAAGCAAGGGAGGCAACCTTCCCCTTTAGTCCAAATAACACATCCCTCCTCCATGAAGCCACAATACATTTAGTAAGTGGGTGAAAGTGTTTTGTAAACATGTGGAACGAGGGCTTTACGACACGCGCCCAGACTGGGTTAAAGGTAGAACCGGGCTACGCCAACAGATTCTTTCCACACACGACAAAAATCCTTTTTAGGTCAAGGTTATAGCCAAAATTAGAGGTGCGTATTATCATAAGAACACTTCATCAATCATCTGAGGGCACAATTACACAATAACCTCGTTACAACAAGCATCGCTGCAATGTGCATGCCAGGCCAGTAGTTGGCGATGTCACTTTGTAAAGAAAGACCACAACAAACATCCAGACAAAACAGCAGTTTGAATAACTTTCGTAGGACATAATGACAAGTCTTGTGTGTTATTTATTTTGCTGTTACAAAATAGGGAAATGCACAAGGCAACCCAATTGCAAACCTGCCAACATGTACGCATTGTTTGTACTCATTATGACCTGAATATGCTCGTATGCTTGGCTGCTCTCGGTATGCATTTTGTTGCATTTTGTCGGACTCAGTTTCGACTTCAGTCCATGAAACCTGCACCATGCTCCTGTGTTGAGGCACCAGTGTTCGCTACGCCAGCTCGCTCCTCCACCTGGAATCCCTCCTGTCTAGCGTGACGTGCAGTTCCAAAAAATGAACGGAAAGGCAACAATACTTCCAGTGTGCTTAGGACTTGTTCAGAGGGTGTGCGGCCCACATTCGCGAACACCTTCTCCTTTTGCATCAACATTTGCAATAAAAAAGTCTTAACTAGAGCCCTAATAATAAATAATAATGCATCATCGATTAATCAACATCAGTGACTATGTAACCAATATATTAACTTTAAATGACATTATTTTTGGGCCGAGATTCTGTCACGCTGTTCCTTTGTGTCTCTGTGCTGCACCCTGCCCGAGTACCTGGCTCTTCCCCCTCGCACATAAGCACACAGACCAGCGAGGTGCAGCTCTTCCTGTCGCACCCACTCGGCTGCAGCAGAGAAGACGACGAGAGAAACGGCAGAAGAAACTGCATTCTTTTACACCAAGATAAGCTGCGACTTTGTAAAACAATATAACACTACACTTTAGTGCCGCATGAGAATACCGTCCTTGCGGAAACACGCTGTCAGGGCCCGTCAAGGAGATCACTCTAGTTTTTTTCACGCAAGCTTTACATTGCAGCGTTTTAACATCACGCAAGTTACGTCTCTGTGAGATAAACAGATGGATGCAACTGTTAATCCACATGTCCACCATTATGAAATATACTATATATATATAAGACATTTCAGCATTCATATCAGCATTTTAAAGTGAAATAACATTATACAGTATATCATTATATCCCTTTATATCATTGTGTTTACAATTTGACTTTTGTTATTTCTCAGTACATTTACAGTTAGTCTTTTTTTAAATTATCACTGTGTTTACAGTTTGCCTTTTGTAATTTATCAGTGTTTACAGTTTATCTTTTTTTAATTTATCACGGTGTTTACAGTTTGCCTTTTGTAATTTATCAGTGTGTTTGTAGTCCTTATGTTGACAGTGTTACTAATTAAAGTTCTTTATTTTAATTTAGTAGTCTTCTGCTTCGTTGTGCTGAATCGTATTTTGGGTATTATGAGAATTTATGCTCATGTACGGTTTATATCAATGCTCTTGTTTCATATATCGGTGAATATATCGGTTATCGGTTATACACACCCTGGACTGGACGCCAGTCAACAGAAGGGCACATATAGACAAACAACCATTCACACTCGGATTCATACCTATGGATGATTTAGAGCTTCTAGTTAGTCTAACATGCATGTTTGTGGAATGTGGGAGGAAGCCGGTGTACCCAGAGAACACGCACGCACAGGGAGAACATG
Organism: Dunckerocampus dactyliophorus; assembly: GCF_027744805.1. NCBI lineage: Eukaryota > Metazoa > Chordata > Actinopteri > Syngnathiformes > Syngnathidae > Dunckerocampus > Dunckerocampus dactyliophorus. Next base: position 18,392,225 of record NC_072835.1, on the reverse strand, counting down.
CAAACTCCACACAGAGAAGCCCAATGGAGGTTCGAACCCTGCGAATTTCCGGCACATTTTCAAATGTTTGCGTTTTCCAAAATGCAGTTGTCGTGACTTAGTTCAAGTAGAATCAGTTTGCTACATGTCATGTTTGTTATGTATAGTATGTATGGAGTATGTAGCAGCATGAAATGGTATATTTATTAGCTTTGTAGGCTATTTTGGGAGTATGCATGTTGGTTATTTAGCTATGCAACCTTGGCATGTGCATCAGTCACAAGGGAGGAAGCCATGAACTTTTGGGAAATCCTGAAGGATCTTGTCAGGATTTTAGAGTCCCAATAAGCTTTAGTAGAAAGCATGTGTCATAAACATTTACAGGACGTTTGGGGGGGAAAAAACTCCTGCAGCGCGCAATGTTTAGACATGGAAACATTTGCTTGCCTTGTTTTAGACAGTAATGATGGTTTTCTTTCATCCCATGAGCATCTCTAACCTCCACCCAAGCCCAAGACACTTTCCTCAACTTTTCTGTGTGGCTTTAATCGTGACTAGATTAAATAACAGCCCTCTGGGCACACAAATCGAAAGTCTTTTACGCACAACAACATTGGAGTTGAAATACCTGCAAAGGTCTGGGGTGAAGATGTAAATGCGTTCATCTTTTTTCAGCAGGGGATGGAAAGCACTTCCATCCGACCCGTTGATGCTGTTGCTTTGGTTGGTGTTCCAGAAGTTCAGCTGGCTGCAAAACATTTAAGTGATTAAACAAGATGTTTTTGATTATTTTTGGCCGCCTATTCTGCTTATTATCCTTTTCATCTCAATGACACAAAATTACTGCGAAATGTTTGATGATAAATATCTGGAAGGGCACTTGTGAGAGGATGCGATACAGCACATCCAAACAGTGCCCACTGACGTGTCAGCACTCTCGGCGAGAAAAAGGAAGGGAGCAGTGTGTTACCTTTGACCTTTCCATGTTTCCACTCGGCCGTAATCCAAGTAGTTCTGCTCCCCAGTGTGGAAGACAAATTCCCCGTCATTGCTTCCATTTTTCTAAAAAAAACATACAGCATGTAACTTTGTGTTCCTTTTCGGTACCAAAATCATTTTGGCTGCTTGTACAAGACGTAAAAGCTGTCCATGCCTTGTACATCAGGCCAAAGGTAGTCTCAACTTCAGGGTTGCTCGGAGCAATGCGGACCAGCAGGGGGTCCTCATAGCCCCACAACAGTTCATCCACGGTGCGAGTGGTGAAAAGGCCGCTCCCGATGGAGTTCATCCAGATGGACACCATCGAGGCCTTAAAGAAGCTCCCTTTCACCTTGTTCATCACCGCCTAACACAGGACAAGGTAGCGTTGGAAACTTCGGACAGAACTAATGCTAGCACGTTTTTTCGACTCACCCAAGCGGGTATGTTGACGGTGGTGATGTTATCAAACAATGGGTCCCCCACAGATTTGTCCCTCAGGAAAACAAAGCTTTTTGTATTGTACGCCGACACCATTTTGCCATCGTCCACCATGGTCACGTTGTCCTTGTACCTGTACTCCCTTTGCAGACACAAAAAGACATCATCGTTCATCATGACCCGGAAAAGCCAGCACATAGTCTTTGAAATGCTAAAACCGCACTGAGATCTCTTATGTACGAGACATTAAGATGCAACATGTGCATCGCGCGTCGCGGTTTGAAAAACTGCAGTTTTGTGTTGTTGTGGCTGATACCATTTTATAAGCTACATTGACCCAAAAATAAAGCTTTTTATTCTGGAAAAGACAATCTGTCTTATACTGTAACCCCTGCGAATTTTGCAGCTTCACGCTATTGCAGTTTTTCAAAAATATATTCAAAATAAATCATGCTGTTTCATGTTTGAATATAGCCTATTATTAGTAAAAGAAAATGCATATTTGAGCAAATGTTACATAATTTTTGCCTTTAAGCATTCTCAATCATAAAAATGGCTAAATGAACTAAAATACAAGTATATGGCATTCAGAATACGCATTCAAAGACGTGATGCTATGTAGTATTCTACACTGGTCACTCGGTGTCAGTAATGTTACTGTAATGTTCTATTAGACACACAAGCACCAGACTTGATCGCCGGAACAACAGGCTTTCATTGCAGGTTTGAATTATCTTACAACAGGCACAATAAGCCCTAACTCGGGTTACTGTGGCTGTAACCCACGCCAAGTCAAAACTTAACTTTGAACCCCCAACATCACTTCCTGTCCTCCCACACCCCCACAACCGCCCCAGCTCCCCTAGCACTGGAACACATTTACAGCAACACACACAAGCATGAGTCTTATTTATGCCTTAAATGGCTTATTTTCTCTTACAATGTCTACTATATTGGGTAATGGGAGTGTAAAGGTGACTATAGGGGTGTTATTTCATGTCTAGAGGGCTCTAATAATGTTAAAAAAACATATTTAGAAGGTTGTAAATTGGATTTCTATGCTCTAACTACAAAAAACTCCCTGTATAAATAAAGAATCCTAATTTGCAGAAATTCACTTATCATTTTAAGATTTATACATGCAAACCAAAAGGCTCTCTCCAGAGGTTTTCCTCCTGTCACTTACGCACCAGCTATGTTAGCAAGACACAGCGGCAGTATGATGCCAAAAATAGTCACTACACAACTTTTGAGGAGCTAAGAAATACGGTATCCTTATTATTGTCACTGAGATTGAAAACATGAAAAAAGGTCTTAAAATGTTATTAATGTAATTTAGCTTTTTGGTCATAGATGACTTTAGATGCACTGCAGATGTCGTCCATGAGGTCTGATACCTATTTAAGGGTTTTGACATGTTCCCTGTCTCACAAATATACTGTATGTTGCACCAGACCACTGGCTCTACATGGAAGTCTTCCGAAAAGATAAAACAAAGAACAAACTGTGTCAAATTTCTAAGCTAAAAAGAGGAAGCAAAAGTTGAGCTGCCTCTGTCTGAGCAATGAGCAAATAACAGCCACATTTCAACAGCTGTGTTTACATCACAAACAGTAGACTAGCAAGGACACTTACACTTGGTCTTGAGATAATAATGGCATTAATGGATCGTTTGAAAATTCAAACTTGTGCTCCCCAACATTTGTTTTCAAAGTCATCAGTGGATAATCATTCCACCCTGGAAAAGAACGGTTCAAGTCATATAAACCCAAAATGAACATGACATGAATTCAACTGATGAATGTATGCACACTTCTGAAAGTCTTCTACTTCATGAATCCAGAAGATTAGATTAAAAATCTAAGACCACGGGCAGCTGAGTGGAATACGTGGTAAGTCGGGTGGTTGTGGGTTCTCGTGCTTGGTTTCCCACAGTCCAAAAAGACGCATGTTAGGTTAGTTTGGACTCTAAATTGTCCACAGGTGTGAATTTGAGTGTTGAATAGTCTTATGTTTACATGTACCCTGTGATTGACAGGACACCAGTCCAGGCTATCCCCTGCCTTTGGCCCAAAGTCAGCTGGGATAGGCTCCAGCTCACCCGTGACTCTGAACAGCATGAGCGTTATAGACAGTAAATGAATGAATGAGTGTTGGCCCCCACCTGTAAGTGTAAGGCCCAACCTGTTTGACCACTGGCTTGGCCCCGGTAAGGAATTCATCCACATTGGTCACATTGAAGAAGAAGAACTCCATGTAGACAGGAGGAGGTGGCCTCTTCCATGACTCAAACACGCGGCTGCCCTCCACCAAAACAATCTCCTGTTGAGACACCATGACACCAGTTGGATGTAGATCATACAAACTTTCAAATTCAATAAATATGTGAACGCTAAGTAGACTAGTGCTTGAAATGATATACAAGTGATTGACCCATTTCAAGTTAAGAAGACGTGGCCACATGGTGGAGTCTCACCAGTCTGTCCCTAACAAAAACAGCCCAGAGAACAAAAACATCTTAGGGGGGCTGCGGAGGGGTGCCGCTGTCTGACAAGAGCATTGACCGTGCACATGAATGGTATTAGGGGAGACCCTTCCATAGTTCCATTGTCAACGGTTGCCATTGACAACGGGTACTCGGGGAGAGTCACTGACAGATCATGTGATCCATAAGGCCGGACGCCCAATGGTTGCGCAGGACTGCAACCTTAATGATCTGGGCCACATTCCACAGAACTGAGCTACATGAGGCCCTGGCACCGCAAAGCAGCCACCGAGCTGAACTCTCTCGCAGTTTTCACGGCGTTCCCGCCACAGAATGCCTCCTGCTTGTGGATGCCTTGATTCACTGCAGGGATCTTTTGAGGAATTGGAAAACATGAGGACTAAGAGAAGATCAGAGGGGGTGAGGGGATTAGTTTGTCTTCTAATAACACATGAGAAGGAAATCTCAGGTTGGCCTAATTGTGTCAGTTTTGTTCAAAGTATCGCCTCGACATAAATTAACCCCAAAAAGCAAAACGCACCAAAGCGTCCCAGCGTTCCCGAGCACCCGCCTCCTCTTGCTTCTTTTCTACTTGTCCATAGACAGACGTTTGTAAAGTGGTCAAGGACAATAAAGCTGTCACCTTGGATTGAGGAGGGGAGAGAGTGTGCGCTTTTCTTCTGTTGTTCTTTCATGCTTGGTGCACAATTCAATATGGCCGCCCTCCCAGCATGCCACATGAAATACTGCATGGAAAACAGGAACAGAGCAAGCCTCTCATCTCCGCCACTCCCCAATTGAAAACACATGTAGCAGGTGAATACACAAATAGGCGCGCTGATGCCACTACTACTACTTTGATGTACAGACGGACAAAAACACAGGCCTGAATAACGCACACCCAGAGGATATTCTTGAAATCCTCTTAAAAACAATAGAACATAATGTATGTTTGTTTAATGTTCAGTGAATTGTTTTTTTTAGATGTTTCCAAGCCTCAAACAAATGATTCCATAGTATGAGAGTCACAGGGGGTAAACCCTTCAGAGTGTTAAGACCTTGAATGGCCTTTTGTCTCATGCCGAATACATTCCAAACCACTGACTGTTTCTGTTTGATTCATATTGATTTGGTCCGTCTGGGGCACATGTGTCAATGGAGGGCCGAGACACTGCAGGTTTTCTCTCCAACCAGTTTCTCCAGCAGGTGATTTAACTGATGAGCTCCTTCCCTCAAATTGAAGGAGGTGTTGATCATTAAAATCACCCGCTTTAGTGACCGGCTGGAAAGAAAACCTGCAGTGTCTCGGCCCTCCTTTACTCGAATAATCAAAACATCAAGCTTCAGATTAATCGACTAAGAAAATAATCATGAGTTGCAGCCCTACTTCATATTGATCACACTCAATTCAGCCAAAAAATTCTCAATTGCCAATCATCTGCTCAAAACATGTTAATTGTCGAAGGTTGTCAGTACTTGGTTTAATACAACGGATTGCCAGCGACTGTTTTTTATCTTTCCTATCGAAAAAATTTGCATTTGGAATCCAAACAACCAGAAATTCTGGGAAGTCTGTTTCTCCAGTTATTACATTTTTAAAAACATTATCACTATTTGGTAGTATTAGAAGTCTCACCTATGTGAAATTTCCAATATCCTACCAAGGATCAAGCGGTTAGCCAATAATGCTAGCGAAGTGCAAGAGGCTTAGCACTCAAGAAGGTTGTCGTTGGAATGAGAGCCTTCACACTGCGAGTAGTGTAAGGCGGTAACCTCGTGCGCCAGAAATAAATCAAACTACCAGGCTTGCTGCCATGCCAAATACCCAAACAGATAATATACTTCACTTATCTGAATTTTGGCGACACCATACTGCCGTCTTAAGGTTCCTTGACAAAGCAGTGCGTCACCGGAGCATCCTGTGCAGTTTCGTATTTCACTGTCTTTGCATGCATTAAATTTCTGAGAATTGGAGGGTGCAAAATCCAACAGCCGTGAAGTCAGAACCCTCCTGGTATTTAAAGTGGGATCTTTGTACCAGCAGCAATATAAAGAGGAGTGTCCACATTCTTGGCAAGTTTTGACAATCATACCCGCAGCCTATTTGGGTAAACCAAGTGGCTCACCTAAAAAGCAACCCACGTGCATTTCTGAGTGCCAGCCCACTGGCCTATTTCCACCCCCATCACCCTTTGAAGATCCTGGGCGAGACATATGGTAGCTGTAGAGATCAGAATCAGTTCCTGTTTTAATGTTTGGTTTAATATGTCATTCAAAAGGAACTCTGTCTGTGCTGTACGACAAACCCTGACAACGGAACATAAAAAAGGGCGAGGTGGGCCACCAATTTCATTTCTGACAACATGACTCTAGAGTTGACACAGACCACGCTGCATCATCCTACGTCTTCCTCCTGAAAGGAAAATTGCAAATCTGCAAAGGACAGAGGTGGGAGAGAGAGTGTTTTGCAAGTCTCATATCTCAAGTAAAGATGTGCAAGTCCAAGTCATGTCTCAAGTCAAGACAAGACAGGTCGAATCAAATCTGAAGTCATGGGCTTGGACTTCTTACAAAATGAAATGGCATTTTAACAATGTAACATTCTATTAAATTAGACAAATACAATGAATGCATTTTGAGTTGTTTCATTTTTTAAATGAAACAACTCATTGACACCCTCATTGTTTCTTCTTAAACCTGATTGGATGTTAATAGATGCATTCAATGAGGAAGATTCTGTGGGAAAATGAATTGTTTCTTTAACGATTATGTTAGTTGAATACTTTGAATGGGGACACATTTTATTCGACACGCTCACGGAAAAGCTCAAGTATTTTCAAGTTGAGTAAAGTCAGAGTCAGATCCCAAGTCATTGATGTCAAAGTCCAGGTGGAGTTGCAAGTCTTTGATGATATTGTCAAGTCGAATCCAAAGCCATCAAAAATTGCAACTGGAGTCTGATTCGAGTCCAGGTCATGTGACTCCAGCCCACACCTCCGGTAAAAGAACCAGCAGTTCACTTTTTCAACTTCCACAACTGCTTTCCTCTGACTTGAAAGCAACACACTAAAAATTATAAATATCACATTTACGTTTTTTAAGAATAATAAAAAACTGAAGTCCAATGAAACCTCGGTTTTGATTTATGATTCGAGTTTCTACCAATATTTTGTCTCGGTTCTCGTACGCTGCCTCGTCCCACTTGATGACGCCGCATAGTCTTGTCATGTTGTGAATACACTGCGTAAGAGTCCAACTGTGTTTGTAACGTGTCTTACATTACATAACGTGCCTCTTAACGCCCACCTCTGCCGCCCCTCTATGGTGCCATCACCTGTTGACTCTGTAATTCTTTGCTAACTAACAGTTACACCACAAGTGTCTGCTTTTTTTTTTAGTTCAGCTGCAAAATAACCGACTATGGGGCCAAAAATGAATGTGAGAAACGCTATTAAGTTCAAGAAATAACTTCTAGCAAAGTACGAAGGTATCATCCGTGTGGCTCTCTCCTCCCTTCCCCCCTCTCTGGTCCTGGAGTCTTCAGTCAAGGTAAAAGCGATGTTAACTGTTATTGTTAATATATTTAGATGGAATTCTTATAGTTTTCTGCATGTAAAACTATATTAAAAGTGTTTTGTGTTCACATTTTGGGTGTCTGGAACGGATTAATAGGATTTCTGTTGTTTCCAACGAGAAAAATTGTTTCATTTTTCGCACGATTCGGTTTTAGACAGACCTTTGTAACGGATAAATAATGAAAAGCAAGGTAGCAATGTATGTAACAAAAACACAAGTTAGTCGTATTCAGGAATAAAACGGCATGCGGTTTGTTGATAAGCCATTGTGAAATTTCACATGGCGGTTGCGCGGTTTCTCGTCGCAGTTTGACATGAATCTGGTCTTGTTACGACTTCACTCTTGTCACGTTGCGACTTTATACTCGCCATCTTGAACCTTTATTCCCGTCATATTACGACCTTATTCTTGTCACACTAGAAATGTGTTCTTCTCACATTGCGATTTTACTGTGGCCGTATTGCTACTTTTTGTCTCGTAACATTATGACTTCTTTCTTATCTGATCTTTTTCTCATCATATTACAAATTTGTTATCGTCATTATTGCAACGTGAGGTTTTCAGCGTACGGCGACGATATTGTAGTTACAAATGTAAATAAATAATTAAAAATGCAAACCGTGATGTAAAAACCCTCTGCTGGCAACCAGGCAATAACTAAATTTAACAACTGTTTAATAATTGCCATTTTTTAATTATATTTTTAGAAAAATCACATCCGTAAATCTGTTATTGAGTATCTCTCAACAAAATGTAATGTAAGTAGTTAAACCCAAGTTTGCAAGGTGCCAATACGACTAGTGCTGTGTGTTTTGTTTTTATGTGACGTGTTAAAAATACAGACCAATACCACAAACGAGCAATGGTGGCCCAGCCTCTCACTTATTCCTGGACATGGAATGGCTCTGAACCACCTCAAGGACATAATGATAAGGCAGTGGGAATAATCAGCTGCATCTGGATCCTTTTTTTTTAAATTCACTATACAGCAATATTCCATTGTTTACAAAAAAAAGTAGTCTGTGAGGAAAAGAAAGTGCTGATGCTTAGTTCATATTGTTGATGACATATCAGGGCTGCGGGGGACTCCAAAATCCCCTTATCTAAATTTGTTAGCTGAAAACCAACTTTGTCGAGCCAATAACAAATATAGAACCAGGAGTTTTCTTTCACTTTTGTTCATATTCCAACAAATTCACATAATTTCCCAGTGAATGATGCATGGATTTTAACAAAATTCAAGCATACAGGGGCTGTCTGAAGATGCACAAACAACACATTAAGACTGCAGGGTCTTTATCAAGTTTAAAACGTTTGCAGGCAGCTGGAAGAGCTCTGCAGCTCATCGACTCCAGTATTCCGTGTCTCTGTTTATTATTCCTCAAGTGTTTCACACAATACCACCATTGTCATAGACCACTGTCCTCCACTTTGCACAAAGCTCCGTATTCAAAGCGGAAGCGGCGCAAAGAGGAGGCTGTGCAATGCAACGCATGCGAAGTGTCTTTTTTTTCATTTACCTTTTTGAGACGGTTGTGCATCAGGGTGCGGAAAGCCTGAGACACCATAAGACCGATGCCCACGATGAGCAGGGTGGCGCAGATGACCCCCACTGTGTAAATGGCACACGACCTCCGCGTCATACTCGCAGGTGCTGGCGGGACACGTGCGAAACCGCCACAATGTGAAGACGTCAAAAGTTTGTAAGCGTGGTCCTCTTTACTTTTTCTTCTCGTCCTCCCCCGTCACCACGTTTTTAAAAGTAGCTGGAAAGTTTCTGAAAAGTTTTCTGAAAACTCCTAGCTTAGTAACTAACGAGCTACTGTTTACTCGTAGTTAATAAATCACTGACCAGGGACACCGGGCTTTGACTAAACGTCCTCGAGCTGGACCTTAAAAGTGGGTACAATAAAAGCGAGCCGACGGGTATTTATGGCGGGCCGAGGCTAGCGTGCGCGCCTTAGTCGAGCTCTCATTGGCCCAGTTACTAGGCGGGATCGCGCACGGCTTGTGAGCGCGCCCGGCTTCACACAGCGTTGATCCCACAGACCCCCTCCATTCCCTTCCCACCACAACTCCCCAAACCAAACAGGGATAAGAGAGGCCTGTGTTGACCAATACTACAACAGGAAGACACTTTAAGTTCACTTTGAAAACTCAAGCATTGTCCTTGTATGCTTGTTTTAGAGCAACATTGCACACTTTATGTATAAATAAGACCTTTTCAAAATACAGGATTAGGGCGTCATTGACAACAAAAATGATAATACTAAAGTCTCATATAGTTATGGCATTAAAGTAGTAATATGAGAATTTGATAAGAAAAAATAAAGTTGAAATGTTTTTACTATTAAGTCATAATATTGCAAATAATTTAGTATAAGTTTGACAAACGAAATCCACAGTCTGAAATCAACCATTCCATCGAGTTGTTAAAATTAGAAAAAAATAGGACTTTATCTGGTAACCTAACTTTGTTCACAATACGACTTTATTTGCATTATTTTACTGCTTCATTTTCCTCAAATATTTTTACTTAATGCTCATCAAATTCCGACTTCTTTCTTGTCACTTTCCGACTTTATTCTTGTGACAGTATGACTTTATACCTGGCATTTTACGACCTTATTCTCATATTTTGACTTCATTGTCATCACATTATGGCTTTTCTCCTCACATTCCAACTTCTTTGATGTCATTTTACAATATTCTTTTCATTACATTACAACTTTAGTCTTACCATTTTACGACGTTATTCCCATCAATACTGTACAGTATTACGAGTTCACTCTTGTCACGTAACGACTGGTCGTCACATTCCTTATTCTAGTCAAATGTTGTTCTTGCTATATTACAACCTTTTTCTTGTCATTTTCCGACTTTATTCCTGTCATTTTACGACTTTATTCTCATCGTATTTCAACTTCACCGTCGTCACATTACGACTTTATTCTTGTCGTTTTACAAATTTCTTCTCGTCATTTTATGACTTTATTCTTGTCACGTTACGACTTTATTATTGTGACTTTACGACTTTATTCTCGTTACAATACGACTTTTTTCTTGTCATTTTACAAATTTATTCTTGTCACATTACGACTTTTTTCTGTCATTTTACAATCTTGTTTTAAGACTTTATTCTCATCCTACAGTATTACAAATTCATTGTTGTCACATTACGACTTTATTCTTGTCATTTTATGACTTTTTTTTTGTCATTTCACAAATTTATTCTTGTCACATTACAGCTTTATTGTCGTCATATAACAACTTAATTTTTGTCATCTAAGAATTAACTTCTTGTGACATTACGACTTTATTCTTGTCATTTCACGACTTTATTCTCATCCTATTTCAATTTCATTATTTTCACATTATGGCTATTCTCGTCAAATTACAACTTTATTCTTGTCTTTTTACAAATGTATTCTTCTCATTTTACGACTTTATTCTCACCATATTAGGACGTTTTTATTGTCATTTTACAAATTTGTCGAAACACAGCCGTCACATTGCGATATTTTTTCTCATCACATTAAGACTTTTTTCTTGTCGTTATACAAATTTGTTCTTGCGACATTACGACTTTTTCTTGTCGTTTTACAGGCGTATTCTCGTCACATTACGACATTATTCTTGTCATTTTACGACTTTGTTCTCGTCACATGGCTTGCTTATTTTTGTCACATTACAACTTTTTTCTTGTCATTTTACGAATTCTTTGCCGTCACATCACGGCTGGTGATCACACCCTGTTGTCGTCACATTTCGACTTTATTCTTTTCATTTTACTCTCTTATTCTCGTCATATTCCGACGTTATGCTCATCGTTTGATTATATAAAGTATTCCGGGTTCGTTGTCGTCACGTTACGATGTGTGGTCATACCTTATTCTTATCATATTCAGACGTTAGTCACGTCATATTATGGCTTTATGCTTGTCATGTTACAACTTTATTGTAGTCGGACAGCACAGCGTTATTCCTGTCATGTTACAACTTCGTCCCTGTCATATTCCGATGTTTGTGGTTTGTCTGTATGTGGATTGTTTTAAAAACAAAAAGCAAAAAGGTTGTCGTATACACTAAGTCAGGAGTCTCAAACTCAACTTACCTGAAGGGCTGCTGGAGGTAAAGTCTGGGTGAGGCTCAAATTCTCTCAAATGATCGTATGGTCTTTTTGAACGTAGGCTTCTCCCTTGCTGCCATATACAGTATCTGGCAGTGCTTCCTCTTGCAAAGAGTTGCTGGGATTGCTTTCGGCTTCCCTGCATGCCTTGAGGCCCTTGTTTTGTACAAGGTTTTGCTAAACTTACGTGTTTAGAGTTAACGTAGCCGATGTTTAGTAGCAGTAGTTGCCTTCTGTGTGTTTACCTAACTGTTACATGCTGTGCTGTCATTTTTGTGCTCACACCGTGATTGTATTTACTGTTCTGTCTAGTGACCTCCTGTTGATTTCACTGTGTGATAAGCTCACTGCTACCACCTCTTATGGGACCCAAAGTCGCCACAATATGTTTAACATTAATATCAGACGCCCAGGATGCGCACTCAACTTTGTTGTCAAGTAGCAGCGTACCACAAAATATGGTCAGCTCTATTGTCAGCCATCACTGGACAACCTCGTTATAGTCATTAGTCATCTGCTAGTGTAACAGATGCCAGCTAGTGTAGCTGTGTGTGAATACTGTATGTTAAGTACACCTCACTCCTTGACATTGTAAGAGCCGTGCTAGTCAGTGGGTTGAAAGCCTGCACTTAGTCTACAGGCCAGCACAATCAACAAGACTCAGTCAGTGTGGGATCAAGCAGGGCTGGACGGCTTGATGGAAGCGTCCCGTTACAATAGCGTCAAAATCATTGACACGGTTCATTTTGTATTAGAGCACTTTGAAGACATACTCGCGGCCTTTTACAGTCAAATGCCTTTTTTTCCTCATGTATTCATCAGCTTAGTACAACAGCGCTGATGGCTTTGACAATGCAAATAATGCTGCTGATGACTGAGCCCAAATGCATACACATACACACACACACAGAACAGCCTCACAGCGCTTTTTCATCTGACACCCTAAATTTTGGATAAATAGGCGAGAGGAACTCTAGCCATTGTTTCACTTTGTCCCCCACACCCCCTGTTGTTTGCATTGTATCGTCGTCCGTGAACGAGCGAACGGGAGACTACAAGCGTGCGATGTACATAAACAGAGAAATGCGGTTTTGTTTGGATGTAAGTGAGCCGGCCTATTATTTTGCGAGGAAACAACCTCGTTATTGACTTCCGAGAACCACATTGTTAAGCCACGAGAATAGGTTGGAACATTAGAAGTGTTAAATTGTAAAATTACAAGAAAAAAAATCATAATGTCACAGGAATATTGTTGCAATGATACAAGAATAAAGTCGTAAAGTTACAAGACTTATGTCACAAGAATGAAAAGATAAAGTTCCGAGAAGTGAATTGTAAAGTTATAAGAAAAAAGTTACAAGAATGAAGTTTTTAGGTTCCGAGAATAAAGTTGCAAAGTTACAACATTAAAATTCTTAAGTTCCGACAACTATGATGTAAAGTAACGAGAACAGAGTTGCAATGTTACAAGAATAAAGTTGCAAAGTTACAAAAATAAGATTGTCGTGTTCAAAGAACGACATTGTGAAGTTACGAGAACAAAGTGGTAACATTACAAGTGGTAATGCCAACCGATTTGTAAAATGACAAGAACAACAGTCATCAAGTTACAAGAATGAGTCGTTTTTGTTGCGAGAATGAAAAGGTAACGTTATGAGAACTGAATGGTAAAGTTCTAAGAAAAAAAGTAAGCAAGTTACGAGAACAAAGTTGTTGGGTTCCGAGAATAAAGCTACAAGATTACGACAATAAAAGAGAACTATGTTGTAAAGTTACAAGAATAAAGTTGCATTGTTACGAGAATAAAGTCGGAACGTTACAAGGGGGAATGTTATGAGAAGTAAATTGTAAAATTACAAGAAAAATGTAATACAGTCACAAAATAATAAAGTTCCGAGAATTTGCAAAAGCTATAAAATTACAATGATAACAGCAATCTGCAGCGACCTAGCTTGGCAGTCAGCACTGAAATACTTGGCAACGCTGGACGTTCCATTGGAGCATGCTACTACTCAGTGGCGGGCCTGTTAAGTCCCCACTGAAGGCCAACTGCAGGGACCTGGGCCTTCAGTAGGGACTTAACAAGCCAGAATGTTCTTTGGCAGACACTGTGAGAGCCAGTATCACAAAAAAAAAATCATAAAGATAATCCAAGGAGGGGTTTTGAACCACAGTCACCCGTGTTATACACTAGTGTCTTTACCACCACATCATTCTAACACTTAAAATTAAAGGAACTCTAACACAGTAAGTAACTGCAATACGAATAATGTAACGGCAGTAAGTCCCCTTTGAATCCATACTCACAGATACCCCCGATTTACATTACTGCAAGTGGAATTAGTAACTTAGTAACTCATTTACACTTGATAGGCGGTGGTGGTGCTTGTAAACTTGGTGCTCAGCCAAATGTAACAAGCGTAAATAGGACGGCATGGTGATTAAAGGTTCAGACCTCTCCAAACACCTACACTACAACGTCATCCGGAGCAGCTCACAATCAATATTTATTTAATAACGTGACAAATATATAAAGCATTTTAAATAAAATGCATTTACCAACTAGAGATGTCAATTTCTCCTCCTCGGTTAGCCCTTGTGAGCGTAACTTGTCTTGGAACATGTTAGCCCTGATCAAAAATGCTGGCGTGACGGTGGGACACTCCTGATTCCTGGGCAGATTGCTTTGATATGGCAACACACAGAAGCTGAAATCTGATTGGATGAAAAACATCAAACAAACACATACACTACAGGAAGCAGTGCAGCCAAGAAACATGCTACGAAAGGAAATGTAAATAAATGCAATTTCATGGACCAAACACTAGAATTGAAGTTTGAAATGTAGGTCAGTGGTTCTGATACTGTAGTGTTTAGGCCAGCAGAGATATAACATTAGTATTTTGAAATACTATCAATAATTGTGGTACAAAAAAGCACAACTAACAGTAAAACATACTAGTAGAACTTAGGTTTTCCTGTTATGTTGCCTAGGGAAGCAGTCGGTGCCCCTGCTATTTTTTTCACATTAAAGAACACCACGGTAAACAGTATGAAAAGCAGTATCATCATATTCACGGCGAGATGACACCCACAGGTGGACTCAGTACAGCGTATCGCCCACAAAGAGCACGTGTTTCCACTGCTAGTACATTTCTCAAAGCAGAGTCGGTCGTGTCATGTTTACTTGCTCAAACTTGCGAATATACAGTCCCTCGTCTTTGGCTCTCAAGTTGAATGAATTACAGCACGGGGCACCGTATGGGTCGACACCTCGTTATATCCTCGAGCTCCCGCGTCCCGTTTTAACTCATGGGTCACGCAGCTTCTCAGAGCAGATGCGGAATGTTTGTGGAATGTGTGTGCCTGCAGTAGAACAGCGAAGGAACATGTTCCTGGTGAACAGTTCTACACTTTGTCTCTGCAGGCTGCTCGTTAGTGATGTCATTCATGTCAAATGACGTGTCCGCTTTAGCACTTCTCCAAAATCTAATTTAGGAGGACGTTGTTAGAAGATGTTGACCTTTGTTCTGGCTCAGACAAGAGTAAAATTGTTGTTTTTAGCCTTCCGCCGATTAAAACGACGCTAAGCTATTTTGAATCAGCACGTGACAAACTGGGAATCGGCGGCCGACTTAAGTCTGCGTCATTTGGCGCAGCAAAACCTTGAACTTGAAATACGCATTCCGACACTGCTGAACCCCTTTTCACTTGGTGTTAAATTCCAAAATAAACTCCTGGTCAAAATTGTAAGACCAGTTGAAAAACTGCCATTTTGCACACTTGATTCTTAAAGGAAAACTGAACTTTTTGGGGAATTTTGCCCATCATCCACAATCCTTACGTGGAACATGAACACATACTGTATTTCCTTCCCTTTTCTGTGCGTTCTAACGAGAGAAAACGAGTGAGTATGAGCCAGCTAACGTTGCACGTCATGGGAGGTTGGAGATTTCACATAGCCCAGCGAGCTAACGCTACTTTCGTCAAAAGCAGCAGCACAGTTTGGGATGGCTGTGTCTTCCAGCGCAAGACTTGTGCTGCAGTCCTCAGGTCTTCGTAGCAAAATCGAGAGCCAGTATATCCCATTGCAGTAGCTTGAGGCATTGTGAGTGACGCTGTGTTGGTGTTTTTTTGTTCGGGCTTTAGCGTCAAAACAGATAGCTCCCATGATGTGCATTGTTAGCTGTCTCATGCTAACTCGTTTTCTCAGAAATATGGGTACATGTTTCACATAAGGATTGTGAATGATGGGCAAAATTAATTAAAAAAATGCAGTTTTCCTTTAAGGAGGTTCTATGCAGAGCTTCAAAATGCAAAAAGAAGAAAGGAAAGCGAGACTAAAAACATTTTGAGTAAGCAATTTATTGCAAACAAGCATTAAAGTGAAATAGGCTGTGCCGTGCCGTATGGAAAACATCTCAGGTAGGATCTCCTTGTCATGCCAGTAACGCTGGAAGCCATCAGAGTTACATTTTTTCTCATCAGAGAATAAAACTTTCTTCCACCTTTCAATGTCCCATGTTTGGAGCTCTCGTGCAAATTCCAAACGGGAAATTTTGTGGCGCTGAAGGAGCCTAAGCCTTGTTCTTAAAACCCTTCCCTCGCAGATGGCGTCTGACGGTTATTGGACTGCGCTCGGCACCAGTAACAACCTTCATTTGGGTCGAGCCAATCGGATTCTCCTGCTCAGGGCCAGTGACACTTTTTTGGGGGGTCTACCACTTCACTTTTTTGTCCCATGTTGCGCTGAAACGATCCGACTGTGCTCAACGAGAGAAAGCTGTTTTGCCTTTGCCATCAAGAGATCATGACGGCGTGAATGGCGGACAGAAAATGACAATCAATGCCAAGATTTTGGCTTTTAAAGGCTGCGGTCTTAAACTTTTGATCAGCTGATTCACATCCTGTTTCAGTTGAATGCTTGTTTGCAATAAATGTGTTTGTCTTACTCCCATTTCTTCATTTTTTTTTTGCATTTTGAAGCTTAGAACCTCCTTAAGATCCAGCAGCGCAAAATCTAAATTCTTGCAATTTTCCAACTGGTCTTGAAATTTTGATCCGGAGTGTAAATCCAAAGGGAAGACAAATGAGTTGCAGATTCTTTGTAGAAAAAGTTAGTTTAAAAAAAATCTCATCTGAATTCGTCCGAGTCATCATAACGGGAAAAGGTACGACTCCCGTGAGGGTGACGCCCTTTGCGCTCTTTGACTCTTTCCACTTGTTTTTTTTCGATGAGCATTCTATCCTCATTCTATCACACAAACAGATTGGATTATGGTTATTTCAGAAGGAAATACCGTACACTTGCTTTAACACGGGGGCGTCCAAAGTGCACGGCTGTTTTTTTTAAATTCATTCTCAAAATCTAATTTAAGAAGAAAAGGAACAAAAACAAAATCGGTAGTATTTTTACAAGAACAAGTCAAAACAAGTCAAAATATTAAGATAAAAAAAGTTACGGGAAAAAGTCACAATTTTACGTGAATAAACTTGCAATATTATGAGGAAAAAATATCATTTTAGCAGCATAGAGTTGAAATATTAAAGAAAAGATCCATTCCTTTTTAAAAGTTGTAATCTTATAAGAAACAAAAAAAGCAAAACAAAGTAAAGTTGTAGTTTTACAGGAAAACAACGGTTGGTAGAGTGGTCGTCTCCCAACCTGAAGGTCCCGGGTTCGATCCTCCGTCCTCCCGTGGACGTGTCGAAGTGTCCTTGGGCGAGATACCGAACACCCAGTTGCTCCTGATGCTGCGTCGTCAGTAGCTAAATGTGCTAGCAGTGTCAAAGCGCTTTGAGTGCCTTGGAGGTGGGAAAGCGCTTATACAAGTGAAAGACCAGAACATGACCAAAATTTAAGAAAAGGCTGAAATATTTGGGAAAAAAAAACAAGAGCAAAAATGGGGGAAAAAAAAGAGTAAAGACAAATAGTTCATATTAATAATAGGCTTTTTCAACGATGTAGTTTCTACTTGAAATATATGGAACTTCTTAGCATATCAACGTGTTGCTTTGCAAAATATCTAAATGGCTCTTGCCTCTTTTCATTTTTCATTATGTTGCCCTTGGTGGAAAAAAAACACCCCTCCTTCAACACAACATGGCATCATATTGTCAAAAAAAAATCTTGCACTGCCAACTTCAACCACTATAATAAATAAACATATAGTTAAATAAATACCTCTCTGACAGCCAATCAGTACTGGGCTTTGTTGTATTTGCTAAAACAGATGAAAAATAAATAAATCATCTTTCATTTACTTTGTGTGTCATGGGAAAAAAGCTCTTGCATCAACAACAAAAAGGTTATATTTAGACACAGCTGTGTTTGGCGCTAAATGCTAAAGTCTGTAGTTGCTAACTATAGCGGAAAAGTTAGGGATCATGAGATTCTTTAACCTCCGGGGGATATCGAATGCCGCAATGCCACTGACCCGCCAGAAGCCTAGCTGGTGCTTGTGTAATGTGCAAAGAAATCAACCTTCACTGCCTTCCTCCCTCCAGTGTACCAAATAGGCCTGAGCAGTATGATAAAAACAGCTACCGGCACATTTTTGTTGCAGTTGGCTACCAAATCTGTCAAATTGTAGCTTGTTTTGAGTTCTAGAACATTCTGTAAATTCCTTTTAGGGGTGTAACTTACAGTACATGTATTCTTAATCACCTTTTTTGGTACGGTAGGGACGTGTAACGTCGTAGTAGAGTAATCCCTCATCTATCCAGTTAATTGGTCCCACACCCAATCGTGATAAGTGAATTTCCACGAAGTAAGATTCCTTATTTACAAATCGAGAGCAAAGAAAAACTGTTTACGACGTTCTAAATTCAATTTTTAACATAATTAGCGCCCTCTAAAAATGAAATAACAGCGCTATAGTCACCTTGAGACTTGTATTACCCAATTACCCATTTACCCAATTTAGTAGACATAATAAGAGTAAATAAGCCATGTACGACATCAATAAGACGCATGCTCGTGTGTGTTGCTGTAAATGTGTTCCGGTGCGAGGGGAGCTGAGTGGGGGAGCGGACAGGAAGTGGGGTTACGACAACATAGAAACAACATAGATATAACACCTCTGTAGTCACTCGCATTACCCAAAACAGTATAGTAGACATAATATAATTTGATGTAGCTCCTTTTATCAAAATCCATCAGTGAAACGTGGGAACCAATTATTGCTTTTTAAGCGTTTGCATTGTTGTCTTTTTCTAGATTTCGCATGTCCTGCTGAGCACATCCTCTTGTGTTTTGACTGTTGCAGAAGGCAGTCGTGTCGTAGCGGACCAGGCTGCCAGTCAAAACATCCTTTACCATGTTTTTTTAATCTCTCTTTGGTAAGCCCTTCCTTCTGTTTGGGACGATTTAGGCGCACAAGCTTCCAACTTTTCCTCGTTATCAATCCGTAGCAGTGCATGGAAACGCTTCCCAAGGCCGAGGATGTGAAATGAGACTCTGCGTATTCCACCCAGAAATTGTTTATCTTGTTTTTTTTTTACAAAGTGGTTGTGCGAGAACCTCGATATTTTGGACGTAAACTCAACAATGTGTGTTGTCCCGGTCTTTGGGGTGTTTTCCATATGTCTCCTTTGTCTGGGATCCCCATGGCTGCACAGGATGTATCATGTCCTTGGCTACACTCTTTATGTTTATCGCACTTCCCAGTGTTTTTTGTACCTCACAGTTGGAGGATGTTGGCTAGGAAGCATTGGTGCAGGGACCCGCAACACAACATTCCGCACCCACTGCGGCGCTGAAGCTAAAACACCAGCGCCTCGCTCTTTTAGAACGTTGAATTTGTGAATAATCTTGTGCTTGTGTCGCGCATCGGACTTTGCCAATTCACTGCATCATACCTGCTGATGCTTTTACTTTCTCCCCGGCCCTTAGCAGATCTTCGGCCTCGTGCGACCATGACAGCATCGCTACGCCCCAAACAGCTGGGCCCATTGTTCAGAAGCCGCCTGCATTTCCAATTAAACACGCTCACTGCATGTGTGACCAATTGTTCCGCGTCGGCTCCAAACAATAACTGAAGTATCTCCCAAGTCGGTGTCTGCTAATGTCGTGACGTTACCGCTGATAAGAGTGACAAAAAATAGCAAGCAAGCAAACAACAAACAAGATGGCTAGTAGCTGTTAAAATCTATAAATATGTACAATGTACAACTGGTCTTTCCTGTTTTTGCTAACTGATTAGCTACGTACTGCAGCAGATATTGTGTTTGCTTTACTGTTGAATGTTTTGTATCCGAATGCTGTATGGAAACACTGAAAGACATTTTTTCTTTAGACTTCAGACGTCCAATGGGACTGCAAATGCGAGGAATTAGTGTAGAGGAAGTTTCCCTTCTGGATTAAGGCAGTGTGACTCATTATCGTTACACTAAAAATCTAATTTGAATTGTACCATTTTAATTTTTCAAAATAACGGCTTCATTTTTTATTTGTTTTATTTTATTAATGGTCATTTTATTTCATGAGTTGTATTTAATTCTCGTAATATTCTGACTTTTTCTCTCTGAACAATAGAACTTTATTCTGTAACGCTGTGACTTTTTTTTCGTATTATTGTTCTTGCAATATTTCGATAAATATACAACTTTATTATACACGCAGTGTTCCCTCGCTCTATCGCAATTCACCTTTCACAGATTTATTTTTTTAGTGC
Source organism: Dunckerocampus dactyliophorus (assembly GCF_027744805.1). Taxonomy (NCBI): domain Eukaryota; kingdom Metazoa; phylum Chordata; class Actinopteri; order Syngnathiformes; family Syngnathidae; genus Dunckerocampus; species Dunckerocampus dactyliophorus. Next base: position 18,371,962 of record NC_072835.1, on the reverse strand, counting down.
TCCTTTTTTTTTTTTTATGACAGCGTATGAACGCTGTTACAGGCCGAGCCTGGCCCTTTAAGAAGAATTGCATTGTGGGAAGTTGAGTGTCTCTCGCTTTCCTTTCTCGTCTGTCTTCACCACCCATTTTTTTCTGCATCCTGATTGGCTGTAGACCATTGTCAATCTATCTCCTTCATGCCGTCCTGCCACGTCCCCTGTGTCATCGCTAGCTTGCTTGCTAGCTTGCAAATGAATCTTTGCTTCGTCTGCCGCAATATGTTTTAACATGGATACAAAAATACTACAGCACAGCGGAACAGTGCTAGGACGAAAAGGCACGGTCACAGGAGTGAAATATGCGTGAGTGACTGAATCATTTTGCGTGTTGATCATTAAAATTCAAACAAAGGTTTGCACTTTTTTGAGAGTGTTTAAACAAAAGAGAAATCTGAGAAAATGTTATTGCCTGTCTGAGAAAAGTGTATAAAGTGTATGATGAGGGGTTTTACAGCCTTAACATGTATAATCATTGTAAAAAAAATGAAGTTGGCTACTTCACGGATTTCACTTATTGCGTGCTATTTTGGGAACCTATCCCCTGCGATAAATGAGGGAACACTGTACATATAGGGAATAAGTATATTTTTTTCCCTCATAGTAATAGATCATTTTTTTCCATGATTTTCTTCCTCCTACTGTTGCCACTTATTCCTGTAATATGACAACAATGCTGTAATATATTTTATTATATATATTTTTTAAAACAATGTCTTTATTCTAATGATGTTTTTCCCTTTCAACTATTATTTTAAGATCATGAATTTTTTTTCTTATAGTAATACCACTTTTGTCATAATATTGACATACTTTTTTTGTAAAAAAAAAAAAAAAAAGACTGAATATTACTACTTTATTCTCATGGTCATACAATTTTATTCTTGTAATATTCAGACTTTTTTTTTAATATATAAAAAAAATCTGACTATGTATGTCAATATTATGAGGACAAAGTGGTAATAGTCGAAGAAATACCACTTTTTTGCATAATATTGATATACATAAAGTCATATTTTTTATTTATTTTTTGAAAAAAGTGGTAATACTAGAAGAAGAAATACCACTTTTTCTTATAATATTGACATACAGAAAGTCATATTTTTTATTTATGAAAAAAAACACATTATAACAATAAAATTAAGAAAAAGCGGTAATACTAGAAGAAATACCACTTTTTCTCATAATATTGACATACCTTTTTTTTTCTCTGAATATGACTACTTTGTTCTCATATTCATACTTTTTCATATATTTTCATATATTTTTTTTCATATATTTCATATTTCATAGTTCATATATTCAGACTTTTTTATATATAAAAAATCTGAATATGTATGTCAATATTATGAGGACAAAGTGGTAATATTTGAAGAAATACCACTTTTTTAATAATTAAAAAATATGAATTTATGTATGTCAATATTATGAGAAAAAGTGGTATTTTTTCTAGTCTTACCACTTTGTTCTCATAATATTAACATACATATTCAGATTTTTTATTTCTTAAAAAAAAGTGGTAATACTAGAAGAAGAAATACCACTTTTTCTCATAGTATTGACATATATATATTTTTTATAAATAAAAAATATAAATTTATGTATCTCAATATTATGAGAAAAAGTGGTATTTCTTCTAGTATTACCACTTTCTTCTCATAATATTGACATACATAATCAGATTTTTTATATATAAAAAAGTGGTAATACTAAAAGAAGAAATACCACTTTTTCTCATAATATTGACATATATTTTTTTCTAAATAAAAACAAGTTTTTTTCTTGTAATATTACTACTTTATTCTCATGGTAATATTCACTTTAAAAAATAATAATTAAAAATATGACATTATGTATGTCAATAAAAATAAATAAATGAATAAATAAATAATACGACTTTATTCTTGTCATGCTTTGACTTTTTTCTCATAATATTTGAACTTTTTCCTGAAAAGTTATTACCTTTTTTTTAAAGCTTTATTCTCATAGTACTTTAATCTAAAAAAAAAAAAAAGTATTGAAAACTATTTCTCTTTTACTATTATGTTTTATTATATGGGAAAAAACCTCTTTATACTTATCATGTAACATGCTTTTTCCGTCCTAATGATTCCCTTACTTTTTTCTCAAAACATACATAATTGAATGTTAATGTTATTAGTGCGGCCCTAATAGTCATTTGTATTCATGCTTAATTCTAACGATTCATCCAAAAACCTTCTCAAGGTTTTGGCTTCTTTTGCACATCGGTGAGAGGAGGCGGTGTCGTTCTTGTTGGCAATATTTTTTCCGCAGCGGTTGAGTTTTCCTACCCTTTGGCGTTCTTATGAGTCTATTCATGACAAATAATGAGTCTGATTGGTGTTATGCCAACATAAAGGATAGCATTTCATATGATCCAACCTGTCTTTCAGGTTCGGAAGACCTTTTGAATTGCGGGTCGTGTTTGCGGGGCACTGACAGGAAACGTCCCTCACATTGTTAGAAGCTCCTCCCGTGGGAGTCATTCCTAATTTCCTACCAAAACGTGTTCTCACTCTTTGCCAAAGCTTTTTAGCGGGACACTGTTGGGACAATCCCACATCCTGACATTCCCTTTCTTTTTAGCAGTTGTTACCACCATACATGGAGTAGCATGCAATTTGATTCCAAACACAGTCAGACTGATTTTATTCCCCATTCATGAAAATGAACCAACAATGGTTTCATTGTGTGTGTGCGTGTGTGTGTGTGTTATAATTTGCTTTTCCCCTATTGTCCAAAGTCCACGTTGTCATGAAGCAGCAGTAATTGCATTTGTGTGTTTGCACAGTAAAAAGCGTCCAAACACTGACCTCCGCTGTGTCGTTGCTTTCGTGCATTGTGTGGCAACTCAAGATATACTTTGCATGTTTTTAATTAAGATTCCATTCAGGCTCACACCTGTCAACCCTCCCGTTTCCTTGGAAACTGTCGTATTTCGCCCATCTTTCCCAGCGCCCTCGCATTTTGTTTCCCGTTGTTTCCCGGCACACCGCAGCCTGCGACGGTGCAGCGCATTGAACAGGTAGCAGGCAGCTGGCTCTTTCCACCAGCAGACCTGCCGACCTGTCTGCGTTTTTCCTACTCGGCATGCTTTTGGACCCTGAAATGGGCTTTTAAGCTACTCTTACATCGGCTTACTCCTCTCTCTTGCGTAGCATGGCGTGCATCTCCAAAAAAAATCTAACACTGTGGACCGTGCAGGTTTGCAGAACATTATTTCCTGTGTGTATACAAATCGAAGGCCTACAGCACACCTCCGCAAACACCATCTCCAATTTCAGGTCAACATTTGCCTGAAAAATGACAGTTGTAACGCGTCAATTAGTATCACCTGCAATAACTGTCACGCTCTGTGTGACAGTGTGGACTTTGTGTTGTGTTCCTTCTTTACTTTCGGCGGTCAAGCTCTTATTTTGTTCTACTTCCGGTTTTGTTCTTTATTTTGCTGGCCGCCTTTTTGTGCCTGTTCATGCTGATTAGTTCCCCTTGAATTTAGTTAATCCGCGTGCGTGTTTGCTTGCCGGTGCATTGCATGTGCTTGTAGGCCTGTTTATGTTGCTGGGTGCCTGGTTCTGCTCTGGAACCATTATTCAAAATATATTTTACCTGCACTTGGGTCCCGCTCTCTGCATCCTGGGGTCGTCGCCAGCAATACCAACACTCCCACTGTTTGCTCACAACGAGGGAAGCTAACAAGCTAAATTCACATCACGTCACACACTCATCAAAGAGCAGGGGTGTCCAAAAGTGTAAGAAATAGAGTTAAACAAAAAAAGGCATAATTTAACAAGGAAAACTTGAAATGTTGATACTCATAACTATCAATTACACTTCATCAGTCCATGCTCAAAGACTAGATAGGACAGCTGTTGTCTGAGGGGATGCTGTAGACTCGAAATAAGCCACAAAGTGGGAAAAGTTGCAGCAATGCAACACTGTATTATGGAGTGATGGCACACAAAGCCCGAAAAGCTGTGGGAGGACTTTTCCTTTAACATGTTCCTTTGCAGATTCATGCTTGTTGTCTTTTGGCATTTCCACTCACAATAGTATTCCCCACAACCCACCGCTATCACTGATATTAAGTGCAGCACCGGTGGACAGGCCAACAGAGGGCAGCAGAGATTTGTGACTCCCTTTCCACCCCACACACCAGTGGCCACCAACCTGCTTGAGACCAAGACCAAGAAAAAAATATATGTATCTATCTATCTATCTATCTATCTATCTATATATATATATATATATATATATATATATATATATATATATATATATATACTATATATACATTTATTGAGGCATTTTAATGCCTGGTACAACTAAAGGTACATTTGTTTGGACAAATATAATGATGATAACAAATATAGCTCATAAGAGTTTCATATCAGAGCTGATATCTAGCAACTTCCATGCTTTTCTTGATAATAACCAAAATCACTTAAGTTCTTACATGGCTAGCTATAGCATTGCACTGCCAGAAATTGAACTCTTATGAGCTATTTTTGTCATCATTGTTATATTTGTCCAAACAAAGGTACCTTTGGTTGTATCAGGCATTAGAAACAAGGGTGCTCTAATAATATATATACAGTATATGATAGCAGGGTGTAAGATACTGGCAGGAAAAGAACACATGGAACGCCATAACCAGGTAGCCGGTATAGAGTACAGAAACATATGTGCAGAATATGGACTGGAGACCCCTAGACCGCAATGGGAAACACCTCCCAAGGTGGTGGAAAATGAGAGGGCTAAGATCCTGTGGGACGTCCAAGTACAGGCCGATAAGATGGCTGTGGCCAACGAACCGGACATCATGATCATGGATAAGCAGCAGAGGACCGCCATTGTGATGGATGTAGCCATCCCCAATGATGGCAATATCAGGAAAAAGGAACACGAGAAACTGGAGAAATACCGAGGGCTCAAGGAAGAGCTGGAGAGGGCCTGGAAGGTGAACGCAACAGTGGTGCTCGTGGTCATAGGAGCACTGGAGAAGTGGCTCCAGCAGACACCTGGAGAAACATCAGACATCTCCATCCAGAAGAGCGCCGTCCTAGGAACAGCTAAGATACTGCAAGACCCTCAAGCTCCCAGGCCACAGCCACCCACCCTACCAGGGGAGATGGGGGGTGGCTCAGGGAAGAGTTTTTTTAAAATATTATTTATATATTTAAAGCTTTGTCTTCAGTACAAAGCTTCGTGCTATCAGTTGTTGGTGTCATCATTTCACCATTTCATTTGGTGTCTTTTGCTCTATTTTTACCATTTTTGCTGCTATATAAATTTCATTTTGTTCCTGCAGTGATACAATGAGAAATGTTCCACAGCCCGCGGGTGTCCCCCGAGCCGCACTTTGGCCACCCCTACTTTTGTGGCTCTTTGTCGGGGTCTGGCTTGTGGCTGGGCTCTACGAGCAAGCTGCATCTGGGCTTGTTGGCTCAGTGTGGTGGGCGAGCGAAGTTGAGGAGAGAGGCCGTGTAGTTATTACTTGAACTCTTTCCATGGCCTTTTCAGTCTGAGCTTCATAATAAACCGCTCTGCCAACTTAATGAAATCCTTTCAGACATCATGAAGGCAGATGGAAAGATAAACGTGCACTCTCAGACTCCATATCTGCAGCCAAACATCTTGTTGTTTGACATCCAAGTTAACTGTTGATCAATATAATCGGTAATGTGCACGTGCAACCAGTGGAGTGCCGCGTTCACATGCAGTCTCCCATAAAAGACACATCAACAAGTATTTCATTATATCTTCTCAAGGGACAATACTGTAGAAACGTTATATACTTTAGAGTAATCAGTGTAATTTTTGCTGGGGTGGATTTGCCATCGGGAGTACCGGGAGTTTTCCCGGTGGGCCGACAGAAAATGGGCCGATGGACGGCCGTTTATTGATTTATTTACTGCTGCGCCTTATTGCTACGCTATAATACATGGAAAAGGTAAAGTGACTGGCACTAGGACCAAGCAAAAAACAGCTGCTCAAATTGAAGATTGCCGACAAGCTCTTTGCTAACGTGTGATTGGCCGTCCCCGCTGTCACTCCGTGTGCGCTTGGACGTTCTCCGCGGTGTTTTGCTAGTTGGCCAGTAGTCATGTTCACGTCAACTAAAGTCATTTTAATATCAGAGGCTTTAATTATGTTAATATTTGAATCTGTGTGTGTACGTGTGTTTGGTGGGGGAAACCGAGGTACCGCTGTAAATGGTTCAGAACTGTCTTATGAACTTTACTTGACATAATACACAGCAAATATGCTTGTTCAGAACGTCCTCTTGTCTTATTCCTCTGCCCAGATTTTTCATCTCACGTGGACATGATCTCACCAGAGATCCCAGCTGCCCAGTGAGCCCGACGATAAATACAGTGCCAAAATTTATAACAGATGTATGAATGATACCTGGCATGATAGAACTAACTGTCTATAAAGGTTTTTGCCCATGAAACAGGTAAAATGCTACTATGCTAATGCTAACATTAGCGTGCTAAACCTAGCACGATAACACTAAGTGTCTTCCAACGTTAAAACTGTTGAAAATGGGTAAAAAGGATGCTATGCTAATGTTAGCATGCTAGCAATGCTAACTGCTAGCAACAGAAATGAACAGGGAAGGCGCGAGTGTCAAAGCAGAAGAGGCGAAGCCGCGCGGAAACGTGCCAATATTTAAAACGGATGTATAAACGATACCTGGCATGACAGCACTAAGTGTTTAGATAAGTCTCGACTTATGAAAACGGCTAAAATGCTACGATGCCACCATTAGCATGCTAACAATGGTACCATGCTAGTCTGCGTGTGTTAATACTTCCGAAAATGTCAAAAAAATGTTACGACGCTAATATTAGCATGCTAGCACTAACATGCTAACACCTGACATGATAGCTAGCACTAAGGGACTATCCACATGGAAACGTTTCAAAACAGCAAAGTATTTTACCGGTTCAGCCTCTCATCCACACATCATCAATAAAAACACATCAAACAGAGGAAGCCAGAAACGAAGGTCGCTTGTCTCAATTGAATTTTTCCTTATTAAATAAAGCAACAACATTGAAGCAGTTGTGCATAGGCGCAGAGAAGTACATTTAATGTAACACATGAGTCATGCTTTTAACACTGACAATGAATTTATACGCTGAATGTCTTCCATTCACCGCACACTTATTTGTTCTTCATTCATTTCCACATTTTTGTCCATTGAGGGAAGCTTATTGCATACTGAGCGGATGCAATTAAAGAAGCATGTATGGAAATAACCGGTTTATATTTTTCCATTTATCTCCCATGAAATGCTTTGCAACCTATTATTTTGTGCTCCGATTTCCATGTCATTCTTCATGACTGAACCCCCTCACCTTTGCATACGGTAGTGCAGGGACAGGAAACGTGCCACAAGTGTACACTCTTGTACTAGTACTGGACAGATAATAATCTATAATAATCAATAACATATGAATATCATTAAATAGAAGAGTTCAGATTATAATTTTTTTTGTTGGATCCTTGTGACTAGACTCGAGACTCTGGATTTGGGTTGGTGTTGACATTTGCAAAAAATGTGCCACGTGCTGTTAGCCTCCAAGGAGGTTCCATCTCTCCACACACCACCTGATCCTGGTCTTACGAGACAAAACAATAACTTTATTGGAAGCCCTTGCAACACATGCAACACTCCACGGTTACAAGCTAGCTGCTGCTGTTCAAGGCTTATGTGCAACTGTTGCACGTAAATAATATATTGTGCTTTTTTTTTAGATAAATGATCTGTTTTGTTTTTTTTTTTAATTGTGGCGTTATCTTTCTTGGGAATCCTAAGTACTTTGTGTCAAAGACATCAAGGAACTGGACAAATATTGAAGATGACAGAATCTTGATTGCAGGGGTGGATTGGCTACGGGAGTAACAGGAGGCCTCGTAATGTTACGAGTTTTTTGTCGTCAATTTACAACTTTATTCTTGAGAGCTCTGATTATTTTAATACAGCTGAGAAAGGGGGGATTTATGTGACCTTTGGCCTTGGGCACGTGCAGGGTGCGGGGTAAGGACTTTTTGTGAGAACAAAGTCGTACATTTACGACTTTTTTTCCAGTAAATTTACGACTTTATCCACGAAATATTACGACTTTATTCTCGAAATCGCCGATAATTTTTTTCAATGTGGCCCTAATAATCCATCGTAATAAGGGAAAAGAAAAAACTAATACTATAAGAAATAAAAGAAAATGTTGAAAAGAGGAAACGAGGCAATCCCATTAAAGTGTTCAGGAATATTTAAGTGATCAAACTTAAAGTGGAAATTTACAACACTCCTCATCTTCATGCAGTAAAATCCTGTAACATTACAACTTTATTCTCATAAGATTATGACATTTTGTCTTCTTTTCACCGCTTTAGCTTGAAAACAATTTGATATTGTAACATTGCATGTACAATACAGTATAAAGATCACCATTGTTATAGCTTAAAAAGACATTTAAGAAGGATTTTCCCGAGTCTGTAAGTAACTATATTACTCGATATTTATCATTCTCCAGCATGTCCTTTAGGAGACAAATAAAAATTCACATTTATTTTTGATATAGCGCGTGATACACACATCCGGGTAACTCGACTACTTCCGTGAGTTCATTGTCACGTGATCAATGCCTACGACACGCTGGGTTGCTCTTTGCAGCAATACATAACTTCGTAGGTGTTTTTTTTGCTTCTAGAACGAGTGCAGGTTGCCAGGACGTTTATTATTTACCATAACATAATCTTTTAGAATGGTGGATGTCGTTGTTAGCTTGTGTGTGTTGAACTGAACGTCACTGGTAGTACTCCTCCTTCGGATGACGTCTGCGTGTCACTTTGGACTTTGTAGCTACTCCAACTTAAATTCTAATGTCAGTGTCACAAAGTTGAGCCTTTTCCACAGTCTTGTGCGTACTTGTTTGCGCTTTTGCGGGTTCTTTTGTTCTTCGTCTCGCGCTTCAAGAGTCAACACAGTAAGTTCAGTCGCGGTGCCGAACGCAAAAGCTAGCTTGTTTTTAGCCGTGGTGCGTTCAGGGCAAGGAACTTTTCGTGAGGTGTTCACTGAAATCCGACACAGTGACTGTCACGTATGATTCAGATTTCACAGGGATTCTTTTTCTCAAATGCTAAATCAGAGTTGGGTGAACCTTCCTGGGTGACATGCTGGCTTGTTCTAGTAAATCCTACAAGTGGAATAGTTGAATGATAACAGATTTTTTTTAAATGTGCTTTCTGAAATCAGTCAGTTCCCTTGAGACATGATTCATCTCTGGCCAATTCCTCATAATTTCACATAAAACAATCAATTAGTTAAACATTATGCTAATTCATAACCGAAACTTTGTATTTAATTAATATATGCCCTCTATCTTATAGTTCTATCAACATGGCGCTGGCCGGGATTCGAGTCGTTGAGCTGGCGGGCCTGGCTCCAGCACCGTTCTGTGGAATGATCCTGGCAGACTTCGGAGCCAAGGTGATCCGGGTGGACCGGACCAAGGTCGGTGCCTCTTTGGACACGCAGGCCCGGGGGAAGCGATCGGTGGCCATCAACCTGAAGACTTCTGAGGGTGTTGCCCTGCTCCGGAAGCTCTGTGTCCAGTCGGACGTCGTCCTCGAGCCTTACCGTAAAGGTCGGTCAGACCACTGGGCCAGTACTGTGGATGTTTACAGAAAATGCTTGTATGTTTTCTGGCCTCATAGGTGTGATGGAGAAGCTTGGTCTGGGTCCACAGGAGCTGCTGAAGGAAAATCCTGGTTTGGTTTACGCTCGCCTGACGGGATATGGACAAAGTGGAATGTACGCCTCCGCAGCCGGCCATGACATCAACTATCTGGCCATGTCAGGTACTAACTCACCCACCCACACATACAAACATACAAACTCATATTTTAGCGATATAAGTGAACAGTGCAACTTCTCAAGTAGTACAAAGCCCAAATTGACGAAGAAACAGGCTGCTTAGTTTGAGGAAGGGGTAGCTGGATGTTGTGAGAACATGTGATAAGCGCGTTTCAAGGCCCTACATTCATATCTTGTGAGATTGCTATGTAGAAGGCTAAATAGATACTGTACAAAGGTCTATTCTTCTGATCAGATCAGCATTGTGGGGTACCTTGAAGGATATTCATTGTGAGCTTGTTTTCCTAATGACAACAAAACTATAAATACATGGTTGCAAATGTTGTTACATTAATTTTATATGGCACAACAGTAAGAAAAAGGTTTTATTGGCATACATTTTGAGAACAGTTGTTTTTACAACTAAAGATTAGAGCTGCCCTCATGATGTTCTTCTTCACCAACTCGTTGAGACTGAACCAGCAGTGCCTCTGCTGGTTGTAGCCAAGTAGTGCATGCCGCACAATTGCCAGTCATTGTTCTAAACGCGCAAAATGTCAACACATTCCACCAATTTTTTGCAACAAGTTATCGCTCCGTCTGTAAATCGTGTTTTTTCATAAATGAATTAATTAATAAATGCTCGTCGTTTCGTGGTAGGCTATGGTCTGTTATTATTAGTGAAAACACATTGAAATACAAGTGATATGTGGTATCGTGGTCACTAGGCGGCAGTATTGACACAAAGCAGTGAGACATTGCCTTACATTACATTACCTACATTAACACTGCATGAAGTCAGCCATGGCACGTCCGACATGATAGAGTGGGGGAAAAAAGTTCTCCCATCCCGTGTGGAAGTGGTAAGTTTTTGGCTTCTTAAGTTTCGAAGAAATACGTAAATTTGAGGCTGACCTGTTAGCTTGCTAGTGTGCTTAGCTTGCGGCTGCCTCGAGTCCCTGCAGCATGAGAGATACAATGTGGTGTAAACAATGAATGATAAGAGTGTAAAAGGCGACTATAGTGGCGTTGCTTCATGTGTACAGGGCTCTAATAATCTTAAAAATCATATTTGTTTTTTCTATGCTCTCAACTACAAGAATATTTCATTTATTAACATTGAATCGTATATCGTGGAAATTCATTTAACACAGTCGGGTCTGGAACCAAGTAACAGCTATAAACGAGGGGCGACTGTAATTCCTATTATATGAATTATTAAAATATAACATCTAAAATAAATATAATATAAAACACATATTACAAATATAAAACATACTGTATATATTTTATAATGGGGATTTGCTATGCCTGTCAAGTTGTTCTATTATGTTGTGTTGGATAAATCCTGTCTGTGTCTGGATTAAACTTGACCTCCTTACCGTTCACTCACTCATTTAATACGTGACAAATGTTGCACCTCAGGGGTATGCTGCCTTGGGTTGGGATTAAAGATTATTTTGGCAATGTGTTGCAGTGACACATCCAAACAACATGTACTTTTGTACAATTGTTTGAACTGATGATGTGGGGCTGTGAAGTTGTCCAAAAGACGTCTCAACTTCTGTGAATCTCTCTGCCTCCTTTTTACATCTTGACCGAGTTGCTTGGACTTTCTCATTGTTCTGAGTATTGGTTGAGCCAAGAGTGGTCATTCGTCAAATTAATTATTTTATGCTGCCAAAGAGAAACTACCAACTGCAGTCATTCATGATCCCGAATGAGAAGGTGCATGTGTACGGTATGTGTAAAGTATGTAAACTCCTGATTGCAACTGTTTCAGGTTACACTTGTTACATTGTTGTTGGCTCAGCAGTGTGCTCTTCCTTTTCTTCTAACACGCATGTAGAATTGTCACCCCGTATTTTCGGTTTGTCCTTGCCACCACAGGCCTTTTATCCCGTTTGGGTCGCAGCGGAGAGAAGCCGTACGCGCCGCTGAATATCTTAGCGGACTTTGCAGGCGGCGGGCTCACCTGCGCCCTCGGTATCGTCCTAGCACTGCTGGAGCGGACAAAGTCGGGGAAAGGACAGATCATTGATGCCAGTATGGTAAGTAAACATGCTATGGAGAATTTCCCTCACACATCAATATGCATTTGATATATACATTTGATATTATTATAAACAGTCAGGGTGTGGGGGCCATGTTGATAGCCACCTCCCTCCCTCCTTGTTGTTGTGGTAGTCCACTAATTGACCCAATCTATATGTTTTCACTTTTGGTTCTTTGGATTCATGCATTTAAATATAATGCAAGAGTGTTTGCCAGATAAAAGAGGAAAGAGCTGTAAAGCCTTTTGCTTTTTAAATGCAGTTGCCCTTAGACCTGTGAGTATTCTCATTCATCCAGGCCATTGTATTCTCAGGGCACTGAATCGATCGCAATCCCGTCTGTTCAGTTTACCTTTAGACAGCATTGATTCCCAAACTTTTTTTTGCATACAATACAGGCCAAAAGTTTGGACACACACAATAAAACGCCATGGTCCCAACCCCATTAATGAGGCAAGAAATTCCACTAAGTAACCCTGAAAAGGCACACCTGTGAAGTTTTCATTCATTTCAGGTGACTACCTCATGAAGCTCATTGAGAGAACACCAAGTGTTTGCAGCTCTATCAAAAAAAATGATAAGACATAAAATATATGTCTGAAATATAAGACATATTTACAGTTATTTGGCACTTTTTTTGTTAAGTACATAATTCCACGTGTTCATTCATAGTTTTGAGAATCTACAATGTAAATAGTCATGAAAATAAAGAAAACGCATTGAAATCGCTATAATGATGTTATAACTTTCAGTAATTAAATAACATACATATATATGTATATATATATATATATATGTATATGTGTATATATATATATATATATATGTATATATACGTATATATATACATACATATATATATATATATATATATATATACGTATATATATATATATATATATATATATATATATATATATATATATATATATATATATATATATATATATACATACATAAGTTCACACAACGTACGCATGCGTAGAACTGACTGTATTGCGGGGTTGTCCAAAGTGCGGCCCGTGGCTGCTTTTATTGGCCTGCGGCACATTCTAAAAATATAATTCAACAAGGAAACTTACAAAAAAAAAAACAGCATAAGTGGAAAAATCTGCAGTCATTTTAAAGAATAAGGTCAAAATATTAAGAGAAAAAAGTTATTTTATAACAAAAAAAATGTCGAAATTTGAGGGAAAAAAAATGAGGAAAAATTTTAGTTGCATAAAGATGAACTATTAAAGAAATAATATAGTAGTAATAATATTTTGAGAAACAAACCTGTCTGCCTCCCAATCAGCCCCCCTAAGCACTGGAACGCATTTACAGCAACATACATGAGCACAAGTATTGTTTATGTCCTTAATGGCTTATTTTATGTTATTTTATCTACTATATTAGTACATACAATTTTAGGTGACTATAGGGGTGTTATTTCATGTCTAGAGGGCTCTAATAATGTTAAAAAACGCATTTCGATGGTTGTAAGCAGGTTTTCTATGCTTTAACTACAGAAATATTCAATTTATAAATACGGAATCCTAATTTTTAAATTAAATTATCAAGGCCAGGTCTTGAATCAATTAACCACAATAAACAAGGGATTATTATATTCCATATCAGAAAGAAAGCCAATATCGAGCATCTCTGGTCCAGGAAATGTCATGGAGTAATTGCATCATCCTGCTAACACTGACTGTTAACAGGTAGAAGGAGCGGCATACGTGGGTTCCTTTGTTTGGAAATCCCACAGCATTGGTATGTGGGATCGTCCACGAGGGGAGAACATGTTGGACAGCGGCGCACCCTTCTACGACACCTACCTGACATCTGACGCCAAGTACGTGGCCGTGGGCGCCATCGAGCCACAGTTCTACAAACAGCTGCTTCAAGGTTTGCGTACACAAATAGACACCGTGCTTGAACTTTTTATGGCGTCATTACTACCACCTTCAGGGCTGGAGGCGTCATGTGTTTACATTAACTTCTTTGCTTTAATAAGAAGTCAACTTAACCTACACGTGCCCGTTTTTGTTTTCTTTCAAGGTTTGGAATTAGACGCAGACAAGCTACCTCCGCAGATGAGCTTCGACGACTGGCCGAAGCTCCGACGGATCTTCTCGGAGCGTTTCGCCTCAAAGACGCAGGCGGACTGGTCCGGAATTTTTGATGGGACAGATGCGTGCGTGACGCCTGTGTTGTCATTTGACCAGGTGAGCATGCACCCACACAACCAGGAGAGGGGTTCCTTCATGAAGGACTCCAGCGGGCAGGAAAGCCCTCGGCCGGCCCCGCTCCTTTCCCGTACTCCCGCGGAGCCTTCTGTCGCCTCTGGCTTGCTTATTGGAGAACACACAGTGGAGGTTCTGGAGGAATATGGGTTTAAAAAATCTGAGATAGAGAAGATGCTGGCAGCAGGAATTGTGGAGAGTAATGCTGTCATGGCAAAATTGTAGTGGTCCATTCAATTATTAAGTCTTTTATTCTTGAATATTTTTACAAGCACTATGAAAATGATTTTCTCGAAGAAAACAAAATCTTGACTCCATCTTAGTGCCCTGGCTGACATTTAGTGAAGTGGTTGCCATGGAAATACAGTTCAATGTATGCAAACTGACAGAACAAGCATCGACTGTTAGTGATGTTGTTAGACATGCATCTTACATGCCACGAAACCAGGACTTATTTACATTTCCATATTGATAGAGAGACACTGTAGATAGATACTTTCCATGTGGAAATGTAAATAAGTCCTTGTTTCGTGGCATGTAAGATGGATGACTAACAACACACCAAAAGCAGTGGCCATACTAATACTGAGATATAATATACATAATATGATTTGTGCTATTAAAGGGGAATTCAACTCTGAACGTACAGGCGCAAATGTCATCATTTCACCATAGAATGTAAGTAGGAACATTTAATTAAACTGTAGAGGGGGATGAAAGGGCTGACGTTTCAAATCAAGGGAGAAGCTGTTGCTATTTCCTTTGTTGTCCTTATTTCTTTAAATGCTGTGATTTTTAATTTATGTATGGTGACATAAAAGACCAAAAAAAATGTAGGGATTTGAGTTTTGAGTTTCCCCGAACGTCTTAAGGGATTCTTTTAAAATAGTGGACTATTTTTTTTTCTTGCGCTGCATCTGCTAAGGAAAATGAATGCATTTGAAT
The DNA here is from genome assembly GCF_027744805.1 of Dunckerocampus dactyliophorus. Lineage (NCBI taxonomy): Eukaryota > Metazoa > Chordata > Actinopteri > Syngnathiformes > Syngnathidae > Dunckerocampus > Dunckerocampus dactyliophorus. The sequence continues at coordinate 18,356,810 of NC_072835.1, read as the reverse complement.
AATACATTAAAAGCATTTCAGCAGCCACACGTCCTCGTGGGAGAGCCAATGTGCAGAAGTCACTTGTGAGTTATTTTTTATTTAACAAAAAAAGAAAAGAAAAAGAAGCCATAGTTGTTAAAGATAAAGCTGTAGCTGTGCTACTTCGGGATTGTTTCACTATAACTGTGCTAGCTTTCATCTTTAAAGCTACAAATGCATTATTGATCATGTTATGTTGGCATTTACTGTTAAATACATAAAAAGGCTACAAAAAAGGCTAAATACCGTTGACCCGACTATAAGATAAAAAGATGGGTTGTCTTATATTTGTGATTTACAGATTTACAGTATACATTTAAACTATGCTACCAAACGACTTTTCTTTGAGTCAGTCTGAGCTTTTCTTCCCGTCACTCTCACACACACATGCTGTATACGCTAGAGCCCGACAGATATCGGCAGGCCAGCACGCCTCCCTCATTTATCGTGTGATTAATTTATTTCTTTCGTATCGCTAAACCGTTTCTTTCTGAACGAGAAATCTTGTCATTTGTAGCAACTTACATGAGCATGTGTCTTATTTACAGTGGTGTGAAAAAGTGTCTCAATAGAAAATCTTAGGAGGAATGACTTGTTTGGTCACATGGCTGCCACTATGGTCTGCCAAGTGACATAATAATTTGTAAGCTTATTTAACAAACATATTGTTCCATGCTTACACACCACTAATTGTGTGCGCTAATACACTCAGTGCATACTCCTACTAGAAAGATATGCACCCTAAGTCTATTTCACATGCACATTACGTGAGGAATGTCCACGGCATGACTTCAAACATCTGACATCCACCTCATAGGGCCAGACTCCAGGCAAATAACTGCGTATAAGAAGGCACACTGTGTCATTACTGCGACACGTGTTTTGTCATACGCTGAATGGACTGGCTTTGAATATAAAGATCATTGAAAGTTTAAAGTGCTGCACACGTTTTCAATGTATTTTTGAATTTGGGGTGGTGGACCGGTAATTCGGATTACAGGCAATTCTAATAAATGTGATGCTAATTAATCTGTCACCCCTGTATTATTATGTACTCTTTTATTTTGAAATACCTACTGTGCTCCAATAATCAAATTAAATTAATTCACTAATGTATACAAATATTAATAAATAAATTATAACAAGCATCTGTGGTATCTCGAAAAGCGCTATATACAGTCATTTAAAAAATATCAGTATCATATTGTTTGGAACACTGATAAAATCATTGTTTATAATTCTTCTTCTTCTGCGTGGGGTAATGTGGTAAATGTAGCTGTATTTTTGTATTACAAGTAATAAAATTTAATTTAAAAATGGAAAAATACATTGTAATATAATTTAAATATATATTATTACAGCTAAGACATTTTTTTTTTTGCTTTGCACTAAAATAAATCCACATTTCAGAATGTTCACTTTTGCCATCCCTTCATAACATTACATAATAACATAAAAAGCGTCTTTAGTGTGTTTAGTGTGCACTATGCATGTCCAAACAACATGTAAGTGTGCTTCAATAAAATTTGGAGGGGCATAGAGAGAACTGTTAGAACCGTTCAGTTGTAAAGGACTAAAAGAGATAAACTTCCAGTGTTTCTATATTGCTTAACCTTTCAACAGTTAAGTGACCTTTTATTGCGTGACCGTACAGAACATTTGTGTCGGTTTACCTTTCCATGTTAGAAAAAAAAAAAAAAAAAAAGGGTGACCTTTCCTTCCTACTTTTGTGTTTCAACCGCCAACCCACCTCCTTTATCATTACAGGTATTTGTCAACTCATTCTACATTCTACAAATGTCTTAAAAGTCCTCTGTCCCTATACTTGTCCTCCAGGCATGTAGTGAAAGGTATTACGGTGGTCAGTCAGCCAGGGAAACAACCTGCAAACCATATAATTGCCACTGTTGCGGCGAGATACACAGAAGTAGTGGTGAAGTCGTGGGTTAACTGCTAATGTCAACGACACAGCAACCCAATTTGTCAAGGAATTGGTCAAATTGATTGTAAACCTCTTATTAAATTGTCAATCTCATATTGTGCATGAGCAGCGATTCATGAATACTAATAAATAATCGCTGAACACCACCATGTGGTAGAATGTTTGTCATGGTGCCTGAAAGGTTTTCACCTGCAAGATGGTGGCGGAGAAACAATGGCACTTAACTCAATCAATACCAAAGACGTATTTATAAGTTTTTAAAAACCCAAACGCCCCATCCCAAAGATGTACTCATAGGTTTTTTGTGTGTGCGAGAGGCAAAAAGAAGCGATGACACAACTGCACAGTAAAAGATGTCACTCTTTAAAGCAGTTTTAAGCCATAAAAACGGCCGCAAGGTGGCAGAAGTGCATTTGATAAGCGCTCGTCATGCATCTTTTGCATGTAAAAACACACTCGACAGCAAGGAGGAAGGGAACCAGCATGGAGGAGTGTAGCGTGCAGGTTACGCATTGTAGGGAAATTATAACGCATGCACACGCGCGTGCACACACGTGCACACATACAGTTTAGTTCCAAATGTGAAATTGTAAATAGTTCATAGTGTTATATTTGGAAATAAATTGTTATTTTGATGTAAATCAACCCCTTTTTTTGTATTGTTTGTGTTGTGGTATAGTTATTGAGGTATTTGAGCTGTCGCGAGCAAAAACAATTCAGATGAAAGACGAGAGTCTAATGGTAGGTTCCATGTTTATGTATAGCCATAGAACACAATATTCTGTGCGCCTTGAATCGGTACTGAAGGGGTTGTCCTTTGAAAAGTGGCTGGGATTGGATGAGGTAATTGCACACCAAAATTGTGTGGACAGAAATCCAAAATGTTGGCCTCATGACTCATATCGGTATAAAGTATTTGTGTGTGTGTGTGTGTGTGTGTGTGTGTGTGTGTGTGTATGACCAGTGGTTCTCCAATGGTTTTGCTGTGGGACTCGCCATCATGACAAGTCGCCTACATGACAAGTGGCAACCCAAATTGCTGACATTTTTCTACTTAAATATCTTATTTTATGAAAAGACCGTGCAGTTTGAAATGGAGGTGGTGCAAAATAAGTGTTGCAGCGTAATTCAAGGAACAATATGTTACTATCCACAAAATCGAAATATTTGAACAGAAAGTGTCTGTAAAACATGCATGGTCGTTGACACCATGACATACATGGTCAAAGTCTTCCACACGTACATGTATCTGTTTACTCCTTGCGACAAATTCGACCCTTTGCGCTTTGATTTTCGCGGCTTCAAAAAAAATCCTCAGTGTTGGGTGGTTGACTTCAGGCTATTATTAGTCAAATAATATGCCTGTTGAAGCAAATTTATATATATTTTTTGCCTAAATTAAGCATTTTCAAGCATAAACGTGGTTAAAGAAACTAAAATACAAATACAGGGCATTCAGAAAACTCCTTCAAAGACGTGATGATCTTTAGTATTCTAGACTGGTCAATAGGTGTCAGTAATGTTACACTGTTGAGACAATAGCCACCGCAGGAAGTACTGCGAGCAACAAAGAACTCTTCCAGTGCTAATACGTGAGTCTATATTATGTCTTATTTCTGTCTAATATTTCTTCTCTTATGTCTACTAAATTGGGTAATACCAGCGTAAAGGTGACTATGGGGGTGTTATGTCATGTCTAGTGGGCTCTAATATAACATGCTTTTTTATGCTCTATGAAAATATTTTATTTATAAATTAAGAATTCTACTTTGCGGAAAATGGCTCATCACAGTCAGGTCTGGAACCAATTAACCGTGATAAACGAGGGATTACTGTATCTAGGAAGGCACTCGGTAGAGAATAGTCCACCCACGTAGTATTACTGATAAAGAATAGTACTTTCAACAATTAAATAACATTGATACATGTCTTAAAGTGAAACACACACGTATGACATTGCATTACGGCACTTTACTTGACTTTTTGGATTATTTTGAGCCCTATTTATTTAAATTGGCCAACTATACAACAACATATCTTCATTGTGGTTTGTTTTCTGTATTGTATGTTATTTAGAATTTTATTTATATCATGCAAGGTGGCAGTTAGCATTAATAACTGGCGGGTGGAGCGATATGATAGGCGACAGGATAAAATTACGCACAATTTTATCCCTATTGGCACCAAAATACAGTATAATGAGGTCTTGCTCTGCATGTGTTGTCTCAAAGTTTCATGGAACCGGTACTTATTGTGTAATCTTTCTTACTAACTAACAACAAACCAACCAACATATTTTCCCCATAGGAAGTAACGGAAATAGACTAAATCCAACTGTGAGCATTATAAATGACATTCGGTTCTCAGCGTAGAAATTCTGTGTTGCCGTAGCAACACAAAGCCAAGTGTTCCACACGAAGGCGTCACGTTAATGTGCAAAAGCCTGTATTCCAACACTGAAGGACAAATCTTGTCAGTGATTGATAGCATTGGAACAACAAGTGATGTCAAGTACGCGATGCTCCAGGGAGGTCAAGCCACTGTATTTAACAGATGACCTCGCACTGACAGATCATTTGAGGGGTAAACCAACAGTGCTCAGCTCGCTTGCCTTCCAACAATGTGAACATCGTTGTCACCCGGGCTTGTGTTGCTTTTGTGTGTCGTGGGAGTGACATCTTCGCTGTCAGCCGTCACACAGAGCTGACAGCTTACTGCGGAAAAATTGATATGTCTGCCTTGTACCATTTCCTGGTGCCGCTGGGACAGACGCATACATGTTGTTCATTGTGTTTCTTCTGATTGATTTGCGCTTGCAATAGCAATGCAACCTGATTTTGTGTTTTTTTGTATTGAGCCTTTGCATATATTCAAAAATAAAATCCATTATTGATTGATACATTATACTGTGAAATGAAAGTGCAATCAAAAAGATGCAAACTATCACAGTCGATTTCATTTCACATGTTCAAGCATGCCGCCTTTACCCTTGGCGATGATTGCAGCGGTTGAGAGGCTTTGACCGGAATTTCTGAGCATTCTTGCAATGTCTGGTTTCACTTCCATGGTTTTGGCTTTCCTTTTCTTCGGTCCACTGCCATCCGGGGAGCCTGCTGTGCTCTTGGGAGACATGATGAAGGGCGGAAGATTGTCTTCCTCGATGTGGCTATGCCTCGACTACGTGTTCTTCTGCCACATGCACGTAAGTAGTTCTCGAGCGAGTCTGGTATTTTCTGAGGGATTTCCTCAAAGGGAAATTGATCTTATAGCCACAAAGAAAAAGGAAACACACTGCCCTGACTGCTCAGTACAATAAGGCTAGCTGCATACATACAGTAGTGTGAAAAAGGGTTTGCCCCCGTCCTGATTTCTTATTTTTTTTGTTTTGTTTTTGTCACACTTTAATGTTTTAGATCATCAAAGTTAAATATGAGTTAGTGACAGCACAACTGAACACAAAATGCACTTTTTAAATGAAACATTTTATTATTAAGGGAGAAAAAAAAATACTCTGGTCTTTATTTATGTCTTAAATGACTTATTTTCTCTGATCACATCTACTATTTTGGGTAATATGAATGTAAAAGTGACTACAGGGGTGTTATTTCATGTCTAGAGGGCTCTAATAATGGTAAAAATTGTATTTAGAAAGTCTAAAAGGTTTTCTATGCTCTAACAACGAAAATAGTCTGTAGCACTTAAAATTTTGAAAAGCGCAATAGATGAAAACCTCTTGTCACGTGACGTCAGAGGGTTAGGAGTTTTACTTTACTTTAGCTTTATTTCCCAAACTTCTTTTTCCACTTGTATGGCAGTTAAAAATGTTACAATGTGGCTTAAAACACTGAAGATTCCATTCTTTCCTCTAGGAAAAAAAATGTGATCTGGCGTAATTATACAAAATAACTATTAATATTTTCTCTAAATGCAGGTTGAATTGATTTGAAGCAACCATATTGTGGTTAGCCATGCCAAATTGTGGCATAGGCAAATACAGTCATCTCTGGTTCGCCTTTTATTGAGAGAAAATCTTTTTTCTTTTTTTTAAATGTGTAAACAAAAGCAATTGTGGTAAAAAAAATAATTTTGTTTTTAAATCTTTTCTTTTGCTTGCAACTACATTTTTAGTTTGAATGGATGATAAGACACATTTCTCTCTATCGCCTTTTAGCCAAATGTACTATTTGTTTTCCTCATATGCAGCACTGTTCCCCAGAAAGGAGCCTCAAGTGGACAAGTCAACAAAGGTGCTTTCACTTGCAGCTGATTACGCATCAAAGATCGGTGGGTGGAAAATTGAGCATGATTACGTTCCCCGTGCCTATGCCGTTTTTTTCGCCTTTGCATCTGTTCTTAAGTGGCTTCACCAGTGACTGGCTGGGACATGATGGTGCTTTCAGGGAGGAGGTCATAATGCGGCCTCGTTTTTTTGTACAAGTTTCCGCTCACGTTTAAAAAAAAAAAAAAAAAAAAACTTTCTTAGCTACTGGAGGCAACATGTGAGTTCACTGACCTTCAGGAGGAAGGGAATGCATATTTTGATTAAGTTAAATAAGCACTTAAATTTGAGTAACTTCACACTGTCAGAGATTGTAATAATGTATTGTAAATATTACTTGCATTACGGGATATGGACAGAAGAAATAAATGATTTGCAGATGGCTCCAGTTTAAATGATGCATTACGTCAAACATTATTACAGTTGGTAAATCCTGATTCCTCAAGGTTCACATGTTGTGCTACTGGCAGCACAACTAAGTCCGTGTCCACATGTCCACAGATGTCTTCACAAACGCCTATTTCCCTCCTTCCTTTGGCCTTTCGTCTGCACGTAGGATCCATTTGTTGGGCTTTAAGATTCTGAACAACACTTTTCCAAAATTGGCCTGTACATTTGTGTGGACAGGTAAAAGGTTGCTTTTTGGCAATCAGGGCCAGCAAGGCCTTCTCTGCTGGCCTAACCATTGTGGCCTACGTTTCGAATTTTAATTTGCAGTATTTGTTCCATTAAATAATATTACTTTAATGCCAACAGCCTATTAGTTTCATTTTGTAGTATGTTTCTTGCCTGCACTGCTTCCAGTAGCGTATGTTAGTTTTTTGGGTTTTTTTTGTCCAATCAGATTTCAGCTTCTATGTGTTGCCATGTTAATGTAATCTGCCCAGGGCCTTCAGAATCAAGAGTGTTGGCCCCTGCCACATACACACTATGAGCAATGGGACTGTTTTTTTTTGTTTTTTTTAAGCCAATCAGACTTCTGAATCGCCTCTCAGGGCCAGCTTTCAGGCCCCCAGTTCTGATTGGCTGATCAGAGCAAAACTCTTCAGCAAGATAAGTTATGCCCACAATGCCTGTCTGAGGAGGAGGAAATTGCCATTTCTGGTGAGTAGATTGTATTTTATTTAAAAGGTTTTATATTTCTGTCATGTTATTAGATAAATAATGATTGTGAACTGCTTCAGATGATGTTGTAGTGTAGATGTTTGGAGTTGTCTGAACCTTTAATCACGAGCCATTGTATTTATATTTGTTACAATTGCCTGAGCGCCACTGTAAGTCGCTCCAGCCAAAAATGCACAACGAACAAGAAAAAAATATAGATAAGTCGCACTGGACTATGAGTGGCATTTCTGGGGGGAAATGGCATTATTTATAAGCTTACCTTTTCCAAACTCACATCAGCAAATCAGGTAGCTAACGTTACATCTCAGTAGTGGCTTGAGACAGAAAAGTACTTCTTCGGTGTTAGGTCCTACAATAACAATGCCGTTGTAGCTTGGTTAATATGCAGGTCATGTTATGTAAATGGAACATTGTTGCTGTTTTTGGAGGTTTTTTTAGAGGGCTTTATAGTCAAAATAGGTGGGTCCCATTACATGCATTGTAGCTCCCTCATGCTAGCTTTTTATCTTTCTTTAGAACGCACAGAAAATGGAAAGACGGATAAAGATGTGGTACTTTGAAATCCTTTTTCATTTGACGTATTTTGTATAAACTGTGCACCTAATCAGACATTGAAGCCTGGACTAATCAAGAGTGAACTACTGGGGCTACTTATTACTGATTCTTACTCCATCATTTTATCACATTCAGTTCTTCTGCAATGCAGGAGGGGATAAAGGAACTTAGCACAGCGGGACTGTGCTTTGTGCTGTGTAAAATTGGCCACAAAACGCAGCGGGCACGAATCATAGGCAAAGAAAGCACCACATCATTTTCTGGAAGGAATAAACCACAAAATAGATGTGCTATGACCTGCTGATTTTGAGCTGCTGGACTGCATGTCAGCTCAGCCTTGAAACCTACATGGTCATGCTGAGAGGTAGCTTTTAACCACACATGTTTTGGAAGGAGACACGAGGGGAGGATTTTAAAGGCTTTGAAGAAACACGCTCTTTTTCATAAGAAGTTGTTTGCCCTCACTTGGGGTTAAGAAGTACGGCGGAGTATTGGGGCCACATTGAGAAAAAAAAAAATTAGATTTTGAGAATAAAGTCATAAATTTACGAGAAAAAAGTTGTAATATTTACGACTTTGTTCTCATAATATTACGCTTGAGAATAAAGTTGTAAATTTACGAGACCAAAGTCGTACATTTAGGAGAAAAAAGTTGTAATTTACCAGGATAAAGTCGTACATTTACGAGAATAAAGTTGTAGATTTCGAGAAAAAAGTCGTAACATTTACGACGTTTTTCTCATATTACGCTTGAGAATAAAGTTGTAAACCTACGAGAACAAGGTCGTACATTTACGAGAAAGAACTTGTAATTACGAGAATAAAGTCGTTCATTTACGAGAAAAAACTTGTAATATTATCTGAATTAAGTCGTACATTTACGAGAAAAAAACTTGTAATATTACGAGAATAAAGTTGTACATTTATGGGAATAAAGTCGTAAATTTCGAGAAAAAAGTCATAATAGTTATGACTTTATTCTCATAATATTACGCTTGAAAAGCGTATTATTAGTATAAGCCTTTTATCTTTAATTATACATTGTTTGCGGCCGCACGGTGACCTAGTGGTTAGCATGTTGGCCACACAGTCAGGAGATCGGGAAGATCTGGGTTCTCCGTTGTGCATCTCTGTGTGGACTTTGCATGTTCAGTGGGGTGCCCAGGGGGTACTCCGGTTTCCTCCCACATTCCAAAAATCAATTCCAATTCCATGCATGTTAGGTTAATTGGCGACTCTAAATTGTCCGTAGGTATGAATGTGTGATTGTGTGAATGATTGTTTGTCTACATGTGCCCTGCGATTGACTGGCGACCAGTCCAGGGTGTACCCCGCCTCTCGAAGTCAGCTGGGATAGGCTCCAGCATACCCGTGACCCTAGTGAGGATAAACGGCATAGAAGATGGATGGATGGAATATTAAGATCTTGTAAAATTACAACCTTTTTCTCGTAATTTCATGACTATATACTCCTAATATTTCAAATGTACTCTTTCAAATATTTTGAAAAATATTTTTTCTTTTTTTTTTTGATGAATTGTATTTTTAGAATGTGCCACAGGCCAGTAAAACACACAAATGGCCCCCAAGCCACACTTTAGACACCCCAATATACGATCGACTATGATAGAGGTGTGACAGCGCCACATAATCACATTTTGGTACAGTTCAGTTCATTTTAGGTATAGCCAGGGAACAAAATAAAAACATAACACTGTTTAGCTTTGGTGTAAACAGCTTTAATGATTTTTTTCAATGAAACTTTAAAATTAAAGTTGTACTTCTGGGATTCAATGTGAAAAATCCGGTTCTGAATGCATGTACCGTGACACCCGATTGTGCAATTGTGACCTCAGGAGGTCAAAAAAATAATAACAAACGTCTCGGATCGCTCTAAAGAATTGTTTGCTGTTACGGAGGAGAGCCACTTTGACAAAACAGCACAAAAGATGCATGACAGGCCGAGAGTATGCAAACAATAACGCGTCTCCTGTGTCTTAAGTGGGTTGGGGTATTTTATCCCCTCCTTATCCTGCCCCTTTCATTTCATTGTGAAGTATCACAGTGATCCTAAAGTATAACCATTCTGGCAGCATGGATTTTTGGAACAAAACGTCTTTTATTGTAACGGAAGAAATGCCATTTTACTCTCACAATGAGGACAGAAGATGATAAGGCTCGTGTTCAATGGAGACAGCGAATGATGACACCCAGAAGCGGCTGCTCATGGCCTCAAGGAGCGCAACAAAAGTCTGTTTTTTTATGTTTTTTCACAATCACATTTCATTGAAGCCAGTTGTGGGTTTTTAAGATGAGGAAATAAGACGTATTACAGCAAAGCATGGGAAGTATGACGCGTCTACAAGCAAACACATGATGGTTTGCTGACGCATGCTCTCAGACGCAAGCAACCCTTTCAGCTCAAAGCGGCTTCTGACGTTCCTGGCGTCGTTTTATTGTCTCCTTGTGAGTGCTGAACAATGTACAGTGTACAAACCCTGACTGATTCATACCACCAGACATTCTCAAACGGAGTCTAAGATGATGCACTGATGCTGTAAAAGGACAAATGAAGGGTTATGGTATGGTTTGGTATGGTATGGTTTATTTCTTTCGGACAAGTTACATTGAGGAACACCACCTTGCCACTTCATTTGTATTACTGATAATTAATGGCACAGGTGTAACTTAGGCTGGCCACAATAAAAGGCCACTCCAAAATGGGCAGTTTAACTTTACAACTTCAGCTGCAATCTCAATTAATAATGTATTATTTTTGAAAGTGTTTTCAGTTTTTTGCGGGTACTCCGGTTTCCTCCCACGTTCCAAAAACATGCATGTTATTGGCGACTGTAAATTGTCCATAGGTATGAATATGAGAGTGAATGGTTGTTTGTCTATATGTGCCCTGCGATTGGCTGGCGACCAGCCCAGGGTGTACCCCGCCTCACGCCCGAAGGCAGCTGGGATAGGCAATCGAAGTGAGTGTGCTTCACGAGCCCACACACAGTACGACAGCCTTACATGAAGCGCACCTAGCACGCACGAGTCGCTCGCCGCACTAACAATCTAAAAGCTACCAACGGAGGGCGAGCAGCAAGCACGTTGGTGTCATGAATCACTTGCTCCATAAGTGCGACACACTTGCAACCCCTGTGATAACCTACTTCCTCTACGTGCTGGCCACGGCCAACTAATTTCCCCAAAATTGCGGAGTAACACGTACGTCGGGATGTAACTCCCGCTTTAAGTCGACGCCAACATACAGTACACGGTTGACCGCTCTTGTCGACGCATAATTTGAGCCCCAAAGGGGTCATTTCTATGACAAAATTGTTGTATTTATGTTGAAATGATGTCGTACAGCAGCGTGAAACAACCGCAACATAACAACAGTGGAACCTCGGTTAGCGTCATTAATTCGTTCGACTGTAACTGAAATGGATGTTAACCAAATCAAAGTTTCCCATAAGAAATGATGTAAATCCAATCCTTTTCAGAAAGCCAAAAATGTTAACACAAAACATACACGTGAGAGGGATAAATAAAAATTGTGGCCCAAATTTTTGACCGAAAAACACGCTAACCGGGCTTCCACTGTATTTTTTTAAATTTGTATTTCCTGAGTCAGATAAAATCCTTAAAATCCTCCGAACGGGGATCATTATTACCTAATAAGTGAATCATCTCAACACTTTTATTAGAAGATTAAGCAACATTTAATGCAGTTTACCACTTTAATACTCTATGTGATGAAAAGCGTCACTCTCAGCTTCATCTCTAGAACGGCTGCATTCTCCGCGGCTGACGCTGACGGCAGTGCTGCTTGCTGGCAAGAGCGTCCGGCTCTTGATGTTGTCGTGTGTCTACAGTACGTTTGTTGTGATGTGAAAAAAGTTGACACCTTTGGTAGTTTTGTTAAAAACAGTTTGTTTTCCTCTCACCTTCTCCCCTTCTTCGCTCCACTGGAGTAACTCAGCTTCATTTTTTTCCGAACTGCGCCAACAAGTTTGTTTTGTACCGTTTGAATCAATCTGCACATGCTCAGTCACATGGAATAGTCCATTGCATGAGAAGGGAGGGGGGTGCGGTCGAAACGATCATGATGAGCTACGCATTTTGATGTAGTTTTAAGCACATGGATTGAGGCTGAAACAGAAATATGTACTTTTAATCAAAGAAAGAAATCAATAATCGTTTTTTATGAGATGTTTGGGTTCCCCTGGAAATCTCGTGGCCCGAGGCAATTGGCAAAAGTCCGCCCGTGGTGGGCGCTGCTGCAAATTTTGGTATCGATCCAATACCAAGTAAATGTAGCGCCAGTATTGCGGCTGCCGATGCTGATACCAATAATTTGTCCTTAACATTTTTTAAGATCATTGAAAGATATTGTGATTTTGCCTTTTTAATTGGTTGATCATGACAACAATCACTATAAAACACAAGACAAACAAACGAAAATTGTATTTGGGAAGTATTTATTTAACAATGTCAACAAAATGATTCCCTTTTATTGCATACAAATGTTTGAGCAGAAGAAGTCAACAAAAGCAGAAACTGTTATTGGCCCTCATTCAAATCCTTTTTGCGTTTTGCCCCAAAATCCTTTATCGAAGAAGTTATGTGAGGAGTTTGTAAATAATATATACGTAAATGTAACAATCCACCCGTAGCATTGATATTATTCATGTTTGGATTGATCCGCCCAGCCCTACCATAAAGAGTTGTCCCAATACTTTTGTCCATCTGTGTGTATTATACACTTGTCATACAGTCATGTGAGTGTAATCTAAATAGTATCAATGAAGGCATCACACACACACACACACACATGCTCACATGCCTGTGCAGCACAGACATTCCCTTGAGCTGGCCTCAGGTCTCACTTTGAAGACTGAGGGGAAGCAGATAATCTCATGAATACAGCGTCCTTTCCCACCTTCTCTCCTCTCCTCTCATTCCTTTCTTGGAGCCGGACTCGGCTCATCTGAGACCAGCCGGCGAGGACTTACATGGGCGCTAAAGCCGTGGGGATTTTTAACCCAGCTTTGCAGTAAAGTGAGGATTTAGCACCAATGCAAGGACCGGTCATCCACCCCCTGGCTGTCTAAGAGAGATATTCTTTCTGTTTTCCACTTTCTACCCCCCCTTTCCCCTCAAAACATGACTGTACTGTCAGAGGACCAGTCTGCGAGGCCCCAGCCATGCCGGGTTCCGGAGCCCACCAAGCACGTCAGCACTACTGTAGACCAGGACTCAACAGACTTCACTGGCTCCAAAGAGGACTATATGGACAGCATCGAAAGCGCCGTCTTTGGGTCCGTGGAGCCCCCCAGGCGCTCTTTGGGACGCCTCATCCTCCACAGTTTGGTCATGTTCGGAAGGGAATTTTGCTACGCCGTGGAGGGAGCCTTCGTCACGCCGGTGCTGCTGAGCGTTGGTCTGCCCCGCAGTATGTACAGCCTGGTGTGGCTGATAAGCCCCATCCTGGGCTTCCTGCTCCAGCCTATCATCGGATCAGCCAGCGACTACTGCCGCTCGCCGTGGGGGCGGCGAAGGCCATACATCCTGACGCTGGGCCTTCTCATGCTGGTGGGGATCACCCTGTTCCTCAACGGAGATCTTGCCATCTCAGGTTAGAAAACTGAATGATAAACATTGGCCAAGTGGTTAGCACTGTTAACACTGTTGCCTCACCGGTCCACGGCTCGAATATACATTATTTTAACTTTCTTCAAGACTAATCTGAATCTCTTCATAATTTACAAAAACATATACATTAACATCACGGAAGCATTTGCATTGTCTTCAGTGTTCATTGTTCTTTGTTGAGTTCACTGAAGACTCAAATTGCCTTCAGTGCAGGACTGCAACTAACCATTATTTTCTTAGTCGATTAATCGAAGATCGAGTAGAGCCTGGGGGCTATTTGCACCCCGCAGCTTGTTTTTTATGGGCCCATTGCACATTGTGGAAATGAAACCAAAAAACCCCAACAACAGCAACAATGTAAAACAAGAGCAAACCGATGTAGTAATAGCTATGAATAATAATAAGCTTTGTCACCTCAACACAAAGCTAGCACAAAGTTTTGTCTTTAAATGCATATAAAACGTTAAAACATCATTTTATTATTATTTTTTTAGCATTTTACAAAAGAAAAGGTGTGAAAATGCAGCCCTCGGTAGAAAAAGCTTGGTCACCTAGACGGACCAAATCAATATGAACCAAACACAAACCGTTAGTGGTTTGGGCCGCAACAGATCAGAGAGGAGACAATGTCAATCACTGTTTTCCAAAGTCAAAGCTGATGTGTGTAATTATCTTGTTTTTGCCTTAAACACAAAGATAATAGGTCTGCTTTCATGGATTTTGTAATTTACAAAAACTCTTACATTGGGGTCATTGAAGCCTCAAGTATGTTTGCTTCATTGTTCACTTCAGTCTTCAGTGTTCTTGGCTCAGTGCTCATTGTTGAGTCTTCATAAATGTAAATGTTGTTCTTTGATGACTAAATTGTCTTAGAGAAACATGGAAATGATGTACATCACTGACTAGATGGTCTTCATCATTTCCAAAAACACGTCATTGAAGTCTAAATTATCTTCAATGTTTATTAAAAAAGAGGTAGGTTCACTTCTGTGTTCATTGTTCTGGTGTTCACATAAAAATGTAAATTACGTTCAATGAAGGCTATTTTGCCTTGAGTGTTTGCTGAATATATTATATTAAAAATAATAACAGTTAAGGAAGATGGACGAAATGGAAGTGACCTTGCATGAGCGTCTCTCTCACCAGTCACGGTTTTAACTTGTGACTGAATCTCAACTTTACAACACAAAACACACACACACACACACACAACCTGTGCCAGCCTCCGGGCCATGTCATAAGAGCCACCACAAATAGGATCTTTGGCTCTTATCAAGGAACAGCGAATTGATTCAACCACATAAGGGCACTTGCTGCCATGAGATTTCGGCCTTTTATTAAGGTTACAATGAATTGGACGCTACATAGGTACACCTGTACAATATATGGCATCCACAGCATTAAAGAACGCTGCCTGATGTTGATGCACACCAAACTGTACAGTGGTTGGGAGGGAGAATGGCACTACAAGCCTATGCAACTCAGCTTGTTCCACGTGCTCGCAGCAGACGCCAGAGGAATGGTGTGACGTGTGAAATGTCGGTCGGCAAAGTTGTAATGTGAAAGCGCACTGAGGATGACCGCACCAAGATGACCCACAGCATGCCCGCTTCAAGTTTGCATGGCGATAGTGAGTCCTTTGTGATGTTGTGATGCTTTTTTTTTGTGCAGGGTTTTAGCATGCTTGAGGACAACAGTACCAATCTGCCTTTATCTACAGCAGGGATTCTCACACTTTCGACTTGCGAGTTACTTTTAAAATGAGACCCAAAGAGCTACCTCCTACTACAAACATAGCGAATATATATATTATATTTATGTATATTATATTATATTTGATTAGACAATACATTTTTTTCAAAATGTTCTCGCGATCGACCAGGAAAGTCCCAAAGATGGGCTAGTAGCTCACAATCGGCAGGTTGGCGACCCCTGATATAGCATATATCGAGTATATGAAACTACGATACTAAATACTAGTGGTAAGCATTTCACATTCACAGTTTTAAAGTTTACAGGTCATCAAAATATTTATTATTCAACAATTAAGTGTTCAGTGTGACAATAGAGATAATTACACATAATTCCTCAAAAGTTGTGTACATAACCTGAGTAGGATGTCAGTCAAAATAGCTACATAGCGTTTCACAAGCATAAGTGTAGAAAGCACACATCTCCATAGTGGAGTTCAGGACATGTAGCAGAGCCATCAAACAACTGACTTTTTTTCTACATAACTAGCCAGTACCAGTGAACAAATAGCTTTTATTGTAGATATAGGCACGGGTGTATTTAGTGCCCCCCCACGATATAGGCATTTTACGAGTTAGTTTATCTGTAATCCGACTAATAAAGATGAATGTTGCATTTTCGTGTGTCGCTTGAGAAGTCTGTTCACCGTGGAGATGCTAAAATGAACCCGAAGCCTCGAAGCCTGTGTCAGACTTCCTGACTCACACTGGTTCGAAATAGTGCTTGGGAGCTTGTATCATTCTGCAAATATTGTGTGACCGATTACGTTGGAGGCGTCATACGTCACAGCAGGTATTGACGGTTCGCAACAGATTGGTGGCCGTCATTGCTTTGTCAGGTTATTTTGGCACTAACGTGTGTATAATAACCACCTAGCTGTTGAACAATGTCGGCCTTGTAGTGAGAGCATCGGCGAGTTTGTTTTTGAGTTTGTTTTCGTAATGGCGACATGTATTTCACTCCGTGCAGTGACATGGATTGCTTTGACTTCGCTCTTCCACCAGATGCCGCTAATGTTGCTTTTCAATGAAGCACCAAAGCTCAGAATTTTCACAATTTGAGCGAAAGACTCAGAGTTTTATGAGGCTTCGCCCGCCCATCTCTGGTTGACCACTCTCTTTGCCACGGAGGCGAAATCAGGAGGACTCGGCTGACTTGATGTCATAACATCAACAAAGTGACGTTTCTGATGTGAGTGACGAATGCGATCGACGTAATGGGCACCCCCGATCATTCTAATTTGGTCATCTACTAACCTAATTGAGAATGCAGGCAACAAGGCCTGAATGCACCACAACATGGAGCGAGCAGTGGCTCTTTGTAATTGATGCAAGGCTTAATTGGTTTAATGATAAGTTGCTCTCCTTATCCAGTGGGCGGGTTGTTGATGTCGTGCACATACTAATGCAAGCAGCAGCTCACATACTATTTTGTGCCTGCAGGCTCTAGCCAGCTAAATGTTGTCTCTTCTGATATTCGGTTTTTGTATGTTGGTTACCTTTGGTGTTTTCAAAGAATGCCACCAAGTGTGAGCCTCCCTTCAGAGAAAATAATACAGTTGGCTTCCCCCCATAAAAGATTTTCTTGAGCAGGAATTTATCAACCTTTTCCATCAAGGCCTGCAGACAGAAGAATGAAAGGATGTGGGCGGCCACTTTGATATTTTTCACATTTGTGCTTATAAAACACATGAAAAACAATCCAATGTACTTGGGATATAATAGCTGACTACTTACAAAATTGGATCAATTATTTGTTTTACCACAAGACTCTCTCACTGTAGGAACTAAAAAGCTCTTCTTTTTACATAACCGAGGTTAGTTTAAAATATGTTTGTCTCCATCTATTTTTATCAAGCTGCAGCACCTTACATTTTGAAAGCCAGATTTAAACCATCAAGGCTTAATTTATCCTTCTCCTATATTAACATTTAGCCTCGATCTACCGCACCGAGACCCTTCAAACAGTCGGGGGTTATTTCTCAAAATCAAAGCAGCAACCCCACAACCGATACACCACACATCACGGCATCAGCACCCACAGTCAAATTTTTAAATAGTAATGATCCACTTGTCTTCTGCTATTTAGTGTGGGTGTGTATTTATATATGTAGTATAAATGTATTAAATATAGTGTGTGTTTGCCTGATTTTTTTGGCATGTTTGTCACACTGAAATGTTTCAGATCATCAAACAAATTTAAATATTAGTCATTGACGACACAACTGAACACAAAATGCAGTTTTTAAATGAAACTTTTTATTATTAAGGGAGAAAAAATTCCAAACCTACATGTCCCTGTGTGAAAATGTGATTGCCCCCTAAACTTATTAACTGGTTGGGCCACACTTAGCAGCAACGACTGCAATCAAGCGTTTGCGATAACTTACAATGAGTCTCTTACAGCGCTGTGGAGGAATTTTGGCCTCATCTTTGCAGAATTGTTGTAATTCAGCCACATTGGAAGGTTTTCGAGCGTGAAGCGCCTTTTTAAGGTCATGCCACAGCATCTCAATAGGATTCAGGTCAGGACTTTGACTAGGCCACTCCAAAGTCTTCCTTTTGTTTTTCTTCAGCCAGTCTGAGGTGGACTTGCTGGTGTGTTTTGGATCATTGTCCTGCTGCAGAACCCAAGTTGGTTTCAGCTTGAGGTCACCAACAAACAGCCGGACATTCTCCTTCAGGATTTATTGGTAGACAGCAGAATTCATGGTTCCGTTTATCACAGCAAGCCTTCCAGGTCCTGAAGCAGCAAAACAGGCCCAGACCATCACACTACCACCACCATATTTTACTGTTGGTATGATGTTTTTTTTCTAAAATGCGGCTTTATTTTTACACAAGATGTAATGGGACACACACCTTCCAAAAAGTTCAACCTTTGTCTCATCAGACCACCAGAGTATTTTCCCCAAGGTCTTGATCTTTCATCAAGATGTTTTCTGGCAAAATTGAGACGAGCCTTAATCTTCTTTTTATTCAGCAGCAGTTTTCGTCTTGGAACTCTGCCATGCAGGCCATTTATGCCCAGTAACTTTCTTACTGAATGGTGGAGTCATGAGCACTGACCTTAACTGAGGCAAGTGAGGCCTGCAGTTCTTTGGATGTTGTTGTACTGACTAATATTTCAATTTGTTTGATGAGCTGAAACATTTAAGTGTGGCAAACATGCAAAAAATAAGAAATCAGGAAGGGGGCAAACACTTTTTCACACCACTGTACTGTATATGGCATAAAAAATGCAATCCGAAGCAAGACTCCTGGTAGGAGAACAAGACTGCTTTGTGCAGCATAAGCTTGTTGCGTTACGGAATTATTCCAAAATGGGATACATTTTGCAAAAAATCAATGGTATGGGATTTCTTAGAGTTTTATTTTTAATACATTTGCAAACATTTCAAATTTTTTTTGATGTGTTCATTATGGAGTGTCAAGTGTAGACTTTTTTTGAGGGGAAAATGCATTTATTCCATTTTGAAATAAGGCCTGCCACATAACAAAATGTGGAAAAAGATAGTGCTGTGAATACTCATGTGCATGGTATTTTGTAGTTTATGTTTAATACATTTGCAGGTATTTTCTTTATGGGGGGTCGTGTGTAGAATTTTGAGGGGAAAAAAATGAATTTATTCCATTTTGAAATAAGGCCTTTTACATAAAACGTGGAACAAGTAAAGTGTTGTGAATACTCATGTACGTGGTATTTTGTTGTTTTTTTAATTTTAATTATTTTGCAAACATTTAAAAAAAAATGTTTTCATGTTGTCTTCATAGGGTGTAAAGTGTATAATTTTGAGGGAAAAAATGAATTTATTCCATTTTGGAATAAGGCTGTCATGAAACAAAATGTGGAAAAAGTGAAGTGCTGTGATGCTCCTGATGCACTGTACTGTAAGTACGCTGGCAGGCTAATGACATGTTTGCTTGTGTGTTTTGGTAGCGCTAGTCAGCGACAGGTCGCTGAGGACCACGTGGGCCATCGTCGTGGTGATGCTCGGCGTGGTTCTGTTTGACTTTGCCGCCGACTTCATCGACGGGCCCATCAAGGCCTATCTGTTTGACGTGTGCTCGTACCAAGACAAGGAACGGGGGCTCCACTATCATGCTCTTCTCACAGGTAACACAGAATAGACTCTCTCTTCCATTTATTCGTGCATTCCCTCGTTTTTCATTGTCGGTTCTTTCATAAAGCAGCGATTTGAGAGTGAAAGGCAATCTCCTCTAATCTGTTGAAGTGAGTTCACGCTGGTGGGCGGAACAAGACACAACAATGATTGTGTGCAAGGTGCTCCATGTTTTCCTTTTTGTGCTTTGCTCTGTGTGAGTGGTGGGACAGGTGTGAATGAATAGAATAAAATATAACAGCAGCGGCACTTTTTGGGGGGTTTTTTGCACTGTGGGGTGCATGTTGGCCAGCAAAAAAAGCTTCGTACCTTTTCCCCATAGAGCAGGGGTGTCCAAATCTTTTTCACAGAGGGCCGCATATTGAAAAATGAAAGGCTGTGGGGGCCACTTTGATATTTATAATTTTGTAAAAAGGATCTTATAATAGCTTTGTGTTATTATTAGCGTCAACATTTCAGCTTTTTTTTGGTAGGTTATGGCTTTTTGTTGTATTTTCCAATTTTTTTTTTTAATATAGAGAACCCTCGTATTTCTGGGGGGAAAATACAGTCAAAACCTTTTTAACGCCCCAGTTTTTGTATGATTTGATTTTTGATGAAAATTTTTGCCAAAATTTTGCCTCTGTTTTGGTACGCTGGCTTGGGTTTCGTATGATATTGCATCTAACAAACTAGTCCATTTGCCCCATACTGTATCGTTTAACCACATGTGGTTTCTATGGCTATACACCCTTTACCCCTTGATTTAAAGAGAATTGGGACACCACTTGATTAGCGTGCAAAACCTCGGCAAAAAGATAAGATAAGGGGTAATTGGTGGAATTGGGATTGAGCTTAAAGTCTGAGTCAAGACCTGAGTCACTGATGTTGAAGTCTTTGATAATGCATAATAATAATGATAATGCAGTGTCCCCTTGTTTATCGCAGAGGATAGGTTCCCAAAATAGCCCGCAATAAGTGAAATCCGCGAAGTAGCCAGCTTAATTTTTTAAAATTAAGTTTTAAGGCTGTAAAAACCCTCACAATACACTTTATACACATTTCTCAGACAGGCGTTAACATTTTCTCGCATTTCTCTCCTGTTTAAACATCCTAAGTTCAAACCAATCATTCCACAGTCATCAAAACTGTGACTCGAGTCTGCACCTCTGATAAAAACTACATCAGGACGTCCACTTTGATGTGCTGTTTTATACTTAAAACCACACCTGATTACAGAACAGAAGAGAGGGACCTGATAATAATCATGGATTCCATTTTATCGCGCTTTTCAAGGCACCCAAAACACTTCACAATGAAGTGAACCCATTATTCATTCACTCCTCAGTCACACACTGGTGGTGGTTAACTACATCTGGAGACACAGCTGCCCTGGGGTAGTCTGACGGAAACGTGGCTGCCAATTCGCGCCTACGCCTTCTCCGAACACCACCAAACATTCATACACCAGTGTGGGCAGCATTGGAGGCAAGGTGGGTGAAGTGTCTTGCCCAGGGACACAACGACAGTGACAGGGTGGGGGAGGGAGCGAGGATCGGACCTCCAACCTTCCGGTTTCCGGACGACCTGCTCTACCTCCTGAGCCACTGCCACCCATACCTACAACGAATGTTAAATGTTCAATAAGTCCTGTTTTCTTCTGAATGTATAGTCACTGTTATACTCGTACATACTTGAGAGCAATATGCGCTCTCATCAGCTGACATCACGCACACGATTTTATAAATTATAAGGAGGAAGGTTATGTCGAACAAATAGCCCTCCAGGGGACATACAATTTACGGCTGCGGGATTTGGTTCATTATTCTTTACCACAATGTAATATATTAGTGCGTGCCGAGTGTCCATCTCCTTAATGAATTCCACTTTACCTTCCAGGAAAAGGAAATGTAATGTTCCAAATGCAATAACAAGGTCAACTTTTGTCTTTCTTCCTGGAAAAAGCAGGTGGAGATTTTTTCTTGGTGTTTTTGTACAAGAAGCGACTCATTAGCGGATCTTTCAAAACTAGCATAAATGGCTTGGAAACTGCACAGAGAAGTATGGCCGACTTGAAAATGTATTGATTGGATTTGCACGGCGGAAGGTTGCCGAAGGGGAGGGGAACGAATGCAAAGAAAGCGCTAGGAAAACCTGGAGTGTGAGAGTGCACAACTGGTCACGCGGTGGTTACGGTTGTTGTTATGATCCCCCCCGGAACCCCCCCTTAACGTGCTTGTTACTCAACCTGTCATCAGCAGCAGATTAGAGACCCCTCTCGTCTTCTTCAAAAACACGGGCAATGTCTCAAAGTATCATAAATTGTGCTTTTATCGCCTCTCATTTGGACGACTGCATTATCCTTTTTCCCGCAAATTTTGCCACGGTGCGCTCAGCATCTTATAGGATTTGATTTCCGATGCAAATAGCCCCCCCCCCCCCCCATGACAAGACTCTACACCTCTTCTGGCTACATAATAATACTGTATGTATTGAACTACATCGCTCAAAAAGAGTCAAATGATACTACTAAGCAGGCAGAGGAATATAGATCTACATGCCGTAGTGTTGTGCTGCTTGTTGCCGGGCAGGGTTCATAGCGCTCAATTATAACTGCCCCATAGGCCAATGAAAGAAGTGGGTTTTTTTTTGCTTGTTTGAATGATAACAGGAAGTCACACAAAGGAAATGATTCAAAATGCCTGGTACAACTAAAGGTACATTCACCTGGGCAAATACTGGATAATGATGACAACAATAATTATATTAGAATTCTATTTAGCAGCTTCCATGGTTTTCTTGATGATAACCAAAATCATTTAAGTTCTTACATCGATATCTGCCAATGGTGATTGTTTTGTTTTTTTTTAAATATATTAATAAATCATGCTGTTTTGTGGTTGAATACGGCCTATTATTAGTCAAGAAATATGCATATTCAAGCCCAAAAAAATTGCCTAAATGTGTCATTTTCAAGCATAAAAACTGGCTTAATAAAGAAAAATACAAAAGAAAGACATTAAGAAGACTCACTCAAAGATGTTGTGATGATATGTGGTATTCTACACTGGCCAGTAGGTGTCAGTAATGATACTGTAATGTCGGGTGAGACACACAAGCACCAGACTTGATCGCTTTTGTTTCAGGTTTGAATTACATCAGAGCAGGCACAATACTTTCTAACGCGGGCTACTGTTGGGGCCACGCCAAGCTAAAACTCAACTCTGAGTTTTATTTATGCCTTAAATGGCTTATTTACTCTTATTATGTCTGCTATATAGTGTAATATGAGTGGAAAGGTGATATAGGGGTGTTATTTCATGTCTAGAGGGCTCTAATAATGTTAAAAAACATATTTAGACAGGTCCTATGGCTCTATCCGCTAACTACGAAAATATTCTATTTGGAAATAAGGTATCCTACCTCGCAGACATTCCCCTGTCACGGTTGGGTCTGGAACAAATTAAACGGCATAAACAAGCAATTTCTGTACAGCCTATCTCCACAAAGGACAATACCGTAGCCCGTACCTGTGTACGGGTTGTACACATGTTTTATATAGATTTACTATTCACTAAAAATGACTCAACACACAGCCATGATTGTCTAAATCCAAAGTTCTCAAATGGTCTCAACCTGGAACCCACATTTTCCACCAGTTATGAAGTCAAACTTTAATGTATATATATATATTTTAAATTACATATGTCATCTTTTTAAACATTAATACACATAATTTTTGTCCAAAGTGCATTTTAGTTGAATTTATTAAGGCATTTTATTACAGAAATGAGGAGGAACCTGGTAACTGCAAATAACGCATACATTAAAATTAAATAGCAAAATTACACTAAATAAGACCACACATTTTTCACTTATAACTGTGCCATGAGTGTATACCAAGGAGGAAGATGACTAAAATATTGCTCAATTTGATTTCAAAATAAAAATTCTGGCAAATTTTATGACATGACAAATTTTCATGTAATTTTCGACTGGCTGTCGTTTGTGTCCCGATCCTCCAGTTGAGAATCAATACTCTAAAAAGCGGGCCACGCAAGTGACTGTCATGATAATTGTGTCTTGCCTACAGTCAAGCCTGGTGGTCTGGGGCTGCATGAGTGGTTGCCAACACTAGGGAGCTGTGGTTCAGTGAGGGGAAACATGAATTCCAACATGATCACTAGCCCGAACACACAAACTCCTGCGTGGATACATGGAAAGGGTTGCATAGAAATGGAGACTGATTTTCACTAATTAAGCATAAATGTGCTGTTTGAATTAACTTTACTTTTAAAGTATGAGTCTATATGCTCTAACATGTAAAAAAAAAACAAAAAGCACACTAAATGGCATACAAGAGGTTAATGTTTGGCTGCGCGGTTGTGACCAGGTCCGCTCAGCTTTCAGTCGGAGCGGGATGGGTGAACAAAACGGCTGAGAGGCCGGCCGGCAGAGAGTAATCCAGCAGCCCTGAGCGAGTCATGTGCTGCAGTCATGGGTCTGGGCTGAGCGAGCCTCAGAGGCTAGCCAGGCACATGACCCTTTCTTCTTTCCTTGCATGGAATGCGAGGGTGAGGCGAAGGCGGGAGGCAACAAAATGCGCCTCCCTGGATAAAAACCTTTCTGAATGGAGATGTTAATTATGAGCACTTGGGTGTGAAAAAAAAAAGATCTTTTTCAGGACAGTTAATAGGATTCTATGTGAACGGTAATGCACTGTAGGTTAAGGACAAACACTGATGTGTCATATACTGTAATTCATTGCTTCTTCCACCAGCTGCATAATACAGATAAAGAAAAAGACTGAAGGCTACTCCACAAAGTTAAAGCATAATTGGTCATGCACATGCACTTGCTGTGCAACATATGTGCCACATAATGAATCTCATCATGCCTCCTGGTAGTTATTAACTAGTTAAATCCCAGCCATTTTTCAAAAAACAACCCGGTCACTACCGGCCATTTTAGACGATTTTGACTAATTTTTCAAGGCACACCCAATATTGTGGTCTATGGCTGTATAAACATGGGACCTACCAAAAGAAAGATTAAACTCCCGTCTTTCATCGGAAAAAAAAAAAAGTCTGTTTCTATCTTTTTTCCGTTCTTTAGCAATCAGCAGTAGAACGTAGGTAAGTTTCAGGAAAATACCCGTTCTCGACTAAAAAAGGGAGAAAGCCAGCTTTTTGTGAAGATACATTTCAAGCGAAACCTTAACTATGACACAAATGTTTTGCATTTGTGTCAGCTTAAATATCTAAACTATACCGCAATTTAAACAACACATAAAAAGGGGTTGTTTTACATCAAAATAACAATTTCTTTAAAAACATAACACCATGACATGAACTAGTTAGAGTTTTCACATCTGGAACTCAGCTGTGTGTGCGCATGCGTCGCCTGTGCATGCGTTAAAATTTCCATACAATGCGTAACCTTCTGCACGTACAAATACGATAATCCATAATGCCGCTTACAGAGAACACACAAACCCTTTATTCCAAATATCATAATTATTCAAATGTGCTGATCTGGTAAACTTTCAAGCAGCTAAAACTATGCATAAAGCAAACAATAACCTCTTACCCAAAAACGTAAAACAATTCTTCTCAATAAGAGAGGAGAAATATGATACTTACAATCGGCAAGAAGTACATTGGGATACAGGAGGTGATCAAATGCATTGCAGCTGATCCGAAAAGGATGAGGGGTCGGATTACACAAGCTTTGCTTCTTCCTACTGCTTTTTGCACATGCGGAACTGTGAAATGTGTTATGTGATGTAGTCCGGTGTAATTTGTGTGCATGTTCAAGATGAATTAAACCGTCACCATTACCATTGCAGTGATAATACTGTATTGAGACAGTTATACTTATTAGCGGTAATAGTAATAATGAAAATATTAACCATAGTAATGATAAGATTGACAATAACTTTTAGTAATATTGTTGCTGACGTCACCAGCACTCTAATAAAAATAACATGACAATACCATGGATAAATCTGAGTTACGTGGGGAAGTACTGTACGTATATACTGTGGGTGTGTATACAGTATGTATGCATGTTCAGGTATCTGTGTATGTATGCATGTCTATGTGTATGCATGTTTGCATGAATATACTGAATATGTGCATGTATGTGCATGCATGTGTGTAGGTGTAATTGTCACCGAGAATTTATGAAAGGTGAGGGACTGCTTCCTGCCACCCAGCAAGCCCCGCCCCACACAGGCAGTACGGGCCCCCACCACCAGAGAGTGACCGGCCTCTTTCGGCCTCTTTTGGAGGCCTTTTTTCATGTTAATACAGGTTTCTCATGAGGAGGATAAAATGAAAGAAAAAGAAGAGAAAAATTCACTTTTTGAAAAAATTCTAATAATTCTTAGTCCATTCCATTTTCCTCCGCTCACCCGGGTCCGGGTCATGGGGGCAGCAGTCTCAGTAGGGAAGCCCAGACTTCCCGGTCCCCGACCACCTCCTCCAGCTCCACCGGGAGGACACCAAGGCGTTCCCAGGCCAGCTGTGAAACATAATCCCTCCAGCGTGTCCTAAGTCTTCCCCGGGGCCTTCTCCCGGCTGGGCATGCCCGAAACACCTCACCAGGGAGGCGTCCGGGAGGCATCCGGACTAGATGCCCGAGCCACCTCAGCTGGCTCCTCTCGATGTGAAGGAGCAGCGGCTCGACTCTGAGCTCCTCCCGGATAACCGAGCTCCTCACCCTGATAATCCCATTTATTAATTTTTTTATGAACTGAAAACGTGTTGTCTTACCTTTTATTTATATATGAAGTACATGCACCCTGTCCTGCTCCAGGATCAGTTCAGATACTTTGTTGTAAGGGTCTAATCACCTTCTGGTGAGCTTGGATATATAATCCTCCATTTTGGCAGTCAAATTATATCATTAAAAAAGGTGTTTATGGGAGGACGGCAGCAACAAACACCTTTCAGCTCATGCACGTCCCATCCCCTTGGGGATGCAAGCACCTCATGTGAGTCATGAACACACATCTTTCTCTTTTCTGTGCATTCTAAATCGAGAAAAACTGCCAGCACGAGGCAGCTAACAATGCACGTAATGAGATTACCTAATCCACCTATAGGGTTTTAATCGCCCTCGATTAAAACACCTCCAAAAACATCCAACAACGTTTTAAGTGTGAAAATATGGACATTTTTTGTGCAATCTGTTCTCTGAAACCGGTATTGGTAACATATGATTGTGGTGTTGTCATATTTCTTTTGTGAAAAAAATGTCATTTGTAGCCAATGCAGTGAACATACTACGTAAGACATTTGTGAGCTCAGGATGTTGGACCTCCAGCCATGCATCCATTTTCTATGTTGCTTATGCTCATTAGGCTGGCGGGGGTATGCTGGAGCCTATCCCAGCTGACTTTGGGCGAGAGGCGGGGTACACCCTGGCCTGGTTGCCAGACACTCGCAGGGCACATACAGACAAACAACCATTCACACTAACATTCATACCTATGGACAATTTAGATCCGCCAATGAACCTAACATGCATGTTTTTGGAATGTGGAAGGAAACCGGAGTACCCGGAGAACACGCACGCACAGGGAGAACATGCAAACTCCACACAGAGATGCCCAAGTGGAGATTCGAACCCAGGTTTTCCCGATCTCCTGACTCTGTGGCCCCCATGCTAATATTCTTGTTCTCCCCAAAGCTGTATGATTGGCCTCTTCCACACCAAACATGTCTTTATGGACTCCACGGCACTTCCCCAAACAATTCTGACAAAACTGGAACTAATCAATAGTCCTAAGTGTCTTGCTATGATGAATAAAGATTCACTGTGACTTGTCCAACCCCTGACTGATTAATTGATTCACCCATGAAGAGAATGCAGAGTGAATGCAATCCTGTCTTTGTTGATTTGAAACTATCCTGCTATGTCTTCTAGGTCTTGGTGGAGCATTTGGCTACCTAGTGGGAGCGATGGACTGGGGTCATTCCTTGCTGGGTCAGCTGCTAGGCTCCGAGTACCAGGTCATCTACTTCTTCTCTGCGCTCACCTGGAGCATCTTCCTCATCGTGCACCTCTTCAGTATTCCTGAGCAACCTCTGGCTACGACTGATACCCGTGGCCCCTCGACTCTCAGTGCCCTTCGTCAGCTCGGGTCCCAACATAACGGCTACGGAACGCTGTCCAAGGAAGCTATGGTCCCTGCGGTCCCAGACATCAGGCAGAGGTCCTTCTCTGCTCTCGGGGAGGCCAATGCGGTGACCTCCAGTGCCAAACAGCCAAACAAGGAGGTAACATCACCAGTTGTCATATAAATGTTACGTAAATGAAAATTATAGTGGCAGTGAATGCTTTAATGATATACATTACATATTTTTATAGAGAAAAGGAACATTTCAGAATGGGAAACTGAAAATGTCAAACTAAGTGTAGTCCAGATCGGACCGAGACTTTTTTCTTAAACTTTGAACCCTGTGGCTTATACAGCGGTATGGCTAATTTATGGCTAAATTCTAATCTCGCGAAATCTCTTTACTTCAGAACTACTACTAATTGTTTAAATACTGTGCATTCACGAGTCCGTGAGGAAACGGAAGCGCTTTCTTTAGCAGGAGCCAATCACGAGCTATCAGTGCACTCACAACAAGCTTGTCAACCCCCCCATTGTTAATCGCACACCATAAGTCAGACTGTTATGTTGTTATACTGTTATGTATAATTAACAGTATAACAATATAACAGTTTGACTTATGGTGTCATCTTACAAACAATAAACTCATCACACAGCAACTTAATACTCAAAAGGTTTACCTAATAAATATACAAACATGTACAAATATGAGTTTAAATGGGGAAAAAACACCATTTTAAAGTTTTCCCATAATGCAATGCGTCTGAGCAACGGATTCATTGAGATGCTGCAATGACGTCAGCCTCCCTCTGGGCGTGTGCTCCTCTGGCTCCCTCTGGTGGACAGAGGCAGCATTGCAGCGCGAGCCATCCATTTTCTATGCTGCTTGTCCTCCAATTAAATGCTTAAACAAAATGCCTTTTGGGAAAACTTTAAAATGTTGGGTTTATTTTTCATTTTTGGATATTCATTAGGTATACCTTTTGAGTGTTAGGTTGCTGTGTGATGAGTTTAGTGTTGTCTGGAAGATGACACCGTGAGTCAGACTGTTATATTGAGCTATGACCTCCTGCAATTTCCAATGGGTTGACAAGCTCATTGTGAGTTTCTTCATAGCTCATGATGGGCTCGTGTCAAATACAGAGCTGCCTGGTCCTCACAGACTCGTGCATGCCACAATGTGCCATCTAATGACGTGGACACATGCGGCTGAGATATGTACAAATCTGTTTTTTCCTCTAAATTTTGTGGGTGCGGCTTATACGCTGGAATTTACGGTAAATGTAACATAGAAAATGTTCAACAAGTTTATCTCAAACGTTAGATTTAATTCTAACTCCATTTTCCAGCCATTCAGTTTTTAGGTACCCAAAGTTCAAGGATATTTAAAAAAAAAAAAAAAAAATTATGAAAATGTGAAGGTTTTCCAGTCTTGTTTTGTTGTCAAATTGGCGCATTTTGTCATCAACGCTCGCTGTCTCTCCAGCTTTTCATTTGACTTCAAGTAGTTTTGTTCATCTTGCTCGCAAGGTCTTTACCACTCGAAAAGCACAACATGGAAATGTCCCGGTATGTTATGTGATTCGTTTTCAGCGCTCTGAATTCTAACAGTATTAACGATATTACAAGAAAGGTGTCATTGAAGCGAGAAAGGGAGGGAGTGACGGCGCTGCAGCAAACAGTAGTTATTGCACGTTAACAGGGCACAAAGTCTGTCTTTGCTACCTCAAAGTTGGGGCACAAATATACCTCCATAGACGTGCACCTCCTTTGAGCCACGACGACGCCGCTCGTTAAGGGCTGTCTGTTGCAGCACTTTGACCAGCCTCTCTCTCCACAGTCTGCGTCACTTGTCCACTACACTGAGCCAGCAAGCCAAATAGTTGTGGTTTGCCGCAAGCCCAACCCCGACCAAGAGCCACAAAAATAGCGGTGTATGGTTGCCCAAAGTGCGGCTCATGGGCCATCTGCGGCTGGTGGCTCATTTGTCATTGCATCACTGCAGAAACAAAAATTTTAAAACAGCAAAAATGATAAAAATACAGCAAAAGGCTCCATTAGAAAAAGCTGAAATGTTGAAACCAACAACCAATAATAACACAAAGCATATATTGTGTGTATGTGTATATATATATAACATTTTCTCGGCAGATATACAGTATATGTGTATATATCCCCTTGTTTGGGGGGTAAATCTTGTGCAGGCTCACGGCCGAGACCAGGGATCTTGGTCTCAAATGGTTGAGCACTGGTCTAGAGGGCTGTAATCATGTTTTTTAAAAGAAAAGGTTGTAAACAGGTTTTTTACTACTGTACTGTGAAAATATTCCATTTGTCCACGTGCTGTCTTGTCACTGTGTCTTTTATGTCTACCATTAGGCTCGTGAGAGGATGACACTTAAATCTCTCACAAAAGCCATCATCAACATGCCAAATCATTACCGCTACCTGTGCATCAGTCACCTGCTGGGATGGACGGCGTTCCTCTGCAACATGCTCTTCTTCACCGACTTCATGGGACAGGTGAAGGCTTTGCATGTCAGTCGAAGCAACAAAAGATGAACAGGAAAATAACAGAAGAAAAAGGGAAGGGGCGGGGGATTGAAATTGGCAATCATGAATGTGTTCCAGTCACGCAGCATGCTTTCCTGCAATGGAAATGAAGCGTCTGTTTCACGCTCTTGATGAGCAACGAAGCCTTGTCAATTTTTTATTTTTTTTTTGCAAAAATAGCATAATGTCGGGTCATACACAACATACCGTGTAAATTGAGCCCTGGGCAACATTTTGCACAGCCGAAAATCACATGAAATCACAGCAGAAAATGGTTATTATCCCATTCATGCTGCCTGTCAAAGCCGGTTTTGAGGGGGACAGAGCCGACACGGCTATTTTCCCGCTTCTGATGTGCTTCTGGGGCTCGTGTGTCAGGGTATGCTGCAAATTTATTTTTGATTGAATTTGACCTTTATTTAACCCGATAAAAACCCATTGAGCTCAGCATAAGGTTAAAACTAGAGATGCTTTATTTTTTATTTCTAATTGACATCCCGATGTTGTCCAGCACATCCTTACCGATACCGATATAGGCAGCAGCTCTTCCCTCAAACTAATGTCAAGTCACATCTTGTGTGTTTTTTACTGTCATACAAGAGACATCATTCTCTATTTTTGTTGCTTGTTTGCACGTCTGGTTGCTGGAAAACTGGCGTGTAGAGCCGGTACCATGCAGTAGAAAAGCACCATACACCTTCGCACAGGCACATACATTCTGGTTATTTTACCAACCAATGCAGTTAATGCTGATGATCCATTGCGCCATTATGCCCATGCACTGAAGCCGTACGCGTTTGTGTACATGCACGCCAAAGGCAGAGACGTACGTCACAGTGTGATGCATTAACCCCCACCTTGCTGGTGGCATTATCTGGGATGAAAGGGATAAGGCTTGTCAAAAAGGCTCCCTGCAATGTTGAGATCCGGCTCTTTTCATGGAAAATCAGAGATGAAAGTACGACGGCAGTTTCGCCGTCAAACGAAGCTCTTCAATTCACCGCATTAAAAAAAAAATTACCTTGTCGTCTTTTTCCTAGATTGTCTATAAGGGGAATCCATACGCTGAGCACAATTCCACAGCCTATGCCACGTATGAGAGAGGAGTGGAAGTGGGTTGCTGGGGTTTGTGCATCAACGCAGTGTCCTCTTCTCTTTTCTCCTGTAAGTACACATGCTTTGCAGTGATGACAAAAAACTACAGCACGTGCGTGTTTTTAGTCTGACATAGTTGGCCCATTCATGAAGGGCAGCTTACTGCGCGGGGAAATGGATAAACCAGCCAACATCCACACTTTTGATTTGTGAACATCAAAGCCGATACAATAGGCACTCCCAATGAAGAGTGCACATGCTCCCGCAGGTGGGCTTACGCATGCTTATCATGCTTATTATACCAACTACAGGCTGGGATAACAATCTTTAAAGGCAGAGGAACGCTCTTCCAAGCAAGGGGAGCGTTGGGGGAGAATTGTTCGCAGGTCAGGGATCAGGCACAAGCTAATGATCTCCACATTTCCTTTAAGAATAGCCTGCTGCTCTTTTTTAGCCATGATTTATTTATGCCAAGATTTTCACTTTTGACCAACCCCACAGGTACAGCAGTGTGTACTGATACATTAACAATGTAAAGGCTCATAGAAAACAACATCTTAAACATATTACAGTAGTCCCTCGTTTTAAGCGGTTAATTGGTTCCAGACCCGGCCACCATAAATTAATAAATAAAAAATCAATAAAAATATCAATTAATTTCCGCGATATAGGATTCAATGCTAATAAATGGAATATTTTTATAGTTAGAGCATAGACAGCCTGCTTATGACTTTCTAAATGCGTTTTTTAACATTATTAGAGCCCTGTAGACATGAAATAACACCCCTGTTGTCACCCTTTACACTCCTTTAATTCAATGTTTACACCACATTGCGCAACTCTGATGCTGCAGGGAGTCGGAACAGCCGCAAGCGAATGAGCTACCAAACTGGCGAGCTTACCAGTTAGCCTCAGATTTATTTCTTGTAAACTCTAGAAGCTCAAAACCTACCACTTCCACACGGAATGGGAGGAGAACTTTTTTTCACTTCATCATGTCATGACATGCCATGGCTGACTTCATGACTTCATGCAGTGCTATGGTAATGTAAGGTAATGTTTTGTGTCATTATATCTGCCTAGTGACCAGAATACTACATATCACTTGTATTTCAACATGTTTTGACTAATAATAGACCATAGTCTACCACCAAACAGCGACCATTTATTAATTCATTCATTTCTGAAAACCGCGATATTGCGAGGGACGACTGTACAATCATAATCACAATAGAAATAATGTATAACCACAACAGTAGTTACAAATAATAATCAGAAGAAGAGTACCGTAAATTCCGGACTACAAGCCGCTACTTTTTTCACACGCTTTGAACCTGACAAATCTTAAGTAAATTTGATCAAATGTAGAATTACTACAGCGTCTGCTTGGACATTAACACAACGGCAGCTATTCAAAGAAAAGTGTCTCACTCCGCATGATTACATTTTTCTGTTTGGACACCCCCGGTTTTACACCTTTTCAATCACATCACTAAGCCTTGGCAGGCGTCCTACCCCCTCTTGTTTGTTCAACTTCAACTTGGGGTCACAACATGTTTGTTTCCAAATGGATCGATAACGTAGCCAAACACGAGTGAGCCTGTGATTGTTTTTCAGACGTGCAGCGTTTCCTGCTGCCGTACATCGGCCTGAAGGGTTTGTACTTCCTGGGCTATTTCATGTTCGGCATGGGCACCAGCCTAATCGGCCTCTTCCCCAACGTCATCGCCACGCTCATCCTGTGCAGCGTCTTTGGGATCATGTCCAGCACGCTCTACACCATCCCCTTCAACCTCATTGCCGAGTATCAGCGGGAGGAGGAGGTACGTTTGATATCTTAGGGCATGAGGGCAGTGGGTCGGGACCCAAAAGTGGCCAGCGGAGCCGTTTTCAGTGGGTCACGGTCTTTGCCTGGGAAAAAAATTGAGAAAATAATGAATGTCTGTGAATGTGCCGCACGCTATTTGCTTGCGACGCCGCCGCGAGGTGCATGCCGTGTTTCTGGGCGACTGTCGAGCTTGAGCGGGAGAGGAAGGACATCGAGTGGAGACTTAATGTGCCGTCCGTCCGACACACAGCTGCAGATATCTGCTGGAGAAAAGCGCGGCGTACAGAGACAGCGTCTCAGCGCTGCAGCTCACGTTGTGTTGAAAACAGTCCTAAGTTTGTTTGAGTCAAACAATTCCCACTCGAGAACTAGTTACAGTGCGGCGGTGTGTGCCTGTTAGTTACATTTTTGCACTTCATTTCTTCAAGAAAAGGAAAGCCATCACCACGGAAGCGAAAATGAACATCATAAAAAGCTCAGAGAGAGGAGAAACGCCCACCAATATTGGCCGCTTATGTCATCCCAACTGCTCAACGGTCACGAGCATCATTAAGGATAAAGGTTATTGAATGCTAATAAATACGAGGGGGGCTGTGCATGAAGGAAATGCGGCGGGGGGTTAGCTGTCCAGACTAGCCTGGGATAATATTTTACAAAGGTGTCAAGGCCTGCACGTGATCCTGTGCCCTGTACCACAGCACCGTCTGCAGGAGTTGTTCTCTTTTTATGAATATTTCATTGAATTCTTGTATAAATAACCTTTTTAGGACTGTATTTTACATGTCCTTCCTGTGTTCTGTGTACAATGTGAGTGACATATGACTTCATTTAGCTGTAATTTAGGCACAAGTTCTTGACCTGCATCACAGTCTAGGAACGGACCTCGTCCGTAACACGAGGGCCACCTGTGGCGCTCATTGTTTTTCACTCTGATAAAGCTGCAATGATTACACTAACCTTGTACTGAACCTTTGCAATTGTTTCACGCCATTTTGTTCATTTCAGCCCCCTCCCAGTGTCCTTTAATAGCCTTGTTCCATACTTCATGTAGTAATATGGCGACCATGGTTTACATGGATTGTGACAGAAGAGAAAGCAGCACAGGCTAGAAAACCCTCATTAGTCTCATTAAAGCGCCATTCAAGGCGTACATAGCTTCCAAAAGGCCTTAATAGAATCATCCCACTGGCATTTTGTTATATATATATATATATATATATATTATTATACCGTATAGCGTCCAGAATTAGTGTTTTTTTTTTACATTTAAAAATTTAAAGTTGCTTGCTCGCTCTTAAAGGCCATTTATTTTTTTTATCTACTTAATTATCTAAAATATGACAAATGAAGCAATTAAATATATTTCTTAAAAGGTGATGAAATAAGTAAATTGGTCTTGAAATAAATAATCGATAACTAGCGTCAATATAATTATTTCACAATCAATTAATTATTGGCTTTATATTTATTTAATTTTGGAACCAATTTTTTTTCCAATGATCTATATCATTGGAAAAATGTGCAAAATATTCATTTTTGCTTCTTTTGAAAGCTGATTAGTATTGCTGCTATTACATTAACAAGCATTTAGAAAAAAGCAGATTGAATTTATGTGAAAGAAACATCCCAGTACTGAAAAACAATTTTTTATTTAATGATCTTTTCATGTATTTAATGGCTTTTTAGTTCATATTTCAGGAAAGGCAAAGGCAAAGGCAATTTAAAATAAATAAAAAGGTCATGAAATATATCAATTGTTCATTCATTGGTTAAATTGCGATGTATAGTTTTTATTTATTTAATATATTTGTGAGGCAATTAAATGTGTGTTTTAAATGGTTATGAAATATATATATCTATTTAATTGGTTTTATATTTATTATTTTTTATACATTTTTCCGATTAACTAAATTGTCGTAAAAATGTACCAAATATTATTTTTTGCTGCTCTTGTCGTGATAAAATCAGTAATTGGCCATGAAGTAATGAACTCAATAAATAGATTCAATGTAATTACTGTATTTCAGAATTTAATTACAGATGGGCTTTGCGACCTCCACCGTGGACGCTCAATATTTCATTTAGTTCAATCCGATGCTCACCCGTCGCTAATTCCCAGAGCCAAACTGATTGTTTCACCCTGCGTGGACATTTTAAAATAGCTTACGTTTGATTTCCCCCATCCTTTTCCCCCCAATACCCACCCACTTCCCCAGGAGGAACTCAAACGAAGAGGGGGCGACGAAACCCCGCGAGGGACAGGTGTGGACTGCGCCGCGCTCACCTCCATGGTGCAGCTGGCCCAGATTTTAGTGGGCGCGGGGCTGGGTGCCCTGGTCAACGCGGCGGGAAGCGTGGTGGTCGTGGTGCTCTCCGCCTCCACCGTGTCCCTGCTGGGCTGCACCTTCATCGCACTCTTCATAAGATATGTGGAATGAACGCTCCTCGTGCAAGTCTTTGTAATATTGTAATGATGTTCGTAAATAAAGAGTCTTTATTATATCCTTTAAGGTGTCTACTAGATACAAACATTATAGCATAGAGTGTGTCCAAACGCACACTCTAAGCACTTTAATACTTGGATGAAAATCTTTTGCGGTCAATGAACCCATGGATCATCAAATTGTGAGTATTAAACATGACGCAACTCCAGGAACGACAAGGCTAGTCGTACGACGGAGTATTAGGGCCACGTTGGAAAAACCCCCCAAAAAAACGGAGATTTTATGTACGTGAAATGTACGTGAAAAAACTTGTACTATTACGAGAATAAAGTCATACATTTACGAGAAAAGACTCGTGGCTTTATGTTACAGGCATTGCCTGAGACAGCTATGGAAAGGGGGGACTTGGGGTGGAGGGTGCGGGGTAAGGAAGGCGAAAGTGAGAAGGTGTTAATCTGACTCGACTGCTCTGTTTTGCTGCCACCTTATAAATAAAAGCTTGCCTGAAGCAAGAGGAAAGTTTCCTTCCTTCCTATTTTGACACGTAACATTATGACTTTATTCTCCTAATATTACGACCTTTTTTCTCGGGAAATTTACAACTTTATTCTAGTAAATTTGTGACTTTTTTTTCTCGTAAATTTACAACTTAATTCTCGTAAATTTATGACCTTTTTTCTCGTGAAATTTGCGACTTAATTTTCGTAAATTTATGACTTTTTTTTTGTAAATGTACGACTGTATTCTCATAAATTCTCATAAATTTATTTTCTTTATTCTTCGTAAAATTATGACTTTTTTTTCTCGTGAAAACTTTATTCTTGTAAATGTATGACTTTTTTGATTTTGTGAATAAAGACGTAAATTTACGACTTTATTCACAAAATCTATTTTTTTCAATGTGGCCCTAATACTCATTCGTGTTGCAGTGATGCAGTCCCTATTATTACCGTAATGACCCATTTAGCACTCGAACAGGGGTCTCCAAAGTGCGGCCGATGGTTGTTTTTTTATTGGCCCCCGGCACATTCTAAAAATACAGTTAAACAAGAAAACTAAAAAAAAAAAAACACCAAAAATGGGCAACGAAAATGAAGACAAGATGTTGTGAGAACAAAGTTCTGAGAAAAAAATAGCATAAAGACTAAAAAGGCAATTAATTTTTTTTGCAATAAAGTCAAAATATGAGAAGAAAAATTGCTTAGCAGAGGTGGGATAAAGTCAGTGTTTTTCAAGTAAGCCTCAAGTCTTTAATCTCAAGATGTGCAAGTCCAAATCAAGGGTCGAGTCAATTCTCTAGTCATAGGCTTGAAATGTTCGAGTCCTTACAAGTCATAAGCATTGTTCAGTGTTACCAAATAAAATGCCATTATTATAATAATAACACATTTACTGGGGAACACATTTACTGTGACACACACGAGCAGGAGTTTTGTTCCGGTCTTAAATGGCTTATTTACTCTTATTACGTCTACTCTATTGGGGAATACGAGTGTAAAGCAACTTAAAGCCACCATTACAATGCATTGATGAGACAATAGCCACCGCAGGAAGTCCGCTGTCCAGAAAAAAACAAGGAACTGCTAACGTGTGAATCTGTTATCTTCTAATATGTCTTATTTTCTCTGATTATATCTACTTTATTGGGTAATACAAATGTAAATGTGACTTTAAGGGTGTTATTTCATGTCTAGAGGGCTCTAATAATGTTGAAAACCGTACTTAGAAGATTGTAAACAGTTTTTTTTAATGCCATAACTACATTTATTAATATTGAACTTATCGCGGTCCCTTTTCCCCCCACTTTGGTGTTGGTGTTGGGTGTGTGCGATCCAAGATGGCTGAAAAAACAAGCAATGCTGCTCCACATGTTTATTAATAACACAAATGAAATACAACAGTTTGTTACTCACAATACTGTGCTAGAACCGAGACAACACTTTGGTGAACATTTTTGTTAAAAGACCGGGGCGTTCAACGACCGAGGTTTGGTTTTAAATCTATTTTTAAAATTTCTGCCGCTCCTCCGTACTACTGGAAGTGAACCCGCGTACCATCAGTGGTTCTTGTAACACAGTTCGAGAATAAAAGCCGAAAAGCAGTGCTATTCAGCTGGTGGCCCGCGGGCCAAACCGAGTCCATGAATGACATCAGACTGACCGAGTTCAGTTCAATACATCTTTACAATCACCAAAGCACTCCTGTCATAGAAGATCTTTGACTCGTGTTTTCGCTGTCGATTGTTAAAAACATAAAAGCACTCTTGTCACATAGAACATCTTTGACTAGCTGGTTTTGCAGTAGGTCCTTAAAAACAGCAAAGCACTCCTGTCATATGGAGGATGGGTTTCCCGGTAGTTCTTAAAAACAGCAGCGCACTCTTGCCATGTAGATCTTTGAGTGGTAGTTTTTGCAGTAGGTCCTTAAAAGCAGCAGCGCGCTCCTGTAACACGAAGGATCTTTTCATCTTGTTTTTGCATCCTTAAAAACAGCAGATCACTCCCGTCACATACAGGATCTTTGACTAGCATTTTTGCACTACATCCTCAACAACAGCTCCTGCCACATAGAGGATACTTGACACACGTTTTTGCAGTAGATTCTTAAAAACAGCGGTGTTCCTGTCATATAGACAAACTTTGACTAATGTATTTGCAGTATGTCCTTAAAAATAGCATATCACTCCCATCACGTTTGATTCATGTTTTTGCAGTAGATCCGTAACAACAGCAAATCACTCCCGTCACATAGAGGATCTTTGACAAGCATTTTTGCAGTAGATCCTGAAAACAGCAGAGGTCTTCTGTCATATCAAGAATCTTTGAACGGTGTTTTTGCAGTAAGTCACTCCCGTCAGAGAATCTTTGACAAACATTTTTGCAATATATGCTTAAAAACAGCAGAGCGCTCCTGTCATGTAGAGCATCTTTGACTCACGTTTTTGCGTTGGATCCTTAAAACAGCAGTGTGCTTCTCTTTTATAGACAATCTTCGACTCGTGCATTTTCAGTAGACCCTTAAAAACAGCAGAGCTCCTCTGTCATATGGGGGATTTTTGAGTAGTGTTTTTGCATTAAGTCCTTAAAAACAGCAGAAGATCATTCCTGTGACATAGGGGATCTTTGAGTAATGTTTTTGCATTAGATCCTTAAAAACAGCAGAGCACATTCATCATAGACAGGATCTTTGACTAGCATGTTTGCAGCAGACCCTAAACACAACAGAGGTCTTCTTTCGGAGAGAGGATCTTTGACCAGTGTCCTTAAAAACAGCAGAATACTCCTGTCTGATAAAGAATCTTTGACTAACATTTTTGCAATGGATCCTTAAAAACAGCAGAGTGGTCCTGTCACATAGAGGATCTTTGGCTCACATTTTTTATTTGATCCATAAATACAGCGGTGTGTTCCTGTCGTATAGACAATCTTTGACTAGTGCATTTGCAGTAGGTCCTTAGAAACACCAGAGCTCTTCTGTCATCTAGAGGATCTTTGAACAATGTTTTTTGCAGTAAGTCCTTGAAAACAGCAGATCACGCCCATCACATACAGGATCTTTGAATAACGTTTTTGTACTAGATCCTTAAAAACAGCAGATCACTCCCATCCTCTGACTAACGTTTTGACGGTTGATTGTTTGAGTCACCATTTGGAAAAATGTAAAATCCATGAAAAACAAAGACCTTATCCTTGTGAAACCACGTGTGCTACTTGAATAGTCCTGCTGTAGAGCGTTCACAAGAATCTAGTCACTATGGATCTACATGGCCGCCCCAGGAGGATAGAAGACCAGTGCTGGCTCCTCAGGGCAGTTGAGTGGCACCAAGCCGTGTCCACGCTCCTCCGCCTCGGGCTTGGTGGTGCCCGTGATGGGCCTGATGGTGGTGAGTGCGGGCGAGGTCATCCGCCAGAAGAGCTTCCTGAGCGCCTTGCGGAACTCCCGCCTCATCAGGCAGTAGAGCACCGGGTTGAGGCAGCTGTTAGAGTGCGCCAGGCACACGGACACGGGGAAGACGTACACCTGCGTGGTGTAGTACTCGTAGGTGAAGTGCACCACGTTGAGTTTGATGAGGATCCCCCACGCCGTGAGAGCCTGGTTGGGGAGCCAGCACAGGAAGAAGGAGAGCACCACGATGGTCACGGACTTGGTCACCTTGGCGCGTCGCTTGGCGCTCGACGTGTTGATGTTCTTGGAGGTGATGAAGCGCAGGAGGAGAAGGTAGCTGGCTGAGATGATGGCCAGCGGTGCCACGAAGCCCAGCAGCACCTTCTGGGAGTGGTAGAGCCCCAACCACAGCTGCGTGCTGCCGTCACTGTCGGGGAACTTCACCAAGCACAGGTCCTCCTCGCCGGAGACAGTGACCGTGGTGGAGAAGACGGCGTGGGGCAGCGCGGCGCAGGCGGCAGCCACCCAAATGGAGGCGGCCACGCAGCGCGCCGTGCACCGCACGGGTCGCCGCCGCCTGCCCTTTAGCGCCGAGGCGAGCGAGCTGTAGCGCGCCACGCTCATGGCGGTGAGGAAGAAGACGCTGGCGTACATGTTCATCGCCGTCACGTAGGACACCGCCTTGCACATGGCGCGCCCGAACAGCCAGGTGAAGTCCAGCGCGTTCTCCACCGCCCAGAAGGGCAGCGTAAGCACGAACTGGAAGTCCGTCACGGCCAAACTGGTGACGAAGAGGTTGATGGAGGATTTCTTCCACGCTTGTTTGCACTTCATCAAGTAGAGCACCAGCACGTTGCCCACCAGGCCCAAAGCGCACACCAGCGAGTACACCACCGAGATGACGATGCGCACGGCAGCCGCACCATCCGCACCCAGGTTCGCCTGGTCTGCCGTGTGGAGAGGATCGCAGCTGGTGGCGTTGATGGAGCTCACGTTGAAGGATGAGCCCGGTGAACCCTCCTCGCTCCATTCCTCCATCCTTCTAATCCACCAAAGACATTGTTCTTTCCAAACACCCAAACTTCACCCCCCAAAAACAGGATTGTGATTCTCTCGCGGTGTGTCACAGCTCCAACGTGCGCGTCTTGACGCAGAGCTCAGCTCCAACTGACCTTTTCTTCTCCTTGTGGTTCCACTGACGCACATGAAGTCGTCTCTCGGCATCACTTGGGCAGAAAACATGATGACATGACGTGTGACGCAATCAAACAGCCCCTTCCTAGAAATTCTACCTTAAAGACACTCAAATATGAATAATAAACCCATACACTGTATAGCTTAATATTGCGCTAAATGAAGTTATATCGTTTATTTTCATCGCTAAATACATAAATAAGTTCGGATCAACTGACTATTGTGGTGGATTTTGTGAGTGAAACACAAGTATTAATGTTAGTAAAGCTTAGTTTATTTTGTTAGTTTTATAAGCCAAAAGTGAGCTAACGTTGCTTGAATTTAAGTTATAGAGTGTATTTTGTTAACTAAACACTAAAAGTAAAGCTAATTTTAGTTAAACTTAGTGTATTTTGTTAGTTTTATACACCAAAAGTGAGCTAAAGTTGCATGTATTTAAATTATAGAGTGTATTTTGTGAGTTAAACACTAAAAATAAGGTTAATGGTTGTTCAACTTGGTGGATTTTGTTAGTTTTATACACCAAAAGTGAGCTAAAGTTGCATGTATTTAAAATATAGAGTGTATTTTGTTAGTTAAACACTAAAAATAAGGTTAATGGTTGTTCAACTTTGTGTATTTTGTTAGTTTTATACACCAAAAGTGAGCTAAAGTTGAACGTATTTAAGTTATAGTGTGTCTTTTGTTCTTTCTCAAATGTTCAATTTATGTAATTCCTTGTATATAAAAATATATTTGAAAATATACAACTTTTGTCTAGAAGACACACAACGTATTTTCTCCAAAATATGCAACTTTTTTCCTCAAACACGTTCCCAATTCTCGCTTTTTTTCCTTCAAAGTGCACTACTTTACAACTTTTTCCTGTAAAATTGTTGAAAATGAAAATGAAAACATACAACTTTTTTTTGTTTAAAGATTATACAAATTTGTTTAGAAAACACACAACTTTTTTGTGCCCCCCCCCCCCCCCCCCCCCCCCCCCCCCCAAAGTGTTCTGAACTTTGTACACCTTGCTGGTGTTTCCTTGTAGCTCCAATAGAGGTCGCTGCTTTTCTTCCGGTGAAAGCTGACTCGCTTCTAGTCCGTTCACTTTTTTTAGGTTATTTTTAGACTCATCAAGAAAGGTTTCTCCAAGTCTTCCATCGGGGTTATGGTGAACACAGCACTGCTAGTAAACATATTGTTAAATGAATAAGTCTTTGACAACAACCAAAACTGAGCGTTGTCATTAGATTGTGCAGGAGCACCTAATGTTGAGTGTATAGTTTGTATGAGAAGCTCTGCTGACCTCCGGTGGTCTTCAGTGCGTTTACTTAGGAACGTAACCACGCTATCCACCGTCTTAAAGTGAATCAAAGTCGCTGCAAGTGCAATTGGTGTCATCACAGCTGTTACACACACACACACAAACACACACACATGCCACAGTGGAGCACATGTTAGTGTGAGGCCTGTGCTCGGTGTGTCTGTGTCAACAAATGTCTGAGAGCAGTTCGGCTGCTATCTGTCGTCCTTATCAAAGCCGCAGACACACCCCTCATATAGAAACTTCCACACATTCCACGGCCTTGCGTGGAGAGAGAAGCAATGGTCACCTGAAATTAGGTCAAAAGTCATGGCAGAAAAAAGTCATGTGACACACCACATGGTCCTCCAACGGTGGATTCCTGAGTCAGCATTCCCGATCCCACATATTTGTGGATTTTAGGTAAAAAAAAATGTATTTTTTTTCTCTGAAAGTAGGTCATTCAATTCAATTTCAATCACTGGATTTAATCTAATAATGACAACTGTCACTCTTATTGCAAATGTTACCTGAAATCAGTACCAGAACGTCAACATCAAGCTAGCAGGAGGGTTCTGGGGGTGGGTGGTGTCACTCGGGAATGTGTCGACTCGTGCGACATTACCCTGTTAACCGCCCTTGGTAATATTACGACATTCCAACACAATGCTGCAACCAACCAGTCCGCTTACTGACATGCTTTCAAAAGTAATAATACAATGACACCAGATGAACGTTGCATTTGTTTTATGGTGGATATTGTGAGACTTCATATAAATACAAACAGCAGACTAATGAAAACTTAAATAAGAGAGCCCACTTCGCTAACCTTGCTCTTAAACATTCAGTGAACCGTGCAAACAGTGGGCCAGTCTCTCCCCACTCCACACTGGATCGTTTGTTTCACTCGGACACTGCTTGGGTCCAAATATACACTTAGGTACAAGTCCTCCTTGTATGTACTTCTTTAACTTCGGACTCTGAAACTGCTCCCTTTTACATGTACCACTCCAACAAAAACGTAGCTTGCGGTGTACAACGTAAATAGACACAAGCAATGCTTCTGGAACATTCTGGAGGACAAGGGCGT
This sequence comes from Dunckerocampus dactyliophorus, assembly GCF_027744805.1. Classification (NCBI taxonomy): domain Eukaryota; kingdom Metazoa; phylum Chordata; class Actinopteri; order Syngnathiformes; family Syngnathidae; genus Dunckerocampus; species Dunckerocampus dactyliophorus. Next base: position 18,313,880 of record NC_072835.1, on the reverse strand, counting down.
AGCGATATGATTGGATAAGATGTAAGTGAAAACCGTAAGAACTGTAAGCCTGAAAAGTATCATCAGATTCTGAGGCTTGGTTGAAAGGCCAATCCTTATGTGAGACATGAACACACATGGCTTTCTCTTTTCTGGGCTTTCTAAACAGAAAAACTGCTAGCACGAGGAAGCTAACAATGCACATAATGGGATTCACCTAGTTGGCCTATAGAGCCCTCTTAAAAAACCTACACCCATGTTTTATCGTTTTATATACACTCTGTGACCATGTAGTAGCAGGTACATTCATGATAACATGGAATATTTACAGTATTTTGGTCATTTTAAGCATTACCGGGGCTTCCTTCCGGGGCGCATTGATTTCACAGAGCACATAGCAACAAACGCTGCTTCCATCAACAACACCAACATGGAGAGAGCGTTTGCTATCACTAATCACGGCAGACTTCGTGATAACCAAGACGACTGCAACTTTTTACTTTTAATCCCCCCCAGGCAGAGAATAACATTGCTAGGTGCTAGGCAGATCCACCTACAGTGGAACACGAAGCCATTCCCACAGCGTTAGCATGTAGCACTAGTGCTAAAAGTTTCATTGACCAAATAATGAAACAGTCACTTACAATACAATGCCTGCTCTCACTGGGATGGCTGTGTCTTTCAGCACGAGACTTGTGCTCCCTGTTGAGCTGGTAAATTCAATTCAAACTCACCGGCGATGCAGCAACTCCATTCGCTTACGTTACCGCTCGGTAGTAGCGATGTGCGGCTTGATACTGAAATATTGTTACCTCCGATACCAGACCTTTAGGCTTTTATACAGTCATTTGAGGTCATGCATATCATTAACAGGAACACAGTGGAAAGTAACTAAATGATTCAGACCTTGTCCAAATGGTATGCCGTATGTTTAAAATACATTTGTTATGATTTGAAACACACTCATTTTTCAAATTTGCGCAAAGTATCAGTATCGGATCGGCATTGTTAGCTGCCTCATGCAAGCTGTTTTTCTCTCTTTAGAATGCACAGAAAAGGGAAAGATGTGTGTTCATGTTTCACAAAAGGGTTGTGGATGATGGGCAAAATTCCCAAAAAAGAGAGGACATTCAATGGAGGATCCAAACAGTAGCCCAGTAAGGGTCAGGGTTCTTCTTGAGGTTTAGGGTTGGAGTGAGGGAAGAACATGTTCTTGTTTGCCAGAAACAACCAAAATAGTACAAATTAGACTGCAGATAGTTGAATATCTCATAGACCAATTAGGGTTAAGGTTAGACTGAAGTGTTCAGTCATTTGGGTTAGCCTTAACGTTTAGAGACTAGGGTTAGGGTTAGGGTTAGGGTTAAAGCAGACCATTCAGCAAATAACACAGTACACAAATTTGGTTTAGGGTTAGCGATTGCGGTTAGCCTTAATGTTTAGGGTTAGGGTTAGGTTACGCAGTCGGGTTAGGGTTTGCCCTTTGGTTTATGGTTTGTGATTCAGTCTTATGGGTTGCCAAGATGTCTTAGTAGAGGACATGGTGAACAAGTGTAGGTCTTACAGATCAACGATGAACTGATGGTAAGTGTTGATGTAAACACACTGGATGCATGTTGAAGTATTTGTGTTCATTACGAAGTCAGTGGTCTGCTATCTTCTGCACGACTCTAATGAGTGTAACCCAAGCAATCGTTATCACCATCTGCCACCTGTGCTGCAGCTTTTTTCCATCATAGCAACATTTTATTTGTTTAGCCCACAGCAGTTGGCAGCTCTTGAAAGGCTGCGGGCGCCTGTCGCTCCTCAGCAGTGGAATAAAAGGATCTTGCAGGCAACACCCGGTGAGTGATATCCAGCTTGTCTTTTTGTGGAATCCAACAAGGCATCGCCAGCTTGTTTCTGGTCACAGGCAGTGTTTCGACTTTATGTTCCTCATGATAACCATCTTGGACAGACTCAGGAGGATTCATCCCTGACCAGCCTGCAGGTCTATGAAGCTTTCTCGTCCCTGTGCATCTTCAGGACCACATCCCAAAATGTTCCCAGACACTCTCTCATCTCAAACGTCATTGTTGTGTAGAGTTTCCACTGGGTCTGGTGTCAAGGTATGTCCACTGGTATCCATCATAGGGAGCTTCTCGGTCCCATTCCTTGGTTCCTCTCTCTGTCGTCCTTTCTTCCGGCACAATCTGCACCTGCGACTGACAGAGAAACAATAATTACAGTGTTTCACAGAAGTTCTTCGCATGGGACAGTACAATAGAAATAGTCTTTATAGTAGTCAGTGTGTCCAGCTTTTATAGGCATATAGAGTTATAGATCAAAATCCCCGCTACACTGCAAAAACCGCCATACTTGCATCAGAGATCTGAACCCAGGTCACCTGATTGTGTGGCCAACATGCTAACCACTCAGCCACCGTGCAGCCAACATTTGTCCCTGTTGGCATGTTGCCATTTTTTTTCACAAAATGTTATGGAAATTTCTTGTGTAGTTTTTAAGGTTGTTTTTGTACCACAGCAACTTTAAAAACTAGGAACTTTCCAAGAACTCTTGCTTAAGTTAAGTTTGCGGTATTACTTTTGAGAGACCCAGAAAGCTTTGAGCAGGGTCTGTAGAGCTGAACATGCAGTGTCTGTCATACAGGTCAGGTCAGGCGTCTTCATTAATAAGGCAATAGCTGCTGGGATAAAACTGTCGTATCTCTTGGTTCTGCATTTTGGAACCACCGGTCTCTGTCCCGCTGGCAGATGACGGATTAGGTGGTTGAAGGGGTTCAGAGGGTCCTGCATAAAGCTAGAGCTCAGTCTCTGCAGCTGCTTGGTTTAGAGTGACTTCAAGCTCACCTGTGACTGTCCAATTGAATTCAAGAAATAACTCATGGCAAAACAGGAAGGTGGTGTCCGTGTGGCGTCTCGCTGCCACATTTCAAATTGTTTTATGCATGTAAAACTCCAGTTGTAAAACTGTAAAAGCGTGTTTTGGGTTGTCTGGAACAGATGAATTGGATTGACATTAATTCATATGGAAAAATTTATTCGGTTCGCATCCGTTTTGGTTGGAGTCGGCCCTACTGGAAGAAATTAATGACACTATTTTTTTACATGAAAGGGTGTGAAAACGTGTTTGCTCCCTTCCTGATTTTTTATTTTTTGCATGTTTGTCACACTTAAACGTTTCACATCATCAAACGTTAAATATTGCCCTGTGTGAAAAAGTGATTGCCCCCTCAAACCCCCCTGACAAAACATAAATTAACTGAGATTAATTGATCTATCCGTCTGGAAAAGGTTATAAAGCCATTTCTAAAGCTTTGGGACTCCAGCGAACCACAGTGAGAGTTCTTACCCACAAATGGCGAAAACATGGAACAGTGGTGAACCTTCACAGGAGTGGCCGGCCAACCAAAATGACCCCAAGAGCGCAGCGACGACTCATCCAAGAGGTCACAAAAGACCCCACAACAACATCCAAAGAACTGCAGTCCTCACTTGCCTCAGTTAAGGTCAGTGTTCATGACTCCACCATAAGAAAGACACTGGGCAAAAACAGCCTGCATGGCAGAGTTCCAAGACGAAAACCACTGCTGAACAAAAAGAACATTAAGGCTCGTCTCAGTTTTGCCAGAAATCATCTTCCCAAGACTTTTGGGAAAATACTCTGTGGTCTGACAAGACACAATTTGAACCTTTTGGAAGGTGTGTGCTCCATTACATCTGGCGTAAAAGTAACGCCGCATTTCAGAAAAAGAACATGATACCACGAGTAAAATGTGGTGGTAGTGTGAGGGTCTGGGGATGTTTTGCTGCTTCAGGACCTGGAAGACTTGCTGTGTTAAATGGAACCATGAATTTTGCTGTCTAGCAAAAAATCCTGGAGGAGAATGTCCGGCCATCTGTTCATGACCTCAAGCTGAAACCAACTTGGGTTCTGCAGCAGGACAATGATCCAAAACACACCAGCAAAGGGTAATTACAGGGGGCAATCACTTTTTCCCACACAGGGCCATGTTGGTTTGATTTTTTTCTCCCTTAACAATGAAAAGTTGCATTTAAAAACTGCATTTTGTGTTCAGCTGTGTTGTCATTGACTAATATTTGAATTTGTTTGATGAGCTGAAACATTTAAGTGTGACAAACATGGAAAAAAAATAAGACATCAAGAAGGAGGCAAACACTTTTTCACGCCACTGTAAATGTTCAAGGAACTTTGGTATGGAAATGCAACACAAACCTTTTGCTGCAGGAACTGATGAACTCAGGAATAAAAAGTCGCTGGTAATTTTGGCACAAATGCGCCTTATGTGAATTCCTGACGAATCAACAAACTGCAGTCAAAACAGTACCTTTTCGCCTTTCATGTTTGGAGGAGGCAATAAAAAGGCAGATAAACCAGGTCCAATAGGGAGTGGTGGTTTTGAGTCTCGTAAAAGTGTGGCCCGTAAACCAAAAGGTGACAACGAAAGAATCTAACTTGAGCACAGGGTCAACATTTTAGATCAGCTAACAATTTCTTCTCAGTTTTTGAGACTCACTGTGAGCAGATGAAGACGAACAAGATGAGAAGGATGAGGAGCACGAGTGCCGCAATGATGCAGATGATGATTAATTGCCGCCTCTCTCCTATCTGCCAGTCCAGGTCTATGTACTCACACCTGGAACCAACGTAACCATGCTGACACCTGAGGGGGGAACACAAGACACTTAGAAGCTCAGAATAGTGTGATAAAATAAAAGTAAAGATTAGACAGACTGTCGAATTCTACAATTTGCCACAGCTCCGACATTACACACACTGGGAAAAATAAAGCTAAATAGAAAAAATTGCGGAGTTTGTTTGTCCGTCCAATTGTTAGTTAGCAGACTTATGTCATGGTCCACAGAGAATGATAATGTTAGAAATAACCGGATAGGACCAATGCCTAAAAAAAACGTCCAAAAATGAATGCCTCATGAAAATTTCAAGGAAAACTGCACTTGTCACGTGGTTCCATCTGCGTGCCCGTTCACAGCACCACATGTACGTGTGCCTTGTGTATTACATCATTTTCACTCAGTGATGCGTTCCCGTCCGGATCTGGCACAGTGTGGACGCGACTCAACCCACCAAAAAAAAATCCCAAGAACGGTCCCATATGGAGAACGGCACGGTGGCCTAGTTATTAGCATGTTGGCCACAGTCACAGTCAGGAGATCGGGAAGATCTGGGTTTGAATCTCTGTGTGGAGTTTGCATGTTCTCCCCGTGCGTGCGCGGGTTTTCTCCTCCCACATTCCATGCATGTTAGGCTAATTGGCGACTCTTAATTGTCCATAGGTATGAATGTGAGAGTGAATGGTTGTTTGTCTATATGTGCCCTGCGATTGGCTGCCGACCAGTCCAGGGTCGTCGCCGGCTTGTCTACACTTACGACAAAGTGGAATCACTTCTACGAGTCATTTTGGTGAATAAGAATGAAGAATGTCGACGAGGGTGAGTCATGCCAGTCGAAGTTGTTGACTTATCACTTCTGGTCATGTGACGGTGACAGGGTTGCAATGGTGCGGTGACGTCATTGTCTTGTGACGTCATCGCTTGTCTTCACGGAAAAGACAAGCCGGCATTATCAGATTCTCCCGCTATGGAAGCCGTTTTCAAGAAATACCGAAACACCCAGAATGGCCTTTCCACGTGGATGAAAGGCTGAAACGATGAAATACTTTGCCGTGTTGACAGCCCCTTGGACTGGTTTGTTTGTCTGTCCGTTTGTTAGTTAGCAGACTACTTCTTTGAAAATGATGTGTAACGTTACAAACAAGTGGGCATTCTGGTACGGGGTCAGATCCGCTGCAGACAAGTTCTTTGTTGGTATAAACACCATCTGTTCGCAAGTTTTTGGAGAAATCAGTTCTGTAGCTTTTGCGTACTCCTGCTAACCAACAAACGAACAAACCATTAGAACACAAAACCTCGAACAAATAACACTTTTCCATCTTATTTGTTGGTTGGTTGGTTCGATTGTCCGTTTCGTAAAAGGTGAAGAATAAACTGTCATTTCGAGCCCGGGTTAAATCCCATTGTGATTCAAATGATGTGTTTTATTAGAAACGACTCACCTGCAAGAGGGCGTCTTCTGGTCTTTGATATAGCGACACTCCCCGTGGATGCAGTAGTGGTGGAGTTCTTCCGGGCATTTGGAAAAATGCCCATTCCACTCTTCCGTATCTAAGGTGGGTGCTGAAGACAAACGTATTTGTTTAAAACTGATCAACGTCCTGTTCTCAGGACAAAATACTGTCTTATATTCGGCTCACTAAGGTCATTTGTGAGCAAGTTAAGGGTAAACAGTGTGTATTTCCAAAATAATTCATGAATATTTTACATCTTTTTAATAAGGGCGATCTAATGATTAACATTTTTAATCAGATTGGTCACGATTTTCTAATTAATCATGATTAATCACCATGTCACACTATGTCTGAAATATGCCCATTTTTACTGTATTTCGTTGAAAGAATAAATAATAAACGACAGGGCAGGGTGATATAAGTATATTTGTACGTATTAACTGAAAATTTAAATCAAGTTCAAAGATGGCGAACCTCTCTGAAAACCTATTTACCGAACACTGGTTTCTTTAATAGCACAATATTTGAATCAGACTTTGACTGTGTTGTTATGAGCAATGAGCGAGTTGCGTTCAAAGACGCCACGGCATTTAAGTTGAATTCGCATGTGTTGAGTGAATTTTCCGGGATTTCCAAGCACACTTAAAAGCAAATAGCAAATCCGCATGCAGCGTTACAAAGAAAATGATACGAATATCCACTTATTGTCTATCTTATCTTTGCATTTGTGTTTACTTAGACCACCCATACCCGCATAATAAAGACTTTGTTGTGATTGAGTGTTCGTGAATGCATCTTGCGTTCTGTCTCGCGACAAAGAGGAAGTGTCGTGATGACAAATGGACTCGAGGCGTGTTTGTTTGGAGTTGGAGATGCGTTTATGGTGTTGGAATTGCACCTCTGTTGATGTGTTCAGGTCAGAATAAAGTTATAAAAGATCGTCAGACTCTGTGTGACTCTGTGTCGCCCTGCTGCCGTCATAACAGAGAGCCGTGGCTGTGTTAATTACACAAAAGAATGTTACGTAATTCATGAAATAAATTAGTTACCGCTGTTAACGCACTGTTTTTGTCAGAGCTATTTCCGATAGGGCAGGAGAACCTGACTGAATGTTCTGAGTCCTGTGTCCATGCTGGTGTCTCATGGCCAAGAACATTGCGGAGGTCTGCATGGAATTACGATTCTTCCATGTCCTGTTGTCTTGTTGACACCGACTCAACAGCGCCTCTGCTGGTTGCAGCCAAGCAGTGCACTCCATTTTGCTTCAATTGCTTAAAGACATCATTAATTAAGTAATCAATTAATGATACCTCCTCCGTCCAGTTAACTAGTGTTTCAATCTGCTTTAATGGCATTTTACCAAATTTTACACCCTTATTGTCTATCAATTAATCGAAATGTGGTTCGATTACCAAAACACTGTCAGCAGGCCGCCTTTGATTTACAAGCTCACCTTGTGTTAGGAAGCGGTATATAAATAGACTGTAATATGATCGAGACCGGAGGGGGAAGTCTGCTGGATCGCTTGGCGTCGTCAAGCACGCATGTCATTTACTTAGTGACACATCTCCTATAAAACACATCCAGTCAGACCCTGGAGCAGCCATTAAAGGTTGTAATGGTGAACATGACACACAGTATCACTCGGAGCCAAAAGCCGCCGCAATCTTTATTAGACTTTGCATTAGATTACCTTTGCAAGTTAGCTTGTAAAAGAATACTGCCCGCGCTAGTGGACATCAATGAGAGCGCTTCATGTGAGACCAGCCCGGCAGGGATGCACCCGCTAAAGCAAAAGATCCAGTTACATAGTTTAAAAGGACAGGTGAGAAGACTTAACGAGACTTATTGTCTGATCGACATGTATTATTCTCAAGAAAGTCAAGTGTTGCCTCTTTGGAAGTAGTTTTTTAGTAAGCTGGCTTATAGCTATATTTTTTTATATATATTTTTTATTGACTATTGGTATCTAAGAGGGATCACTGTTTTCAGAATTATATTAAAAATATGAATAGTATTTTTTGGTTTTATATTATTAATTATATTATATGTATTTGTAGTGTTGTTGCTTTTATATTATGTTTTTGTTTTTATACAGTACGTTATATAAAGATGTAGGTTGATTTTTTTGGCCTTGTAAAACTGTAATATTATTATTATTTATAGTTTTTAATGGCATTTGTGTTTATTTAAAGGCATTTTACATTTAATGACTTCATTTAGCATTAAAGTCAACCTGGTTAGCTCGTCTGAGCTTTTATGTTATTTTGCTTTTAGTGGACTCCATGTCGACCCTTTTTAATCTTGAATGAAATGAAAAAGCTCGCAAAATTTGCAGCTCCAGTTCTCGTGGCTTGGTTTAGCTCAGCCTAGACCTTTACCTTCTTACCTTTACCTTCTTACCTGTACCTTTACCTTCTTGTCTTACCTTAGTTTAATTTCGCTGTCAGTGAAAACCTTGTAAGGCTTTTTATGTATTTGCGTTTTATTCACAGACAAACATCAGTGGATGTGGATGTCAACGTACCGGCCTTTAGAGGGTTAAAATCCCCAAAATATAACTACCTGACCAATTTAAAGTAAAAACTTTTAACATTAACACATAATATATTTAGAGCAATTTTTGGGAAGCTGCCATTTTTTTGTCATTAGGACGTTGCATGAGAGTTTTTAATCTAAGAAAATGCATGAAAATCAATGTTGCTGCCAATGACTGACCATAACTACAATAATACTCCTTGAAATGATTCATTAAAGTGGAAGGAAAAAAAATATGACTGCAGTTTTTGGGGGCAGGGCAAGCGCAGTGCGGAGGTTATGTTTTTGCCGGCGTTTATCCGTTTGTTTGTTTGTTTGTTTGTCTGTTTGTTTTCAAAATAACTTGCAACGTTCTGATCGGATTTGGATGAAACTTTCAGGAATTGTCAGAAATGGATTATGGAAGAACTGATTCAATTTTGGGTTTTATCCAAAATTCTAAATGTTCCCAAAATTCACCCTTTCCCTAAAACTATAATTACCTTCTGCGACTGTCACATTTCTCAACCGTTTCAAGGCATTCCCACATCATACTGTTCAACACATTCAGGACAATCAGGCCACTTATATTTGTACCGGGAAAAAAATTCAAAATTTTCCCCAAATTCACTTTTCCATAAAACTGCTATTACTACTACTACTTCCACATTTCTCAGCCGATTCACCGCATTCCAACATCAACACATTCAACAAAGCCAGGACATTCGTGGATTAGCCACTAACGTTAGCACAGTAGCATCGCTAGCATGCTAACATTATTATAGAAGCATTTTTAGCCATTTTCATAGCTAGACACATATATAAACACTTAGCACTATTATGCTTCATGTTAGCATACTAACATTAGCATGTTAGCATTGCTAGCATGCTAACATTAACACAATTTTTAGCCATTTTCATTGCTAGACACTTATGTAAACACTTACCAGTATTATGCTAGGTGTTAGCATGCTAACGTTAGCATGTTAGCATTGCTAATATATTGCTGAAATAAATCTAGGACCAGTATTTATGGTGTAAATCACAATATGGGCGGAGCTATGACGCTTGGCGGAGGTCTGCGCTCTCCGAGTGCTTTTCTAGTTTGTCATTGTCATGAGTGAGGGTAAGTAACGAAAGGACCTGCAGCCGTCTGTTTAACGTCCTCTTCCTAACATACCTGTGCATTTGTTTCCGTTTCCATGGTGACGACAAGGGGCCTCCGTTTGATTGGCAGACTCGATGGTGACGTTCCAATCAGCCGTGGAGTATTTGCATAAGGCCAGAGCTGCAGGTACACAAACACTTTCAAATGTTATCTCCTGTCAACACTGGTGAATGTTTGTACATTTCAAATTTAAAACAATAGCAATCATCATCATTTCAGATCATTTATAGTGTATTTATTCAAATGCACTGTAATACAATTTCCAATAATACTAATACATCTACTAATAATAATTTTTAAAACTGATTGAGCATTTATCATATTTGTTTTTGTAATTAAAAATGTAAATAATGCTAGTAAACTTTGATTATTTCAAATTTTTTATAAATCTCATTTGTGTGTTTTTTTTATTTTTTGTGTATTTTTAATTAATAATGTTAATGCTAGTAGTCATCTTTATCAAATGGGTATTTTTAATTAAAATTATTTTAAAAAACTACTAATAATCTTTTATGATTTATCATAGGTGTATTTTCATGAAAATGTTAATAGTTGTGTATTTTATTAATACAAGTTTGAAATAATGATCTTGGATATTTTTATTTGAATACAAATTTTAAATAGCAAGCAAGCAAATTTGTTGCTGTTGTTCTCCATTTTAATGTTATTACTAAAACTTGCACTGTCCTTGGTCTCTGATTTTATCAAATAAATTTACCCCCCAAAAAGTGTGACTTATGCATGTTTTTTACTTCTTCCTTGTGCATTTTTGGCTGGTGTGACGTATTTTTTGACTTAGCATTTTTTCGTTAACATTTCAAATACCAGCAATGATTTTTGAACACTTTCAAGTGTTATCTCCAATCCCGTTCCACCTGTTGGACATTGTGTCACAGCGCGCTGCTGAGTCTGAGTCATGACACCCCCCACACAGTGAATCCCAATTATTCTCACTCCTGCCGAGTGCTGAAAGTCATCTGGCGTGACACAAATGCTCATGAGGAAAGTGTGTGTTGACAATGAGCAACAATCGCAGCTGCTTTATGGCTGCTGGCTCCATTCAAACATTGACCAGGTGGACGCATACAGGACGGGAAGGACATTTCCAAGCGTGATCATTATGAAAGGTCCACAAACGTGAACGTATAGGAAAGTATGATAAGTTACGTATGTAGTGTGTAAGGGACAGGAAAGATGTCACTTACCTGTTATTATTCCTATAGAGAGTCTGTACACCTTGGCCATGTCCTCGCTTCGAGAAAGTGCACATTCGGCGAGTGGACTTGTGAGGAGGACAAAGGTGTTGAAGTTCCCCCTCTGTGCTCAGTGGTATCCTTCATTGAGGAATGAGATTCCTGGAGGCCAAAGCTAAGCAGGACGCAGGCCGCAGTGACTCCTCCATGGTGAGAGTAATTCCATACGAGTGTGTGTGTGTGTGTGTGTTTGTGTGTCAGAATAGAAAGAGGGGTGGCGACTGAAACCCAAGGCAGCTCCCCGCCCACAACCTTTAAAGGAGAATGAAAGTGCATTGTAACTATTCAGGAAGAGCAAGTGCACCTTTTGTTTGATCTCGCTGGAGAATCAAGTGACAACAAAAAGCACAAGTGAGAAAGCCGCAACGAGAGTTGTGTACATTGAATTAGGTGACATTATGAAATGTTATATACTGGAGTGCTGTTACTGGTCACTTCTGTCACTGTCAGAAAGCTACAGCATTAGTTGAACAATAGCTTTGGTGTTTATCGAGATAGTTTATATCAGGGATGTTCAAACTTTTTAGCAGCGAGGGCCACATACTGAACAATGAAAGGTCGCAAAGGGCCACTTGGATATTTTGTCACGATATGCAAAGAAGTTATACACATTTCACGAACAAACTGCATCTCCGCTTTGTGACGTGCAGTGGTGTGATTTCTTATTTTTTGGCATGTTTGTCACACTTAAATGTTCCAGATCATCAAACAAATTTCAATTTGTCAAAGACAACACAACTGAACACAAAATGCAGCTTTTAAATGAGACTGTTTATTATTAAGGGAGAAAAAAAATCCAAATCTGCTTGGCCCTGTGTGAAAAAGTGATGCCCCAACAACAACTGCAATCACGCGTCTGTGATAACTTGCAGTGAGTCTCTTACGGCGCTGTGGAGGCATTCTGGCCCACTCATCTTCGCAGAATTGTTGTATTTCAGCCACTTGGAGTTGTTTTCCAGCGTGACCCGCCTATTTAAGGTCATGCCACAAGTCTTCATCTTGCTTTTCTTCAGCCAGTCTGGGGTGGACTTGCTGGTGTGTTTTGGATCATTGTCCTGCTGCAGAACCCAAGTTGGTTTCAGCTTGAGGTCACCAACAGAAGGCCGGACATTCTCCTCCAGGATCATTTGGATGTTTTTTTGGGTTGTTGTTTTTTTTTACTCAAAATGTAAAACAGCAATAATACTAATTTGAAATAAATATTTAGTGTATTTCTTAGTGTATTAACAAGTCTATTAACATTTAAAATCATATGAATATACATTTTAATCATTCATCATTTTTAGCATACATCATATGCATATTTTAATTCAAATTCAAAGTATATTTGTGGATAATATTAACATAGGTGTATTTTTTATAATAATAATAATTATATATATATATATATATATATATATTTTTTTTTTTTTTTTTTTTAATTTTTTATTTTTTTTTTAAATGTAACACCACAATAATTAATAACAGAGGAGAAGAAGAAACAAGCGGATAATGCATCTCCCTTTATAAAATAACTGAGGTACTGTTTTTAATCACCGTGTTTTCAATGACAACAATGTACATACAGTAGTGTGAAAACATAGTGTGAACTATAGTAGTGAAAACCCACAAGGCGTTTGGGAGCGACTTGGCCAGCAGATGGCGTCATGTTATCTTTTCCTATCATTATTACAGTAATACTGTCACAGTTGTTTGTCTGTATGTACCCTGCGATTGGCTGGCAACCGGTCCAGTGTGTAACCTGCCTCTCGCCCAAAGACAGCCGAGATAGGCTCCTGCATGCGTTACAGAAAATGGATGTGATACTACACAAATACTTACATTAAATCTGTAATATATCCAAATACATTTCTCTAATTGTGCACTGAAACGGTCCAAGATGGAGTAAAATTTGCCGAGCGTCTTTGCAGCTTTGAACAGGAAGAGCCAGTTTCCTCTCTTTTTTTTTTTTTTTTTTTTTTTTAGGCTGTGGCAGGAAGCCACGATTCCGTCAGATTCCAAGAGGCAATGTTCAGCCTGGATACGGTGTCAACATAAACATCATCACAGAGTTTCATTGATACCTGTGGTGGCGCTCTCGGTCTCTATTGAAAGCTATTTTTAACTAAGAAAAAGAAAGGTGCAAGATTACGTCATTAGCTTGAATGCCTTGCAGCTCCATTAGAAGAGAGAGGATGTTGCCAGATGAAATTGTCTCTTAATCCGTCACAACGCATCGGATGCCATACAAATACGCACTCTAGTGGCTGTGAGCAGAATAGAAGATGACATCACAGCTTCATAAAAGCTACTGCTGCATTCAGGACGACTGCAAAGTCCAAAATATCTCAACTAGCTTTTGAGAAGCACAGTGTTTCCTCGTTTATCGCGCGGGATAGGTTCCCAAAAAAGCCCACAATAAGCGAAATCTGCGAAGAACAATTACACTTTATACACTTTCCTCAGACAGGCAATCACATTTTCTCACATTTCTCTCTTGTCTAAACACTCTCAAAAAAAGTTCCAATCGTCGTTTGAATTTTAATGACGAACCTTAATGATCAACACAGGAAATTATTAAGTCACTCACGCATGTTTCACTCCTGTGACCATGCCTTTTCGTCCTGACGCCGTCTGCTGTACAGTACCGTAGCGTTTTTGCATCCTTATTAAAACATACTGAAGATTAATTTACAAGCTGGCGAGCAAGCAAGCTAGCGATGACGCAGGAGACACGGCAGGACATCACGAAGGAGATTGATTGACAGTAGTCCACAGCCAATCAGGAAGCATGAAAACAATGGCCGATGTAGGCAGACGATGATAGACACTCAACTTCCCACAATGTAGTTCTTCTTAAAGGACCAGGCTCGGCCTGTAACAGCGTTCATACGCAAAACAGCAAATCCACAAAATGTGAACCGCGATAGCGCAACGGAACACTGTACATAACCATAAACATGCCTGACGACCACAATAAGCTAACTTTTGCCAAAAGACAAAAATAAGAACCTCTCGGGAAAGCGTTCAGATTTCTTGCGAAATACCGAAACTTATTTCATAGTATAACACAAATGCAGATGAATCTACTGTACGAACCATATTGACTGAATTTAAGACATGGTACTCTAGAGATGTATACATGCAAGCGAAGAACAAGCGAGTCAGAGCTTTTCTTCTTGCCACTCACACACATCAAAAAGTGTCTCGAGCATGGCACGTTAAGAGACAACAGGAGAGGAGTTTTGACGCTAAATTTAAGATAATGGTGATGAATGAATCAGTCAGCAAACGACAGCCGAGCAGCCAAGAAATGTGACATCATTTTTTTTTATTGCATCATTTGGGATTTTGTCTCAAAAAACTGTTTTATCTCACATGCGGGTCAACGTAGTAGTCTTTTGGTGCCTTCTTCAATCATGAAAGGTAACAACTCACCCACTACAGATAGCTTTTACTGTATTGTATTATTGAACGCCCTTTAAAACCCTTTCATTCCATCTACTTTAGCATGACTTCATCATTTGGACGAATAGCCAAAGCTACACAGTAAATATTTACTTTCAGGCTGAAAATATATCATCTCTTCAGTGTGTTGAGGCGTCACGGTGCTTCTGGTGTGCGTTGTTTCTCTGCTACGTTTAAAAAAAAAAAAAGAAACACTATTTCCATTGTGATGTTCTTCCTCAGAATTCCACACCGGTCGCCGACGTCACACCACAGTGCAGGATCGTGGTTCTCTGAAGGGGTTGCTCCCAGTGGGGACCCCGACCAGCAGAGCATCCCTGCCTGCGTTCTGAAGACAGTACTGCTGGAGCTCTGCAGCCGCCTGGGACACCTGCATTAATGCATATGCTGTATGTATTCCAACTTCAAACTTAATCATAATTACCTAGATTGCATAGACCAACGGAATTTGTGAGCTTCTTTGCTTGTTGCTAGGCAGGGCATAGGGCTCAATCATAGGCCAATAAAAAACATGCATCTCTCTTTTGTTTTTAATCCCAAAAATGTTGCAAAAAAAAAATGCAGGGGCAGTTGTGACTGAGCCCCATGAATTTTGCCTGGCAACAAACGACGAAACCAAGTTGCAGGTTTGAAGTTCTGTAATGAATCTCAGCTGGTTTTGTATTACTTACATTATTGTTGTTTTTTGGGGGCTTAAAACAACAAAAGAAAAAAAAATCTTCATATTTTGGTTTAAAAAAAAAGGAAATTCATTGGACAACTTAGAACAATTAGCTATATTAAAATGTCACGTAAAAAACCCACATGAACGCCATTACTAAGATCTCATAATGTGGGGAAAATAATTTTACATTTTAACTCAAACATTGCTAAAGGTTTAAGCATTTTTCTTATATTACGACGTCTTTCTGGTAAGAATACAGCTTTTTCTCGTTAGAGGTTTCCTCTTAATATTTTGACTTTATTCTTGTAAAATTACTGCTGATTTTTCCATTTTTCTGTTGTTGCCTTTTTTTTTTCTTTTTTTTAGTCTTCTTGTTAAATTATATTCGCAAATGTATGTTTATATTAGGGCTGTCAAATGATTATAAATTGTAATCAGATTAATCAGTTTTTAAATTAATTAATCATGATTAATCACCATTAGCAACTATGTCTGAAATATGCCCATTTTTACTGTATTTAATTAACAGAAAGATAAATGACATGTTTTTTTCAGACTCAAGAGATTTATACACGCAAACCAACAGGTGGGGACCAACGACTTCTACCCAAGCGAGTCAGAGCTTTTCTTCCTGTCACTCACACACATCAAAAAAGCGTCTAAGTGCTCTTAATGTGGGAAAAATAAGTCAATTTTGCCTTAAACATCGTTAAAGGTCTAAACAGTTTCACTAATGACTAGCTAACAATGAGAAAAATCCAAACGTCAGTGACATAGGTACTACAATAATATGTACGACTTTGCACTTATATGACAATGAACTACAGTATGTTAAAATATAACTTAAAACGCGACATATATAAGCTTTAAATGTTTTATAAAGGCAAAAGTTTGACCCATATTGTCTCCCCGATCCATTTTGTCTTTAACATGGGGGGGTTTCTTTATTTTTTCACACTGCTGCACTACCCCTGAAGTCATCTAGTGCTCCCCAGGATGTACTACACGTTAAAATAAACGGTATCAGTGATGCTTAGCGAAAAGAAAAATAGTAATGATGATAGAAGTCAAAATAGGAACATTTCACTACATGTTTTGCACTTAGCTTTGCTACAAAGTTAGGTAAAACGTTATTTGTACTGTATGTAAAGGTTATATGATGGTGTAAGTTTCAACCCTGCATTGTCATAACTTTTTCCTTATGGAAAAAAGTAAAAAAAAAAAAAGTAATTTAATACCAGTACAATGTAATACAATGGAAGATTTCCTACATTTTCTTTCCTGTACTTACCTTCATTCTCTCCACACTGGCCTCCAGTTTCAGTTGCTCCACCATCCGCCGCATGCTGGCTAAATTGGAATTGGAGGTCATGGTGGAGGCAGAAAATTGCTTTGGGAGAGCGACTAAACCCTTGTGAAAAAGTCTCAGCAGTGTGTTGACGCAGGCGGTTGACTCCACAAATGGGAAGCGAACACCCGCCAAGGAAGGAAGAGCGGGCCGGCTTTCTTTCCAAGTGACCTCAGTCCACTCGGCTGCAAGGGGAAGGAGAACCAGAAGCAAGGTGCAAATGTGGTGCTGTATGTGTTTGCCGTACTGTGTTAATCACTTGAAATACAAAGAGCAGCAGCTTTCACTGCACTTATCCATAAATCATAACATTTAAAGCCCACCGTTCCTTCAAAATATATGCACTATTTAGTAATACAAGAACATTGTTGTACTTGGTTCAATAACACATGAGAGATCTATAGAACTTTAGGACACTGCATTATTTTATGCAGTTTTAAAGACTAGATAATTGAAAATATAAGCACTGTGTATTCGAGTCTTGAAAGTATACTTCCCTCTAGTGATTAAGTGGCGTTACTGCATTGCGTCATTCAACGTGGGCAAGTATTTAAATGTCTTTGCACATTTCCACCCTGCACATTTACTTTTATGCTGTGGTTGCACAATATCGATAGGAGAGTGTGGTTATTTTTATCTTACTATATTTTCTTTTCTTCTTCATTTGAATTTTTAATTATCGTTCACACTAAAATTGTAAAAGTAAATTACTTTGCTAGAGCAAAGTAATTTCCTGACTGTGTGGCCAACATGCTAACCATGCCTAACATCATATGTCTACAACGAAATACTCAATCATTTACAGATGAGCATGGACCAATCTAACAGCCTAATGATTGCTATTCATCAGAAGAATTAAATTGCACTTCTCTCGTGAATATTAAGAAGCCTGGCTGCTTGTGTCAGAAATTGAAAAAAAACGTCTGGAACATATCGAAAAGTTTCACCACCGTGCACATTCCCGACACTTTCAGGTTGTATTTGAATGCCTCTTGGCTTTAAAACCACGTGGCTTGACGTCACATACTTCCTGCGTTGTCATTGGTCCACTGCCGATTACTGTATGACGACGGGTTTGTAATGAGCTTTAAACGGGAAGATAAACATGACTTCTAAGGCACCATGTTTTAAAAGTACGTAAATAAGGAAAAGGTGTGCTAAGCTAGGCTCAGCAGCCATGGTGGAAGTGTTTGCCGGCCGGACTCTGGTCAACAAAGATGGGGACTACGTGGAGCCGGAAGAGGCGCTGAAGAACAAAGTAGTCGGCATTTACTTCTCTGCAGGATGGTGTCCACCTTGTAGGGACTTCACGCCCGTCTTGTGCGACTTCTACACGGAGCTGGTGGAAGAAAGCGACCCCCCTGCGCAGTTTGAGGTGGTCTTCGTGTCGTCAGACAAGTCCACCGAGGAGATGGTGGAGTACTACCACGACATGCACGGAGACTGGCTGGCTCTACCCTGGACCGACGATTACAGGCTGTCAGTATTAAACACACACATTCTAATGCACAAAAATACACGTGCACATGTCACATCATTGCTTCAAACCTCTTAAACGTATCTGGAAGGCACATGGAGGTCACCTTCTTAATCCGAAACTCTGAGCTGATTGTTGCTGCCTGTGGAAATCCCTCATGTGCAGCCATTATCTAGATTGGTACACATCATTATTTTATTCACTTATTGATTGACTCTTTGTAGGAAATGACTTTGCTATAGCAGCCATATTTACAGTCAATTTAGTGTGAAGAATAATACAAATTTCAAATGAAGAAGAGAAGAAACTATAAATAAATAAAAAATAAGCCATTTAAGACGTAAATAAAACTCCTGCTAGTGTGTACGTGTCACAGTAAATGTGTTCTAGCGGACCTTAGTGGCCGGCGGACAGATGTATGGAGGACAGGAAGTGATGTTGCAGGTTCAGAGTTGAGTTTTAGCTTGTCGTGGGTTATGGCTCCAACAGTAGCCCGTCTTATTATGATTATTATGTTATTATTATTGTGCCTGTTGTTGTAATATATTTTTAAAAATGCATTTTTTCGACGATCACGTCTGGTCCTTGTCTCACCAAACACCGACACTTAGTGGTCAATGTAGAAAACCGCATTCAGTTCCTTATTGATTCATTCACAAGACTTCTTCTGCTTTGTATTTATATTTTAGTTGATTTAGCCATTTTTATGCTTGTAAATGCTTCATTTAGGACAATAAGTCCAATTTGCCTAAATATGCATATTTTTAAAACTAATAATAGGCCGTATTCAACCCACGACACAGCGACCATATATTAATTAATTAGGTTGTGAAAAAAACGTGATAGAGTGAAGGTGCGATGTTTGAACCGTGATGTTGCAAGGGACGATTGTGCTGGCATGCTTTCCTGCTTGGACCTTCATATAAACACTAACATTTTTACTAAAACACATATACAGCTTTGCACGTAAAGTTCCATTTCCTGTTCTATGGTCACCATCACCTCTTTCTTTTATCAGCCAGTGTTATGTGTATGACACACCACACTTGTGGAATTAACACTGCTCGGCGAGCTAAAAGATTTGACACAGTCTGTTATTTCCTTTTTCAAGTCTTTGCTTTGGCTTTGTTCCTGCAGTGAGTTGAAGAAGCGCTACAACATCACAGCCGTGCCCAAGCTGGTGATCGTGAAGGAGAACGGTGACGTGATCACAGACAAGGGACGCAAACAGATCCGAGACCGGGGCCTGGCCTGCTTCAGGTCCTGGTTGGACGCCGCTGAGATTTTTCAGAACTTTAAGGGCTAAAGAAAAACAACAAAGACATATTGTGGACTTAATGATTACTACATTTACGTCGCACTACATCTATTTATACTACCTTTTTTTTTCTACAGCTTTAAGCCTTGACGAACAGTGGGTACTCTGCTATGCGCAAATGTACAAAGACTACTAAACGTATATCAATACAATCTAGGGTCTTGTAAATGAACAAATCCAACTTTGTTTCGGATGCTGAGAAGGCTGCTTTAGTTGCTTGCCTATGCATTTAAAGATGAATCTCAGGCGTGACTTTTGTGCTGTGTGCTAGAGAAATGTGTGCAATTTTAATAAGGAGCCATCTTATGATGTAGTAGGAGGTATATTTTTATAATTTTTCTACGCATGAATAAAATCATATTCTCAGCTTTTGGATACCTATTTTCCACTATTTATGTTGTCGTTTTCTTTAAGGACCCTCTGATTACTGCATGTCTAACATGCAAACAAAACACAACAATTCCCCGTCGCCTCATTAAAACATACACACACTGGATGTTTCCAGCATGGTGGCACATTCTCCTTGGTGCAGACATTAATGTTGGCACTCTGAGCATCCAACAGGTATGACAAGCCTGTACAAGCTGATCTTCACATGCAAACCTCAGTGGATTCTTATTAAATGCTAAGTGTGCTCTCCATATGTCCTAGAGGACCTTTGCAAACGTACCTGGATCTGACTGCACTACTGAAAGAAGCAATCAAGCATGAGGTCCGTATTGTGTAATTCGGAAACGTTAGATATGACCTAACAGTAATGGATATTACCCTATTTTTTTTAAATAGTGGACCCCGCTCTGTTGTGTAGTCCTGACAGTACATCTTTTCGTAATGCTACCAGTAAATTAACGCAGTAAAACCGTCATACTAATATGCATTTAATATTACGTACACTAATATATATGAAATATGTATTATATTTCTAAATGTGTTTAAAAATGTAAACATTTATAAAAATTGTTAAACTATAAGAGGTAATAATAGAAATAAAGCCCTCCTCTACAATTTACCACTGATAATATTTGTGGAGTTACGGTAATTTAGACGCGTAATTTTCACAATTTTCGCTTGTGAAATGTGCAGGTGTTTAATCTCCGACTTGACGTCGCTGCAGCAGGGATGACAAATTGACGAGAAGTATGCTTTGCATTTCACCTCGCATCGAGTGCTTTATGCTAATGTAATCCCTCGGTTAATGTGGTAAATATTGACATAAATTTAATCAGTAAAAGACCTAATTTCACATTTTTGTACCAGAATGCTGCAAAAAAAGAGGATGCTAAAAAAAAGATCGCGAACAATCATGTTTCCATTTATTACACAAAAGAGACAGTACAACATATGATGTTGAAAATTTCATAAAGGTATCTGGGCAAAGAAATTGCTGTCACTCGGATGACGTCATATATAGCTCATGAAATGTGTTATGATCTTGTCGATGTAACAAATCTGACAACAAAACATTAACAATTTGTTTTGACTTAAATGTTTTTATTTGATGTAACCCATGGCTATGTTCTTTGGTTTACTTTTATTGTATACTAGCTTGCTGATAATAAAGATTGTTAAAATATACAGTATATATAGAGAGCTTCTCGGTGCAGTGACGTCACCACTCCCCGTTGATTTCTGTTAAAATCTCACCTTTGACCTTCGTGCTATGTCCAAATAAGGGAAAATGTAAGTTTTCAGTGGTTAAAATAACCCTAGTTCACTTTTTTTTCGTCTCTATGACCAGGTAAATAAAGCTATTCCAGTCATACCAAACACGGCCTGTAGGAGGCGGTACTGTGCCCCCGTGTGATGTGAGAGACGCACCAGTGTGTAAAACAATGGGAAGAAGAAGCACAACAGTAACTGTCACATCAAAGCGACGCTCTCATATTTTTGGCCAACATGGCGTTCAGTTTTGGCGGCGCTGCTGCCACTAATCCATCAGCAAGTAAGGCCTTGTTTCACTGTTCTGCACGGGAATTGGTTTATGACTACTTGGAACACTCACACTAGTATTTCTAAGTATAACATGTTCTTGATATGACTTCTATTGCTCGTGAATGAAAGCTAACGGTCGGTTTAAGCTAGACGGACCATCCATGAATGCGCTGTTTTCACAGTCGGCCATCAATAAACTTGAAATTAAAAGGAAGTCCTGCTTCAGTATGTAGCATTAAGGACTGTCTGCTTTATTGCTACACATTTTTGTAATGTATTTATTTTTATTTTTTTTACTGAAATAGCCTTTGGCCAGCTAATGCACACGTTGACTAAGCTAGCTGTATGGCTAATGGCATGAAGGGTTGTCAGTCTTGTGCGTTTGTTTGATGATGGAATGGCGAGATTCTGCTATGACACCTCACATTAACAACGCTCTGTTTTCATTTGTAGACTCGTCCGGATTTTCGTTCGGTTCGTTCGGTGCAAAGACCACGGCATCAACAGCTTTTGGTTTCGGCACGCCTGCGACCACCACCACCGCTTCCTCTGGATTCGGCAGTAAGTGCCCCTTCGTCTTCTGGCACATTCGCAAACAGGACCCCAGTCACCAATATTTACTTTATACTTGCAAAATTACCTCATTTTTATCGTAAATTGATCGCTTTTTCTTGTAATATGTCATCCTTATTCTGCTAATTGAATGTATTAATTCATGTACTATTATTGTATTTCTTTTCTCTCTGCCCTTATTCTCCATCCATCCATTTTTGTATTCTTGTAATCTGATTGCTCATATCTTCATTGTAGCTCTCACAGCTCCTAGTTTTGGCACTGCGACTACCACTGCAGCTGCACCAGCTACGGGATTTACATTTGGCTCCAGCAGTACAGGTATGTGACCTGTTATAATCTCAGGTGTTGCTTATTATTATCATTCTTTTTCCTGTTTTCGTCTTGGCGGTTGTCATTTAACGCCAATCTGTGTCACTCTCTCCCTCTCGCTGCCCGCCTATGCTCGGTTGCAGGATTTGGGGGGCTGGGAGCTGGAAGCACCACGGCTGGTGGGTTTAGTTTTGGGGGGTTCGGTTTAAATCCCAACCCAGCAGCGGTCGGTTTTAATGCGGGCTGCTTCGGTACAGCGTCCACCACTGCAACTGTTTTCAATTTTGGTAATAGCCTGGCTAGCACAGGTAGATGACTCCCTTGTGATTTGATTTTAATCGGTACAGTTGTCATCCATGTTTTTGACGTCTGTGTGATGTAGTGCTTCTTCATCTCATGTGATTTATCTCATTGGACGTCATGCATTGCTGTTTGCATGAGGAGACATGTCAATACACTCATTGTAGTCCTTTGTAAGACACAAGACCAATGTTGCACTTTCATATTGATTTCACCTAATGGATGATTCAAATTCATAGTTTTTTATTTGAATTAGTCATCAAACATGTCTTTATTTCTTCTGTCAGTGTCTTCACTCCCTTTTACTATTATTTGTCATGATTTATCTGCTACACAGGCACTTTTGGTGGATTTGGGACGACGACGACTGCTGCCGCACCGGGTTCCACATTTAGCTTCGCTCCCTCTACCAACGCAACAGGTAATGCATTAGGGTACTGCAACTTTAAAATGCTGCTTTTTCATTTCACGGTATGCTGTTGCTGGTCACTCTTTGGTTGATCTAACAATTGAGGATGAGGATTGAGGGGATTCCATAGTTTCTCGCAGAACTGCAACCTATTTGTGGAGATAGGTGCAGGGAAATTACGTCCTCGTCTAATTTGCATAATTGGCCATGACACGTGCGTGTAATTTTATGGGAGACAAAAAGTGAGCCAAAATGCTGGCAAGCCGGTATGGTGTGGCAAGGTGTCAATACGGCAGTAATGTACTTCGATCGTCGTAACACTGTTGATAAAAATAATTATGTTGCTGTAGCTTGGTTAATATACACGTCACATTATATGCAAAAGAAGCGTCGTTGGTGCTTTTTTTCCCGGAAGGCTTTATATGCGGAATATGTGCTTCCCATTACGTGCATTGTTAGTCACATATTTTTTTAATCTATTTTTATATCTTTGGAACGCACAGAAAGAGACAGTTCATGTCTCACATAAGGATTGTGGATGATGGGCAAAATTCCAGTTTTCCTTTTAAGATGCAGTGTTGTGATGCCATCTACTGTATGGACTTGGAACGCCTTTTAATAGCATCCACCAAACAGCGCTATATTTCTTATAGAAAGATGCTATTCACACTTTTACTTCTGCCAACAGTTTTTCTCTAACTCTTCTTCGGTCCGGGCTGGCTCCAACACAGCATGCAAACTTTACTGCCCCCTACAACCCATCCCCTAAATCACATCTCA
This sequence comes from Dunckerocampus dactyliophorus, assembly GCF_027744805.1. Lineage (NCBI taxonomy): Eukaryota > Metazoa > Chordata > Actinopteri > Syngnathiformes > Syngnathidae > Dunckerocampus > Dunckerocampus dactyliophorus. The sequence continues at coordinate 18,290,294 of NC_072835.1, read as the reverse complement.
GAATTCCACACCATACCCCTGTCGCTGCAAATGTATTTATGAGCGACAGGTAGTGCCAAATGTATTCCTGTCGCGCTGCCAAGAATGAATGAATGTATGGGGAATTATGCTTTCTGTGGTTTATATAAAACATTTTCTTTTAGGAGGTTTGTTTGGTAACGCGCAGAACAAAGGCTTTGGTTTCTCTTCGGGCCTTGGTACTGGATCGGCTACGGGGACAACCGGATTTGGAACTGGACTAGGAACAACTACTTTGGGTGGGTTTGGTGGCTTTAGTCTCCAGCCCGCTCAGCAGCAGCAAGGTTAGTGCTCACAATCTGCAAACGACAGATTCCGTAATGTCACTTCTGTCAATCATACCTTGTTCATTGCAATATTCCTACATTACATTTGACTTATTTTATTAGCCATGAAGGTCTAAATAGGTACTCCCCTGTTTATGCTGACACCTCAATGAAACGTAGTTAAACATAATAATGCCAGATAATGCAATGTGACCAGCACTACACCACAGTATCCTGTTAACATGTTAGAGTGTAACAGACATTACTCTGACGTCACGATACACATGAAAAAGCCACACAATACAGTACAACACTGAAGTAGAAACTCAGGTCCTGTAGGTGTCAGTAATGTGCCAACTGCCACACACAGCAGATGTGTTTCCCAGCAGCTCCACCCGCTTGGTCTGGTGGCGCATTTTCCCACTTGGCCCTAAAACAAATGGCAAAAAGTGATAGGATATTCTTTGGTCCTTACATTTATACAAATTGGAGTCACAATTCATTTCTTATGTAATTCCTAAGCTGAAAAACAAACCTACAAATAGATATCAAAGATGACACCTTTCATTTTATCGGTAAAAGAGGCAGTCTACTTTGTGCTTCCCAGGAGGCTTGTTTGGCCAGCCGGCCCAGCAGCAAGCTCAACCCAATCAGTTATACCAGCAGGTGACAGCACTGTCAGCACCCACCTTGTTGGGAGACGAGCGTGACTCCATTCTTGCCAAATGGAACCAGCTGCAGGCTTATTGGGGCACGGGGAAGGGCTACTTCAGCAACAACAACCCACCAGTGGATTTCAACCAAGAGAACCCCTTCTGCAGGTTCAAGGTAGGGTGTTTGAAAAGATGGCGTTGGCTTGATGATTGATCATATGCCTGAGCTGTTTACATTGTGTACACCCCACTCAGGCTGTGGGATATAGCTGTGTGCCGGTCAGTAAGGACGAGGATGGTTTAGTGGCCTTGGTCCTCAGCAAAAAGGAAGCAGACGTGCGAGCGCAGCAGCAGCAACTGGTGGAGTCGCTGCACAAGGTACTGGGAAGCAACCAGACGCTGAGTGTCAACGTAGATGGCGTCAGGTCCCTGCCCAACGACCAGTACGTTTCCATCACCATTAACACACACAAACATCCTCCACTAAGGAGACAGTTTTTTTTTTGTTTTTTTTTTTTTGCATTGGTTCATGTGTGTGGAAATTCCTGCCTACAGTTTTCCATCCATCCGTGCATTTTATAAGCCGCGAATCCTAATTAGGGTTGCGGGTGTATGCTGGAGCCTATCCCAGCTGACTTTGGGCGAGAGGCAGAATACACCCTGGACTGGTCGCCAGCCAATCACAGGGCTAACTACAGTTTTGCATATTTAATGTCCCGTTATAACAGGGAGGTACAGAAGCATCTAATAAATTGCCTTATCACTATGGAGTCCAAGGACAATAATATTTATTGTAAAATAATCACCTTTGTTAATATATTGACTGATGTCATGAAATATCCATAATTTCTTTTCATTTTAACCAATAATTAAATTGTATGTAATTACGTGTAATGAGTATAGAAAATGCTTTTTTCACTTTTTTTCAATACTGGCAAATATTGATCATACACAGTGTTTATTTTAAAAAACATTTTTAAGTGTAAGCAGCTCGATCTGCTAGCTGATGAGATATAAAAAATAATTGTATCCAAATAAAAAAAAAAAAAAAAAGATGGACCTAATGTTCTTACAGGAATGTTGTCATTAAATTGACAACTTCGTAAAAAACAAGGCTCTCTCCAAACTCTCATGCTAGCTTGAGGTTTACCTTCTCATCTGATTTTGGATCTACATTTGCAATAGAAGTGACTGTTGTAATTATTAGATGGGGTTCAGCTCCAAACCCTCAGCCACGTCTCTTCAGTATGCCTCACAAATTTACTAAACGCATATTAACTTACAAAATGTATAGGATCTCACCACTAATGAATGATAATGTCATGTGATCGGTCAACAGATGGAATCCTAGTCACGGTGTAGCATAAAGACATGTACAAATTGTGGTCTTTTACCTGTATTATTGCATATTTATAAATTCTTTCCAACTCAGGGTGAGTGAGATGTGTTTTCTGTGGTAAACAAAACACGTTGGTTTTGTAGGTCAAGGTGTGCCTCGTCGGGAGTGCTTTTCATGTTTCATATAAAATCATCATCCATCATCTTCCTCTCTTGCTCAGGACGGAGGTGATCATTTATGTGGTGGAGCGCTCCCCCAACGGCACTTCGAAGCGCATTCCCGCTTCGACGCTCTTCGCTTACCTGGAGCAGGCCAATATCAAGGTGCAGCTCACACAGCTGGGTGTGGTCTTGTCGGTCACACGCACCGAGCTCTCGCCTGCTCAGCTCAAACAGCTGCTCCAGAGCGCCCCCGCAGGTGAACACGCATATGCCGGACCCATCTCCCTCATCTGTGCGCTTTTACTGAAGTGCCATTTGTCCTCAACAGGGGTAGACCCCATCATTTGGGAGCAGGCTAAGGTGGACAATCCTGACCCAGAGAAGTAAGTTCTTTTTTAAAGGGGCCCCATCCTACATTTCCAGCTTTTCACACTTGCTTATATATGTAAAATATTGTCGGTCGGTGTGTTTTTAAGTGGTCTCCGGTTTAATTTTTATGTCACTTCTACCACGAGATTTCCATGAGGTCTTGGCAACTTGCCTTGTGTCTAGTGGTAACTCACAAGCACTGCTCGCTACCGTTGGTTGTTTTTTCTTGAGCTTTTTGTGAACAAAGTATAGCCGGATTCTCCAATATTCATTAAATTATGTCCAATGTCAATATAATTTTATCCAATAAGGGAGGTAGGGAGGCGTGTATCTATGCATCTCTGAGCGGTAGTGGGGAGGTGGGGGCCTGACCAATCGCAACAGAGGAGGCATGGTCAGGCGATGAGGCTGCGGAGAGAATGCACTTCCTCTGTACACAAAGAAACTTTTATAATAGCACCCCGCTGGGATCCAGTATCATTTTAAAAGCCCCTGAAATGACTTCGACATATTGGGAAATATATATTTATTTGTGATCACTTACAACCCCCAGTGATGAGCGCTACCCATATTTGTCTCCAGGTTGATCCCAGTGCCGATGGTGGGCTTTAAAGAGCTGCTTCGTCGATTGCAGATCCAGGAGCAGATGACCAAGCAGCACCAGACTAGAGTCGACGTACGTTTTTTCTGGCCTTTTACTTAAATGTGAAAACAAACCAAGGTGGAACCATCTTCTATCAACATGACATATTTGCAGCTACTGCCTGTATGGGTTGCACGCACAGCCATTTGCAGCACTCATATGCTGGTGTCAGTACAGGGTCAATGTCCTGTCTGTGCTGTACATCCATAGTCTTTAAGCATTTAGACCTTTAAATCACTTTTAATCACTAAGGCAGGTGCTTATAGATGAGCTACCACCAACTTTTACTTGTATTTGGCTACATGATCACCCAAAATGAATAAGTATAGTTGTAGACCAATGCAAACTACAGCAATGAACACAATAGATTTTGATTAAGATCATGAGTTTTCTGCTTTGTCTAAAATGCCGTTCCACTTCTACACATACTGCCTTTTATAGATTGTTTCCAATGACATCAGTGAGCTTCAGAAGAACCAGGCGACCACAGTGGCCAAGATCGCCCAGTACAAGAGGAAGCTGATGGATCTCTCCCACAGGGTGCTGCAGGTACTTTCTGGCACACCACACATCACCACCATTCTTTTCCCCGCTCGGCATGGCTCCTCCTCACCTCCTCTTCCCTGCAAAGGTGTTGATCAAACAGGAGATTCAGAGGAAAAGCGGTTACGCCATCCAAGTGGACGAGGAGCACCTCAGGGTACAGCTGGACACCATTCAGTCGGAACTCAACGCCCCCACACAGTTCAAGGTGGGTTCTTGTGGACAGCTAGGCTTTAATACTAATGTTTGGGCTGTTTGTGTTGCCATGTATTTAGGTCACTGGCAGGCATTGCTACCTTAGGCAGATGTACTGGAGTTTTGACAGAAGCATGTAGTTGCATGTAGTATTTCAAATACAGATATTGTACAGAGATTTAAGGCATTTTATCCTCTTCAGGGTCGCTTGAATGAGCTGATGTCCCAAATCCGAATGCAGAACCACTTTGGCGCCGTACGATCGGAGGAACGCTACAGCGTTGATGCTGATCTTCTCCGAGAAATCAAACAAGTCAGTGTTTTACTGCCACATCTTGAGATTGTCTCCCTGCCACTCGGGTCCATTTTAACATGTTTTAACATATATGTCTTTCTCTATTCAGCACTTGAAACAGCAGCAGGATGGCTTGAGTCACTTGATCAGCGTTATAAAAGATGACTTGGAAGACATCAAACTCATCGAGCACGGACTGAGTGATGGTGGACATATATGAGGTGGCATCCTGAGTTGAGCCGAACGAAACTCTCACACACGCAAACAAACTCTCATTATCCATCCCCTGATGTTTGTCGCCCACAGATGTATCTATTTGTCATCACGCTGCTTCAATTAGGGGACTGTGTGACTATATTTGTTTGCAGGTTCAATGACTGACTAATCCGTGCTTTCTGGGCTGCTAAAGAAAGCTTACAGTGCCTACTAATAGCCTTCATGTCAAATCAGATTATGGATATGAGACTTCGAACTGGAGTGAAAAGATGTGTTGAATGAAACACATTTGTACATACATCTTTGTATTGCTTTTATATACCATTAGAATGTTATTAAAATTTCGTTTCAGTTGGAACTTTTTATCTCTCTGCTACATCTTTTCCCTTCAGTACAGTCCATAAGGTCATAAGTTTATATAGCCTGGCAGAATTTGTGATTTCTTGGCCATTTTTCAGAGCATATGAATGAAAATACAAAAGCTTTTCTTCCTTTCATGGTTAGTTTGCTTTAGTGAAGCCATTTATTATTAAACAATCGCGTTTGCTCTTTTTATATCTTAATGACAACAGAAACTACACAAATGACCCTGATCAAAACTACATACTCTGGTTCCTAATATCGCGTATTGCCCTGTTTAACATCAGTGACAGCTTCGAAGTCTTGTGGTCATTGTAGATGAGGCACTTTATCTCACATGGTGAAGCCTCCCATTTCCCTTGGCAAAAAGCCTCCAGTTCCTGTAAATTCTTGGATCGTCTTGCATGAACTGCACTGTTGAGCTCTCCCAAGAGTGGCTAAAATATATTGAGGTCAGGACACTGGGAAGGCTACTCCAGAACCTTCTTTTTTTTCTGCTGTTGCCAAGGACGGGTTGATTTGGCTTTGCGTTTTAGATCATTGTTATGTTAGAGCAGCCAAGTATGTCCCACGCGTACCTTCCGGTCTGATAAGTGGAAATTTTCCTCCAGTGTTTTCCGATAACATGCTGCATTCATCTTGCCATCATTTTGACCAAGTCGCATGTGCCTTTGTAGCTCACATGCCCAAAACATCAGCGAACCACCTCCGTGTTTCACAGTATGAATGATGTCAACCTTGTTGACTCTTCTCCAAAGGGAGCGTTTATGTTTTGGGGCAAAACACCCAAAATAAATTTGTTACGGACGTTTTGATGCTTCTGCCAGGGAATTCAAACTTATGAGCACAACTATATATAATATAATACTTATAGTCACCTCACATGCACCATGATTATTTCCTCAGGCGAGCTTTTTCCAACATCTCATCAAAGTAGGGCTTCACTTGATAGGATTCACGTTGCGGATTCACACCCCGGCCCTGATGAACCACAGATGGCAGCAGAGTGGATTAAGCTGCTTCCACAGAGATTATTTCTGAAGGTCTCTATTGTTTACTTAAGACTTCGTATTGAATGCTCTGGAGTCCATCAAGTCTTGGGTAATGTGCAGGTCATTGGTCAGACATCATTGGCCCCCAAACTACACAGCCTCTACAGTATTTGGTAGCTACTGTATATGCAATATACGAATGATTCTTTGTCCATATGTGCCCTGCGACTGGCTGGCGTCAGTCCAGGATGTACCCCGCCTCACGCCCGATGTCACCTGGGATAGGCTCCAGCATACCCGCGAACCTACTGAGGATAAGCGGCATCGAAGATGGATGGATGGATTATTGCAGCTGTTTCTGATGCTAAAAAAGGTAACTCAAATTTTAGTACAATTAGCACAATACACATGATTCACAGGAGATACACCTGCACATTTTTATTTGTATTTAGCAAAATTAGTAATTTTTAAAAATTGTGTCAATTTGATGTTCAATTAGGTAATTTTAGTGATACCTATTTACAATTTAAATCAATTTAACGTTATTGTGGTGGTAGGCCTTCACTGTGTCATACTGAGCTGTTTCTGACGCTAAATAAGGTAACACAAATTTTCACACAGTTCTTGTACTGGATCGCAGTAGATTATGCAGGCGCACCGGATTTTGAATTGGCCATTTTTTTTCTTGTACTTATGACGTAATCAACCCTTAAGATCTGTTATTGATGTCCTCCAATCTGTTTTTTCTTGTAAACAACAGAAATAGCATCGTGGTGGATGTCAACATACAAAACTAAAAGGTAAGGTTTCATGTACATGATCTTGAGAACATGCTGTTAAACAGCGTCAACAACATTGAAAACTGCATCAAGTTTGCTGTAACGTTCCCATTTGAATCCTTGAAAACGTCCCAATCCAAACTTTTCAGCTTTGCCTATTCTTGTGCAGAGACGTCCACCAGGCGGAACGCCTCCATGAACTCGTTGATATCGATGACCCCATCCTTGTTGAAGTCGATGCTGTGAGCCAAGTCCTCCACAGCCTTGTCACTGATTTCCATCTTGAGGTGTGAGCTTAACAGTTTCCAGGTTTGATGAAATTCCTGGAGGGAGATCAGACCTGGAAGGGAGAGCAAAGACAAGTGTGTTAAATGCAGGAACAACACAGAGGGATGGTTGCAAAGAATCTTACACACCTGAATGGTCTGTGTCTATGATCCGGAAGATGGTCTCAAGGTTGGAGTGGTTCTTGTACATGGTCTCAAGGATGCTAGTGTCTGAGATCTGAAGGAAATGTTTAAGATGTTAAAGTAACACAATCAGTCCTGAACCAAGATGTGAGCAAGTGGTTAACAATGTAGGTGTCCTCAGTCTGTAAAGAATGCTGAGATGCTTATAAGCAAGGCATGTAACTCTGACAATTCCACAGGTGTCAATCGCATGTGCTTGAGATGCAGAAATGAAATTTAGCATAATATAAAAAGACCTAAGGAAGAGACACCTCCAAATGAGGCTCTGTATGTGAGAGCTGCCTTATCCACTGCTGGTAGTCCACCATGCCCTGCTTGGTGCTGCTCACAAGCTGAGGACGCAGCACCCTCCAGGGTAAACCCAGCTTCAGGACACACTCTGTGGCAGTGGCCCAGTCCCGTGCAGCGATCAACCCTGGCAACAAAGAGCAGTTATTGTGGAATGATGCTGCTACTATATGTGTTATTGGACTCAAAAGCAGAACAGTGGTCTTGCATGGTTAGAGTTTAGTATACCCGTGTTGTTTGGATCAAACGCCTGGAAGGCACTGGTGAGATCCGATTTATGGACAAACAGTTGTTCCCTCAGTGCTCGCAGGGCCGACCTCTCTGTCCACCCGACACTACCAGAAGAGACAGACAATCATTTGCGCATTAATCCACGGAAGTATCAAGGAGTCAACCCTTGTTGCAGAAGTGGCACATAAATCTGGTGTGGATCCAGGATTTTTTAAGTGTGAGAATTGCTGAAACTGGCTTTGGACTCCCAACTGCTCAGGTGACATGAGACCTCTCTTACCCAGAGCCCCCACCCAACCCACCTACCACTCCGCACAACTACAGAGTGGAAGACTGTTGAGCTCTGTTTTGTTTCGTTCTACAGCAAACACAGATGTCCCAAACCTTGAAGTCTTTAAGTACTGTACTGTATTGGCCCGAATATAAGACATTTTTACACCTAGAAAAAAGTCTGAAAAGGACAGCCTTTTTATATACAGTGTCTAGAGGGCTGTACATGCAAGCCAGCAGGTGGCACCAAGTGACTTCCCCACCAATCCGGTCACATGATTTCTTTCTGTCACACACCAATGATTTGGAAAGATCCAGCCGAGATACAGTACATAGACTAGACTACAAACCTAGACTAGAAGACTGATCGGCTTATATTCGGGTCAATACGGTCTTAGTAGGTCTATCAAACCTTTGTCGCAGGGTTCGCTCCCTGCACGTCCTGCTGGCTTGATACTGAACAAGGTGAGGGTTCAGGTCAGAGCCCATCCTGATGTAGGCTCCTCTGTTGCTGCCTACTTCGTAGTAGTTGGAAGCTGAGAATATAGTAAGCACCTGCACAGGGGAGAATGTGACTGTGGTCCATGGTCTAAGTGTTAGTGATTGACCAGCTTCTCATGGCACACTCACCTTCTGATTGTGGCAGAATTCATAGCCGTCTTGTTTGCACTCGTGCGAGCGGATGAGAAGCTGCAGGTTGTGTCGTCCCAGAACATCCTCGGTGACATCCGGGCCCCAGTAGCATCCTCCACCTCGCACCTCATTGGGAATACAGCCATTCTGAGCCATTGGGTCGCTCCACAACACGTCCACTACCTGAGTTAAATCCATTAGTAACCCACCAAACTACAAATAAGTGGCAAATAGTAGAATTTGTTCTTACTTGCTTCCACTCATGGTCATTGGCCTCGGTGTCCCCAAAGTCTAAGTCAGATTTATTCAGGTCTCCATACGACTGGTCAAAACCAGCTTGTCTTCGCCTCTTCTTCAGCTCCATCTCCACTGACCAGTGCAGTTGGTCCCGTAGAGGCAAGTTTTGAAGCGAGCGGCGCGGAAAGTCATGCCTATGAGTTGGCGTGGACCTCACCTGAGTCAGGGAATATACACGACGTCTACTTTCTGCTGGTTCCTCATCCCGGTTGTCTGCTGTCCTTCTATTGCTGGCAGTTTGAAGGCCTTGCTTTGGAGGCCTCAGGGTGGAGATGTACTGTCAAAATTCCAAAAAGAAATGTTTAATAGATCGGCACTTGTTTGTTGATGTTGTTGGGCTTTCTTACTTTGTGTCTGTCCAGTCTGGCTATTACATTGAGGTCTGTGCAGTCAGAGATCCCTCCATGCACAATTAGCACCCTGTGATCCACTACAGTGGCTAGGGGCAGCCAGCTGAAGATCTTCTGGAGGAGCTTTAAGATCTTTTTTCCATGCACCTTTAAAACAGTCCATAATGTAGACATCATATCACAGTCCTTCTTCAGATTCTTTTGATGCAAGAGAAGATTTTGTGTTTTGTCAAAGTCCTGTGACAGCATGGTGTTACTCTGCCTTTCTGGTTTGGATCAGGACTCAGCCAAACCTACCGGGGTGATTTTCACTTCCTCAAGGACTAAGGGACCATGGGCCAAGGATGAATCTGTTAAATTTTGCAGCAAGAATGCCCTATTTTTAGCTTCATGTTTTATCATTGACCTTGTTACCTACCCCTTCCTTGGTCAGTCTGGTTTATGTACAATAAATCAGCCCTTCACACCCACACAGACACACACAGTAGCCAGTAACTTTTGAAGACAAAACACATTCAAGTAGTAAGTCATGCAATTAAGGCCTCCCACCCAGTAGACAAGGAAAAACAACTTGTCTCTTAAGCACAGTAGTACAATGCCTAACCTTGACTTGTGAGTGAATATTTGAGTGCACATTTGATTTTAAAGCAACAAAATATTAAGACCTACCCTGTATTTTCCCAGAACTTCTTTGGTGAAACCATATCTGGAAGACCACACAACAAGTGACAGTTTACGGCATTCGATTTCAAAGCATTTAAGAATTTAATAGAAAGATCATAAGTAGTACCTGAGGTTAACAATGTGGTCCTCGTGGTTCCCCCGGTTCAGATGGACGTTGTTAGGATAGACCAGCAAGAACCCAAAGAGGATGAGCAGGATCTCCAACGAGTTTTTGCCCCGGTCTACAAAGTCGCCGTTGAAAACATATGGTTTCTCCGATGAAGGCAACCCGTTCTGGACACATTGACGATGTTAACAAACAGAAAGAACTTGACCGGATGATTCTTGAACATTGTGCAAGTATGAGTACCTTGTAGAATATCAGCAGCAGATCTTCGAGGTGTCCGTGTAAATCGCCTGTAAATGCATCCATAATAATGCATTCAGATTTCCTCCAGCTTTTATTGGATTACACAAAAAGTAACATTTCAGCCAAATATAACGCATTGCAACCTACTAATTAATTTTTTACTACATTACACTTCCAGCCCCATCTCCACCCACCAAGACTGTATGACTGACAAAAGGGCTCACTCCATTCATGCTGTTGTTCTTTGGAACAAACGCGACAAGGTGCTGAAAGCAATGCACTGAGAATCTTGTCACGTTTTAATCTCGCAAGATCTTGTGACACCCCCTGTAATTATCTTATTACCATCATATTGTTTGAGAATCCAACGCACGATCAAAGCAAAACATTTCGGAAGGCAAACATTTGCCGATGATGACAGTCAAAGTGCATATTTTCAACAAACTTGACAATATCATGATAATGTTGATAACCTGGATCATTTTTGTCCCAATAATCTTGCGAATAATTTGTCATCCCATTTCATCACTAGTTCATTAGCAGGTTTACTTCAACTACTTGGCCACTTCCACGGAATCTTCTAGATTCAGGGCACGCGCAGGGCTAAGCCATACCATCACTAAGAGGTCTTTTAAATATCCTCACTCATTTGTTCGTAACCGCAAAAATGTCAGCTTCCCAAAACAGCAATCAATATACAGTACAGGGTTATTCAAAAAGAATGAGTCACTTTCATTACGCAGTAGAGAACTCCAGCCAAGTTTCACGTATTCTATTCACAATCAGCTTTTGTTTCCTGTTAACAAGTGTTCAATGCGACCACCACCTGCAGCACAGGCAACATCAATGCGATAAGAGAATTCCACACAGAAGCGTATCATTGTCAGCAAGGTCAGGTTATTAAATTGTGTGTTTCACTCCCTTTTTCATGTAATTAAAATTACCCATAAAGAAAAGAATGTGTTCTATATTGTCAAGTGATGACATATTTTGTCACATTTGCTCGACTGTGATGCCGGCCAGAACCAGCCAGCAGGCAGGCCAAGCACAATTGAGCAAGCTCTTGTGCTCCCTTCCGACCAACATTGCTGGAGGAGCGACGTTATTACAGACCTGCCACGTGACAGCCAATCAAAACTTAGAAAACTTTTAAATGGTCACAGACTCCTTCCATGATGATGCTTGAAAACTCAAGCAATGCGTCATGTAATCGCTTCATTCATTTTGATTAACCCTGTATTATATATTCATATTTTTTTGCTTCTTTAGCCACATAGTACATATCGAATGCTAATTATATTTGCAGAATATTAGCCCTTTGAAATTCCAGTATGTTTACATAGCTCCACTGCTTTTTTTAAAAATAAAAAATGTTAAATAATAACAAACACACACAAACTGATCAATAGCAACATTTATGTCAGCAGCAAATTTTCTGCATGCTTTGAATGGGGAAAAAGTATCACCATCTGGTGGACAAATATACAAATTTAAAGCCAGTAGTTTAAATAAAAAACAGTTACTTCAATAGGACATTTTTGTCATTATAAATGTGTTGGGGTTTTTTTGCATAGTTATGACATTTTCAGCTAATTTAAGGAACGATGACAATTTTTTTTAAATTGTATTTTCTGGAAAATTTGACCTATATTCCTTCAATACGGCCAAAATATCTTGAAATGAAAAACAAAAAAGATTGGCACCAAATGTTCCTCAGATCTCTTAAAGGTTAATAGCAACATCCATCCATGTGTAACAGTTTACATCCTCCATGAACCAGGAAGTAGCCTTTCTAAATTAATAGATGGACAACATACTATAAATCTGGCACGTCGCAACTTTCTTTTCAACTTTGTTTGGCCTTGGTGAAGGTCAGTCTAGTTGCAAATGTGAAGCTTGGTGCGACATACCGCATATAGTTAGCTCCCTGGTATGGCAGACGGAGACGTGGTTGATATTTGGAAGGAACCGCAACAGTTGCCAAGTCTCCCCAAGAAGTTGCAGAACATAGCGAGCATGGAGCTGCTACTGGTGGGGAATAGTTGGTCAAAACCATCCAATACGGAGGAGTCCCTTCCTCATGTGCCTACTTGTTTGTGCTTGAAGGCCTCCACCAGCTTGGACACGCCACAGAAGGTCATGGGGAAGGTCAGCCGAGGGCCTGTGTACCCGTCTGGCACCTCGATACTCTTGTAGCAAAAGCAATGCTCCCATTCCGTGTCACGGCAGACTTCGTTCTCACGGAAAATGTGTGATATTAGCTTTCCTGAATCAAAAGTTAGACAACTGTAGCAGGATTGTCAGAGAAAGTTACATTTGAGTCGAGATAAGCTTGTCATAGTCATCAGAGGTCTTACGCTCACTGCTGGCTGGGGTGAAGTGGTCCATCAAGAAACCAAAAAAATTGTACAGCTGCACGGACAAAAGACAATGCGAAGGTTTAGTGCATTATCTGTGACAGCACACACAGTTTGAAAGCCATTGCTGGTGTCATGCTTCAGCAAAAGTATGCTAGATCTTGACAAGGGGAAGGCTGACTGCACTGTAATCTCCAATTGAGTTTTGAATGACAAAATGTTGACATACGACATGCATAAATAAATCTAAAAAAATGCAGATGCGTTCTGTTAGTGGGCATATTTGGCCACAAACACGCTGAAGTGATAAAAATCAATTGAACAAAGCCGAAAGTTGAAAGATAATCAAGTAAATTCCACGCAAGTAAGCACTTTGGTGACAGAGGCAAGCAAAAACCTTGAACAGACTCTGACTCATTTAAATGCTGTGTAACAAATAGCATAGCTGACTTTCATGGTTCTCTTTGGGCCTCAAACTAGTTGAGCCTGATTCAACAGCGCCACTGCTGGCTGAAAATCACCCAATCCATAACCTACACAGCATAGGTTGGGCCTTGGTGGAGGCTGACATTCAAACGAGTCCTCTAGTTCAGTGATTCTCAACTGGTGGGTCAGGACCCAAAAGTTAGTTGCGGTTCTATGCCTAGACAAAAAACAAAACAAATGTAATGACCCGATGTCTGTGAATTTACTTGTGTTCCTGTCTGTGCCATTCGCTTGCCATGCCACCACAGGGTGGGTGCCATGTTTATGGGCAACTTTGTCAAGCTTCAGGAGGAGGGGAAAGACATTGAGTGGGTCCGTCCGACACACAGCTGCAGATGTCTGCTGGAGAAGAGCGCGCCATAAAGAAAGGACAGCGTTTCACCACTGCAGCTCAGGTTGTGTTGCAAATAGTTGCTTTAAATATTTGAGAAGTTTGTCGTGAAAAAATTACGCAATTCGGGTTGCGTACCAGCCCAACCAGTTGAGAACCACTGCTCTAGTTATCTGTGTTTGGGCAGATTTTTTGATACACATCAGATTGGTGATTGTAAAAGAGTGCTTTTTTTAAAAAATATATATTTTTTGGTGACCTAACCTTGATCTGGTCTTGCTCGCCAGCATATTCAATGGATTGGAAGATGTTCCATGTGCATCTGCGTCTCATCTCCAGCCGAGCAACATACTGACGATACCAGCGTTGGATCAACAGAGCCGCCCTGATCGCTAAGACAAAAGAGGTATTTAAAAAACACACACACACAAAAAAAACATGTATTTCTATGATGTGCATCAATCAAATCAACAGACTCACCGGTAGCAGCTTGGGGGAGCGCATGAAGTTGTATACTCGTATTAAACATATTATATTTACCATCAAACGCTAGGATGTGATGGAATTAAAAGGTATTTACCTGGAACTGAAAGGCTCACTATGAAAGATGGAGACAGCATTACATTCGTGTGAGAAATAAGCACTTCGTAAAGATGAAAAATGGTGTCACCTCTGTCACATTGCTTTGGGTGCTCTTTTCTCAAGCCACATCCCATGATCCTTTGCTCTTATCACTGTCCAAGATAGACATGCGCAATGTTTCTCACAGTTATGCTGTCAAGCCCAATTACCAACATTTTTTTTTATGAGAGGGCAGTGTGTGTAGAAACATAACAATCAATAGTCCCACTCGATTTTACCTGATACTTCTCACGTCCTCACAGGAGCAAAGTTCTCCCTGTAAAATTTCCCATCTTCTCGGCCCAGCTGCGTTGTAGTCCTACAGCGTTGCCGACAAGTGTCTCGGTGTGGTCGGTCCCCTGTGATCGCTTAAACAAAACAAGTGGATTAGGCTTAAAGCTCACTACAGTTAGCATTTACGCCACGTAAACGGATGAAGCCTCTCATAAAGGGCAACAGCTTGTGTGGGTCTCTGCTCGACACCTTTGCAGTCATCATTATAACGCCTTAACAAAATGAACCTTCATTGATAGAGTCTACTAAAGGTCCCATGTTATACTAGTTTTCAACAGTCCTCACAGGTCCCACAGTAGTGTATTGGAAGTGTGTTGTAGCCTTGATGCTGGGATTTAGACAGTTTAAAAGTGCTTTGAGTAAGCCCTGCTGCAGGGGTGAGCAAATTGCGTGCCACATCAGGCCCGCCGAGCGTCTTAATCCGGCCCACTGAGCATTTCCTAATTTTTTATTTTTTTTTTAAACCTTTAACAACAAAACTGTAGCCGGTAACATGCTTTGTAGTGTTATTGGGGCACGCTTGAGTTGCCAAAATAGCAGGATGCGATTTGCGTTGTGTACAAAAAAAGCGATCCAAACAACACAACACGTCAACACACACGCCGCACAAAGTAACTACCCATTGCACCATGTGGGCATACAAGGCATGCTGGGTAATAATAGACTCCAGGTATTGTTTTGCTCATTTAAACTTCACCAAAAGAAAGCTGATTTCCCACACTGGAGGTGCGATTACATGCTTGAATATCTGAAAGGTTTCCTGAGAATCATCACAAATACTGCTGATGAATTTTGGACTCCTTATCCGCGAAATAAACAAATGTATTTTGGGAGACATGGGAAAGTTTGAGCAGCTGAGAACTTTTATTATCATTCTCATTCTTTTCATGCTCCGTGCTGCCAGATATTTGCATGGAATCTCATATCCCTGCTGTTATAGTTCTTCCCTCCACAGCCCGTCCTTGAGTGTCACCTGCAGGGGGAATAATATTGTTAAAATGTTTATCAGTGCAGATTTCAATCTTTTTTTTATATCTTTCCAAAAATGGATACTCCAATATGCAGATATGAATCAAGTAAATTTTGGTTTTCTATGTTAAAAAGACATTCGTTTGTATTATTTGAGTTTTAAGTATTTTACATTGAGGATGCTACCGGTACTTTGTTTTGGGTGTGTCCCAAACAGCTGCACGCGCGTATCTCTCATCATTCTTCTTTCTGTCTCCAGCACTCTCAAAGATGGCTTGAATGTTTGTACATTTACAAAGAGCTGATGGCATCTAAACCACCATTTATTTAAAAGTCTTAAAATCTCATTCTCAATGCCATTGTGTGCAAGTCAGCTGGGATAGGCTCCAGCTCACCCGTGACTCTAATTAGCACAAGCTGTAAAGAATATGAATGAATTAATCAATTAATATGCATTCACCGACATGACCCGTGACCCCAGCTTCCCAGCTTAATCAACTATTAAGGTAATTATTACTCAATTAACCCGTTCAATACCAAAGACGTAGTTATACGTTTTTATAAACCCGAATGCCCGATCCAACTAAGTCTTTTATGTTTTTTTGGTACAAGAGGCAAAAGAGGTGATGACGCAACTCTCTGCAAATGCATTTCACTTCAGAGCAATTGTAAGCCACAACAACGGCCACAAGGTGGCAGAAGTGCATTTGATAAGAGCTCGACAGGGATCATGTGAACGAGAAAATCACGCACGACTGGAAGCAAGTGGGCATGGAGGAGTGTAGCGTGCAGGTTACACATTGTACGGAAATTTTAACGCATAAGCACACGCATGCACACACATAGTTCAGTTACAAATGTTCATGGTGTTATATTTGTAAATAAATTGATATTTTGGTGTAAAAGCCCTTTTTTCTGTTGTTTATGTTGGTATAGTTGTTTTAGATATTTGAGCTTTCATAAAAAGCAAAAAATATTTGTGTTAAAGTAAAAGTTATGCTTGAAATGTATCTTTTCACTAAAAGCTGGTTTTCTCCCTTTGGTAGTTGGGAACTGATATTTTCCTGCAACTTACCTATGCTCTACTGCTTACTAAAGAACAAAAA
The DNA here is from genome assembly GCF_027744805.1 of Dunckerocampus dactyliophorus. Classification (NCBI taxonomy): domain Eukaryota; kingdom Metazoa; phylum Chordata; class Actinopteri; order Syngnathiformes; family Syngnathidae; genus Dunckerocampus; species Dunckerocampus dactyliophorus. Next base: position 18,273,729 of record NC_072835.1, on the reverse strand, counting down.
AAGGTAGAAACGGGAGTCTAATCTTTCTTTTGGTAGGTTCCATGTTTATATAGCTGTAGAACACAATATTCTGTGTGCCTTGAAAGATCAGGAAAAATCACAGAAAATGGCCGGTACTGAAGAGGTGGTCTTTTGGCTAGGATTCAATGAGTTGATCAGTTCATAGTTTTTTTGTTTAATGTTACATCACGGGTGTTCGAACTTTTCCCAACAAGGGCTGCATAAATCAAAGGATGTGGGGGGCCACTTTAGTATTTTTATATACGGTATATTTTTTTAAATTTTGTAAACAGGCTAAAATCAATTGAAAGACAAGGCTTTGTGTTGTTGTTAGTTATGAGTAGCAACATTTCAGCTTTTCCTTTTACATTATGTCTTTTTTCTCTATTTTTTCCATTTTTTTTCTGGGGTTTCTTTCTGTTTTTATGTGTTACATTCATGAAGAAAGCAATTACGGTTGCATATTAATGTATTGTTGGCCTACATTAAGCCTTCTCAAGCATGACTAATAGAACTAAAATACAAATACAGTTTAAGGGAGTAAAGGAATTTGATGAACTGTAGTCTACACTGTCCACTAGGTCAACAACAATTATTGCAGGTTTGACTTATCTCAGTAATAACAACAACAATAATAATAATAATCATCATCACCATCACCATCACCATAATCACAGGGGTTTCTGTTGTGGCCGTACTCCAACTAAAACTGTGAAATCCCAATGTCACTTTCTGTCCACACGTCCGGAAGACATTTATTGAAACACACAAGTCTCATTTATGTCTTAAATGGCTTATTTTCTTTGATTATGTCTGCTATTATGAGTGTAAATATGACTCTAGGGGTGTTATTGTATGTCTAGAGGGCTCTAATAATATTAAAAACCATATGTAGAAGGTCGTAAACAGGTTTTTTATGCTGTAATGATGAAAATATTTGACTTACAGTGTAAATAAGGAATCCTACTTCACTGGAATACATTTATCGCAGTCAGGTCTGGAACCAATTTACCACGATAAATGAGGGATTACTGTACACCTTTTTATTTTAAAAAACAACCAACTATTACACCAACAATTAAACGAAAAGCTTTATGTTACAGGGCCGCACGGTGGCGTGTTAGCACGTTGGCCATATAGTCAGGAGATCGGGAAGATCTGGGTTTGAATCTCCGTTGGGCATCTCTGGTGGCAGCTAAAACAGCTTCCACTCTTTCGGGAAGGATTCTACAGGATTTTGGAGTGTGTCTGTGGGGCTTTTTGTCCCTATGTGAGGCCACAGAGGTCACTGATGTTGGACCAGAGGGCCACTCTCTGTTCTAGTTCATCACAAAGATAGCTTCTACACCAAACACTCGGCTTTATGGATCTTGCATTGTGCACACAGGCAGACAAAAGGGCCTTCCCTTAACTGTTCCCACCAAGGTAGAAGCATACAGTTGGTATTCCAATGTTTTATGATGTGATTCTGTCGCCAGAGCACGTGGGTGGTTTTCTACCTCCATTTCCTGCATGTTTGTCTAATCCTCTCTCCCTCTGTCTCGCTTTCTGTGCTGGCACATCCTCCATGTTCTTTTTCACACAGAACAGGGGACAGGACAACAATGTGAAGTATCTCAAGGCCAAGCAGAGGTACAGGAAGATAAAAAGCCAGCTTTCCCAGGCCCTGGCAAACAACACCTTGTGCAGCATCCCTGTCTGGTCTCTTCTGTCTCCTCCTCCTCCAGCCAGAGCGCACTTCGTCCACTGTCAACGCCGAGCCTCACACCCATCCATCCATAGGTCCACTGAACAGTGTCTGCCATGTCCTTTGCCTTTGTTGTCATGATGGCACTCCTGTGCTCCTCCGTGGCAATTGCGTTCGTCTTGCAGCCGCCCAAAGAAGACGCTGCAGCGCCACCAGACTCCAACAGCAGGTGAATATCGCACACTTATATTTGGACTTTTCCTGTGATGCTTTGGTGCTGCCTTGTACCACGAGAACATATTTACTTTTACTGTTGTTTCGTGTCCTTGTTACTGTAATATTTCACATTTTAACCTTCGCACGTGTTTCAAAGTGTGCTGAAATTGTGCACCATGCAGGGTGGGATGCTGGGGGATTTAGCAAGCACATCCGGCACGCCGTTTGTGACGCAACATAGCCTGGTCTAGTCTCTTTTTATTCCTGCACAACCGCTGAACTGTAGAAAAAAAATCCACTTTTTTTTCATCATTTGGATATGCAGACTTTTCATTGGACAGCAACAATTGGTTATGTGGTTCTGGGCTGTTTCATGGTGGAATACTTTTATTATGAAATGAAATTTATTATGATTCAAACCCTGGCCGATCATTAAGGCAACTCAAATAAAAAAAAATAAAAAATACAATTATAATCACAAGTAATATATAAATCCAATAAAAAATAATCAAATATATTTTTACATGTATAAAAAGAATGTATATAGATATATATGAAATCTCTAAAAAATTTTAAGTGAATTTTTTGAAGGGGTGGAACATGTCAAAAGTCTGTAAAAAGTCTGCTTTTCTTATTATCTTGGACTTGGAATATGTCAAAACTTAAAAAATAAAAATTACAAATAGTTATACATATTTATGATATATTAATTGTCATTATTAATTATCTTGTATCAATTCAGTCATATTCGAACCCTGGCCAATCATAAAAGCAGCTCCGATTTTAAAAAACGAATAAATGCAATTTAAATAATAGATCCATCCAATAAAAATAACCAAATAAATATATTTTCAATGGATAAAAATAATACATTCATTAATCAGTGTATAAATATATATGAAATTGTAAAAAGTGTTTTCTTTTTATCTTGGCCAAGGCACATGTCAAAATGGAGAAAAAGAAAACTATAAATAGTCCCCACTTGTTATTTGCCATTGTTGTATATTATTTCTGTAATGCACATTATGAATGTGTGTACAAAAAAAATAAAAATGTGTTTGTAGGCATAAACCGCTTTGCCTTTTATGTTATGACTTTTGTTTATTTACATTTAATATGATGATTTTCATTTTTTTAATTTTGTTTATAATTAGGTATTATCTTATTTTTCTCATATTATTACTTGTGTCTTTTAGTTGCTGTTGTTTTTAATGTGAATTAACCCAAATAAATCAATAATTGATTTTTAATCCAGGTGCCACGGAGGGTCCCTGCAGTCGATCAGGAAGGGACTCCTCGCTGCCCTCAACCTGCAGGTGGAGCCGAGGCTGCCAGAGGGCGCCATTGCACAGTGGAGCAGCATTGCTGAAAGAATGAAAGCCTTGCCAAGTAAGACTTTTCTGCAAAGATATCATTATCGCATATTGGGACATTATTATCGTCACATCCCTGGAAAGCTGACGCTAAACTCCTTCTAGTTTCCTCCAGCGACTCTGTGTCCGCCGATGACGGGAAGAACTCCGGGTGCTGCACCGTGACTTCTGAGGTTCTGATGAGAGGTACGCACGTCCTCTCCGACACACATTATTATTTTGTTTCTTGAAAAGAAAACACGAGATGTTTTGTTTATCAGAGCTGGGCTGGGACAAGTGGATGATCTACCCTGACCGTGTCACAGTGGTGCAGTGTGCGCCCTGCAGTCCCCACATGCCCTGTCACCCACCCCAGCCTGATGCCCAGGGTGCTGACTCGCAGGTTTGTTTGTTTGTGCACAACAGACACGGTTCTGCTAAGGCCACAGATGCATTTGATTAATGGCCCCTGACTTTTTTTTTGGCTCCAGCAGCGGCGAGATCACCTCGCTGTGTTTTGAAACTGGAGGCGGCTGCCAATAGATAAGCCTCAACGTTCCTGCGTGTGCTGCCAACATAAATGTTCAAGTTTTGACGCTTCCCAAGCTGAAATGAATGCAACGTAGCAGCACCAATAACTCCTTAAAAGCAACTTTCATCATTACATTTTCTTATGTCATAAGATTTGCATCATTATCTGATTTTTCTGTGACACTTTGGGAGAAATCACTTTGATTCTGCAGCCACATAGAGGGCGTTCCCCCATCCTTTTTCAACATGGCCACTTCCATTTATGGATCTTTAACCCAGATCAACTTGTCCTACTTTTTTTTGGTCATAGTTATAGTAAAAGTGCTTCAACAAGACTTTGCACAATAATGATAAAATAGCCTTATCCAATATGATTAACATTTTGAGTAAGGTAGAAAAAAGGGTAAGTTAGAGTTTTTAAAGTTTTGTTGAAAATCAAAGTTTTTTAATGTTTCCGTAAAAATAGATAAGTGTTTATTTTAGAGTAACAGTAGCAAAGAAAAAGTTACTAATACTTTAAAAAAAAAATTTTTGGTGAAATATAAATATGAATAATAATTAAGAAAAATAATATTGGAAGCTGTTAAAATATTTTAGAATATGTTTAGAAAAACATGTTTGTGTGTAGAATAAAATTTTATAATATTATAAATGTTATGTTTTTTAATTAAATATTAGAAAAAATCTAATATTTTATGATAAAATATTAGATCCTAATTTTGGAGATAACAATTAAAAAAAATATATATATATAAACTTGCATGAACCTGGATGGACTAAAAATTCATGTGTGGGTGTATAACGGGCCACAATTCTGCCTTTTGCATGCAGTATGTACAATGAATGCAAAAAAGTGCATGCATCATGCATGATTTCATGTATAAAGGTTTGTAAGACCACATGTATGATTCTGTCATGTGCTCCCTGCAGGTCCCGCCGTCATGTTGTCAGCCCACCTCCTATGAAGATGTCCCTGTCTGCTACAGGGATGAGTTTGACAGCGTGGTCATCACCTCCATGCATCTGCCCCGCCGCTGTGGCTGCCCATCCGCAGCTTAATGAGGTGTAGCGTTGCTCTTAAACATACACGGAGCACACACACACACAGAGTAACATTAGTGGATGTGCACACCTTCTCTCTCCACATAACATGCTGCTTTTTTTTATTTTTAGTTTGAATGTAGTTATCTTAGCCCGCTGGGAGCCTTTAACACGGAGCGTGGGAACCTCGGCAAACTTTCCTCAAAGTTTGCATTCCTGTTTGGGAACTCTAGCCACACACGATGATACCAAGCACCATAACAGCAGAGGGGTTGCGTACTATCACCACCCTTTTTGTTCAATTCAAGTAGCAGTCACACACACACACACATACACACACACATACATACATAAAAAAAATAAAAAATATTTTGCCGGGAATGAATATGTAAAGTGACACGAGTGATTAAAGCCGCCCGTTTTATCCCTGTACAAATCTATTTCAAGTTGCTGATGGGTACTGAGTGTTCCGTCCAAAAATGTGCAAATGTCCAGAGCCAAACGCTCTCTTCCAGGCCTGTTTGCCCCCCTGTTGTAGTGTCTCCTCTTATGGAAAGGTTTGGTCTCAACCGGAACCACCCTGACGTCAAGTCAACACTTTTAGCATTCCCCTTGAAATTACACCAAAACCTAATCATTGTGTTTATTGACATACTTCATTAGACTATACTAGCCATACTTTATACAGTCGTTCTCTATTTACTAGTTGATGTCTATCATTGTAACAGTTATCTTTTAATGATTATATACCCATAGCACCTCAACTTAACCTGTACACGCATATTCAAGGTATTTTATGCTGATGACACAACTGTTGTTACGGAGTTAATGACTGCTCACTGCTCTCGTTACTTTTTTGAAAATAAAGGCTTAGAATGTCAACTGCCTGGGTAGTTATTCTTTCATGCCTTCCAGAAAGCGTGTGATGTGAAGTCTTAGAACCTCTAAGCTATTTTTCCTCCCTCAAAATAGCTGTGGAATGCATGTTGGCTCCCTACTCCAGGAAACAGCCGCTGTTTGGGAGAAGAGCAACATGTTGCGCACTTGAGGAACTTGGGCGTTTTTGCTGTCTCTGTGCTTGTTTTCTAAATCCTTTCCAATCACCGCTGGACTCCTGTGATTTTTTTTGTGCAAGCCAGATATTGATCCTGAAGTGAGCCAACAAACGTCGCAAGAGGACAGTGAGACCTGGGCCTGGCCGTCTGACTGATACCGGAGGGAATAATGACAGCGTATTTCACGGTGTGGCTGCCTTTTGGCCTGCTGCTGTCCTCGCGTCTTTTGGCTGCAGGGGCGACTGAGTGCTCGGGCAAGCAAACGCACGTGAGGCCGCTCCCCAGCCCTCTGCCGCAGTTGACGGACTGCCTGATGGAGTGCACGAGTATGACATTCGCTATGAAGCTGCTACTGCAGGACAAGCGGAATATTCGGCTGCAAGATTCCAACAAAGGTGAGAAGACTTACAGTATTGTGGCTTATAATGGATTTAGGGGATATAGATATAGATATAGATATAGATATAGATATAGATATAGAGGATCTGGGTTTGAGATACAGTAGATGTTAGGTTGAGGGTTATAAGATAAGCGTAAGGGTTAGATCCAGGGTTCCAGGTTTGGGGTTAGAGGCTAGGATTAGGACCAGGGTTAAAATTAGGGTCAGAGGTTAGTGATAGAGGATATGGTTATGTCCAGGGTCAGGTTAGTGGGAGTGGTTCAGCTTTAGAGTAGGTTTGGGGTTTCGGGGTAGAGATAATGGTTAAGTCAAGGGTTAGAGTCAGGTCCAGGGGTTTGTAATGATCCAATCTTGGGTTAGGGGTTATTTGTTAAAATTAGTCTAGGATCATGTCAGAGACAGAAATTAGGATTACAGTAAGGATATGGTTAAAGGCTCGGGTTAGGGGTGGTAGATGCTGGAGTAAGGGAGGGTTCAGGCTGGGGATATAAGTAAACATCAGGGCAGGGTTAATGGGAGGGGTTATGGATTGGGTTAGGATTTAGGGTTAAAGGTGAGTGTCACCTCTAGTGTTAGGGGTAGGTCTTGGGTTAGAGGCTCGGGTTACAGGTTAGGATTACAATTGGATTGTGTAAAATTTAGGTCCCCAAATTGGGGTACGCCAATTGCTATAGGGGGTACATGAATAAAAATGAAAGACAATTAGTGCCTAACTCTCACAATTACAAGTGCACCTTAATAGTACGGAGCAAAAAGCAGGAAGGAGACTCAGACAGACCATAAAGTTGTTCATTGCTCTGCATGCATTATATTAATAAATAAGTACAGTTGATCATCAGTTTGTGTATTAAGAGTGTTTAATCTCAAAAGGTTTCATTTATGTCAGTGTTCCAATCCCTGCACTGTGCATTGTGTGTGTGTGTGTGTCTGGATGAGAGAGCGGGGATTCCCCCCAAAGTGAGGCTTTATCGCTGGCCGTTTGTTTTTGTTGTTTTTTTTTTTACTTGGGATACCGTTTTGTCATGATTGTCCAACTTTCCTCTTCCATTGGGCGTCAAATTAAAATGTAGACTTCAAATCGTGTGTGCACAAAAAAGTGAAGCTCTAATTCAACCCATTTAAACGGAAGGATCCCAACACCAGGCTGGAATAAAATATATGTAGGACAATTATTTATTTATTTAACAGTGCTCATGTGAAACTTGACCAAAAGTTGATGCAAAATACAGTGATATGAAGGATTACGTCCAGGGTTAGAGGTCAGGCACAGACAGCATGTATGATGATAGCTGAATGCTGCAAGCGAAGTCATGTTCACATGTTATTTCTCTTCCCAGGAGACCACGGGGAATACTGCTGGTCTACCAAAATTAAGTGCAACATGGACGAGCGCTTCCAACACGCCTACATGGTGCTGCCCGTCAACACGTCAGCGGTCACAGCAGAGCAACTGCAGGTCAGGTCGGCAGCCTCAACGCTGCGCGCTCACACCGCCCATGTCACCATCCCGGGCGGATGCGGCCTCCGCTACGACGTCACAGAGCACTTTGGCCCCAGGAGGACGGTCGCCTCGTTCTGCGTGGAGGTGATCACGCGGCAGGACGTCCTCGAGGATGAGGTTCTTAAATGTCCTCCTTATCTTGTCACATTCTGGCAGAGAAGTCCCATCCCAATATGCGATTAGGGACACTCACAATCAGGTTGTTTTGAGGGCCTACCATGCTGCTAGTATTGCTATTGTCTATTACTTGTAACATACTGTATGTGGTATGTTTATCACAATAGGTTATGTTAAAAAGCATTTAAATGGGGGGATGACAGGAAGAAATGATTTCAAATGCAAGAGTCAGTTTATTGCACCATACTTATATTTTTACTTTATTTTATTTTATTTTATTTTTTTTATTTTTGGTGATAGACTGAAACAACGCTGTTCAGCTGAGGGTGAGTGTGTGTTTTCTGCAATTCCTGAAATGCTTCATAATCCAAAATCATTAACCAATCACTACTCCGTGGTACTACATCACACAAGTACAGTATTTCACGATGGATAATCGCCACTCACAATAAAGTGTGTAAAACAAATAAAAATGGATAAATTATTTGGTCCCCGTATGTATTGGGTTTCCACACAGGTCCAAACATGTAGCTGTTATGCTTTTGGAGAGGCCAGTCAAAATGAACAGATGACTTAAGACTGCCATCTTATGGTTAAACTATGAAGAGTTTAAAAGGCTGCATAATTTGTTTTTAATACTATTAATTTCTTTGTTTTATGTAACTAGCTATTTATCAGACAATGTACCACAATGCCAATCAATGATGATAACAATAATATCTAGTCAAATACAACTTTTAAAATTACATACAAATTAAATATACTTTTTAAATCTAAAAGCATAATTATTACCAATGTGGAAAAAGTTGCTAAAATTAAAATAAAAATGTTTTTCCGGTTTTAAAGAGAGTGACAGCACTCTCTAGAAAACGATAGGGATTGTTTCATAACAAATTCCATGGAAATTCACAGCAGTTGTGAGGAGTGGACAAGAAGATTCATAGTTAAATATCATTTTAAACATGACATACAATTAAATGTACTAGAATGGTAAAGGACATGAAGACCACATTCAATATCCAGTCAACAACATTGTTTTGGTTTAAAAGTGAGCGGACAGGAAACGACCTGACAAACTGTACACCAAAAAATACAATAAAAAGTGATATTGACACAAACGCATCTATCAGCAATCTTGCAGTTTTGCTGATCCATGAAGCGTCTCGGGGCCCACAGCTATTATAAGTGAAGCCAGGTGGTGTTGGGGTGTGTGTGTTCTTTCTGTTGGCAGCGGGCCTGCAGCAGCAGAACAGAACCACCGAGAGCGAGTGTCCAGTGACAGAGCTTCATCCGCACGTGTTTGTGCTCGTGCTCCAAGCGGGGAGGGAGGCCAGTGTTTTCATTTAGACTCTATTTCTGGTCGGTTAAGTCTAAAATAAGAATCGTATTAATAACACATATCCATAGAGTGAATAGTGGCATCAATTCAACTCTGTAACTGTATTGACTGACTAGGGGTGTCACGAGACACCCGACTCACGAGACGGGACGATTTCCAAGACTGGCTCCATGACAACGAGATGAGACGAGACTTTAACATTCATTTGAAGAAAAGAACAATGAAAAAATATGACAATAACATAACAATACAGGAGGGTCTTGAAATGTTTATTGTGCCACAAATGAATGCTAAACATGTTTTGTTTTGAGAACAAATAAACCACTAATGTCATGATAATATATAATAATAATAATAATAATAATAATAATGTATCATACTATAACATAACTGGGTTCGAATCTCCGTTGGGCATCTCTGTGTGGAGTTTGCATGTTCTCCCGGGGGTGCGTGGGTTTGCTCCGGGTACTCCGGTTTCCTCCCACATTCCAAAAACATGTATGTTAGGTTAACTGACAACTCTAAATTGTCCGTATGTATGAATGTGAGCGTGAATGGTTGTTTATCTATATGTGTCCTGCGATTGGCTGGCGACCAGTCCAGGGTGTACACCGCCTCTCGCCCGAAGTCAGCTGGGATAGACTCCAGCATACCCGCGACCCTCGTGAGGATAAGCGGCATAGAAGATGGATGGATGGATGGATTATAACATAATAATGCAATATATTCTTTAATATGTCGTTTTTCACTCTGTAAAGTTGTTGAATTGCCGCTTATGGCATGTATTTTCTCACAGGGAATTTGTACTGTCTCTCAAACATTTGCAGCATTTCTTGAAATGCGATCAATCAACTGTGCTAAAGAGCAGCATTTCTTTTGTGATGTCGCAAACTACGCTTTCTGTGAATGCACACCATTTTGTGCTGCTCCGTTTTTGTATTTACTTTGCTGATGAAGCGCTTCAGTGAGTGTTGACTGTCAGGACAAATCTGGCTATGCATCTTCACGTGTATTTTTTTCCCAGATGGGAAAGCTGTGTGAGGTGGATATGTCTGAGGTGGGCAAGTTAGTTTTGTTGCTAACACTTTCAAATAAATTTGGCATACTGGCTCATTTTTGTTGATGGGCTCATCTTGCTCATGACTAATATTCCCATACGAGAGCTGTGGCATTTGGCTTTGCAAGCCTCTTTTTCCCTCCTAATTTCTACTACTTTACCTTGCATTGCTCCCCACTAGGCTCCCTTGCTGCACTATATGTGTATGTGAGCAGCCCCGCCTACCCTCACAGAGACAAACCAACTGTATGACAGACAAAAGGTCTCACTCCATTTCAATGGAACGCCGGTGTTCTCTGAAGCGTCTAGGTGCTGAACCAATGCGTAGTGAACGCTCTGTGTGCCTGTTTGGAGGCGAGAGACGCGGACAATTTTCGAGTTAATTTTCATTCATCGTGTGATTAATTTATTTATTTGTGATCGCCAGACAGTTTTGTTCTGAACAGGAAATTTCGACACGTTTTAAACGTCACCCTCTAGTATTGACGTAAAATACAGTGCTCATACGCCCCCTCGAGGCCATTGAAAACATAGGCAATGATATCAGAGCGATCTGATGAGTTGCTTTTTGCTTTTGCTTTTCTATCCATAACTGACTTGAGCAATAAAAAGTCGCAAATAATAAAGATAAGCCATTATTTATCATATTTTGTGAAAAAAAATTTATGCATAAAGCATTATGTGAACAACAACAACAAAAACCACACTCAATACCGTTTAGGTGATGTGCTGGCGCAAGAACAGCATTAGTGCAGAATTAATATTTTTGGTACAATTCAATGCTCCATCTATTCAGCACGTATACAATAAACATGTTTGACACACATAATTGCACAATTGCATATACAGTACTAAACTCTCTCAGCGTCCCCCTATAACTTTGGCACTTGACTGTACCATGTCAGTCACACGGGGGTGATCAAGTGAAAGTTGGCTAATGTGAAAAGGACAATGAATAAAAAGACCCTTGGTGGATTTATTGATCACGTTTGTTTGTTATGCAGTCTTGAAACAGAAACGCGACAGGCTTATGATGTGTTTAACAGCAACTTTAAGCTTTTTTTGAGTGTATAAATCAGAAGTAGTCCCCTCATGGCGATATGGAGTGGAACATCCCAGTGGGCAGCCAGTGGACGACCCAAACACTGGCAGCAAAGCAGCGACTACCGAACATCACAGGGGACGCAGTCTATTTATTGGACATTTTTTTTTCTCGCCGGTAAACGATGTGACCGAGTGAACTGAGAGTTGTGCGGCCACTGCCAGGAACACATGACAACTGAGAGCTGGGGAGAGAGAGAGCGGGCTCGCCATGGCATCCCAGCCGAGGTACGCACACTCAGGCTCGGCTAGCTACTAGCAGTAGTGTGGGTAGGTGTGTAGCGTAAATGAGCTTGCTCGGGCTAGTCTGCTGTCAACCTGTCAACTGTTGTCAAAGTGTCAAGACAAGCTGTTGTGTTGGCGTTGGTTGTGTAATGATGACAATTAGACATGTTCTGGTATTTCTGATGGTAATTTATAACAAAAAAGTTCGAGGAGGAGGGGAAATCAGCTGGTTTTGATTTTAACCAGCTGGGCTTCGCTTGTTGACGCTATTTTACCTCAAATAAGTTAACGAACATAACGATTTGGGCTATTTTCGCCCATAACGCGAACATTGTTGAAGGTTCCATCGACTGGTCCTAAATGCCCCCTTTTAAGTCATCTTATTTGTCATGACGCTAACTTTTTGCGGTAACATTTATTGACGCCATGCACCTGGCAAACTTTACGTAAGAGGGGTGTTTAACGTACACAAAAAACGTCAACATTAACTCTCAACACGTTTCGGAAAGCACTGTTAAGAAGTTTAGTGCTGTGAGGTGTAATATAAAACCCCAAATCCGTGAAGTTTAAATAGACATGAGTGCAGATTAGTTGAACCAGGTCATCACCCTGTACCCCCCACATTTCCTTAGTTGGTACAGTCCTGGAAGACGCCATAAAATCTAAACAGAGCATATACTGCTTGCATATTTTTCTTATTTGATTATGTGTATAATTTAAAAACGGTTTATGATCGTCTTATCCATGAAAAAAATCAGGATTTGATACACGTCTTAAAATAAAGCCTGGGGCTCTGCCAACTAGCCATCAATCAGCTTCAGATGTGGGATCTGTAACTTTGATCATTTTGTTTTTCTTCAGCAAATAACTGAGCCTGATGTTGCTGTTAAAATGTGACTGTAATGTTAGCACATTGCTATGCTCGTGTTGCTTCCATGTTGCATTTGTGTGTGCAGGAATAAACTCTGAACTCAGCATCCTGCTTGGATGGCTGCTATTTCTAGCACAGGATTATGATGTTTTAATGAAAATACTGCATGATTATGCTAACTATCGTAATTATGTTACGATTAACTGAAGAAACCAGGACATTTAAAACTAAATTTGAATTAAATTAGGATTGATATTGCACAGGGGTCTCCAACAAGGCCGCCACTTGATTTTGTATAGCTCACCAAAGAGCCAAAGAATACCTACATAACCGCGCTTAGAGAGTGTTCAAGTGTTCAATTAGACATTATGTCTCTTTAATAAAAAACAAAATGGCACAAAATGACCATACCGCGTGAGTGAAGATCTAGAATTAAATGTTGATGAAAGTTGGACACCTCTGGTGTAGTTTTTCCCAAGTTACACAGTCCTACACAAAAGCTTATTAGGCAATATTTGCATTATCTGTTTTTTTGTCTATTTCAAATGACCCATAACTTATATTGCTGTATTAAACACTCCCTATTGACAAAAATGACTTTTTATTGATGTTCTTCCAGTAATATGTATCCCGAGAGCCTGTTTATGAGCACCAAACGTGATACAGTTTTTAGATTTCCATCACATGCTCCACTTTTGACAGAAGAGTCGCTCAAACGGTGGCTTTTGAAGTTAATGACATGAATGACAAACCTCCGTCCACATTTGGCCCACCCCCAGCTTGTTGAGCCAATGCCGTGTAAATGCCCTCCACTTCATGGACGCGGAGGACAGCTTTGTAAAAAAAAAACAAAAATAAATAAATAAAATGAGTTTCTTTTGAGGGAAGTGACCCCATTTACCTTTATGTCTGTCACTAACTGTGCCACAGTATGGTGATAATGGAGCAGGGTCTTTACACTCTGCAGATTCCTGGAGGCTCAGATGCTCTTTGGCCAGAAGCTGCACGCTATTCCAGCATACACTGTTTCACATTTGGCCAAGGGGGGTGAGGGCTTCCAACTGCACTCTATGTAGGTGCTTGCATCTAAACTCCCCTTTTCTGCAGTGTCAGTTCTCCCCATCCTCGCACGCAGGTTTTTACTCATGCACCATTTCCCTCATGATTCGAAACAGATGTAAGAGGGCGCGTCCCCCTCTGTTTGATGGATGATTAAAACCTGTTTGTTGTTCCTCACAAGCAGAGAGCGACCACCTGCCTCGACTGTATCACCCTTTCTTCTTCTTCTTTTTTTTTTAAACAGAAAAAAGGTTATAGAACACTTTCACTAATGAGAAAACCAATATTGCTGATTGGGATCTTGTGTTGCAGTTTGGGAAACTTGAGCATGTCAATTAATCAAGGCGTTGGTAGACTTAGAATGTTCTCTGCTGCAGTTTGTTGAGTTACATGGTTTTAAAGTTTTTTTTTCATGTTTTTGTAAGTTTGGAGGTTTACTACACACTTTGGGTTTTCACTTCTCCCTGCGGGGGTGATGGTGGTGTCGGCTCCTTACAGCTTGCTCCATCATTTAGTTGGCTTCCTTCCAAATCTGCGCTGTCGTTGCCATGGGAGCAACTCCAATGGGGTTGACGACCATCAACACTCATCTTGAGGTCAAACCCCACTAAAATAGCAAAGTATGTTCATGTCTTCAAAGAATATTCTAGATGTAGTGTTACTTGTAACTTTGTTACTTTGTAAGTTACTGCCGTTAGTAACTTTATTTTACCAGTACTTTAATAAGATCTGCACATATGTCCATTTGAAGTCTGCAGGCAGTCACTTGGGACCAGTCAGAACAGATTGTGGTAAACCCTCAGTGGTGTCAGACAGTCTAATTACGTACATCTATACAAATGATGGGTACTGTACTCGCCTCCCTCGAGATGCCTCTGAATACCCCTTGGTTGGGTTGGTCTGTGACTAGATATATATATATCAGTAGTGCCTGAAACAGAGATTTCAAGTGCTTATGACACCAAAAAATGTTTGAAAAAAACAATAATAATATGAAAGTACTCACTTTCACATGCAACAAAACATGGGCTCCATAAATGCAGAAGGTCCAGGATTTGACGGATGAAGTTCTAAGTCTGAGAGTGGAGAACAAAGAATTACAGGAAAGTAATGCAGCACTGAGAGCCAAGCTCAAAGAAGAGATTGAAGAAAAATCATTGATCACCTGAAAATTACCAAGATGCCATGGATCAGAACACACATAAATGATGTGGTCGTGACGGGGCTTCGGATCAAACCTCGGTCTTATGCCAGGGCAGAATAAGTATGAACCAGACGTAATGGATGTCGCTTCAACGGCGCAACAAGTTGTCACTTTTTTGCAATCAAAGGAGGTGGACGTAGACATCCAAACCATTGACACTTGCATCCCACTATATGGCAGGAACAGCACTACACCCGTCATCATTGTCAAGTTCACTAACGGGAAATTCAAGACCGCACTGCTGAAACAAGTAAAGAAGCCGAAAGGTACAAACGTGTACGTTAATGACCATCTGACAAAGCGCAAAGCTGAAATCGCCAAGAAAGCACGTGATCTGAGGAAGCAAGGAAGGATCCAAGGTAGTTGGCGTGCTAATTGCAAAATCTTCATCGAATTAAATGGAGGACCAGAGGCATGGAAAAGGAAAACGGCTCCAACAACGTCATTAATATGCCACAAGAAGATCTACTATTGGACACCTTTTTGTTTCACAGATCACAAACAACTGGAATTGGAAAAAGACATAGATCCGGACACAAACTTTTTCCCTCATATCACAAATGACTGTTGTTATTATTGGGAGGAGCAATACAACAACAATCTTAATATCGGCAATAAGTTGTCACTTATCCACGTAAACAGCAGAAACATGTATGAGAACTTCAACAACATCAAACAATATTTGAATCAATTCAAGGAACCCTTCAAAGTAATCGCAATCTCGGAAACTTGGATTAATGCTAACAAAGGAATGGACTTTGAGCTGGAAGGATATGAAATGACCTGCATAAACCTGAAAAATTGAAACGGAGGAGGAGTGGCTTTGTACGTGGACAAACATCAGAACTACAAAACGGTAAACAACATGTCATTTGCTATTGATAACAAGAATGATAACAAGAATGTATAACGATTGAAATCTGTAAAGAAAAAAAGCAAAAATGTGTTTATAACTTGCTTATATACTGTAGGACTCCAAAGTCAATCTTTGGAATGTTTGAGGTTTGGATTAAAACAACCTTTACAGACATTGGTCAAAAGACAACTTTCATATGTGGAGACTTCAATATTGATCTTCTGAATCCACATAAGGACAAGGAAATAGATGACTTCATAGATACAATGTATAGTTTGAGTTTATATCCTAAAATCACCAGACCAAGCAGAATAACTGACCCCTGTGCCACCCTTATTGATCATATATATTCACCAATGACTTTGATAGTAACACAACTAGTGGCCTGTTCATCAACAACATCGGCGACCATCTTCCAGTGTTTACAATTTACAATGAACATTATAATAAAAGACAGATGGAGGCCAAAAAGACCTTTCAAAGACTACCCACAGAGGATAGCATCAGCCCTTTCAGGAAAGATCTAGAAGAACAAAGATGTGGATGAAGCACTTACATGGAGCTCTATGATAAGAACTGTCTCTGGCGAGAAATGTCCAGGAAGCAAAAGAAAAATAACCAGCCATGGATGACAAAAGGACTAAAACATGCCTGTAAGAAGACCAACACATACAGGAAATTTATCATCCAACAAACTAAACAAGCAGAAAAAAATATCACATAAAAATAAGTTGACAACAATCTTGAGAATGTGTAAGAAGGAACATTTTATAGTCAAATACTAGATAAGATTAAAAATAACATTAGAGTAACTTGGGGCATTTTAAATAGTATTATAAGGAACTGCACTAAGAAAACAAGCTTATACTGGGGGATGGTGGGTCTGTATTCACTTTGTGCTTTTAATTTGATGTTGTTCCTGTCATAGTTTTACACAATAAATACTAAATGAGATAAATGAGATCGCTATACGATCAACCACAAACCAGAACTAATGTGTGCTCCCCGGAGTACCAGAGGAGCAAGCTTTCTCTTTCTTTTACTTTTGATGGATGAATTTGCATATTGATATTGATTACTGTATATGCTTACATGTTTAAATACAGTGCTGTTTCTAATGTCTTTCTTGGTTAATCCTCTGCAGTTTATATGATGAAGAGAGGAATCGTCTCCGCCTCCAAGCCTGGGAACAGAGGAACCAAGGAACGAGCCAAGTCAAAGAACTCAGCGCTGAGAATGTCCCTCTTTTTGGGGTGCCATACAAAGTACGGAGTTATTTGACATGTTCATATTGCAACCATGATGTTCGATTTTGTTTTTTCCTCAAGGGGTTTGCAAAGTATGGTCCACATAAATCTCTGTGTGGAGTTTGCATGTTCTCCCTGTGCGTGGGTTTTCTCCGTGTGCATCCTCCCACATTCCAACAAATATGCATTTTAGGTTAATTGGTGACTCTAAATTGTCCATAGGTATGAATGTGAGTGTTAATGGTTGTTTGTCTGTATGTGCCCTGCGATTGACTGGTGACCAGTCCAGGGTGTACCCCGCCTCTCGCCCTAAGTCAGCTGGGATAGGCCCCAGCATACCCGCGACCCTAGTGAGGATAAGAAGATGGATGGATGGATGGATGGATGTTTTTGCATGAAGCTTTGCTAGCACTGGGAGTTGATTTTGTTCTAATGAAACCTTTGCCCCTCTGCCATTTTAGACAAACAGAGGTGATGAGCTTTCCGACAGGATCCAGAGGATGTTGGGCAGCTATGAAGATGTGAACAATCCCTCTGATCCCTCAGTTTACATAATCTTCACGCAGCCAACCTCTGATAAGCCCGGCAAACCTCCCGTCCAAGACCAGACCCATCACATATCCAGCCAAACCAATACTATCCCCTCAAGTAACGGTTACCCCTTACAGCCCATGACAGACGCCCCTACTGCCCCTTCCTCTCCAAACCACCAAAGAGACACAGTGACGTTGCCAAAGGGTTCGTTGGACCATCTAATGGGCCAAAAGAAGAAGGATGAGGCTTCGTCAGATCTCAGGGAGCACCCTAGCACTCCTCAGGAAAGGTCTGCTCAGTTTCCGGATGTCAAGCCATTACCTTTCCTACATTCCAATGATCCCAAAGTCGCACTCGCTAAAGGCACCTTTGATTCATGTCAAGAGTCCACAGAACCCCCATCTGCTGCCACCACCGTGGATGTTTCCACATTTAACCTCAAGCAGTCGCCCGCAGATGCTTCCCAGATGCATCAGCCCGGCAAAAGCGGAAACTCACTTCTCTCACAGAACTTCCCTCCGCTTTCCTCGTCCAAGCAGCCCAGCATAGCCATGACCCAGAAGCCGACGGCGTATGTGCGGCCCATGGACGGTCAGGACCAGATGCTTAGTGGGTCGCCCAAGTTGAAGCCTTCACCTGAGCCGTACGTACCACTACAGGAGATCCATAAGGCCAACCGTGGCAAGACCAAAGTGCTGCCCCAATATTTGGAGGTGAGAACTGCAATGTCTAAAACGTTTAAAGGATGTTTTATTAGGAGACTATGCATTCACAATGGCTTGCGCATGGTTGACACTTAAAGTCTGGTTGTTTTGCGAGTGTGGGCGCTTCAATCCGGTCTCAAACACAGGTGGAAGAGGTTGGCACTATTGTATGACAGCCCTCGGGCCAACTCGACATCAAAAGTCTGCCACGTTTGGCTTGTGTCAGCGCTCTGATAAACGTTCAAGTACAATTGGTACAATTGGAAGAATTGGGCCAGGGCCTGGCACGGTTGGCTGTGCAACAGAGACGTATGAGGGAAGGATTATAAAGCGATCGCTCCTCACCAGTTTTTAATCATAACTGCCAACTTTCATAATAGAAATCGGCACACAAAACAATACACAAAGTACTAACCCGTGGCACACTCAATTACCTGCGAGTACATTTGCGTACGTAATGAAGGTGTACCATATAGCTAATTAGCGCTCCTCACCAGCGATGTGTAACTGCCACGTAAGTAGGATTGTCCCGACTTTTTCACTTCCGATCTGATACCTGATATTGCAGCCTTGAATATCATCTGATACTGATATTGATCCGATATCAACACAAATGATACTGTACATACTTTTTATTAGAACAGCACGAATCATGCATACTTTTACAACTTATTTTGAATTGTGTAAGGCAAAGTTGTCGTATTACAGAGTTGTGTTATGAAGTGATGGCCCAAAGAGGGAAATGCCTCATTTTATTCAAGAAGTGATGAATACTCTACATCAGGGGTCTCAAACTCCATTTCACTGGGGGCCACTGGAGGTAGAGTCTGGGTGAGGCTGGGCCGAATCAAGTATTTGGAGTAGGGCTGGGAATCTCAGTGTACCTGGCCCCTTTGCTATTCTATGTGTGCGTGTATGGGGGGTGTTTTGACCTCTGCCATCTATTATGATGTCACGCGCGGGCTGCGGAACAATAAACAATCTTTCGTCACCAATTGACATAAGTGGCCCGTGGAGCATATCTCAAAGGCTGTGCAGGGAAAACTGAGAGAGGCCTTTACAACAATGCTGCACTGATACTGCCTGTTGTGTCATATTTGTAGTTTTTACATCCTCGTGAGTTTTTGTAGTAGCGAAATCTGGGCTGGATCTGGTGGTGAAGATTTCACTCTGCTCTCATTTGAAACACAAGGAAGATCTTGCGTAGGTATCGGTCTTTCTTCACTTGGAATGTTTGCATTGGCCTGTAGCAGAAAGAGCAAATGATTTGACAGCTCTGATGCAATGCAATGCTTTTTGTCTTTGGCTACTTCTATAATCAGGTGACCTTTTGCCTGATATACTGTAAAGTAGACAACAGGGTGTTTTCCCTGTTAAATGTGTCGCCAAGTACGAGTGCGAACAAAGTGTGTAACCTTTGTTCACCACAAATCAATAGGACTCGCATGTTGGATGATAAGCGCCCCTACTACCATCATATCTCCCAATCTGATCTTTTACCTTAAGGTATAAGTTTTCAATAAATTGAATATTGAAAACGTTCTCTCAGATATAGACACATTAGTCTTCTTAAACAAGTCCTTATTACTATTTATTCCTTTTATTATTTTATTGTTATTGTTTATCTTCAATCCTAAATAAGCCGTGCGTCTCCCTACTGCCTTTTGGACATGCTGAATTGTGCGATATATAAATGTCATGTACTTGTAACTAAGCCCTTACCTTTGTTTGTAGACAAGGACAGATGAAGCACTGAGTGTTGAAGACATCTTGAAGGTAAAATTGTACCTTCATTGATGATAGTTGGCTCGTGCCATGACTATTGTTGAAGGCTATATCAAGATGTAAACAATGTTATTATTTTTATATTTTTTTGTGTTTGTAGGAGATGACTCACTCCTGGCCTCCCCTTCTGACCGCCATACACGTCCCTAACTCTGACGAAGCCCAAGCCAAGGTAACAGCCGCTGTCCGCCATCACAGTCTTGTGTATTTAAATAAAATAAAATAAAAAAAAGTTCAATTTAACCAAAATATAAATACCTTCCAGGTAACATTTTAACATTCTTAATAGTCATACAAGTGTTAAAAGAAGTTAGCCACTGTTAAAATTGTATAGACACAATAACAAAAATGTCTTACGTATTGTCTAACTTTCTTGAGAGGCTTACAAGTGTCCACCACTGGCCACTCTGCAGCAAGCTTCCTTCAAGCGTATTTACAAAGCACGGGGAGCAGAGTAGAAGCAGAAACTCTTCAGCTGTGCGTTGTTGTCGGATCATTTACCGAGCATGTTCATTCCCAGAAGAGCCCTGTCTCCCTTTAAGCTCTTAATGAGCTGTGCACTGGTGTCACTTTCCGGTCAAACTGTCAGATACCACACAAACGCACACACACGTTTTGGAAATCTTGGGATCACGCTGCGACACTTGTTTTCTTATATTTATTTATTTATATATATATATATATATATATATATATATATAAATGCCAACATCTACAGTAAATGAATCACACACAGTAATGACCCACTTTAACGCTCCTTTCTTGTGTTGCTTTTTGTGTGTCCTCACAGGAAGCAGAGCAAGTCTCTTCATGTCTGGGGCAGAGTGAGTCATGAAGCTACAGTATTAAAATACAGTAGGAGTGCAGAATAAAAAAGGATAAGGAGCATTCATGTTACTTCAGTGTGGAACATGCAAATGAGAAACTGTCGTTGGCAACTGACACACATAAGCAAAATTAAATAGAGTCGTCCCTCTTTTATAGCGGTTAATTCCTGCGATATAGGATTCAATGTTAATAAATTGAATAGTTTTGTAGTGAAAACCTGTTTAGGACTTTATAAAATCCTGTTTTTAACCTTATGAGAGTCCTGTAGACATGAAATAGCACCCATAGACTCACCTTTACAATCCTATTATTCTTTGTTTAGATGCAGGGACTCGTGACGGCTCATTTTTTTTCATTTTATATTCTACAGTCTTCTTCTTCTTGGGTGCTCAATCAGTCTGTGGCCTATATCAAATACAATAATTTAAAAAAAACAATAATGCACATATGACATGTATTTTAAAATATAGTCTTGTTTCAAGCCTTATTTATGTGTTTATAAGTTTTTATAAGTATAAGTATATAAGTGTTTGTGTACCTTAACAGATTCCTCACTGTACATCACAAATTCCATTGTACCTGAAATAACACTGTGCAAAAAAAAAAGTCCCAAATTTGTTTGTGCAACAGGTGTGGAATTTCTGAGGTTGGTGAGATCCAAACAAACATTCTGGGCGCACGTTTCTGTGTTAGTGTGAATGCTCAAAGACTGCAAAGCTGCTAGCTCGTAGTGAGGAATCTGACCTTTGTATGCTCTAATGAATTATGAACCAAAGGGCCTTTGGATGCTCATGTTTGGCTGCAGGTTCATTTATTTATACCTTCATTTATGTTCTACTTCTTTGATGCTTGATTAATGTTTGCCTTGTTTCTTTTCCAGAATGCCATGCACTGTCTTCTGGAGATCCCACCCATCTCAACGTGCAAAGCTCCTCATTGTGAGTCCTTTCCCCCCGCCCCCTCTAATCCTTATTTCACAATAATACCAAAGATGGAAACTATGAGCAGCAGACAGTTATTGAACTCACATGAACCCGCTGACTAATCCGCCATTTCCACAACAATGTTCTGTTGTGATTAAATTAAATTGTCCATCATTTGCCTATTAGATGTGGAATGCTTCTGGAATTCATCACAAAAAAACTCAAAATCAGCTACTGTTTTCCTTTTTACCAACATAGTCGTGGACATGGTGTTCTTCTGTTAAAAAAAAAAAAGTCTTTGTGATCCAGTACTTTTTTTGTTGTTGTTTTGCTGCAGCCCGCACAAAGAGGGTCACTCCAGTGGCGTGGAATCTGCAAGTTCCAGCGACTCAGACAGTAGCTCCAGATCCGATTCTGACAGTGAGGAGCCTTGCAGGCTGCCACTGAGCAGCTCCAAAACCGAGGTAAATTTTTATACAGTAAAGTTTACGCTCTCTCTTTCTCGTGCTTTTGAATGAGAAAGTGTTGTCAAACCTTTGGCTGGTGGTGTATGAACAGTTTATGCTTGCAAATCATGGACACTTCATTAGGTACATCTCTGATGAGCGCCAATACAAGAGCCATAGTAAAAATTATGCTTTTACCAATATAATAACGATATAATGAGGAGTGCAATGGAATAACTAATTGAATTTGATGACAGATCTATATAAATGGGCGGAATCAAATTCATTTTCAATTTGAATTCATGATTCTGTCAGATTTCCTGCGTGCCTTTTTACTGTACTCGGTATATTCTCAAATAGTGGCCTGTGCTCCAATAGAAGCTGTGCCTCGATTAATCACTGGGAATGTCATCCACTTTCGCCTCAAATAAACAGGAAAAATAAAGCTTTTAAAATTCTTGATTCATTATTTTGGACCCATTTTTACAAATACAACATACTTCATGATAATGATAAATTATCACAATAAAACAATAATAAAAATAATATTACACTTAAAATACCGTAATACAATACCTAATAATTATTATTAAGTATATTAATTTATCTGCTTTATTCATTTGCGTTCATATTATTTGTATTTAATATTTTTCATTTTATTTTTGTATTTATTTAGGTAGGTTTTGAAATATATAAGATATAAAAATATGAAGTTAGATCATAAAAATGTACGGCTAAGTGGTTGGTGGCCTGTATGTGCTTTTGTCAGCTGGTATAGGCTCCAGCTCACCTGTACAAAAACATCTTATCCTTACAGATGCCTGGTCTTCTCTTCAGTTGTGTAAAAAAAAAAACACCCCCAATATTTGAGGAAGTATCGGAGTTTTGTAAAGGCTTTTCTTGTACACTAGGTTCCCAACTTAAAAACACAATTGGTTCCAGACGACCGTTCGCAAGTCGATTTGTTCATAAGTCAAACAAAAGGTAATTTACCAATGATATAGGTACTACATGTACGTGTATACATATATTCATATATGTGTATGTATGTAAATATGAGTTTGGATGTAGTAGTAATATTAAACGAGGATAATTAATGAAAAAAACAATAATAATAAATATGATGATAATAATACATAATGATAAATGTTATTTACCTTTAAGGAGCAGTGGTCGAGCATACGTTGTTGGTGGTGGTAGTGGTGCAGGAGGAGTTATTGAAAAAAGGAGAAATCATCGTCATCGTTAGACTCTTCTAAAAGAGGTAGTTCAGGGGAAACTACTGAGGTGGAAGGTGTAGGCATTGGTGGCGAGTCACTTGGTGACGACGGTGCAGGAGTAGCAGATCTACGTTTGAAGAAGCTTTCAATGGAAGTTTGTATGGTCTTCCTTTTCTTCTCCTTGTAGATGGTAAGCGGTAGCACTGTAGAGCGCCATTTTTGAACAAATTCAAATGACAAAATATCGCAATTTTCGACAAAATACATGAAAATATAGACCAGTCAGCTTGCGTTTGTATCTCCGAATGTTCGCAAGTCGGATGTTCGTAAGTAGAGAACCCAGTGTATTGCATGTCATTACAAGTGTCGCTACTAAAATGTCTAGGTGTATGCGGTATATTGCTTTTGCTCTTTTGCACGTCTTAATTGCTATTTTTTTAATAGCCTGATGCAGCAGCAGCATCCCATGGCGACTGGCAGTTGGGGAACTGGATCCGCTCCAGTCAACAGAACTCCGGCAATGAAAGCCAAAGTGTCTCAAAAGTCTGCGAGAGTCCCGCTCACGAACCGCCGCAGCCCCTTCAAAGTTCCAAACACTCAAATGTGGAGACGACCGACCCCGTCGGTGAGTCGAAACCACCAAAAGACTTTGGTGGAAACCTTCCCAATGTGCAGCCGTCTGTCGAGAGTTCTCATGAGAGTTTATGCCAAAATTCTGCCGCCGACATGAATGGTTGTACCAGCTCCAAGAAACATTCGGGCATTGCACACAAACCAGCGAAGGATCACACTGAAGCGGCACACAATGTAACATGTGAGGACGCCATGGTACTCTCTATCTCAGACAAACCCAAGGTCAAAACGAAAATGGGACGTTACAAAAAAAGCAGTGACTCTAAAAGCAGCAGTGAGAGGACTTTTAAAGTACCAGACAAAGAGAAGACTGAATCCAATCACAGGCCTGAGGTGGTCCAGGTCCAACGTGATTGTCTGTCTTGTGGCGCCAGACACCCCGACCCCTGCTCCTGCCGCCCCCAAAATCCCGCCCGTCCCGACCACCCTTCTCCTGCGCCACTAGTCAGAACCAGCTGTAGCAAACCTAACGTAGAAGTCGTCTGTCATAAAGAGGCCAAAATGATTCCCAAAGCACCGTCCTCTACAACCCACAAGTCCAGCAAGAAGTCTGGACGCGTTTCCAAGTCTTCTTTGAACATCCACAACAGACCTGTTACATCCCTGCTGGTAAAGATCGATCTAAGTCTGCTTTCTAGAGTCCCACAAGTGACACCCAAGAATGCTGAGAGAACTTTGCACACATCCGAACACAAGACAGAGGCCCGCAAGCAACCTAAAGCCAGCAAGAAGAGTTTACCTCACAATGTGGGAAGTTTAAGCTATAGCACACATGCATGCTACCAGTAATGTCCTCTTTGCATATAAACTTGTTATTGACAACTTCCAGGCGGAGTCGGATGACAGAACTCTTCCCAGGAAGAAGCGGAAGCTGGAGAAAAAGATGACCTCATCCAACCAGGAGTCCTCGGTCAAAGTGGAGTAGGTTATCTATTGCCATGTTTCTACCACACGGCTTAGTTTGCCATGGTGTAGTTTGGAATGGTAGACCCTGGCTTGTTTTTCTACTTAAGTGTAAGCTGCATCTGTGACATTGTAAGAGTGCAACACAGTTTAACCTGCCAGTGAAATCAACAAAGAACAGGTTACCGTCATATTCTGATAGCTTAAGTGAAACGCAACAAAATTCAAGAAGCAGACAAGTGCAAGGAAGTTATATAAAGCACTTTTAAGTCATTTACTGTTTATGTGGCTCTGTAGGTGCTGTTGTTTTGATTAGCAATGTTCAGCTAATGCCTGTTTTCGGAATGAGACTACTCTTTTTTTTTTTATTATTTTGTCATTTTTTATTTAGAGGGGTCTTCAATTGTGTTAAGAGGATGACGCACCCGGGAAGTATTTTGTGGAAATAAAAATGTTGCCTGGGTTTGTCGCAAGAATGCAGTCGTTCCTCGCTACATTGCGGCCAAAAAGCAAACTATCTTTGTACCCTTCCCATATTTTGATTTAAATGCGAAAAAATTCCATACACCTCCAAACTGAAACGAATTGAATCGCTTGGTGAAAACTAAGTACTTCAGTTAAACCTGCTCTAGTGTTATTGTGCGCAGCATTGTGTTCATGCACTCGGCTCTTCTATCCTTTCCCCTTCAGAGGTTGCAGCAACCAATCAGATGACCAGAAGCAAAAGAAGGCTAAGAAAAACAGTGTGGATTTGCTGCAGCACCAAAAAACCAAAGACTCCAAAGTGCACAAAGTGTCTGGCGTAGAGACTCGCAAGGACGCCCCAAAGAGCAGAGACTCGTGCAAGCACAAGAGCAGCCGAACAAGGCACACGCCACAACAGAAGGTAACTGACAAGCTGAGAGGACGTTGTTGCGAGTTGCCAGATGTTCCTAATCTTCATCTTGTAAAATCCTTAGAAGCCATCTACACAGGCTCCCAAGCAACAACCCCCGAGGCCCTTGCTCCAGTCTGAGGACAGGTACGATTAAACAATGCACAACGACAGCAGTAGCTTCATTTGTTTACAAAGTGACTTCCTCGCAGGAAGTATCCAGTGAAGCACTACATCAAGGAGGCCAAAAGACTGAAGCACAAAGCAGATTCAGAGGTTTGACACTAAATCCATCCTCTTACATCTCTACAGTCGGTTAACCAAAAAGGGTTTGTTGCTCCTCTTTCTTTTAGTCCGACAAGCTCAGCAAAGCCTTCAACTACCTTGACGCTGCCATGTTTTTTGTGGAGAGCGGCATCGCAATGGAAAAGGACCCCCGGATATCGATGTCTTCCTACACCATGTTTGCTGAGACCGTGGAGCTCCTCAAGTGAGCTCTCCTTTCAGTACACAGCCCTTAAGATTGAAATTCCGATGCTGTTGTGATCCTTTGTGCTCTCCGACAGGTTTGTGCTGAAACTTAAAAACTCAGCGGACCCATCTGCCCCCCCCTCAGAGAAGGACTTTGTAGCATTATGGTAGTACACTCTCTCTCATCAGCATCTTTTCCACCAAGCAGCAAATTTCCCTACAATACATAACCTTTTGCACGCTACACTCCTCCACGCTCTCTCACTTCCTCCTTCCTGTTATGTGTGATTTTTCCATCTATGATCTCTGCCGAGCTCTTATCAAATGCACTTCTGGCCGTTTTTGTGGCTTAAAATGGCTCTAAAAGTGACATGCATTAGGGGAGAGTTCTCTTGTACAAAAAAATGTGAAAAATGTATAAATACATTTTTGTTATTGAATGAGTGAAACAGACATCCTGACGACACAGCTTTTACAGTTCCTAACTGTACTGCTTGCACACTCTGTATGCATTTTTTACCTTTGAATATGCTTGTACGCTTCATTGCTTGCCAGGTGCGCATTTTGTTGCATTTGACCTGTTTCACTTTCAAGTTAAGTGTCGAAAGCCTGGATTTTGCTCCTGCGTTAAGGAGTCTGTGTATGCTACCCTGGCTCGCTTCGTCCCTCTTGCTTAGCATGACGTGCACTGAAAAGTTTATCTAAAAAGTTTGATATCAACATTTGCAATAAAAATGTTAGAACACATCGATTAGTTCCAGCTCCACCAGCACTCCCCTTATCGCTTTTTGTTTTTTTTAAACCATCGTTCACCCACAATGAAGGAAGCTCACAAGATAAATAGTCAACAGAAGTTGTGCTTGCTCTTTTGAGTTGATGTCACGACACGCACTCAACCCCAACCAAGAGCTTTACAAACAGGGGCGCCTAAAGTGTGGCCTGTGGCCCATTTGCAGCACGCGGTACATTCACAAATAACACAATAACACAAAGCTACTTCTAAAAAATCTTAAATGTTGGCAGATCGGCACGTATCTTCATATGCTTTTGTCTTTTTGTGTGATTTTGCCAAAAACAGTGAACCTCTTCTTGTGGCGTCTTACAGTTTGAAGTGCCAGGCTCTCCTGCAGATGGCGATGTTTCGCGACAAGCACAAAACTGCACTCAAGTACTCGAAGACGCTCACTGACCACTTCAGTGTAAGTAGTGCCATCTTGTTTCGTATCAAATCACCTTTTTCAATATTTTTAAGTGTGCACTCACGCTAGGCAATCCGTCCGTGACACTGGTGGTCGCACTTGACACCTAAAGCCTGGCGTGAGTACACTGATCAAGCTTGATGCACTTCCCTATTCCCAGCACGTTTGCAATGTGTTATTAATGACAATCGCCCCCTTGCATAATAGAAGTAAATAGAATGACTGAGGAGAGTTGTAGCAACACAGCGTTGCATCGTTATGTGATGTTGCGTAAAGCTGTAGAGCAGTGTGTGTGCGGGCCGACAGGGGAAGCAGTTGGAATTCCAATGTGATTTGTGCCCTGAGACACATTTCAATTTAAATTATTTTCCAGAACTCCACCCTTGATGCCTCCGCCTTCACCACAAAGTAAGTTAGCATGTCACATCAGCACG
Organism: Dunckerocampus dactyliophorus; assembly: GCF_027744805.1. Lineage (NCBI taxonomy): Eukaryota > Metazoa > Chordata > Actinopteri > Syngnathiformes > Syngnathidae > Dunckerocampus > Dunckerocampus dactyliophorus. The sequence goes on along the minus strand of NC_072835.1, from coordinate 18,245,916 downwards.
TTCTACAGCATCAGCAGCAGGTTAACCTCCTGTCCTAACTTATCCCGTAGAGGTCCAGGCACCCCGTCGTCCCCCATGGCCAGCATCCCTTCCCCAGCCTGCAGTGCCAGCAAACACGGTGGGTCGGCGGCGGGGCCTGCCAGCGCCACCATGGCGGTCCCCCTAGCAGTCCAACAGGTGGCGCTGTCCTACATCAACATCACAATGTTAGTCCTCAGCGCTCATGACCTCTGGGAGCAGGCGGAAGAGATGGCGAGCAAAGGCAGCGGTAAGGTGGCTCCAATTTTGTCATTGAAGTTTTATATTTTGTGTTCGTATACATGCATAGGAAGTATTTACAGTCGTCCCTTGCTACATCGCGGTTTGAACATCGCTCCCTCACTTTTAGGTGTTCTAGCAGAGCTGGATGCCCTCATGGGCCCCGTGAGCCTGACTTCCTGTGTAAGCGCCATGGTGCGTTACACCAGACAGGGTGTTTTGTGGCTGCGGACGGACAGCCAAAAAAACTAACAAATGGCTGCTAAGGTACACAGACACCTCACCCCCAAAAGCGCCCACAACCCCGCAGTGGGTCACCTGCTGCTGATGAACTCTGGAGGTCATAAACACTTGATTATATCCATCTAATTGCACTAAAGCAGGGCTGAAGTCACAGAATGCTTTTACAATCAGGCCTAAAATCATCATCATTTGTTTGTACTGTTACTTCTAAGACCCACATTTATCATGAACTTTATCACCTTTTTTTTTTTTTATCACAAACTGTGAGGAACGCAACTAACATTTCAATCAAGCATATCTTTCCTTTTTAAAGCAGAATCATGCACGCTTTTGAAAGAAAGTGCCTTTCGTCTGTCAGTTATACATTTCCTTCTCTCCAAAATTGTTGTTGTTCCCAATCAGGTTTCGAGTTGTGTCAATCATGTTTGTCAGGGCAATTTTTTATTTTTATTTTTTATTTATTGAGGTTATCGTTATTTTTTTCTACAAAAAGTGCACTTTTCCTTTGCCGAGTTTGCAGGAACCCATCATAGCTGTGGCTGGATTTATTTTCCACACCTTATTTTTTTAGGTCGTGGATGAGATAAGTTGCACCCCTCAAGCCTCATAGGAATATTGTAGCAAACTGCAGTCACGTTTCTTGGCCGTTTTGTCTCGCAAGATGTGGGAGTGTAAGAAATGCGAAAAAGTACTTACTGGATGTCGGTGCGCACTTTCCGGCAAAACGAGCATGTTAATTCATTTGAATTTTTAATTCCAAATTACAAAGCATGACTTTTGTTGGCTTATCACTCAAATGGGTAGAAATGATCAATGTGAAAAGAAACATTTCTTTAAACAGTTGCGCATAAAATGAGCAAATATCGTTAAAGAAAAAAAAACAGCCCAGTTGTTTTTGATGTTGGCAAATTTAAGTTGGTGTGTGTAATGAAAGGAGCAAAGAGTGATTAATTGGAAACCTTTATTTTTCCCCAAACAACATTTTTTTTACAGTATTAAAAACTGTCACCATCTTAACTTCAACTTGTTTTTCTTTGTCTAACCTGTGGATTCGTAAATGAACGACTCCGTGATCGGTTTTGTGGAATATGTCCAGATTTTCTGTTGTAGTGTTCAGAGATCAATAAACACTGGAAATGACTTGGTTTTTACATTTTTATTTTAATCAAAGGGATCAGATTAGGGCTTTGTACAGGGTTTTGTAGATCAAATATGAACTGGAAAGTATCAACAAAAAAATATATATTGTAGGGAAATGAATTCTTACTTTAACATATTTACAATAAATCTCATTCAGACTCCAGTTACGTGTCAGACTATCCCTCAAAGTTTGGGTTGGCAAACGCAGGCTGCAGAAGGAGAGTGATCTATTAGTACCACCTTTCGTTAAAAAAAAAAAATCTTTTCATCCGGCCGCTACTTACCACATTGATGTTACTGGCTGATCGCGTCGACAGGCTCAGACTGCTCAACTTGTACCCTTGCACACTGAATATGTAGAAAAGCAGTCCGCCTAGTAGGCTGATGATCACAACAGCTCCGATGATGGCGCCTGCAATAACGCCTCCATCTGATCATAGAGATGACAAATGTAAGATTTTAACCGCAGTACTACGTATTGCTAACCAAATACCTCACTGACGGCATCAACCAAATGTTGTAAAGGCAGCTTTCGTAGAGTGAAATGTAAGCAAGATGAAATACCAAAAATCAAGGTCAAAAATACAGTGGAACCTTGGTTAACGTCATTAATTTGTTCTGAAATGGACACTAACCAAATCATTTTTTCCCCCATAAGAAATAATGTAAATCCAATTCATCTGTTTCAGAAAGCCAAAAATGTTAACACAGAACATGTTTTTACAGTTTTACAATTATAGTTTGACATGCAGAAAACAATTTGAAATGAATTTAATTACAGATGGTTCGAATCTCCGTTGGGCATCTCTGTGTGGAGTTTGCATGTTCTCCCCGTGCATGTGTGGGTTTTCTCCGGGTACTCCGGTTTCCTCCCACATTCCAAAAACATGCATGTTAGGTTAATTGGCGACTCTAAATTGTCCTTAGGTATGAATGTGAGTGTGAATGGTTGTTTGTCTATATGTGCCCTGCGATTGGCTGGAGACCAGTCCAGCGTGTACTCTGCCTCTCGCCAGAAGTCAGCTGGGATAGGCTCCAGCATGCCCCGTGATCCTAATGAGGATAAGCAGCATAGAAAATGGATGGATGGATAATTACAAATAAATGAGAAATTAAGGCTATAAATGATTTAAGGTTACTTTCACCTTCTTTGAACACGTGATTCTTGACGTGATTGTCCCCAAAGACAAGATGTGGCAGCGAGATCAGCCACCACCACCATCCTGTTCTGACATGAGTTGCTTCTTTAATTCAGTAGTGCTTCTCCCCTCAATGCTGTAACCCAAAATGGAGCCAAAGAAAGCTAATTTGAAGTTCTTAATTGCCAACGTGTAATGGGAGAACTTTGAGACGCGCTGGCCGAGATAAAATGTTAGTTATTTAATTTTGATGAAATGATGGACAATTAACAAACCAAGAATCAAGCTTATTTGTTGTTCTAAACATAATTAAGGTGTTTTTACTCACTTTTTTTGACTCTCCAACAAGATTATGCTTTTTTTCCCCAGCATTTTACAACATCAAATGCAAATGGTTGCAAATTAGACGATGACGTCATCTAGCGACTTCTATGACAGCCGATAGCTACTTTTCTTACTGAGACATTGGCAACAGTGGTTCCGGTTGCCATTTTGTTAGCTAGCTAATAGAATGCTAACAAGGAAGGACGTTCTTGATGTATTAATATATATTAAGAATACAGATGGTGTATTAATAACACAAAAAGACGCACAACATATTGTGCGCAAACTGGGGAATGCAGACAAATCTAGGCAAAATTGTGTCGTAAATTTTTTTTTTTTACCAAAAAACACGCTAACTGGGGCGGACGCTAACTGAGGTTCCACTGTACTTATTTTAACTGACAACATTTTTTGGATTTTTTTTTTTACAGGCGCTTTCTATGTTTAGGCGAATTTGCTGAGCTAAGTATCAGATTTTAGTACATATTACTTAAAATAAGCAAAGTAATCAAACGCAACAGAAAATGGGACTTGGCATAAGTCTTGAAACAAGGAAAATAAAATGCCACTTTGGCAGGTCAAATTTTCTTCTTCTGTTGGCTCATTTTTCTCAGATTTTAGTATGCACAGTAGAAAATTAGAAAAATATCAGTATCAGACGAATCAAATATTAGTTGCGAATAAGTATTTTCGACCTTGATTTCAGGTATTTTCTTGAGTTTCAGTTTTTGCAGTGTCTTAAGCTGTGCAAGTGTATCTAAATGTGTTGAATTCTGTTGAACTCTCACAGTACTGTATCTGTACTGTACTGTGATTGAAAGAAGATGTCCCACTCACAGTCGGCACCTGGTCCGTCGGTAGGGAAAATGGGGTTTCCGCCATCATCTGTTGTATAGTCTGACAAAAAAAAAAAGATTCAAAGGGAGAAAGCGCTCAAGTGTTTGACAGGATGTACATAAAGTACACTGGGCTTTAGAAAGGAATGCTTACACTGCCGATGGCGGCACACAAAGCCTCTCTTCTGCAGGCAGTCGTTGTCGTTCCAACGTCCGTCGGGGTACATCTCCACGCAGTTCTCCTCGGCCACTTCACCCGGGTGAAATGCTGCGTTGGGCTCACCGGGAGCCCAGTTTAGGAAGCCCAAAGCTGTCTGGTCTGTCCAGGCCCAGCCAACTACAACCACACTGAAAAGGTAAGTGCACATGTCCAAGACCTGAATGGTAGTTAAGTTGGTTTGCTCACAGTTGCGGTCCCTGGTGAGGCCGATCCAGAGGTTGTGATATTTGGTATGGTTTAGGCTCCTAATAAACTCTACTTCCGCCCTGCTGTGGATAGACACCATCTCAGTCTTGGCTGATTCGCAGTAATGGCGTGAGTCAGGCCAGGAGAAGCCCTGCTGCTCGTTGTACACGTAGTAACAGTAGCGTCCATATGGGATCCAGAACGGGAAACACTTCCCATCACCGGGAGCGGGAGTTGGTGGTGGTTTCTCTGGAAGAAGATATGATTTGTGATTTTTGGATCAATGCAAAGAAATAATCATGATGAGTGAAGAAGGGCTTGATACCGGAGGAGATTTTACAGATGTAGGGTTTGGCTTCATCACACTTTGTGTCGTTCCAGGTGCCGTGAAACACTGGTGAGCCGCGCATGCTCACGCACCCCTCATCCTTCAGGTTGTCGGGCTCTCCGGGCCCCCAATGAGTAAAGAATACTGGCCAGTCGTCTATCCATGCAAAGGCGCCACCATCCTGCGAGACCATGTTGCATGAAAGTAAACAATCTGTCTTTCATCCAAAAACGTGTGTATTGCCACCAAACCAGCACCTTGAGCCTCAGTCCTATCCAGGCATCCCCTCTGCCCTGCAGAACCACCCCAGCAACAAAGGCCTGGTCGTAGCTCATGTCGATGCTGGCCAGGTTTCCACCTTGCTGCTGGCAGGCTGCCTGGGCTGCAGCCCAGGTCTCAGGCTCTTCCACCAGCTTGTAGCAGTTCAGGTACCAGGATATGTAGCCAGCGGGGCAAGGGCTGCTTGTCGGGGGAGGGGGCGCAATACTGCTCGCTGAGGTGGAAGTTGAAGAATAGTCAGAAGAGAACTGTCTGCATGGTGTCAAACTCCAGTCGAGCAGCAACATATCGCATTATTATTAAATTATCCTGAATAAGCCTACATTTGATTTGGTATTAGGTAGAGAACCCGCTAACCCACGGGTGTCCAAACTTTTTCAAGGGCCACATACTGAAAAATGAAAGGATGCAAGGGCCACTTTGATATTTTGTAGAGTGTATATACTGTATCTTTCAAGAAAAAACTGCATCTCAGCTTTGTGATAGAGGTGAAAAAGTGCATTATTAATATCAACTTCGTTCCTTGCCCTTTTTTCCTATTTTTGCTGTGATTTTTTTTATTATTTTCCAAATATTTAAACCACCTTCTTAAATAATCTAAAAAATATTGTTTCATATTATGACTTCATTCCCATAATATAACTCTTTCCCCAACCTAATTTTCCAAAAATTACAACTATTTTGTTTTGTTTATTTCTCATAATATTAAGACTTAAAAATATATATATTCTTTTGTCTTTAATATTTGTACTTATTTTTCCTAATATTACAAATTTATTCTCATAATTGTGACTTTTTTCTCTTATTATTTTTGACTTTATTCTTGTAAAATTACTGCTGATTTTTCCATTTTTTTTTCCTTGTTAAATTGTATTTTTTTTAGAAAGTGCCACAGACCAATAAAAAAACAGCCGCATGCCACAAATGGCCTCCGGGCGGCACTTTGGACATCCCTGCCCTAATCACTTATTGTGTTGGCTGAAGTGATGGTGGGTTGATTAAGTCCACCTTCTTTGAATTAGCACAATCTTGTATGAAAGTGCGTAATAAATCAGAGTAAAACCTTTGTAGTTTGTGTGGCTCCAAACACTTTTAGGTTAGAGTAACTCTGTGTTGGGCTGTTACTGACATTTCTTCCTGAAGCAGATGAAGCTGTGCTCCTTATGACAGGCGTCGTCGTTCCACTTGCCGCTCACGAGGGCGTTGTGAGTCATAGCCACGCAGTGTTCCTGGCGAGAGAAGCGGGATCTTGTGAATCCGAAGCATCACTGCGACATGAGTGACAACTTTTCCTCACCGCTCCTCCTGCATTGTTGGGCTCTTTGTCGTTCCAGTTAGTGTATAGCACTGGGCTAACACCGTCACTCCAAGCATACTGGTTCTCCACCAGGAGATCAGACAAGCCGATCCATGTAGGAAGCTCCAGGTCTCTCAGGTAACTGGACACAAAGTCTAGATGGAAAGATTCTTTGACAGCATGGAACCGCCAGAGCATTTCATTTTCACTAATAACGTTTCCTCTACTGACCGTTTTCATATTGGTTGTCGATAACAGCTAGTTCGCCTCCCTGATCTTTGCACCAGCTCCGTGCATACGTCCAGTTGGCTTTAATGTCGTTCTTCTTTCCTTTGAGCAGGAAACACTTGTCCTTGAAACGTAGCCATCCTAGGTAGAAGGGAGATTCATGAGCCAGAATTCAACCCTACTCCTTTTCATGAAAAATCTCTGCATTACCTGCGGGGCAGTTGCCCTCCCAGGGTTGCGTGGGCGGAGGAGGAGTGTGGACGTCTCCGGGGAACTTCTTGCAGACATAACCCGCTCCGGCCCGACCGCAGTTGACGTCGTTCCATCCGCCTTGAACATGTCACAGTTTGCAAACATTCTAGAGAATGAATCTGCTAAAGATCCAACAACACTAAAGTACCTTGATGTCTGTTCATCTGGACACACTGTTCCTCCCCGTTGGCATTGTTGGGCTCACCCGGACTCCAGTGAGTGTATGAGACGGGAGAGAGGTCCTGCCACCTGGAGGGATAAAACATAAGCATTAGATTCATCAGGTGACACATTTTTAATTGACATTGCGAGATTACACACGCATATTGTCCTCCTGTGATCCCCAACATCATCAGTCCAATCCAAGATGCGGCAACCTCACCTGTCCCCACCTGGCGGAGTGGAACATATTATGGGCCACTGGACATTTTAGATAAACATCTACATTATACAAGTCCTACCATGCTGTTGACATATGCCTGCTCTTCCTTGCTGTGGATGGAGACAAGCGTGGCCTTCTCGGCCCAGCAGCGGTGCATCGCCGTGTGGACGTCCACAATGTCTGTGTCATTGTAGTAGTAGCACATGTTGTTGTTCTTCCTCCAGCCGGGGTTACTGCCACAATCTGGTGCTACAGATGGAAACAGGAAATAGTCCATAAACCAAACGTCTCAACAGGAAGTACAGAGTTTTGTTTACCTGGTAGTGGCGGTGGGGGCACCGGAGGCAGGATGGGGGTTTTTCCTTTGGTAATCATGCATATCCAATCTTGGTGAGCATCGCAGTTGAGATCATTCCACCAGGAGTAAGTCCCGTTAGTGGTGCTCACCATCTCCACACACTCCTCACGGCCGTCATGGTTGTTGGGCTCATCAGGACCCCAGTTGGTGTGCGAGAGCGCTGAACCGTCACTCCAGGAATAGCCTAACAGTGAGAGAAGTTATCAGGATTAAAATGAAAGGATCTCCAATTTTGTCACACACCTCCTTGTGTGGGGTTGTGCCTGAGGCCAATCCACTTGCTGCTGGCTTTGCTGTAAAGGGACAGGAACTCCTCCTCATCCTGACTGTGGATGCTGACCAGGTTGGCACCTCTGGACACGCAGTCTTCATGTGCGGCCCCCCAGCTCTTCTTCTGGGACCATTTCACATTGTGAAAGAGCTGCAAGATATCAGCCAATGAAGGAGTTGAGGGTTCATGCCCATAGTAGAGAGACACTGTGAACAGACCTGAATCCTACCTTGTAACAGTTCCTCAACTGAGGCAGTGAGGTCCAGCTGTCAGCGCAGCCCTGTGCAGGAGGAGGGGTAGGGGGCTTGGTGGGTGGCGTGATGTCTGGCCTGGGTTTCTCGCAGATGAATGCAAATTTCTCTGAGCACTGCTTATCATCCCAGAAGCCGCCAACTTGACCCGTTGTCATAGCCACGCATGTACCGTCCCCATTATCTGGAGACACTTGAGTGTCAACTGATACGTCGCTGTGTCTACACTACAAGAATTGATTCTGTACCTGGCTGGTTTCTGTCCCAGTGAGTGAAGGTGAGTGGAGAACCGTTGTCCCAGATATAATTCACTCCTCCACCGGTCCCTCCTTTTGCTCGCAGGCCGATCCACCACAAACCTGTCTTTCCAGACAACACCACTGTGAAATGTGCTTGTTCATATCTGCAATGACACACAGCAAACTGTATTTCAACAACAGTCGTACAGTACCTAAAGGGGGGCGCTAGACCAGACATGGGCATACCACAGCCTTGGTGGTCTGTCTTTGACATTTTTAGCATGCAGTAAAAAAGTTAGTCCATGGGTCAACAGGTTAGCCCGCCCATGTGCTAGACAAACTACAGCCTGCTGTTTGGTCACTTCAGTGTGACAGAGAAGACTCAAGTCTATTCTTATTAACACCTAAAAGGTGTATGTCCTCCTCCTTTTTTTTTTTAATAATGCCCTTCTTCTTATTTTGTTGCTATGATGTCATGCTACTTAAGTCAAATTATTGTTAACCATGCCTTTGCAAGCTGAACCAAACTGCTCCACTCACATGTCTCCGATGTGCAGCAAAAACCCGTCCTGCTCTGTACAGAAAGCCTTGGCGTCAGACCAGCTCCTGTCCATCTCCTCCATCCAGTAGCAGGCGTAGCCGTAAGCCTCCCAGCCCTAACGCACAACAAAGAAGTGAGCCATAACCTCCTCAGAATTGAGAACAGCAAAAGTTGTCTTCCTGTCCCACCTGAGGACATCCATACACTGTGGGCTTCACGGAGGGAAGTGGGTAATGCGCTTTGGGCATTTTACATGTGAAGCTATTGAGTTCTGTGCAGGACACGTCGTTCCATCTGCCAGTCTGGTGTAACATCTCCACACAGTCCTCGCTGAAACCGTCATGGTTGTTGGGTTCTCCTGGAGCCCAGTATGTGAAGGTGACCATGTGTTGGTCTGACCATCCAAAGAAGCCGGGTACGACCAGATCATTTAGTCCAGTCCACATGTCACTAGTAGCTGCAAGAACAAAGCTCTGATTCAGTTAACACATGTGAAGATACTGCAACCAGTAAGTGTAATGGTGGTGCCACTGGGGATTCATACCATAGTACAGGTAACTTTCCAGCCAACTTTGCTCCGTCATAGATCGAATGGACACAAGTTCAGCACCAAGACTCCTGCAGGTGTCTTGAGCATCGAACCATGTCTTTTTGTCTTGGAAAGGTTTGTAGCAGAATTCCCCAAACTCATACCAGTCGGGTCCTGAGCATCTTAGCTCTACCGACGAGATCCCAAGTCAGTGACACATTTGACATGCAGAAATAGTTAAGATTCTTGGACTTACTCACCTCCATCTGAAAATGTATATGACACTGGATAATCTCCATCAAATCTGCACATATTATAATGGTTATAAGCTCAGCCTCTCAAGTTAATTGGCAGTGAAAAGTCAGCCACTCACTGTCTTGAGGTAATGCCATTCCTGGTAGATCCGGCATAGAAGTTCTGTCCTGGAGCTTTCAGCAAAGTACAATCTCCTCCAACCTCATTCAGAATGACACCCGCATGGATGGCAGCTGCACAGATGTTAGAATCCTGTCCGAGGACAACCCGAAAGTCACCTATAAGAGCTTAACTGTGCTGACGCAGGTGAGAAATTTGCATACCGCACGATACACTGATGTCCCGTAGACTGTGTAGCTGGATTTTGCACAACCTGCCGGACAGTGGACCCTAACGATCATGTGTGGCATCAGTGTGAAAAGTTGGGGACATTGTGACTGGAAACATTACGTCATGTCTAACTCACGTCATTTGATCATTGGCAAAGTTGAAGTTGGGCTTGTTGGCACAGGTAACCGCATCTGTTGGACATGAGTTTCAATTAAAAGCATGTACTTTTATATTTGCGTTTTGACCGCCCAAAAAATGCTTACAGTTGGGCATGCACCCTAAGACGTCAAAACGAAGACCAGCCTGACCGCTGAACTCCAGCGGCAGGATGCGGATGTACTGAGCGGACACAGGCGTACCCAGCAGCTGAGTGTCAGCAGTGTTTCTGTCGGTTGATCCGGGAAAAAACTAGAAATAAACAACATCCTGATATTTTAGATAGACCTCTCTCGGGTTGGAATCAGGTAGAGTGATCATTTGTCTGCTTACCGCCCCATCAGCAGTGTAGTCAGACCAGGTCCTCCCGTCCATACTGTGCTGTATCTTAAATTTGGTGACCCAGTAGTCACTGTTGGGGCACCCTTGTATCACAATCCCTGTCACTTTTTTTGTCTGGCCTAGGTTCACTTGGATCCAGCTGCCGGTGGCTGGGGAGTGCAGACATTTCGATCAGTCAACACACCACACTGTCATGGTGTACTGAAGACGATAGTTAGTTGATAGTGACAGTCAAGCTTATCCATACGATTTCCTAATGGCCTCCAGCAGGAGTTTCCGTTCAGACGGGCCTTGTTAGGGGTGTAACTGCCCATGGAGGAGGAAGCTGAAAGCTCAGAGTCTGTGACGTTCTTGTCCTCAACGCCCAGTCCATGAAGACACACTGAAGACAGACAAAAGACGTGAAGGCTGGGAATCCGTCCATCCATACCTATTTCAGAGGGGCTTTTTAAAGGGGACGTATGATGCTAATTTTCAGGCCTTTGTATTGACTTCTGGACGCCTATAGAGCAGCTACACACGATAACCCGCACAGAAGGCTTTCTAGATCTTCCAGACTCTGCACCGTTTTTCCTGCCTCACACCCAAACGGTCTGTGCAATTTACTCCACAGCTGGCCCTCCAGATACGTCTCCCGCCGAGGCCACTCCGCTGTGATTGACTCCCAAGCGCTCCAGAGGACTTCCGGACAGCTGCCAAACTCCTTTTGTCGGATTACTTACACAAAATAAACACAGGACACTGATGAATTGTGACTTACAGCTTGCTCTGCTGACTCTTCAACACCACCAAGTAACATTGGAAAGGTGTCGGACTTCAGCAACAGTTTGGCGGATAGTCCAGCTTCGTATTGGCCCATGTTTACAAAACCGTCCCGTGTGAAATGCCGTTGACAAATGAGCATATTTTTCTCTTTCTCTTGCTGGCCGGAAATCAGCAACTCCAACAACCTCTGCCTGAAGCTTGCCTCTTTAGGCACACCCGAACAAACATTTCCTGGGGGGAGCACGGTGAACAGAGCAGAGCGGGGGGAGGGCAAGGCCTACAGCATTTGCCTGGAAATGACCATATAAGGAAGTGCGGGTTGCATTGACGTCAGTGGAACTTGGTGTTAAAAAAACTCTGTAAAACGCAGCGTCCGGAGCCATCCAGAACTGCTTTCAGGTCTCACTTCCAATTGCACATTAACACAAGAATACAACGTTTATATTATAGGTCAGAAAAGAGGAAAAGCACAATAGGTCCCCTTTAAGTCTCCATGGGGTGTGAAGCCCACCTTTTTGTTCACAGCTGTAGACAATCTCAAGGTATTTGGAGATGGAGGGACAGGGGTCCACCTCAACGTGGGCGTACGCAAAGCAGAAGGGTCGGTTGTCACATGCTTTCCTGAAGTAAGGAAGGACACCTTCCACCATGCAGCTCCCTGACGGCCAGTAAATAAGAATCCCATGAGCAAAGGGCCAATGAAATAAGCAACCTAGTAGAAGACCACACCATCTGATCCTTCCAAATGTGGACAGATGTCGCCACTCTTCCGTCCAAAGAAAGCTGACTGGATGTTGATGACGCTTTCCTGTGGACAGTGAAGGACAGCGGACGACTCCTGGCACACGACCGCCGTCATGAAACCTGAAAGAAAATGTAACTTTCATTTAATTTTGTCCGAGCTACAATTAAAGGTGACTCACCATCATGAGGAGGAGGAGGCTCAGGTGTCTTTCCTGCAACCCAGAAGTGAACCAGACGTCAACACATTGCAAGCAGCTGTGGCGAATAAAGTGGATCACCACAGCTCACCTCTCCTCTCACAGATATACCCTCTTTTGTGCTCGCAGTTGTCGTCGTTCCAGTAGCCGTTGTTAATGAGTATGGACAGACAGTCTTCCCCGAAGTAGTCATCAGGATTGCCTATAAGGGCCAACAAGACCATAAACCTTTGAACCCTATGTTTATTCAATGTTGTGAACTAAGGACGCGACTGAGGCTTTAGACCAACCTGCATTCCAGTGTATGTATCTGAACGGAGAACCATCAGTCCACTCCCAGCCGCCTTCAGTGACTGAGTCGTGGGCGCCCATCCACAGGGAGATCCCAGTCGGGCTCAGCTGGATCACACCTGGCAAGGACAGTGACTCAGTTACTAAAGTAAACTGATTCCTATTCTGCACTGAAAAAAACACATTGGCGGTTAATCAAGGTGCAACACCTGGAGACCAATTAGGTGGACAGAAATGAGGCAAAAGACAGGCAGCGGAGGAAGAGGGAAGTGTGTGGACCTCTCTTCAGTGTGCTCCAGCCGTTAGCTTAGCATTGAGCGCGTTTTGTGCCTGTTGTGGATGGTGTTTGGTTTCTTAGCGTTGGTTACCGTTATCTATGCAAATTAGACGCCATTGGTAATGTTGAGTTGAGCACGTGTGAACAATCAAGCAGAATTTAAGAGCTCTTGAAGACATTTTTTTAAAAATTCTTCAAGAGTTGGACCAAAGCTGTACCCTGGATGAAGGCTTGCTCAAAGGGATCGGTGATGCTGACGAGGTCTCCCCCCTGGTTGACGCAGTCGGCTCGTGCCTCGGCCCAGGTCCTCATGGACAAGTAGTTGAACAGGTAGCAGAAGTCGTTAAAGGGGTCTGCCATCCACGAGCCACATTTTTCATTCCACCCTGCAGCAAACCCGTCGGTTTACCAACCAAATATGTGTGCGCCATACATTCTATACGAGATGTGTACTGCAATGTGAGGTCCACCTGGTCCTGATGTCGGCGGCTGTGGAGGAGGTCCTTGTCCCTTGGCTGCAGAGACACGAGGTAGAAAATGTACACTAGAAGAGGCATGCGCATTTATATTAAAGACAAAATACTGTACATCATGAGTATTTTGGACCTTTTTTGCAGATAAACTCCTTGGTGGAAGTGCAGAAGTCATCATTGAGTTTTCCAGCTTCTGAGTGGGTCGGCCCTCGCAGTTGAGCGCAGTCTTCGTTGTTCTGCCAGTTGTCCGGTTGGTTTGGGGCCCATGGGAGGAGGTCCTGGGTGTCACATTGAAATGTAGCTTTAGCACACTACAGTATACTACAGTGTATATCTCGTGTTTATGTGTATAATAGCTTAACAGCAAAATGTGACCTTAGCTTCACTTACTGGAGGTGTCCCGTCAGTATAAACAAACTGGCTTTCGATTTTAATGTCATTGAGTCCCACCCAAGCTTGTCCCGGCATGTGAGCTTCAGGAAAGAAGACAAATGCATCACGTTTTTGACTTGCTATTTTACTTTACTGTAAAGTATTTTACTGTACTGTAAAATAGCCCTGATGTTCTTAAGCAGTGTGTTCGCTGATGTCATGTTATGGCCGTCAAATATACAGTAGCTGAAGTTACATTGCTAATTAAGTCAAAGCTAGCTTCTTGTTTTATATATATTTAAAGTAATTTAAAGGTTACTTCTTTTTGAAATGATTAAATGGCATCTTCTTGGTGGCTAATATTGATGTTAACATAGTTAACTAACATTTAGCTAGCTAGCTAGGTAGCTAGGTGACTAGTAGGGCTACTGCTAAATATATACGGTACAATAGCTGAATAATGATTTATTAAGGTTGTGAGAAAAGCTTTATTATGTACCCTGCGGACCAGGAGTGTCCAAAGTGTGGGCCAGGGGCCATTTGCAACCTGCAGCTTGTTTTTTATTGGCACGTGGAACATTGTCGAAATAAAATTAAACCAAAAAACCCAGACAAATATGAAAAAATAAAGCAAAATATAAAGAAAGGAAGAGGAAATGTTGACACTAATAAGTTCTAATATAACAAAGCATTATCTTTAAATATATATCACTTTTTTTTGTATCCTTTTTACAAAATTAAAATTAAAATTGATTTCAGTATGCGGCCCTTGGTGGAGAACATTTGGACACCCCTGCTCCAGACCAACAGAGGGCAGCACATGTCCATTCCTGTTATTGTGGCACAATGGTGGCATACTGTTCAATTTGCCTGTCTAGTGACGTTTACTAAAGTATGTATCCCTCACCAATTAAGAAGCTGAGCTCGTCCTGTGAGTGGAAGCTGACCAGGTGACCTTGCCCGGCAACACAGTGAGCCTCTGCGTCATGCCACGTTTTCACCAGCTCCCCCTCGAAACGATAGCAGAAATTCCCGTACAGCAAGTAGCCAGGGTCACAGTGGGACGCTAAAGCGAGAAAGACTCATTTATTACACTGTAATACGACGCAGCGTGCCTGTCTCGCTACTCACTTGGTGCTGGAGTGGGTTTGGGGTTTTGTCCTCCTGTCATCTCACAAATGTAACCTAGCTTCTTGAAACAGGTGCTTGTTTCCCATTTGCCCGCATAGTTTCCTTTTGAGGGGAATCAAAACACACGTTGTGGTAGCTTTCAGTGAGGTGTCATTATTAGGTTTTGAAGTTCGTTACCTGTGAAGATTTGTCCACAATCCCAGATGTTTGCCGTGTTTCTGGGCCAACCGGGTCCATAGTTTGTAAAGTTAAGTTCTGTTTTGTCCACCCAACGGAATGTTCCATCCTGGTCCTTATCTGGGTAAGCAACAGTGTTGAAATGTTAACTGCTGGCTACTTGCATTGCTAGAGATGTCCATTTCATGGAAAACAATCATATTGATCATATTGATCTGATCATATTGCTTTTAAAGGGATATTGCTGTAACTGCGTATGCCAGGGGTGTCCAAACTTTTTCCACCCAGGGCCACATACTGAAAAATGGGCCACGTTCATATTTGGTAAAGCTATGCTAAGAAGTTATATATCGTTCATTAAAAACTGCATCTCAAAGTGTATTACTTGTAGTATGAACTTTGGTCTTTGCTGGGGGTTTTTTTTGTAATTTTTGCTGTCACCCCCCCACCCGATATTTCAACTTTATCCTTAAATAATCTTTAATCTTTATTTTTGTAATATTATGACTTTGTTTCCATATTTTGCCTTTGCTCCCATAATCTAACTTTCTCATAATGTGATAACTTAAAAAAAACAATTAAAACAAAAGTATTTTGTCCGAAATATTTAAACTCTGTGCTACTAAAATGATTGAATTATTTTTCCTCGTAGTCTCATAAAATTGCGACTTTTTTCCTTTTAGTATACGACTTTTTTTGTTAATGTTTTGACTTTTATTCTCATAAAATTACAGCTGTTTTTTTCATTTATGGTGGGTTTTTTAACTTCATTTTCCAACATTTCAACTTTCTTCAATTTTGTTCAAGTAATTAAGACTTTGTGATAATTGTTCCATTTTTTGGTTTTCCATTTTCTTTAATATTTCAGTTTTACGCCACTAAAATGATGTTATTTTTCTTCATATTACGTTATTCGTGTGAAATTACAACTTTTTCTCATTAGATTACAACTTTTTTTCCTCAATATTTTGACTTTATTCTTGTAAGATTACTGCCATTTTTTTATGTTTCTTTGTTTTAGTTTTATTAAGTTAGACTTTATAGAACGTGCCGCAAATGGCCACCGGGCTACACTTTGGGTAGTCAGATAAGGAATTGGATTTGGATTTGGAATCGGATTTCGTCCCCACCATTCTGTGTCGGAGATCAGTCAAAAAGCCAGAAAAAAGGCGACTTCTTTTGTTTGTTTTTTTTCCCGTTTTATGTGTTGGTCTTATGGCTGACAGGCGGTCAGCCTAAGGCAGGGCTTGTCAATTCCCGTGACGCATTTTGTTTCCTGACCCTCGTTTTGGAAAACCCGGGTGTGATGCACGGTCAAAGCAAACGGCCTACCCGATAAGCCGATCCAGATGTCAGGAATGTCCACTTGGTGAAAGTCTGGAAGTCTTCCATTGATGAAGAATTGTTCGTCTTTGCTGCAGTAAACAGAACATCAGTATGAGGTCAACATGGCACACCCTGACATGTCCAAAGTCTCTCGTGGTTGTGTTGGTATTATTTTTTAACATATTTCACCAAAACCCTGAATATATGAATCACATTGAGTGAGTAGAGCAGAAGTCTATTGTTGTCCCTCAAGGTAAGATCTTCCCTATTAAAGATTTACGAGTGATGGGCGATATTTCCTTGCCGATATGACACCCAGTAAAATAGCTTGGTGTCATGATACCAACACTGATATTGATACTAAAACAACCGGTTTGGGACCTTAATAACCTATTGAGCCGAATTTAAGACGACTTCTTTTTGGAAAAATCTTTTTCAAGACAAAATGAATCCGATTTTGAAATCAGGACCGTATTTTTCAGACTATGAGTCACTTCAGTAAAAAATGCATAATGAAGAGAAAAAACCCATAGATACTGTATGTAAGTCACACGGGACTGTAAGTTGCATTTATTTAGAAATGTATTTCACAAAATTCACACAATGGCACACAAAACAGGCTGAATAGGTGCGTCATATGTTAACATAACACAATAACAGTTATTCAGCGACACAGTAGCATAATGAACACACCTGGGGGGCCGGATAGTCTAGATTAACATAAAAAGAAAGTTCTCCAAGCTCCCGATCTCATCCCACATCATTGAACGGCAGGCGAGGCATACGTGTACAGCGTAGTTGTCACAAGGCTAGCGTGCCGTCATGTCATTATGAACGAACATTTAAAAACATGTTAAATTATATATTTCCATCTGAAAACTCCTCCTCTGATGTTGGCTGACTTTCCGAACCTTTTGAAACGCTTACTCCAGAAAGACCGTGTCACCGGGTGCGCTTGGGGCGGAGCTGTTTGGTGCTCACCTGCTGGTTTGCGTGTATAAATCTGTCGGAGCCGAGTACAAGACGACGAAGAATATGAAACTCCATCATCACTTACAGTATGTTATGATGGCACTGTGATGTTGACGTGAACACACACACATTACTGCAAGCCGGACACACATCTCCCCCTCAGGTGTCCAAATTCTGATACTGCAGTATGAGCTTGACGTTGATAGCTTGGGACTGGTTCACCTGTTTATAATGAGGAGGTGGGCCCCCACACTGGAGCACTGGATGAAGGCCTCGTGCCAAGTGGTCAGGAGGTTGGCGTTGCTAACCAGCCAGTAGCAGCTGCCGGCGAAGCTCAGCCAGCCAGGAGGACAGAGAGCTTGCAAAGAGAAGGCGACAAAGGAAGGATGATGTTGCCATTTTCCGATAAGATAATCATGATTGGTAGCATCCAGCTTACTGTTCACTGGCCGTTTACACATGTAGGGACGCTCGTATCGGCATAAGTGAGACCTCCATTTGCCAAATTCGTCGGACTGATCTTTGATTATGGCTACACAGGAGCCAATCTGGGTGTCGCTGTTGGAGAAAAGACGTATTTTAACACGATCGTCTCGGTAACACAGTGATGCCACTTTGGGCTTACATTGTCGGTTCGTTCGGGGCCCAGTTCGTGTAGCCCACTGGCAGAGCGTCGGACCAGTTCGTGCGGTTGCTCCCGACTTCAACCTGACATGAGATCTTGTTGCATTCCTAAGGAGACAAATGTACGTTGTCAGATGTTCTCCGCCGTAGACGGAAAGCACAGCTCTTCTGTAATCTCACCAGATTAGAGAGTCCAATCCAGAGGTCAAACCGGGATGCGTCCAGTGTCCCTGTGATGTACTGCTCCTCCCCTTCTGAGGTGATGGAGACCAGGTCCGCCCCCTCCTGGACGCAGTCGTGACGGGCTGCCGTCCAGCTTCTTGTGCTTTGGGCCTTCAGCTTGTAGCAGTTGGAGCCGTACTGCCTCCACCCGTTGGTCAAGTCACACTGCGGGACTGGATTGACTGAAGAGGAGGGCACAGACCTTCTAGCGTTGT
Source organism: Dunckerocampus dactyliophorus (assembly GCF_027744805.1). Taxonomy (NCBI): domain Eukaryota; kingdom Metazoa; phylum Chordata; class Actinopteri; order Syngnathiformes; family Syngnathidae; genus Dunckerocampus; species Dunckerocampus dactyliophorus. Next base: position 18,227,746 of record NC_072835.1, on the reverse strand, counting down.
GATCTTGCATGAACATGTGGCTCACGTGTCGAACAATAAACTTCAGAAATGATCATTGTTTCGACGGAGACAATAAACCAGTTTCCTCCGTAGGGCGGCTGGGCTGTCCCGTTAGAGATAAGGTGAGAAGCACGGGACAGCTGCTGCTCGTTCACATTGAGAGGCGGCACGGGCATCTGGTCAGGATGCCTCCCGGACGCCTCCCTGGGGGAGGTGTTCAGGGTACGTCTGACCAGTAAGAGACCTAAGGGAACACCTACGACAAATTTGAGAGACTGCGTCTCTCAACTTGCCTGGGAACGCCTCGGGATCCGCCGGGACGAGCTGGACGTAACAGCCAGGCAGAGGGATGTCTGGGCTTCTTTTCGGCTGCTGCCCGTGTGACCCAACAACTCACTTGTCCTTGATTACTTGGGAGAAATCTGCTCTGGTTCCTTCTTTGAAAATCACTTCCTAGTAACCACTTCGCATTGCTAGCTTAGCTTAGCTGCAGGATACAAACAATGTAGTACGGACTTACGATTGCGGTGCTTGCAGATGTATTTCCTCTGGACGTCACAGTTCTCATCGTTCCAGTGACCTGAGCTAGATCCCACCACCTGACCGCAGTCCTCGCCTGGGTCATCACCCCAGTTATCCGGCTGGCCTTGCATCCAGTATCTGCAACGAAAGCTTCTTTGGCTCAGTGCATGCTTTCCAGCAGCTACCTGGCAGCCAGAGACGGGTTCTTCAAGGTTCCCCTGATCTTTCTCACTAAATAGTGTTTTATAGGCAATACAGAGCAGTGATTCGGTTGGGAAATGAATGCATATGTGTATCTCTGCCGAGATAATCCATCCACCTCATAGGTGTGGCACATCAGGATGCTGGTTAGACAGCAGGATTATTGCACAAGTGTGCCTTAGGCTGGCTACAATAAAAGACCTCTCCAAAATGTGCAGTTTTATCGTAAAGCACAAGTCCACATCAGCAGTGTTGAGGGAGCGTGCAAAAGTTACGCTGACTGCACGAATGTCCACCAGAGGTGTTGGCTGTGAATCAAAAGTTCATTTCTCTAACCTCCGTCACCAACGTACTGTTCATGTTGTATTCAGAGGTGCTCTCACGCTTGCACTATCTCGACATTTTAACTCAGTGGGCCTGTCTCGTCCTGTCTTTCACTTCCCATCTCAACCCGACCGCTTTCTTTCTGAGTGTTTTTCCTTGCCTCTGCTGCCAAACTTGTGAATAAGCAAAACAAAACAAACTGTAGCAAAGAGACGTACGATATGTACTGTATGAAAGGACTCCCGTCGGTCCATTCCCACACGCCCTCCGCGATGCCGTCAGTCAGGCCCATCCAGAAGATCTCTGTGCCAATTTGTGTCCTCACCCAAAGCTAGAAGAAATGTTCCACGGCGTTGAGGAATGACAGTTGGAGAATAAAAAGCCTTTCTTCGCCTCACCCTCTCGTGAATGTCCTGGATGCTCATCAGGTTGCTGTTCTGCGACAAACAATACGCGTTTGCGTCCCACCACGTCTTTGTGTCCTCGGAAAAGAAGTAACAGTTGTGGTCGTTCTCCCTCCAGCCCGCCTGACATTGACCCCGTCCTAAAAGTACACCACCACCATGCATGACAACATAATTGGCAATTAGGCTTGCAGAAATCACCCTAGTGGCTGTTTGTGGGAACTGCATATTTGAAAACTTCCACAGAGGGCCACACAGTTTTGTATATTTCAAGAAAAAACTGATAGAAGTGGAAAAAGGCGTATTATTACTATGAACTTTGCTCTTTTTCCCCATTTTTCATTTTTTTTTTTTTAATTTTCCAAATATTTCAACTATAGTGTTTTCTTAAACAATCTCTGTGAATTTTCTTTTTTGTAATATTTTATTTCCTTTACTTTGACTTTGTTCCCATATTCTAACATTTTCCCCAACCCGATTTTCCAAGAATGACAACTTTAGTGTACTGTTTTTGTTTTTTTTCCTCATATTACAACTTTTTAAAAATAACTTCTATTTTCGTTTTTTCCTCAAAATATGAGTTTTGTAAAACTGACCGTTTTTTTTGTTTTAATACAGTTTTTCTGTTCAGATTTTAACTTTATTCCCCTAAAATTACAGCTGTTTCTTCCATTTCTGCTGTTTCATTTATTTGAATTTTTCAACTATTTCAACAAAACAGCTTTCAACCGCTTTCAACCGTCAGTTTTCTAGAACTAAACATCGCACTAGTAGTAGTAGAGCACATGTAGGCGTATGTCTGACACGTGTGAAAGTTTCATAGTTTTTGTTGTTGGTAAAATAGTTGCGCAACAGAAAAAAAAAGTCATCTTCCAACCATAAACGTCTCATGACACTTCATCAGTCCAGCAGAAACTCGGAGGACTGAATGTCCTTCCATGTTAGGTAATGTTTGACTCCAACAACTTTACAATCACATGACCAGCATTCACTAAAATGCTAAAATCACCGTTTCGACCGGCTCCAACTTTTAGGATAAAAATGTATGATGAAAATGTATGAAAAAAGTTGTAAATTCACACAAAAAATGTCGAAAATTTCAGAGAAAAAAGTTGTAAATTTGCAAGAAACGAGTCATAAATTTGCAAGAAAAAAGTTGTAAGTTTATGAGGAAAAAAAAACGTAAACTTCCATTTTAGTATAAAAATGTATGACTTTTTTCTCGTAAATTCACAGGAAAAAAGTTGTAAATTCACACAAAAAAGTCACAAATTTACGAGAAAAAAGCTGTAAATTTGCAAGAAAAAAAGGTGAACATTACCTTTGCCCAAGGCCAAAGGTCACATAAGGCCCCCATTTCATAGCTGTCTCAGGCAATGTATTAAAATAATCAGAAAAATCTTGCAATATAACGAGAATAACGTCGTACATTTTTCCAAACGAGCCTAACTGACTGGATTCCATTTTTAACTGCACTGGAAACATCAAGAATTGGCTCTCGCATCATTTTCCACATTTACATGAGCCCAAACCGGAATGCATATTTTCGGATGGCATTTGCTCACTGGTGCTGTCCCCGATCTGGACTCTCTACTGTAATCTGTGGTTAACAATGTGGGTGTTAGGTTGGCAGGTACCTGAACGTTGGCAAACAGATTGGTTCTGTCATCGGAGCTACAGTATATTTCTCCAGCTCCGACTTCTGGCGAAAGTGACGCCCTTTGTTAGTCGGCGAGATCTCGAAATGGCTTTGCGTGGGTTCATTAGTTCTCACGCTGATTACCCTAACGCCCTGAATGTTGGCATCAACCAGTCTTCACTCAACTGGTACAAAATGACCAACGCTCGTAGACAGTAAGACCTGGCACATAAGAGCAACGTCTTTTTTTAATACTTACATTTGATGTCTTGTTTTATTACATTTTTCATGTGTTATTTGCACACGCTGTTTATCTTGCACTGTAAGGGCCTACAGAATATGATTGATCCAAATAGAAATCCAACATAGTTTTCAGAAAAGTAAACCAATACATTGTCAGTATTTTCCATCCATCCATGTTCTTAACCGCTTGTCCTCATTAGGGTCACATGTAAGCTGGATCCTGTCCCAAATGACTTCGAGTGAGATATTCTCTAAATATTTTTGTCCCAAAATATGAAAATGCATAGGAAAAAAGAAGGGAATCCTATTTTTCCCCAATGGATGCGTGAAAATAAGAGTTTTCTTTGGTTTTCAAGAAAGTCGACTCACCACAAGCAGCAAGTGCAGCAAAGCTGAGCAGCTGCACAAGCAGCGTTCTCGTCTGTCTTCTGTTCATGCTTTTACTCTTCTTTTTTTCACACTTACTCTCGTCTGTCTACACCTTCCTTCTACGCCGACGTCCTACAACCTCTGAGCGTTGACTCACGTCTTTTCCACCACAGTCCAAAGAGTGGAAGTTGTAAAACACACACACACACACACACACACACACACACACCAGCTTCAAAGTCAACACATGAGGTTTCAAACTCTCAGCTAATCAAACTTGACTATACAAACAGCAGCAAAAAAGACTAAAAATACTACACTAAACTAGACTAGTAGTACTATTTGGGTGCCATTAAATATTTTCTGTCTAGGGGATGTGTTGGAGCTGCCCGAGGAAGACTAATTCCAGTCGAAATGCTGCGAAGCGCCAGCACTCGGGGGATTGCTAGGCCGCTCTGCTTAGCTCACTTGAGGCAGTGTGGAGGCCAAGAGGGCCACAGAAGCCCAACATTCCACTGAGGACAGCGAAGAGTCAGATGGAACGAGGAACAGAATGATTCCACATAAATGAGGACCACTAATGCCAAATTTTTGGAGCCTAAATTTTGCAAGCATGGTGGTGTGGGTGTTGGACCAGGAGGGGGACCCGTGTCCTTTTGCCTTACCCAATGTTGGGGAAGTTGACTTAATTTTGGCAATAGCCTAACCCTAACCCCTTAACCCTAAACTCTAACCTGAAGCAAACCCTACCCTAACCCTAACCCCTAGCCTAACCGTCTAACCCAGGGGTGTCAAACTCGTGCCCTGGAGGGCTGAGACCCTGCAGGTTTTCTTTCCAGCCAGTCACTAAAGCAGGTGATTTTAATGATCAACACCTTCAGTTTGGGGGAAGGAGCTCATCAATGAAATCACCTGCTGAAGAAACTGGTTGGAGAGAAAACCTGCAGCGTCTGGGCCCTCCAGGGCACGAGTTTGACACATGTGGTCTAACCCATAACACTAACCCCTGACTCTAGGACCCTCTAACGCTTAACCCTAAACCCTCTAACCCACTAAACTTAACGCTCTAATCCCTAACACTAAACCTCTAACACCTTAACCCTAAACCCTAACCCCCAACTTAATCCTTAAACCTAACCCTAAACCGGTTAGAACAAACCTGAACTGGTAAGAACCAGTCTAAACCGGTTTGAACCAGTCTGAACTAGTTTTAAACATTTTAAAACCATTCTAAACCAGTTAAAACCGGATTTAACCAATTAGAACTGATCAGCACCGGCTAAAACCATTTTTAACCGGATGGAACTGTTCTAAGCCAGTTCAAACAGGTCTGAACTGGCTAAAAGCCAGATAGAATTAGTTAGAACCGGTCTAAATCTGTTAAAACTGGTCTGAACGTGTAACTTAACACCAATTTTAATTAAAACTAGTTAAACATGTTGTAGTGCTTTACTTTACTGTTCTCTTTACTTGTCTTGCTTGCTTGCTGCTGTAACAAGTAAATTTCCCCGCTGTGGGATCAATAAAGTACATACAATACAATACAATACAATACAATAAACTCGGCTTTAGTTAAAACTGGGTTTAGCAAAACCGGGCTAACTTTTTTTTTTTTTTTTTTTTTACAATAACAGGTTTCATCTAAAAACAGACTTTAGTTAAACCCGGCTTTAACTAAGCCGGGTTTAGTTAAAATCTGTTTTAGTTAGGCCTGGCTTAACTAAAACAGTTTAGCTAAAACCGGTTTTAGCTTAGCAACATTGTTTTTGTTATCCACTACAATATAGACACATGGTCATTGAAACTATGGTAAAACTACTTGATTTCACTACAAAGGTCAAAGAGCTCGTTTATAACAAGCGCATGTCTGCATCAATAAACGTTGTTACTTTTTAACTTAACAAGATGCTACATAGCAATGTATACAACGCTACAATTACCATTCTAAAGTGGGTTGTATTTGTAGACAAAAAGACAACTCATTGAAACTGGACTTAAGACACATTACATCTTATGACATGCACGCTCTCTAATGACCACCAGGCGGCGATAGTGAGCGTTTTGGTTCTCACGCTGCAGCCAAGACAATAGAGACACATTTCGTACTTTTATTGAATCAATTACAACAAAAGCACACCGAAAAGTACATTAGGAGAGGAAAACCATGAAAAAACGACATACAAATATTGTACGAGTGGTCACTTTTACCAAAAACCAAAATACTAGTAGCCAGAAATGCTTGGTATTAAATATACTAGAAGCTAAATTCTTTACGTTTGTGCCCACAGCAAAGGTTGATGTAGAAGACTATTATACTACTACAAAGATACAACTATTTGTTGACATATAAAACCTCCATAATATATTAAAATATAAGGAAGTGTCTGCAAACTAACATGATGAGCTTCCCTGACAGTCCAGCTATCATCGTTCAAACACAAAGCGTTCCCTGACATGGTGTTTATGTACAGCATTGGAAAAAAACTAAGTAGCAGGACTTGCCTTATCCGCCACCAAGTTCTTGATGGCATTTTGGCACAAGCGTTTCCAACAAGATGAGCGATTTGTCACGCGTGAATGATTGTTCAAGCATGATTACGTTACAACGGGTTGCGATGCATTTTGGCCTTTTCTTACTGGCGCACGCATAGATTTGATAAATGCATATACTCTATGTACATCCAGGTGCATCTCACGAGTCAAGTCAGACTAAGACACCAATTAAATACTCAGGATGTTTTTTGCAGTTCATTTGCTGATTCAAGTGCAAACCAGTAGTTTGAAATGAATTACCATCTGTAATCATCAAAATTATTACATACAATTTTTAAATATTTCACTGTGTGCAGTAAACTGCAGTTTCACTTTTTGAATTGCATTACTGAAATAAATGTAATTTTAAAAGATATTCTGATTTATTGAGATGCACCTGTGTATACAGTGTATACCACACACATATATATAAGTATATATACACACACAGTACTGTATGTATGTGTATACAATATATATGTGATGTATGTGTGGACGAAGCCTGAACAAAATGGTAAATAGTGAGTAAACATGAGCATCCAGGAGCGAAGTCACATACAGTTGACCACGTTGCTAGAGCCCTGACCTACATCCCTGATCTGGCTCACGTGCGACGAGCACACGGCCACGCCCGCTCCGGCTCGGCAGTGGGACACGGATCCCACCAGCTCCCACCTGGAGGAGAAGACGTGCAGGTGAGACCAAAGCAAACAAACAAACATTGTGAAAAGGGAGGCGGTCCTCACCTGTTCATTCGAGGCTCGAAGGCCTCCACCGTGTTCAGGTAGATGTTGCCGTTGTGTCCGCCCACCGCAAACACTCTGCCCATCACCGTGGCGACGCCCACGCCACCCCGCGGGGTTGTCAGCTCAGACACGTACTCCCAGCGGTGCATTCGAGGGTCGAAGCGCTCCACGGAGCTCAGGGGCGAGTTGTCGTCAAAACCACCTGGAGGGAGGAAATGGAAACGTTGAGGGAGCAGTCGCGCCACAAAGACATTTTGCCTAACAATAACAATGTCACCTCTTACTATTGGCACTTCTTATCAAATGTCTTATTGTTTTTTTTTTTACACTTTTAGGATAGTTTTATAATGTGGCCTGTTTCGTTAACATGGCCACAGTTTGACCCTGGAACAGATTAGCTTCTATTTCTAAGAGAATTTTTGTTGACCTGAAAATAAAATTATTTTCAACTGCGGTAAATTTGAATTTTGCTGGTCCATAGTTGTGTTACAAATTATTATTGATAATCGATAATATAAACATTTTTTTTAGACAATTTTTTTCATAAATTGTCATGAGGTGTAATTCACATTTGAACCACTAGATGGTAATCAAGTACAACGTACCTGCATTAGCCACATGCTAAAGTTGTCTCTGTTAAGGAAAAAAACACTCCAATAAAACCTGCACGCACGCACACGCACACACAGTCATGTAGTGTATAATGTAACGGCTCATATTTGAGCTGGACCACATATCGGTGGTGGTAAGTAAAAAACTAAAAGAGTAAAATGCAATGTTGCTGAATGTCCTTCAACACGTCTTCTTTTACTCGGTTATACAGTTCAGAAATTGCTGTTTGTGACATGTGCATGTACGTTCTCCCAGGCAATTCGTACTGTCTGTCAAACATTTCTAACATTTCCCAAAATGCTCAACCGTATTGAAGGTTGCATTTCTTTTGCAACGTAGCGAGCGACACTGTGCGCGTGCACCATTTTGCGCTCTTTCGATTTAAATTGACTTTGCCGATCAAACGCCTCAGTAAGCGTTGACTGTCGGGATGAAGGCTCTGCAGCACCTCCACACTGGAGCTGTGGCATTCAGCTTCGAAACCAGGGGTAGGGAACCTATGGCTCGGGAGCCAGATGTGGCTCTTTTGATGACTGCATCTGGCTCTCAGACATTTGTTAACACCATAAAATGTGTTTATTTTAATTTGTTTTCCTGACATTTTAAAGTAAATCACAGTGTTAAAAATAACATGCACAATATGCATTTTAATGCATTTTAATCCATCCATTTGATTTTCTAGCGCAATGCCAGCTGTCCTTCCCATGTTTTCCGTGTCAGACACCAAAACTTGATTACTATTGAGGTCGTCCCTCCTTTAATCAAATAGTCAGCTAGCTAATTGTGCAGAGACCACCCGTTTGACGAAAAAGGAAAAGAAAGAACAATACGGAGTAGAGCGCAAAACCGTGCAGCACCAGAAGTCGCCTTAATGGTAGAAAGTAATTGATTTATTATTGGTTAGCTTCAATATAACAACATTATTACAAAGAATACATTCAGAGACTTATTATATTCTGAAATTGTTAGTCTTCCTTAAATATACACACATTTGGTTGTATTCGGTGTTAGAAAATATGACATGGCTCTCACGGAAATACATTTTCAAATATGTGGCTTTCATGGCTCTCTTTGCCAAAAAGGTTCCCGACCCCTGTTCTAAACGATCGCTTTTGTGCCCTCATTCATATTAGCGTATGCTTGCTAACTGATCGCACTCGATATATCCACTAGTTAGTAGCCCCCGCCTCCACGCACTGGGACAAAGAGGCTGAGCAGCTGACAGGAGGGTTCACTCTCGCCGTTCATTCCACTATAGAACCAACACACACATTCATGCAGAGTGAACCCTCTTGTCATCCAGCCGGTGTGGTACAGTGAGACGAGGAAACGGAACAGGCATATGCACGTCATTTATCAAGGCCATCAAAATGATCGACTTCGGTTTTTTTCTTTTTCTTTTTTTTTAAATCGTTCAATTAATCGATTTATTGATTAGCGTAACAGGTTTAAAAAAAAAGGTATAAGAGAGGTCTGCAACTTCCAGTTCTAACATTAACTGTGGTTAATTTCTTTTTACATTTGTGAGTTAGGAAATGGAAATGTGTAATGTGCGTGTGCCACTTGTATTACTTTTATTTAATGTATTCTATTGTTTTAACATGACTGTAACAGTGGCTAAGTCGCGTTTACTTTGTACGCCAGTTAAAATGTCCCTTAAAACGGTGCCTGTACACTTGATAAAGGTTTTATGACGGCACCAGCTTGACCCTGGAACAGATGAATACAGTATATGTTAGATGTTTCCCTGTAGGAAATGAGAATGAAATGGATTGTGTTCAACATTGGAGATTCCACTGGATAATTCAATTAAATGAGAAAGGACATGGATGACCGCAATGTATCCCACAAGGACATCTTTTGGATCAACTGATGTACAAGTAATCGCGACAGAGTGCAGTGTTGCTCTTCCTAGTGGATAATTGGTGAATTACACCTTCATAAAACCGCCAACCAAAATGTTGCGATGCTTTAATGTCATTTACCGACAACGTAGAGGCAGCCGTTCAGTTTGCTGACTCCGTTCCCGGCTCGCCGCTGACCCATCTCATTGACCTCTGTCCACTTGTTGAGGTGCGGGTCAAAGCGCTCGACACTCGACAGTGACGCCATGCCGTCGTTGCCTCCCACCGCGTAGACGTAGCTCTGACAAGAGGACGACGGTACACAACAGTCATGAATGTGGCGGGTGGATGTGTTGAATGCTGTCTCTTACCCCCAGGGCCACAGAGCCCACCCCTCCTCTTGGCGTGTTCATGGGGGCCACAGCGCTCCAGCAGTCGCTCTCGATGTCGTATCGCTCCACGTCGTTGAAGCATGAGTTGTCGTCCAGGCCACCGATGGCGTAAATGGGCCCACCGAGCGCTGCCAGGGCGATTCCCCTCCTATGCAAACAGTCATGTTGAAGTACACACCACCAGGGGGCAGCACATGACAAAATAAGCTACAAAATAACCTCCTTAGCCAAATGCAAACAAGCAAGTACACAATGTAACTGAAGTACATGGACTATGTAGGTATCAAAATAAAAGCTTACACACTAATATACATGCAAACCAATACTATTTTATTCACATTTATAACCCCCCAAGGCATGCTGTGTAAATTCCTTTTGGCCCTGCAGGTTATACATTTGTCTAAAATAGTGTTGTTTTGCACATGTAATAGTGGCTAAGCATCTATTTCGACACCTGCACAGTGTGGAACATTTACATAGTGTGTTCCACATGCGTTACTTGTGCTATTTTTGGTAGCACTTTGAGTGACGAAGGCATTTGGGTTAATAACCTGTTGGTTTGTGACGTCAAGCACATTGAAGTTTGCCTCTGACTACTACCAATGCAATTACCAATGCAGGGCAAATAAGGTTTGTTTTCCACCAATAAACTAATTATGGACTTTATAAGCATAAAATGGCAAGCTTTCCCACAAATAAAAAATGATCAAAAATCTGCAAATTTGTGGGGTTGCAAATGCTGAACTGTGAATATGCGACGGTCCGCTGTATAATATATACACTACATATCATACCGCTTGGTGTTCATGGAGGCTTTCATCATCCACTTGTTTGTGAGCGGGTCAAACACCTCCATGTTGCCCAGGTGCTCGTTACCATCATGGCCCCCCACAGCATAAACTTTTCCTAAAACAAAAACAAAAAAAATGAATTCATCAAAAGATGTTTTACCATAGAAAACTATGTAAAGTGAATTCATCAGTTCCGCTGTCAGACTGTGGCTTTATTACCTGTACAGGCAATGTTTTAAGTAAGATTTTGGCAAGGCTCACACCAATGCAAAACTTAATTAAGTTAATCACTGTATCATAAAAACAAAATTAACGTAAGTTAAAATTGCTAGATATGTTAGAGTGGTCAAAATAGTGTGTGTCTGTAATTGGTATTTATTATTTAATAGTGTATTGCATTGAGCAGAGTACTATGTTGACTTAAGTTCTACATCTATGGTTATCATCACACTTTTCCTCTTTGCCATCACATGCTGGCACATCCCTTCCTCATCTAGCATCACCAAAAACACACAAAAAAGCAAAACACACTTGTGGAGTTAACTCTTCAGGTGCTTATCATCTCCTGTGACATAAATAACAGTAATGGTTTGAAATCTAATTTTTGGAGGTTCTAATTGTACTATTGATTTATATCAATTAATCCAAAATTCAAGTACTACATTGCAACATTAAAAATCACATTTTCCTGAAGTGGATGTCAGCGCCATTACCTGCCACAGAAATGACACCAACATGCCGCCGTCTGCTGTTCATTTCAGGGCCCAGGAACCAGCTGTTCTTACTGATGGAGTAGCACTCGATGCTGCGAAACGGGTCGCCAGAACCCCCACGGCCACCGACGCAGAACAGAACCCCTGAAGAAATGGTTGTGTTACAATGGCAGCTGTTGCATAAGCAAAGTCTAAGTCTGCGATGTGCAACCTGCGGTGTGTTTTCGTGGTACGGTGCGGACAGAGTACTCAAAGTCCGGCACGGCCTTGTTGCTGAGGTGCAGGTGGTAGTTCCTGGCCTCATCCATCAGGTCACGACAGCTCAGGTTACCTTTGATCATGTCATCCTTGGCCACTGTTCCGGTCAGGAAGTCTACAGGGAGCAGGGGGAGGCGCACCTGGAGAGCAGACACAATAAAACGGTGGTGACAAGAGTCATTTTAAAGCAGTAAAAACACCTACATAAAACACTGCTTTCACATACTGTTATCCAAGCAAACCCCTGGCAGTAGGTCACACAATAAAGCCCATGTTTTAACGCTATGTGGAGGTGAATGTTCAGGTAAACATCATGTGACTGGACGGAGAATGCTGCAACTATAGACGGCACCCAAATATGTACTTTACATTTAATAAAGCACTTTGATTTTATTGTGAAACTCATATGTAGAAATGAGTCTCTCATAATCAGTGCACAATTATTGTATGGTGTTTCTTGGACTAATTTGTAGTCATCCTATATTTCACACAGACCATGAATTGATTTGTAAAATAAGTGCGTACAATTGCCAATCTTGATAGTGTTGTTTGGAGTCATTTATGGAGTAGTATTTTTATATTTAATACAAAATAGGGAAACGTCAGGAATATATTAGAATATCCAAATGTTCTCATTGGTTTGTGAGGCAGCTTTTATTGAGCTCCATCAAATCTACCTAACAGCAGCAACTTATGTTGATATACTGTATGTACCTGCACCTGCAAAGTACAAATAATGTAAATAACTACTTAAAAATATATTACAACTTGTAAATAGTCTAATATTTGTATTTGATTATTCTTTTATATCATTTTCCTTTGCTAATTTCTACTGTAAGGTGGTCCTGCAATGTGAACACACTGTAAATACAACATATTAATATTATCACAAACGCCTTAAAAAGTACTTCCAAACAGCAAAGACTGAGATATTACTTTAAATCAAAGGAGAAGCCGTAACAGTTATAAAGGTAGGTGAGGCATGCTGTGTGGGCCAACCTGAGAAAAGATCTGGTCCAGCCAGGCCTGGTGGTGCTGTGGATTTGCTTTGAGCCATTTCACCGCTGCTTTGTACACTTGTGTCTCAGAGTGGATATTAAGCTCACTGGAGGCCAGCAGTGTGCGCAAGTGCTGGGGAGACACGCAGGTGAAGTCCTCACACTCTACGACCTCCGTGAAGTGCTCACAGGCGTAGCGGTCGGCCATGTCCATCAGGTCCACACGGTTGTGGCTCTCGGCAAAGGTGCGCACGGCCAAGCAGTTGGTGGGGTGGAAGTGGGCCTTCATGTACTCGCAGCACGCTCTGGCCACCAGCTCCACCTGGAGAGATCCAAAGGCAGTGATGAGGTGACTCCGTGTGTGGACTACACACCTGCATCACTTACCTGTAGGATGCAGGCAGCGTAAAGCAGAGGCTGGACGTTGTCTACGGTCAGCGTGAGCTTGGAGGAGTACGCAAAATGGACTAGATCCTGGATAGCATCTCCATCGAAGTCCTTGATCTCGATGAGCTTCTGCTTGGCTTCAGTCATTTCGGACAGGAACATGGCCCTGATAGAAGAGCAGAGCATTTGACATTGGCTGGAGAATTGTCTAGTAAAGATCAGATTGAGACGTAGCAATCAAAAGGTGTTCCCACCTGAAGTATGGGATTACGCAGGCCAACACTAGCTTGTGACATGGTATCAGCCTGTTGCCCACCTGCACACACAGACATACAGTACAAGGGCAGACCTCAAGCAAGGCTTATCATCTGGAAAATCAATGAGTGAACTGCTACAGTTGGTCAAAAGCAAACCCGCGGAGACAAACCCAGTAGGTTCTTTTCCGCTTATTCAACCCACCTTCAGCGTCACATCACAGAGCTCTCCTACTTCGTAGAAGTGTCTCAGCGAGTTATGGAAATCCTTCCAAGCCTCGTGGGCCTCGAAGAGGAAGGAGCCGTCTGACTCGCAGTCTACTTTCGATGACTTGTTAGTGGGCCGCTTCTCCTTTGACTTGGGCTGCTTGGCATGGTCCGGCACCACGTCCCCTGGCGCCATGACTGGCTACAGGATCCAACACCTTGGGAGAAGAGAGGAAGCTTTAGGCTTTACAAATAAGGATAGGATGCATCTTGAAAGGAAGTCTCTCTCACACACGCACACATGCACGCAAACACACACTTTAATTGTACATTAATGACAGTAGAAGACAACTATGTATCCCATCACACATCTTTTTTTTCATCCATTCCAAGAGAAAAAAATTAATGAAAAAAAAACGAGTGAATTACAGTCACAACGTCCCTACAAAATATATTAATTCACCAGACCACGTGCGATGCTTGACATGTGGATAGTGTCACTTGATCCATGACAGTACATGATAGGCTGCTCACTGCCATTGGGCCTATGCTGGTGTCACATGATCTAATTATAGTCGTAGATAAAAGTGAACTTGGCTCACATAGCATGCTTGACATATGGACAATCATACTTTATTATGTAGCAGTCACAGAAATAGGCTTCCCCATTCAAGACAATACATGATATACTGCTCAGGATATAAAGATATAATGCTTGACGTGTGGACAGCCGCAGCCTCCATATTCAAGACAGTGAATAATATGCTGCACCCTGCTTGGCCCCACAAACTCAGGACAAAAAAAAATATTGCACACAAAATTAGCTGAAAACAACGGAAGGGGTAGATTAAAGTTATATCTAGATGCCGTGGTCACTTAAAAATCAAGAAAATGCATGATATTATCTGCTATGCTGTACAAATTCAGAAAGAAAAAAGTTAGTCTAGTTTTGCACAGGTTTTCAGATAAATAGCACCGCTATGCTTGCATGATCACCAACATTGGAATGGTCTTATTTTTTTGGAAAAAACGTATTTTGAGCTTTGCAGTTTTCAGCTTCATGATCCGTAGCAAAAAAACAAAACAACCTCACTACACATGCCATTGTAAACAGATGTTTGCAAGTATGTTCAAGTGGTCAAACATTTTTTGGCCTGTGGTCAAGTCTCAAACGATATCAACACAAAAAATGTGAAAATGCGCCAAATAAAACGGACATGTTTCTAAACACACTATGCAATAAAAAAAATTTACTTACGTAATTCCAGTCTAGGTAAAACAACAATTCAAAAATGTAATATATTGTGAAAATAATACCACTGTGTCACAATTATCCTTGTATAGGCACAATGTCTTGCATTAGACCTGATGTACTGCATGTAAACCAGACACTTTAACCGCATGTATCCTCCCATGAGAGTCAACAGAGGAAACAAAAGTAGAATATTTGGTTGGGGATCTTCCCTGCCAGCTGAGCAAGTTTGGCCAGTATCACCCCCACCCACCTCGCTGTCTCTCTTTTCCTCCCCACTTCCCTTTTACTAACTTTACAGTGACAATATGCAAAACCTACAAAAAGGCAGCTTTCTCACACCAGAGTACATCATAACACAACAATCCAGCTCAACAAGTAAGACAAATACTACCTGCAAGGTGGGAGGGAACACAAATCTGGCCAGTCGGCTCGAGTGGTGAGTAGATAAAGTGAGCGTAGAGAAGCTTAGGGGGCAAAGCTCTGCCCCCACACCTTCCACATAGATGATGCACTGTCTTCTTCCCTTCTGAGCTGAATAGACTGAGTATTACTGCAGCCTCATCACCAGTCCTCTCAGCTTTACTTAACATCAAAGTGTCCCACACAAGAAAAGAAATAATATGCTGGCTTGACTTCACTAGAAAATAAAACCAGTTGGGATTCTATCATAGCCTTAAAGATTAAAAACACTCTCAGACTGTGTTGTATTATTTACTGAGAATAAGGCTGCTGATGAATAATTGAAGAGCAGCAGCACTCGACGGCACTGAATAAGAATTTTTTTTGTACAAAGAACCTTTGTTTAAATCATCAGTGTCACGCTTAAAATTCAAGGGCACAAAATCAAAACACGGACCAGGTAAACAAGCCATCTTATGTGACTTTGAACAAAAAAATAAAATACTGGCATTCAGAATAGCGGTTTGCTGCTCATAAACATAACCTAATCTCAAAATGTATTTAAAGATGAATGATGAGGAAGCACATTTGTTTAGCTCAAGACTGAAATTAGGGACTTGAATTGACAATAATAAAAAAAAAAATTCTTTACAAATTTGTATATGCTGAAAAAGGTTATTTCTCTCCTCCTTGTCCAAATTTCATCCATCAAATTTGGTACACAGCGTTCTGTGACTGCAAGCCAGTTAAGCATGAGCAAGATTGTCTGTGGGGTCGCACTAGTGGTTAACACGTGTAGAAATCTAGGTTTGAATCTGAAACATCGCCGAGCATGTTGCATGTTTTCCCCTGGGTGCTCTGGCTTCCTCCCCCATTGCCAAAACATGCGTGTGTTAGGTTAACTGGAGACAATAATGGGGATAAGCGGTGTAGAAAATGGATGGACAGACACAGCAACTGCACTTTCAAAATGTAGGCTGCTTTTTTTCTTTATTGATTTACTGAGATTACGAGCTCAATTTACAACTTGACTCCCAGCTGCTACGTGCTGTATGTACTCCAGGAGCAAACCACTGATTGCTGTGTCCTGATAGTTTAGGTTGTGCATGGCTTGTTAAGGTTGTGTGGGAGGATTATGGCTGGGTTGAATAGGTTGTGTTGTTCCATTTTCTTTTTAACCTTCCTGTACTTGATCTGTGGAACGTTTACTAAAATAAAACCTATGTTGATCAAAAAACACTTTCAATGATGAAATAAAAATAGGTAACCTATTTATTTCATCTTTATGCAAGGACCTTCTTAGCTCCAGGTTGAAATTAGGTTGCGCAACAGGGCGCTTAGGACACCATATCATGTTTTTGCAAATTTGTACACAACCGAAACTCGCCATCTTTTCCACACCAAATTTGGTACACGGATTTCGAGGACTTACGTACGCTTGTGTGTTCAATTTGGGGAAGATTGCTAAACACCTTGGCCACCATTGACCAAAGGTGCGTTTGCACTTTTAGTCTGGCACTCTCGTCCGGACTAAAATTTAAAAAAATATATATACTTGGTCTGGTTTGTGTCCGCACTTGTATTTTTGTCGGTAGACCCAAATAATGCTCTCAGTTTATCATATGCATCAAGTCGCGTCTCAATTGCATGGCTTTGTCCGATGACCTTGTGCACCCGAAACAACATGACATCTTCCAGGTCACATGCATCTTTTCTAGTCAAATTATTTTACCAGCTGACAACTAGTCTTTATGCTTCTGGGCTTACATTTAACTCTTATTTTTGATGAATGTAACTAGGCTTTCTGTTGTGTGTTGCTATGCATCATATGGCTATGGTTGGATTTAAGTGTTTTTTGATCACACTTGCCTCAAACAGGACTAGAGTCCACTGGCAGTCAAGAGATCCATCTCAGGTGGTCCGGTCCTTTCGGTCCTGGACTGCGTTCTCACTTGACCAAACCAACCATACTACCAGAGGAAACGGACACTAGTGTGTTTTAACCAGGCCAAAATGACAAGTGTAAATGCCGCCATATTAATTAACACATGTATTTAACACATAAATACAAAAAACATGCTCCACTAAAATAATACGCACACTGTATATACTAGCAGACACTTTGAGTGGGCATATAGAGAACGTCAACACGCGTTTTTTCCAACACCGTCTCTCAGTTACCACATACATATTCGCAACGTCTTTTATGCAAATGCAAGGCCCTTTACGGGAAAAAAACATGAACACATCGACAGACACCAATTAAGCCATCTTGTTAGCAACATGAACCGTTAGCGCTTTTGGCTAACAACAACTAGCATCGGCACGAGAGCTAAGCTGGTCTGACAGGAGCTGAAGCAGAGGGCTAAATGTTACATTTGACGGCAAAACCCACGCGAAGAACGACACACATGAGCAGAAAAGGTTGCGTAACTGTTCGTTAAATATAGAACATGTCAAATTTGCGTACCTCATATCGCAGGAAGGATTAAAATGCCCGGCTTCTTTGAAGTGAAATGTTTGTTGGCATTGGCACGTTTGTTGTGATTCGCGGTGCATCTTGGGAACTGTATTTAATCACTCGCCGCAGAACTCTCAAGAGGGCTCTGGAGTTTCAACTCGCCGCACTTTCGACAAATTATGCATTTTAACTCGCGAGAGATAAAGACTAACTGGTGGCATTGATGCATAATTACTCATTAAAGAACTCTAAGTGATTTTATGACTACAGCTGTGCTACTAAATATTTTTCATGTTATGTATTGTTCAGCTTGTTTGAATAGCTAGGGAATCAATTCTCAGCAGATTGTTCACATATAGTTACATTAAAACATCACCGCTTTCAACTTCAATTAAAAACACATTACTTTAATGATCATGTATTTATTTGAGAAAACTTATGCAGCTGACTTGTTGGAAGTAACATAATGAAGGTACATTTAAAGAGTAGGTGAGGGATGGGGACATGATTTAATGCAGTCAGTTTCGACGTCCACAAGTCCTATTTGTACTGCTTCCTCTTTTTGAGGAGTGCCTCCCGTAGGGCAATCTGCATGGGGGAAAAAAAGCGTAACATTTTAGTAAGAATATTAAACCGCCTTTAGAAAAAACTGACAAGGTCCACCCACTCACCTGTTTCTCTCTGAAGGAGCGTTTGCCTTTACTCCGGACATTCTGACTGTGTCTCATCATCATGAAGTTCTTTTTCCGCCTCTTCTCCTTGTTGCTGGTGCTGGCGTGAGGGTTCAATCTGTTCTTTTTCCTCACAAACTCCTTACGGTCCGTTCGGCCCGCCTTGAATAAAGATGCAAACAGATACATTAAAGTTTTGTAGGGTGACTGTTTAATTGTTTTTTATTAAATTGTAAAAAAAAAAAAAAAAAAAGTGTTTTTACCATTGCTGTTGCCAATCGTGTCTCCTTGTCTGATTTTGGTTTCTTGTGGAGCTTCTCGATATCTCTCAAGGTCAGCAGCTCTCCTCTGGATAATAATAATAAAAAAATTGAATTAATTAAAACATTTAAATTGGAAATAAGTAAAATAAACACAAATAAAAATACCAAAGACAAACCAAATAAAATGTAAGAAATAAATGGTTATTTAAATGTATTATTCAAAATAAAAATAATCATAATAAAAAAAAGTTAAATATGTATAAGATTGGAAATATAACATTTATAAGACAATACAATTCAAAATGAAATACAAGTCAACAATAAATAAAATTTGCAGAAAAAAAGGTGCCAAGAATTCTGTGTTATTATGGAAAAGCATTACATTTTGATGAGAATCTGGATAAAAATGCATATGATTTTTTTTTTTTTAGATAAAATGGAAAACTGAATCCAAAGGAGACATGGACATTTTCTTTTGCTTGCTAGTTGCTTTCCGCTTTATAACCAAAACATTAACACACTACCGTCACCTGCAGGACTGGAGAAGAAGAGTCCCCATTTGGCAAAAGTCTATAGTTCTAACCTGCACTCTTCATCATCACTGTCCACCGCTTTCCTCTTCGTCCCTTTGCCCGGTGCAGTGTTGATCTCCTTGGCCATCTGGGCCAGTCGGATCTTCCTGAAGTCGTCCTGCGTGAGGAGCCTGCTGCTGCTCACCGCAGCCGCCTTGGCTTCTCGTTCTTCAGCCGGCACACTCTTCAGCTTCTCCGCCTCAAGTGAACACAAAGAGACGTTAAAATCTCAAATGCCAGACACTACTTTTTTTTTCCTGGGTCTTTAAATGCACCACTTCTCCTGTATCTTCATCAGATGAGTGGTGAACGTCCACCCACTCCCCGTCTGCGTCATCATCGCTGATACTGGCGCTCTCCCAGCCGTCTGTTGTAACAAATCTACTTTTATTACCCTGATTTATCCACAAACACCCATCCTATTGATTCACATACTGCTCACCTTCCTCCGCCTCCCCCTCTTTGACTTTCTCTTCCACTTCCAGCACCTCTGCTCCGGGTATGTAATCTTTAGCTCCCAGCTCACCGTAGTCCTTCACTTTAGCCTCTGCTGATGCCTCAGTGGGTCTTCCCTGCACACAAAGATTCAGAAGATTTTGAATCATGCACAATATTTGAAAGAAAACAGTATTGAGACACACAAGTCCCCCACTACGACATTTTCAACAATTGTATGCTTCTTTTTCTGTTCATAAAGGCATGCTTGGGCGAGTGTTGTGGAAGAAGCCTATCAAACAAGCTTCAGGATAAACGCTAACAAAAGATGGCCATCTTTAGGTGCAACATGAGTGACCTCAGACCTCACAAAACGGGCAAAAATTCCCACATAGATTTCAAACATCGTATGAAAGCTGAGTGAATTCTAGCTGTGAAAAAAGGTGGGCCGATTCCACATTTTCTTCCAAATAAATATATAGAATAAAATTAAATAAAAGAAAAAACACACACACATTATTGTTCATATATGTTCAATGTTAATGCAAACAAATATACAGTACATGTCAAATGTTTGTAGATACAGTCTCATTCAATAGCATGAGAAAGTCTATCAAAACTTTTGACTGGTACTGCGTATAACATATTTTCATCTCTTTTTTATAAAAGACAATATTATAATAGATTTTAAATGGCTATAGCCATTTGATTTTAATGTGTCATACCAATAAGATAATAAATTAAATATATAATATGCATAATTCTAGATTTTTATGCGTTATAAGGCATTTTCTCTATAAACAGAAATCTGTATTCGTTCACTAAAACAGACTGGATCAGTGACAGATTTTGAGGGAATTTTGAGCATTATTATTATTATTATTTCCACTGTGTTGCACACTTTACATTCAAGTGTGATACCATTACAATCGGTGCACATTCTGTCGGACCCAGGTCCCAATACTTTGGACCACATATGTGCCCTCTAGTTGCGTGCTCACCCTGTCCTTCTTGTGCAGCATCTGTGGATTGAGATTCCTAAAGAGTTGGATGAGACTCCTGGCAGACATCATCACATCTAAAAGCAAACAAAGTTACATATTTCAATATTAAAAGGACTGAATTGCAGAGAAGCAACAAGAAGAGGGAAAAGTCTCACTCTTGTCTTTGTGGGTCTTGTACAAGGCCAGGTCCTGCAACAGGTCCTCACTGAGGGCGAGCGGACAGCGGGCTGCCACTTCTTTGATGGCGTTGATGCTAGAAGAAAATGTGATTAAAAAAAAAAAAACAGATCCTATTGGGAGGAAAAAGCAGTAGGTGAAATGTAAAGGGCTCACCCAACAGTCATGACCTCGCCCGAGTTTCGGTCCGTCACAAAGTTATTAGCGATGGTCCTGATCACCGACTCGGTAATCTGCAAGTGTGAATATTTATATCTTGCCCACTTAAACGTACTGTATATTAGCTTCAGGAACAGGAACATACCTCAGGTGGGACAAGCTGATGGGAAGCCTGGGCTGCACACAGGAGGATTTTTGTCACCTCTGCAGAGATAACACACACACACACACACACACACACACACACACACACACACACACGTTATCCTTGTGGTAAATTGGACTGCCCATATAAGGTCATATAAAGGGCCGGATTAGATCTGAAGGTCCCCCATGTTGGATGCAAATCCTATAAATGGACACACCATGTTAATAACAATATAATTCAATAAAATATAATACAATTTAAAAAATTATGAAACAACCCTGTCCACACATAATACTGATATTTCTATATGCATTTCCACCACAAATAAACTTATGTTTTAGGGCACTTAAAAACGTACCCCTTTGATGGGGCTGTAGAAACCTCTGGAGGAATGGATAATAATTGAAGAGGAACAGCTGTGGGACAAATGAGGACATGTCAGTGACAGAAACAACCCTGCTGCATCTCTGAATTCATCCTCAAAGATCTCAGTTTCTCGTACCTCATGGATTCCCACCAGTCGGGATATGAGCTCCATCATCATCATCTTCACCTCAAAGCGGTCTCTGGAGTCTTCCAGCTGCTTCAGAAGTTTCTCTGAGAAGTCTGAGACACACTCCAGGTGAGCAACAAGGAAGACATTGCGGCTGCTAACGTCGATTTCAAGGGAAATTGCACTTTTTTTGAAATTTTGCCCATCATCCACAATCCTATGCGAGACAAGAACACACATTTTTCCCTTTTCTGTGCTCACAGTTTTTCCAAATAACTGGCATTCAGCTATTCTGCCTATAATGCCCTCTAAAATAACATCCAACAGCGCTCCATTTATATACCATGACTTGCGTATTAACCAAGTTATAGCGACATTGTTCTTGTAGGAGCTAACACACAGTCACTACTTTGACGACTATGAGCTCCATGTATTAGAATCAACATCATGACTTACTCGATGGACAGTTGTCCATCTGGTCCAGCTTGGCTGAGGCGTCTTTTCCGGTTGATTTGGGGTAGGTGGAAAAAAAAAAAAGTTTAAAAAGTTCCCACCACTGCAGGGTTTGTCAGTGCTAACATTTCTCTGTGATGCAGTCTCTTGGAGCAGTGTCCTCCTCGCCAGATACATGAAGTTTTTCCATCGATGGAGACACTGTGTGCCACTCAGTGTTGCAGAAACACTCGACTGACTCTCTCAGCCCCCGTCTGCTCCGACGCTTCACCCTCTCTTCTTGCTCGCTCAGCTTCTAAAACCTGTAGCTCATCCTCCGTATAATCAGGCTCAAAAGGATCAAGTTCGGGATCCTCATTTGACCAAAATACTGAAAGTTATACTGTAGGTTACATGTGCCTGTTACTACTTGGTTACAGCATGTACTGTATATAAAATGTTGGAGGTTTTTTTTTTAAAGATGACTTTACAGGTGGAATAGGTGAATCGCTATTACGTGCATTCTTAGTGGAAAAACTGCCAGCACAAGGCGACGTCTACAACACACATAAAAGGTAAAGACGTGTGTTCTTGTCTCACATGGGGATTGTGGATGATGGGCAAAATTCCCCCCCCAAAAAAGGGCAGTTTTGCACTGATTATAACTCCTTTAAGGCAAGTGAGGCCCACCTTGAGGATCGTGTATGAGGTGAATGGCAGAAAAGTTGAACACTTCCGCTTTCTGCTTCTTCTTGTGTTTCTGCTCATAGACCAAAAATATGAGTTCAGTTAAGCAGATGTTCATTAGAATGAATCAAACGATGACTCTGGCTTACCTTGAGGACTTTCATGGCTTTTTCTAGCTTCTTCTTGTTTTTGGAGGTTTTCTTGCCCGTGGAGTATCTCACCATCAGGTCACGTGTTGTTGGTCCCTCGGCCTAGAAGACAAGCGCAACTGCATCCATTAAACCCACCACCAAAAAACAAACAAAAAACACCATAGAGTGGAGCCTCTAGGATGCAATGGAAATAAAAGTACGGTAATCCCCTACGGTGTTAAACGGTCTATATCAAAAACCTTTCAATAACTGAACACAACTGCATAACAAAATGTGTTGCATATGCTGTGATGCACCGTTAATAGTAAAAAGTAAGTGTACAAAATTCTAAGCTCTGTTAATGGTAAAAAGTATAAAAAGAAGCTAACCACTGGTATTCAAACATAGATTTTTTTTTTTTTTTTTTAGAAACTCAATCCTTAGTTTAATCGTGAATGGACAACATTCATCTGAGGCTCATTTTCTACTTACTTGGCACACAAGTGTAAAAAGAAGTAAAGCACTGTTAATTGTGAAAAGAAGTGTTCAAAGAAGCGAAACACTGCTCATAGTAAAAACAATTGGGAAAAGACGTTAAGCACTGACAACATTCTATTAAAATGTAAAAATAACAATTCAGTCTTCCGTTTACTGATGCACTAACGACTATGGCAGAAAGCTCTCTTTCTAACATCCGTACTTGTCACAAAAGTGTAAAAATAAGTTAACCACTGTCAATATTCACATTTAAAAACCATTACAGCTTGTTGACAAACATAGGACTCAAGGCATAAAGCTCATTTCTTGACAAATGAACCACAAACGCTTGTTTTCTAGCATTCTTACTCACTCTTCATACAAGTGTAAAAAGAAGTTAACCACTGCTATTATTCAAAGATAATTTTTTTTTTACTAAGAAAGGCGTAATGCTCATTTTCTTACCTTTTTACAAATTACAAGTGTAGCATTAACTCATCTAACCATTTTACTTGTCTTAAAGGTGTAAAAGAACTTATTCAATACCAAAGACGTAGTTATATGTTTTTATACACCCGAATGCCCGATCCCAGCAACCTATCTATACATCTTTTACGATTTTTTGGCCGAGAGGCAAAAAGAGGGGATGATGCAACTCCCAACTAACGGATTTCACTTCAGAGCAATTTTAAGCCATAAAAACAGCCACAAGGTGGCAGAAGTGCATTTGCTAAGAGCTCGTCAGAGATCATGTGGATGGAAAAAACACACATGACAGGCAGGAGGAAGTGAGAGAGCGTGGAAGAGTGTAGCGTGCACTCACACGCGTACACACTCATTGTTCTTCTACTGAAGGGGTTGTCTTTTGAAAAATGGCTGGGAGTTAATAGTAAAAAAAACAAATAAAACAAACAAAACAAGTGTCGTATAAGCGTAAAAAGAAGTTAACCACTGTTTAACGTTAAACTAGAAAACAGTCATCAGCATTTCTGGTACTTGCCTCTGATTCCGAATCACTGCCATCCTTGTCTTCTTCATCTGTTCCCAAGAAAAACTTAAGAGCCGCCACAAGGATCTACATGGCAACAAAGACGGATGAAGCTGCAAGTTGTTCCCCACAGAAGCAAGAGAAACAATGGAAAAAAAAAAAAATCCTATTTGGGGAGAGGAAAGTCACCTTTGTCTCTTTGGAGAAGCACGCTGTCGTGATGACGTTCACCGTCTTGGCGTTGTTCCTGCAAGAAGATCAGACCAATAAGTGCAAATTTGAAAAATCATCATGTGTGGGTCTGCACGAACACCCACCAAATGTTCCTCTTGTACAGTTCCACCATCACATCCAGCGATATCTTGGCGGCGATGGGGTTCCGGTCCGTCAGCATGGTGTACATGAAGTTCTGTAGCGCCTTCAACGTGCAACCCGACACCGTAAATCAGTAGCGGGTGTTTTGTTTGAAAACGTAAACCAACCCTTACCGTGTTCACTTTGTTGTTTTTGTGCTTGGCGTTGATGTTTTTGATGTCGGATACGATGTGTGTGTACAAAGTCTGCAGGAACAAAACAGCAACATGAGACAGTGGATGCAAAAACTAATTTTGGCGAATGTTACCTTCGGATTGTTCAGACCTTTCTGAGCAGCTTGTCGTGACATCGCAGTAGCTCAAAGAAGAGCTCTAGGAGGCCGGTGGGGTCAATCAGGTCCTTGTTTCTTAGAAGAATTAAAGCCTTGCAGAAGGTCTGACCAGAGGAAGACAACGAGGGACCCGACCATGATCAATGAATTACCGCGAAGTAGGATTCCTTATTTATAAATCAAATATTTTCATAGTTAACCTGTTAACAACCTTCTACGTGCAGGTTTTAACATTGTTAGAGCCCTCTAGACATAGAATAACAGCACATAGTCACCTTTACACTCATATTACCCAATATAGTAGATATAATTAGAGAAAATAAGCCATTTAAAACATAAGTAAGACTTGTGCTTGTGTGTGTTTCAATAAATGTCTTCCAGACGTGTAAACAGGAAGTGAGGTCGTGGATTC